>NC_139142.1:97542828-98142828 GCF_964270905.1 Leucopleurus acutus | reverse complement strand
GATTCTAAGTGAAATAAGTCACACAGAAAAAGAAACATCATAAGATATCACTACTACACGGAATGTAAACTTGGCTACACAGGATCTGAATTACAAAACAGAACAGGGTCTCAAATGTAGAAAACCAACTTATGCTTGCTTAAGGGGAAAGGTGAGTTGGGGTGCTGCATGAAACCAGAGATTGAAATTAGCACAGATACCGTTCCATAAGCCAAATATGTAATAGACAAGATCTACTCCTTGCTCAAGGAAGTGGATTCAACACCCCATATTAAACGCCTAAGAATATACCTGACTAGAAATAATCTAAAAACCTACTGATTTATATGTCTCCGAAAGAGAATCAAGCGTGTGTACAGCGACATAAACGCAGCAGTGATAGGATTGGTGAGGTTCGGTGAGCAAATGCAGACCCTATGAAGTCATATTGCATGGTACCCATTCCATGGGTCTCAACTCTCCAGGTTTAAGGGATTCTTCCTTCAGCTAAAACATGCATGTGGAACCCAGAGTATGATACACCGTGTGATCGGGAAACGTGTTCAAATGTGTCTCGTTACGTCCCCTGGTACTCGAGTGCAACATTCCAGATGCTTTACTAACACTCTCCCCACTTGGAGAGTCAGTGCCTTTAACCTCCTGTTTGGCCCAGTTTGCAATTTCTGTGGAAAATGAACAGGAATAGGGAGAACGAAAGAGAGACTAGCTGGAGGTGTCTGGACGGGCAAATTTAACTCTCATTTCCCACCAGGAAGAGGAATTAACCAAAGGCTCAGCGTGCCGTGCCGGAACTACACTAGGGCCTGAAGCAATCCTGCGGTGTTGCGGACAGCTCACAAGAAAGCGAGTTGAAGAAACGAGCTCAGGGGCACTGTAATTCACAAACCTGCAGAGTTATAAATGACAGCTATCGTCCAAAAATATATTGAAGTAAGGCTGCCAAGAGGAGTTGAAAGCGGGGCAGAATTGCAGGAAACCGATTTCAGGAGGTAAACTGGAATTGCATGTAAAGCATAGGAAAAGAGGCAGAACGTCCACAATGATGCACTTGGCCAAAAAGGGCGTATGCGTTTTTTCCTGAATATATTCAGGAAAAAACGCATACGCCCTTTTTGGCCAACCAAGCAAGCTTGCAAAGGAAATCTGCACTACAATGAAGTCTCACTGCCCCCCCGGGTCAAAAGGGCCATCTGAAAAAAGTGTAAAATCCAGAAAGGCAGGACAGGCCATGGAGAACTGGGAGCCTTGTTATGCTGATGGTTGGGATGAAAATTACCAGCAGCCACTCTGGAGAAGTGTATGGTGTTTCCTGAAACATCCAAAAAACAAAGCAACAGAGCCTAGGGCACTTCCACTTATGGTCCTATAGCTTAGGGAAATTAAAATCAAAAAGACACAGCCACCCCAACGTTTGGGACGGCTCTGTTTACAAGAACCTCGTTTACGGTACAAGTTCAATATCACAGAAAGCAAAAAATGGATAAAGAAGTTGTGGTACTTATGTACAATGCAATATCACTCAGCAATGAAATCTATGTCATCAAGCCCGTAGCAGAATAATGAGTGGATTCAGGTACGATGATTCTAAGTGAAATAAGTCACACAGAAAAAGAAACATCATAAGATATCACTACTACATGGAATGTAAACTTGGCTACACAGGAACAGAATTACTAAACAGGACAGGGTGTCAAATGTAGAAAACCAACTTATGCTTGCTTAAGGGGAAAGGTGAGTTGGGGTGTTGCATACAACAAGAGATTGAAATTAGCACAGATACCATTCCATGAGCCAAATATGTAATAGACAAGAGCTACTCCTTGCTCAACGAAGTGGACTCAACACCCCATAATAAACGCCTAAGAATATACCTGACTATTAAGAATCTTAAAACCTTTGGATTTATATGTCTCTAAAAGAGAATCAAGCGTGTGTACAGCGGCATAAACGCAGCCGTGATAGGACTGGTGAGGTTCGGTGAGCAAATGCAGACCCTTTGAAGTCATATTGCATGGTACCCATTCCATGGGTCTCAACTCTCCAGGTTTAAGGGATTCTTCCTTCAGCTAAAACATGCATGTGGAACCCAGAGTATGATCCACCATGTGATCAGGAAACGTGTTCAAATGTGTCTCAGTTTTCGTCCCCTGGTACTCGGATGCAACATTCCAGACGCTTTACTAACACTCTCCCCACTTGGAGAGTCAGTGCCTTTAACCTTCTGTTTGGCCCAGTTTGCAATTTCTTTGGAAAATGAACAGGAATAGGGAGAACCAATGAGAGACTAGGTGGAGGTGTCTGGACGGGCAAATTTAACTCTCATTTCCCACCAGGAAGAGGAATTAACCAAAGGCTCGGCATGCCGTGACGTAACCATACTAGGGCCTGAAGCAATCCTGCGGTGTTGCGGCCAGCTCACAAGAAAGCGAGTTGATGAAAGGAGCTCAGGGGCACTGTAATTCACAAACCTGCAGAGTTATAAATGACAGCTATCCTCCAAAAATATATTGAAGTAAGGCTGCCAAGAGGACTTGAAAGCGGAGCAGAATTGCAGGAAACCGATTTCAGGAGGTAGACTGGAATTGCATGTAAAGCATAGGAAAAGAGGCAGAACGTCCACAATGATGCACTTGGCCAAAAAGGGCGTATGCGTTTTTTCCTGAATATATTCAAGAAAAAACGCATACGCCCTTTTTGGCCAACCAAGCAAGCTTGCAAAGGAAATCTGCACTACAATGAAGTCTCACTGCCCCCTGGTCAAAAGGGCCATCTGAAAAAAGTGTAAAATCCAGAAAGGCAGGACAGGCCAAGGAGAACTAGGAGCCTTGTTATGATGATGGGCGGGATGTAAATTACCAGCAGCCACTCTGGAGAAGTGTATGGTGTTTCCTGAAACATTCAAAAAACAAAGCAACAGAGCCTAGGGCACTTCCACTTATGGTCCTATAGCTTAGGGAAATTAAAATCAAAAAGACACAGCCACCCCAAAGTTTGGGACGGCTCTGTTTACAAGAACCTCGTTTACGGTACAAGTTCAATATCACAGAAAGCAAAAAATGGATAAAGAAGTTGTGGTACTTATGTACAATGCAATATCACTCAGCAATGAAATCTATGTCATCAAGCCCATAGCAGAATAATGAGTGGATTCAGGTACGATGATTCTAAGTGAAATAAGTCACACAGAAAAAGAAACATCATAAGATATCACTACTACACGGAATGTAAACTTGGCTACACAGGAACTGAATTACAAAACAGAACAGGGTGTCAAATGTAGAAAACCAACTTATGCTTGCTTAAGGGGAAAGGTGAGTTGGGGTGCTGCATAAAACCAGAGATTGAAATTAGCACAGATACCGTTCCATAAGCCAAATATGTAATAGACAAGAGCTACTCCTTGCTCAACGAAGTGGACTCAACACCCCATATTAAACGCCTAACAATATACCTGACTAGTAAGAATCTTAAAACCTATGGATTTATAAGTCTCCGAAAGAGAATCAAGCGTGTGTACAGCGGCATAAACGCAGCAGTGATAGGATTGGTGAGGTTCGGTGAGCAAATGCAGACCCTTTGAAGTCATATTGCATGGTACCCATTCCATGGGTCTCAACTCTCCAGGTTTAAGGGATTCTTCCTTCAGCTAAAACATGCATGTGGAACCCAGAGTATGATCCACCGTGTGATGGGGAAACGTGATCAAATGTGTCTCAGTTTTCGTCCCCTGGTACTCGGATGCAACATTCCAGACGCTTTACTAACACTCTCCCCACTTGGAGAGTCAGTGCCTTTAACCTCCTGTTTGGCCCAGTTTGCAATTTCTGTGGAAAATGAACAGGAATAGGGAGAACCAATGAGAGACTAGGTGGAGGTGTCTGGACGGGCAAATTTAACTCTCATTTCCCACCAAGAAGAAGAATTAACCAAAGGTTCAGCATGCCATGCCGGAATTACACTAGGGCCTGAAGCAATCCTGCGGTGTTGCGGCCAGCTCAAAAGAAAGCGAGTTGAAGAAAGGAGCTCAGGGGCACTGTAATTCACAAACCTGCAGAGATAAATGACAGCTATCTTCCAAAAATATATTGAAGTAAGGCTGCCAAGAGGAGTTGAAAGCGGGGCAGAATTGCAGGAAACCGATTTCAGGAGGTAGACTGGAATTGCATGTAAAGCATAGGAAAAGAGGCAGAACGTCCACAATGATGCACTTGGCCAAAAAGGGCGTATGCGTTTTTTCCTGAATATATTCAGGAAAAAACGCATACGCCCTTTTTGGCCAACCAAGCAAGCTTGCAAAGGAAATCTGCACTACAATGAAGTCTCACTGCCCCCCGCTCAAAAGGGCCATCTGAAAAAAGTGTTAAATCCAGAAAGGCCGGACAGGCCATGGAGAACTGGGAGCCTTGTTATTCTGATGGGTGCGATGTAAATTGCCAACAGCCACTCTGGAGAAGTGTATGGTGTTTCCTGAAACATCCAAAAAACAAAGCAACAGAGCCTAGGGCACTTCCACTTATGGTCCTATAGCTTAGGGAAATTAAAATCAAAAAGACACAGCCACCCCAAAGCTTGGGAGGGCTCTGTTTACAAGAACCTCGTTTAATGTACAAGTTCAATATCACAGAAAGGGAAAAATGGATAAAGAAGTTGTGGTACTTACGTACAATGCAATATCACTCAGCAATGAAATCTATGTCATCAGGCCCGTAGCAGCATAATGAGTGGATTCAGGTACGATGATTCTAAGTGAAATAAGTCTCACAGAAAATGAAACATCATAAGATATCACCAATACACGGAATGTAAACTTGGCTACACAGGAACTGAATTACAAAACAGAACAGGATCTCAAATGTAGAAAACCAACTTACACTTGCTTAAGGGGAAAGGTGAGTTGGGGTGCTGCATGAAACAAGAGATTGAAATTAGCACAGATACCGTTCCATAAGCCAAATATGTAATAGACAAGAGCTACTCCTTGCTCAACGAAGTGGACTCAACACCCCATAATAAACGCCTATGAATATACCTGACTAGTAAGAATCTTAAAACCTTTGGATTTATGTCTCCAAAAGAGAATCAAGTGTGTGTACAGCGGCATAAACGCAGCAGTGATAGGATTGGTGAGGTTCGGTGAGCAAATGCAGGCCCTTTGAAGTCATATTGCATGGTACCCATTCCATGGGTCTCAACTCTCCAGGTTTAAGGGATTCTTCCTTCAGCTAAAACATGCATGTGGAACCCAGAGTATGACCCACCGTGTGATCGGGAAACGTGTTCAAATGTGTCTCAGTTTTCGTCCCCTGGTACTCGGGTGCAACATTCCAGACGCTTTACTAACACTCTCCCCACTTGGAGAGTGAGTGCCTTTAACCTCCTGTTTGGCCCAGTTTGCAATTTCTGCGTAAGATGAACAGGAATAGGGATAACCAATGAGAGACTAGGTGGAGGTGTCTGGACGGGCAAATTTAACTCTCATTTCCCACCAGGAAGAGGAAATAACCAAAGGCAAAGCGTGCCATTCCAGAAGCACACTAAGGCCTGAAGCAATCCTGCGGTGTTGCGGCCAGCTCACAGGAAAGCGAGTTGAAGAAAGGAGCTCAGGGGCACTGTAATTCACAAACCTGCAGAGTTATAAATGACAGCTATCTTCCAAAAATATATTGAAGTAAGGCTGCCAAGAGGAGTTGAAAGCGGGGCAGAATTGCAGGAAACCGATTTCAGGAGGTAGACTGGAATTGCATGTAAAGCATAGGAAAAGAGGCAGAACGTCCACAATGATGCACTTGGCCAAAAAGGGCGTATGCGTTTTTTCCTGAATATATTCAGGAAAAAACGCATACGCCCTTTTTGGCCAACCAAGCAAGCTTGCAAAGGAAATCTGCACTACAATGAAGTCTCACTGCCCCCCAGTCAAAAGAGCCATCTGAAAAAAGTGTAAAATCCAGAAAGGCAGGACAGGCTAAGGAGAACTGGGAGCCTTTTTATGCTGATGGGTGGGATGTAAATTGCCAACAGCCACTCTGGAGAAGTGTATGGTGTTTCCTGAAACAAACAAAAAACAAAGCAACAGAGCCTAGGGCACTCCCACTTATGGTCCTATAGCTTAGGGAAATTAAAATCAAAAAGACACAGCCACCCCAAAGTTTCGGCCGGCTCTGTTTACAAGAACCTCATTTACTGTACAAGTTCAATATCACAGAAAGCGAAAAATGGATAAAGAAGTTGTGGTACATACGTACAATGCAATATCACTCAGCAATGAAATCTATGTCATCAGGCCCGTAGCAGCATAATGAGTGGATTCAGGTACGATGATTCTAAGTGAAATAAATCACACAGAAACAGAAACATCATAAGATATCACTACTACACGGAATGTAAACTTGGCTACACAGGAACTGAATTACAAAACAGAACAGGGTCTCAAATGTAGAAAACAAACTTATGCTTGCTTAAGGGGAAAGGTGAGTTGGGGTGCGGCATAAAACCAGAGATTGAAATTAGCACAGATACCGTTCCATAAGCCAAATATGTAATAGGCAAGAGCTACTCCTTGCTCAAAGAAGTGGACTCAACACCCCATAATAAACGCCTAAGAATATACCTGACTAGTAAGAATCTTAAAACCTTTGGATTTATATGTATCCAAAAGAGAATCAAGCGTGTGTACAGCGGCATAAACGCAGCAGTGATAGGATTGGTGAGGTTCGGTGAGCAAATGCAGGCCCTTTGAAGTCATATTGCATGGTACCCATTCCATGGGTCTCAACTCTCCAGGTTTAAGGGATTCTTCCTTCAGCTAAAACATGCATGTGGAACCCAGAGTATGATCCACCATGTGATCGGGAAACGTGTTCAAATGTGTCTCAGTTTTCGTCCCGTGGAACTCGGGTGCAACATTCCAGATGCTTTACTAACACTCTCCCCACTTGGAGAGTCAGTTCCTTGAACCTCCTGTTTGGCCCAGTTTGCAATTTCTGTGGAAAATGAACAGGAATAGGGAGAACCAAAGAGAGACTAGCTGGAGGTGTCTGGACGTGCAAATTTAACTCTCATTTCCCACCAGGAAGAGGAATTAACCAAAGGCTCAGCGTGCCGTGCCGGAACCACACTAGGGCCTGAAGCAATCCTGCGGTGTTGTGGCCAGCTCACAAGAGAGCGAGTTGAAGAAAGTAGCTCAGGGGCACTGTAATTCACAATCCTGCAGAGTTATAAATGACAGCTATCTTCCAAAAATATATTGAAGGAAGGCTGCCAAGAGGACTTGAAAGCGGGGCAGAATTGCAGGAAACCGATTTCAGGAGGTAGACGGGAATTGCATGTACAGCATAGGAAAAGAGGCAGAACGTCCACAATGATGCACTTGGCCAAAAAGGGCGTATGCGTTTTTTCCTGAATATATTCAGGAAAAAACGCATACGCCCTTTTTGGCCAACCAAGCAAGCTTGCAAAGGAAATCTGCACTACAATGAAGTCTCACTGCCCCACGGTCAAAAGGGCCATCTGAAAAAAGTGTAAAATCCAGAAAGGCAGGACAGGCCATGGAGAACTGGGAGCCTTGTTATGCTGGTGGGCGGGATGTAAATTGCCAACAGCCACTCTGGAGAAGTGTATGGTGTTTCCTGAAACATCTAAAAAACAAAGCAACAGAGCCTAGGGCACTTCCACTTATGGTCCTATAGCTTAGGGAAATTAAAATCAAAAAGACACAGCCACCCCAAAGTTTGGGCCGGCTCTGTTTACAAGAACCTCGTTTACGGTACAAGTTCAATATCACAGAAAGCGAAAAATGGATAAGGAAGTTGTGGGAATTACGTACAATGCAATATCACTCAGCAATGAAATCTATGTCATCAGGCCCGTAGCAGCATAATGAGTGGATTCAGGTAGGATGATTCTAAGTGAAATCAGTCACACAGAAAAAGAAACATCATAAGGTATCACTACTAAACGGAATGTAAACTTGACTACACAGGAACTGAATTACAAAACAGAACAGGGTCTCAAATGTAGAAAACCAACTTATGCTTGCTTAAGGGGAAAGGTGAGTTGGGGTGCGGCATAAAACCAGAGATTGAAATTAGCACAGATACCGTTCCATAAGCCAAATATGTAATAGACAAGAGCTACTCCTTGCTCAACGACGTGGACTCAATACCCCATATTAAACGCCTAACAATATACCTGACGAGTAAGAATCTTAAAACCTATGGATTTATATGTCTCCGAAAGAGAATCTAGCGTGTGTACAGTGGCATAAACGCAGCAGTGATAGGATTGGTGAGGTTCGGTGAGCAAATGCAGACTCTTTGAAGTCATATTGCATGGTACCCATTCCATGGGTCTCAACTCTCCAGGTTTAAGGGATTCTTCCTTCAGCTAAAACATGCATGTGGAACCCAGAGTATGATCCACCGTGTGATCGGGAAACGTTTTCAAATGTGTCTCAGTTTTCGTTCCCTGGTACTCGGGTGCAACATTCCAGACGCTTTACTAACACTCTCCCCACTTGGAGAGTCAGTGCCTTTAACCTCCTGTTTGGCCCAGTTTGCAATTTCTGCGTAAGATGAACAGGAATAGGGAGAACCAATGAGAGACTAGCTGGAGCTGTGAGGACGGGCAAATTTAACTCTCATTTCCCACCAGGAAGAGGAATTAACGAAAGGCTCAGCATGCGATGCCGGAACCAAACTAGGGCCTGAAGCAATCCTGCGGTGTTGCGGCCAGCTCACAAGAAAGCGAGTTGAAGAAAGGAGCTCAGGGGCACTGTAATTCACAATCCTGCAGAGTTATAAATGACAGCTATCGTCCAAAAATATATTGAAGGAAGGCTGCCAAGAGGAGTTGAAAGCGGGGCAGAATTGCAGAAAACCGATTTCAGGAGGTAGACTGGAATTGCATGTAAAGCATAGGAAAAGAGGCAGAACGTCCACAATGATGCACTTGGCCAAAAAGTGCGTATGCGTTTTTTCCTGAATATATTAAGGAAAAAACGCATACGCACTTTTTGGCCTACCAAGCAAGCTTGCAAAGGAAATCTGCACTACAATGAAGTCTCACTGCCCCCCGGTCAAAAGGGCTATCTGAAAAAAGTGTAAAATCCAGAAAGGCAGGACAGGCCAAGGAGAACTAGGAGCCTTGTTATGCTGATGGGTGGGATGTAAATTGCAAGCAGCCACTCTGGAGAAGTGTATGGTGTTTCCTGAAACATCAAACAAACAAAGCAACAGAGCCTAGGGCACTTCCACTTATGGTCCTATAGCTTAGGGAAATTAAAATCAAAAAGACACAGCCACCCCAAAGTTTGGGACGGCTCTGTTTACAAGAACCTCGTTTACGGTACAAGTTCAATATCACAGAAAGCGAAAAATGGATAAAGAAGTTGTGGTACTTACGTACAATGCAATATCACTCAGCAATGAAATCTATGTCATCAGGCTCGTAGCAGCATAATGAGTGGATTCAGGTACGATGATTCTAAGTGAAATAAATTCCACAGAAAAAGAAATATCATTAGATATCACTACTACACGGAATGTAAACTTGGCTACACAGGAACTGAATTACAAAACAGAACAGGGTCTCAAATGTAGAAACCCAACTTATGCTTGCTTAAGGGGAAAGGTGAGTTGGGGTGCGGCATAAAACAAGAGATTGAAATTAGCACAGATCCCGTTCCATAAGCCAAATATGTAATAGACAAGAGCTACTCCTTGCTCAACGAAGTGGACCCAACACCCCATATTAAACGCCTAACAATATACCTGACTAGTAAGAATCTTAAAACCTATGGATTTATATGTCTCCAAAAGAGAATCAAGCGTGTGTACAGCGGCATAAACGCAGCAGTGATAGGATTGGTGAGGTTCGGTGAGCAAATGCAGACCCTTTGAAGTCATATTGCATGGTACCCATTCCATGGGTCTCAACTCTCCATGTTTAAGGGATTCTTCCTTCAGCTAAAACATGCATGTGGAACCCAGAGTACGATCCACCGTGTGATCGGAAAAAGTGTTCAAATATGTCTCAGTTTTCGTCCCCTGGTACTCGGGTGCAACATTCCAGATGCTTTACTAACACTCTCCCCACTTGGAGAGTCAGTGCCTTTAACCTCCTGTTTGGCCCAGTTTGCAATTTCTGTGGAAAATGAACAGGAATAGAGAGAACCAATGAGAGACTAGCTGGAGGTGTCTGGACGTGCAAATTTAACTCTCATTTCCCACCAGGAAGAGGAATTAACCAAAGGCTCAGCATGCCGTGCCAGAACCACACTAGGGCCTGAAGCAATCCTGCGGTGTTGCGGCCAGCTCACAAGAAAGCGAGTTGAAGAAAGGAGCTCAGGGGCACTGTAATTCACAAACCTGCAGAGTTATAAATGACAGCTATCTTCCAAAAATATATTGAAGGAAGGCTGCCAAGAGGAGTTGAATGTGGGGCAGAATTGCAGGAAACTGATTTCAGGAGGTAGACTGGAATTGCATGTAAAGCATAGGAAAAGAGGCAGAACGTCCACAATGATGCACTTGGCCAAAAAGGGCGTATGCGTTTTTTCCTGAATATATTCAGGAAAAAACGCATACGCCCTTTTTGGCCAACCAAGCAAGCTTGCAAAGGAAATCTGCATTACAATGAAGTCTCACTGCCCCCTGGTCAAAAGGGCCATCTGAAAAAAGTGTAAAATCCAGAAAGGCAGGACAGGCCATGGAGAACTGGGAGCCTTGTTATGCTGATGGGCGGGATGTAAATTGCCAGCAGCCACTCTGGAGAAGTGTATGGTGTTTCCTGAAACATCCAAAAAACAAAGCAACAGAGCCTAGGGCACTTCCACTTATGGTCCTATAACTTAGGGAAATTAAAATCAAAAAGACACAGCCACCCCAAAGTTTGGGCCGGCTCTGTTTACAAGAACCTCGTTTACGGTACAAGTTCAATATCACAGAAAGCGAAAAATGGATAAAGAAGTTGTGGTACTTACGTACAATGCAATATCACTCAGCAATGAAATCTATGTCATCAGGCCCGTAGCAGCATAATGAGTGGATTCAGGTACAATGATTCTAAGTGAAATAAATCACACAGAAAAAGAAACATCATAAGATATCACTACTACACGGAATGTAAACTTGGCTACACAGGAACTGAATTACAAAACAGAACAGGGTGTCAAATGTAGAAAACCAACTTATGCTTGTTTCAGTGGAAAGGTGAGTTGGGGTGCTGCATAAAACCAGAGATTGAAATTAGCACAGATACCGTTCCATAAGCCAAATATGTAATAGACAAGAGCTACTCCTTGCTCAACGAAGTGGACTCCACACCCCACATTAAACGCCTAAGAATATACCTGACTAGTAAGAATCTTAAAACCTAAGGATTTATATGTCTCCGAAAGAGAATCAAGCGTGTGTACAGCGGCATAAACGCAGCAGTGATAGGATTGGTGAGGTTCGGTGAGCAAATGCAGACCCTTTGGAGTCATATTGCATGGTACCAATTCCATGGGTCTCAACTCTCCAGGTTTAAGGGATTCTTCCTTCAGCTAAAACATGCATGTGGACCCCAGAGTATGATCAACCGTGTGATCGGGAAACGTGGTCAAATGTGTCTCAGTTTTCGTCCCCTGGTACTCGGGTGCAACATTCCAGACGCTTTACTAACACTCTCCCCACTTGGAGAGTCAGTGCCTTTAACCTCCTGTTTGGCCCAGTTTGCAATTTCTTCGGAAGATGAACAGCAATAAGGAGAAGCAATGGGAGACTATCTGTAGGTGTCTGGACGGGCAAATTTATCTCTCATTTCCCACCAGGAAGATAAATGAACCAAAGGCTCCGCGTGCCATGCTGGAACTAGATTAGGGCCTGAGGAGATCCTGCGGTGTTGCGGCCAGCTCACAAGAAAGCGAGTTGAAGAAAGGAGCTCAGGGGCACTGTAATTCAGAAACCTGCGGAGTTATAAATGACAGCTATCATCCAAAATTATACTGAAGTAAGGCTGCGAAGAGGACTTGAATGCGGGGCAGAATTGCTGGAAACTGATTTCAGAACGTACACGGGAGTAGCTCTTAAAGCATAGGAAAAGAGACAGAACTTGGAAAATAATGCACTTGGCAAAAAAGGGCATATGTGTTTTATCCAGAGCTCTCATACCTGAGGGGAGAAGATTCCCAGCAGGCTCCAACTGCCACCTGAGGGCTCACATTGCCAAGGCAACGTGAGCATGCCAGGCAGGAGTTACCTCACAGCAGAGGTCCCACCTCACAGAAGGGTGAGAAACCCAGCCAACATCAGACTCTCACCAGAGGGCCCACATCACCAAGGGGATGGGAACCAGGCAGGAGTGTCTTCACATCAGTGGGGCCACATCATCAAAAGCTGAGGTACTCAGCACATGTGTCCTCAAACCAGAGGACCCACATCACCAAGGACCTCGGAGTGAGGCAGGCAGGAGTAGCCTCACAACACTGGGCACATAGAATAAAAAAGTGAGGAATCCAGCAGTTGGAACCTCCCAGCAGGCGGCCCAGAGCACCGAGGCCATGGGATCCAGGCCACAGTGAACTCACAGAAGAGGGCCCATGTCATGAAACTGAGCAACCCAGCCATTGGGACCTCAGAGCAGGAGGCCCACATCCCCATGGGGATGGAATTCTGGTAGGAGTGTCCTCGCACCACTGAGAACGTATCAGAAAATTTTGGGCGACCAGCAGTTAGGGCCTGACGCCAGAGGACCCTCATCACCAAGGGAAGGAGGCTCCCAGCAGGCTCCAACTGCCACCAGAGGGCTGACGTCGCCAAGGCGATGTGTGCCAACCAGGCACGAATGACCTCACAGCAGAGGGCCCACCTCAGAGAAGTGTGACGAACCCAGTCAGGATCAGACTCGCACCAGAGGGCCCACATCACCAAATGGATTGGAACCAGGCAGGAGTGTCCTCACATGAGTAGGGCCACATCATCTAAACGTGAGGAACCCAGCACATGTGGCTTCAAACCATAGGACACCCATCACCAAGGGGCTGGGAGTGAGGCAGGCAGGAGGAGCCTCATAACAGAGGGCCCAAAAATAAGAAAGGTGAGGAATCCAGCAGTTGGAACCTCCCAGCAGGCGGCCCAGAGCACAGAGGCTAGAGGAACCAGGCCAGAGTGAACTAACACCAGACAGCCCACATCATGAAACTGTGAGCAACCCAGACATTGGGACCTCAGAGCAGAAGGCCCACATCCCCATGGTGATGGGAACATGACAGGAGTGTCCTGGCATCACTGGGCTCACATCAGAAAACGTGGGGTGCTCAGAAGTTAGGGCCTGACGCTAGAGGGCACTCATCACCGAGAGGAGGAGGCTCCCAGCAGGCTCCAGCTGCCACCAGAGGGCCAACGTCGCCAAGGTGATGTGTGCCAGCCTGGCAGGAGTGACCTCACAGCAGAGGGCCCACCTCACAGAAGGGTGAGGAACACAGCCAGGATCAGACTCTCACCAGAGGGCCCACATCACCAAGGGGATGGGAACCAGGCAGGAGTGTCCCCACACCAGTGGGACAACATCATCGAAAGGTGAGGATCCCAGCACATGTGTCCTCAAACCAGAGGAACCACATCACCAAGGGGTTCGGAATGAGGCTGGCAGGACTGGCCTCACAACACAGGGTCCATAGAATATAAAAGTTGAGGAATCCAGCAGTTGGAACCTCCCAGCAAGTGGCCCAGAGCACCGAGGCTATGGGATCCAGGCCGCAGTGAACTCACAGCAGAGGGCCCACATCATGAACCTGTGAGCAGCCCAGCTGTTGGGACCTCAGAACAGAAGGCCCACATCCCCATTGGGATGGGAACCTGGCAGGAGTGGCTTTGCACCACTTAGCACATATCAGAAAATGTTAGGAGCCCAGCAGTTAGGGCCTGACGCCAGGGGGCCCTCATAACTGAGGGGAGGAGACTCCCAGCAGGTTCCAACTGCCAACAGAGGGCCCACGTCTACAAGGTGGCATGCGCCAGCCAGGCAGTAGTGACCTCACAGCAGAGGGCCTATCTCACAGAAGGGTGAGGAACCGAGGCAGGATGAGACTCTCACCAGAGGGCCCACAACACCAAGGGGATGGGAACCAGTCAGGACTGTCCTCCCACCAGTGGGGCCACATCATCGAAAGGTGCGGAACCCAGCACATGTGGCCTCATATCAGAGGACATACATCACAAAGGGGATGGGAGTGAGGCAGGTAGGAGTAGCCTAAAAACAGAGGGCCCAAAGAATAAAAAATGTGAGGAATCCAGCATTTGGAACCTCCCAGCAGGCGGCCGAGAGCACAGAAGCTATGGGATGCAGGCAGGAGTGAACTAACAGCAGAGAGCCCACATCATGAAACTGTGAGCAACCCAGGCATTGGGACCTCAGAGCAGAAAGCCCACATCCCCATGGGGATGGGAACCTGACAGGAGTGTCCTGGCATCACTGGGCTCACATCAGAAAACGTGGGGAGCCCAGCAGTTAGAGCCTGATGCTAGAGGGCCGTCATCACCGAGGGCAGGAGGCTCCCAGCAGGTTCCATGTGCCAACAGAGGGCCCACGTCGCCAAGGTGATGTGTGCAAGTCAGGCAGGATTGACCTCACAGCAGAGGGCCTACCTCACAGAAGAGTGAGGAACCCAGCCAGGATAAGACTGTCACCAGAAGGCCCACATCACCAAGGGGATGGGAACCAGGCAGGAGTGTCCTCACACCAGTGGGGCCACATCATTGAAAGTTGCCTAACCCAGCACATGTGGCCTCAAACCAGAAGACCCACATCACGAAGGGGTTGCGAGTGAGGCAGGCAGGAGGAGCATCACAACACAGGACCCATAGAATACAAAAGTTGAGGAATCGAGCAGTTGGAACCTCCCAGCAGGCAGCCAAGACCACAGAGGCTATGGGATCCAGGCCACAGTGAACTAACACCAGAGAGCCCACATCATGAAATTGTGATCAACCCAGCCGTTGGAACCTCAGAGCAGAAGGCCCACATCCCCATGGGGATGGGAACCTAAGAGGAGTGCTTGAGCAACACTGGGCTCACTAAGAAAAGTTGGGGAGCCCAGCAGTTAGGGCCTGACGTCAGAGGGCCCTCATCACAGAGCTGAGGAGGCTCCCAGCAGGGTCCAATTGCCACCAGAGGGCTCATGTCAACAAGGCGAGGTGAGCAACCCAGGCAAGAGTTACCTGATAGTAGAGGGCCCACCTCACAGATGGGTGAGGAACCCAGCCAGGATCAGACTCTCACCAGAGGGCCCACATCACAAAGGGGATGGGACCCAGTCAGGATTATCCTCACACCAGTGGGGCCTCATCATCTTAAGGTGAGGAACCCAGCACATGTGTCCTCAAACCAGAGGACCCACATCACCAAGGGCCTTGGAGTGAGGCAGGCAGGAGTAGCCTCACAACACAGGGCACATAATATAAAAAACGTGAGGATTCCAGCATTTAGACCTTCCAGCAGGCGGCCCAGAACACCGAGGCTATGGGATCCAGGCCACAGTGAACTCACAGCAGAGGGCCCACATCACAAAACTGTGAGCAACCCAGGAGTTGAGACTTCAGCGCAGAAGGACCACATCCCCATGGGAATGGGAACCTGGCTGGAGTGTCCTCGCACCACTGGGCGCACATCAGAAAATGTGGGGAGCCCACCATTTAGGGCCTGACGCCAGAGGGCCGTCATCACCAGAGGAGGAGGCGCCCTGCACGCTCCAACTGCCACCAGAGGGCTCACGTCTCCAAGGTGACGTGTGCCAGCCAGGCAGGAGTGACCTCACAGCAGAGGGCCTACCTCACAGAACGTTGAGGAACCCAGCCAGGATTAGACTCTCGCCAGAGGGCCCACCTCACCAAGGGGATGGGAACCAGGCAGGAGTGTCCTCACACGAGTGGGGTCACATCATCGAAAGGTGAGGAACGCAGCACATGTGGCCTCAAGCCATAGGACAGTCATCACCAAGGGGCTGGCAGTGAGGCAGGCAGGAGGAGCCTCACAACAGAGGGCACATAGAATAAAAAAGTTGAGGAATCCAGCAGTTGGAACCTCCCAGCAGGCGGCTCAGAGCACCGATGATAAGGGATCCTTGCCGGAGTGAACTCACAGCAGAGGGCCCACATCATGGTACTGTGAGCAAGCCAGCCGTTTTGACCTCAGAGCAGAAGGCCCATATCGCCATGGGGATGGGAACCTGGCAAGAGTCTCCTCACTCACTTGGCGCACATCAGAAAATGTGGGGAGCCCAGCAGTTATGGCCTAAGGCAAGAGGGCCCTCATCACCGAGGGGAGGAGGATCCCAGCACACTCCAACTGCCACCAGAGGGCCCACGTCGCCAAGGTGACGTGGGCCAGACAGGCATGATTGACCTCACAGCAGAGGGCCCACCTCACAGAAGGGTGAGGAACCCAGCCAGGATCAGACTCTCACCTGAGGGCCCACATCAGCAAGGGGATGGGAACCAGTCAGGACTGTCTTCCCTCCAGTGGGGTCACATCATCGAAAGGTGCGGAACCCAGCACATGTGGCCTCAAATCAGAGGACACATATCACAAAGGGAATGGGAGTGAGGCAGGCAGGAGTAGCCTAAAAACAGAGGGCCCAAAGAATAAGAAAGGTGAGGAATCCAGCAGTTGGAACCTCCCAGCAGGCGGTCCAGAGCACAGAAGCTATGGGATGCAGGCAGGAGTGAACTAACAGCAGAGAGCCCACATCATGAAACTGTGAGCAACCCAGGCTTTGGGACCTCAGAGCAGAAGGCCCACACCCCAATGGGGATGTGAACCTGGCTGGAGTGTCCTCGCACCACTGGGCACACATCACAAAATGTGGGGAGCCCAGCAGTTAGGGCCTGATGCCAGAGGGCCCTCATCACCGAGGAGAGGAGGCTCCCAGCAGGCTCCAAGTGCCACCAGAGGGCTCATGTCCACAAGGCGAGGTGAGCAAGCCAGGCAAGAGTGACCTCACATCAGACGGCCCACCTCACAGATGGGTGAGGAACCCAGCCAGGATCAGACTCTCAACAGAGGGCCCACATCACCAAGGGGATGTGAACCAGGCAGGAGTCTCCTAAGACCATTGGTCCCACATCATCGAAAGGTGAGGAACCCAGCACATGTGGCCTCAAACCAGACGACACACATCACGAAGGGGCTGGGAGTGAGGCAGGCAGGAGGATCCTCACAACAGAGGGCCCAAAAATTTAAAAAAGTGAGGAATCCAGCAGTTGGAACCTCCCAGCAGGCGGCCAAGAGCACAGAGGCTATGGGATCCAGGCTTCTGTGAACTAACACCAGAGAGCCCACATCATGAAAATGTGAACAACCCAGCCGTTGGGACCTCAGAGCAGAAGGCCCACATCCCCATGGAGATGGGATCCTAAGAGGAGTGCCAAAGCATCACTGGGCTCACTAAGAAAAGTTGGTGAGCCCAGCAGTCAGGGCCTGATGCAAGAGGGCCCTCATCACCGGGGGGAAGAGATTCCCAGCACGCTCCAACTGCCACCACACGGCTGACTTCACCAAGGCAATGTGTGCCAGCCATGCAGGAGTGACCTATCAGCAGAGGGTCTCCCTCACAGGTGGGTGAGGAACAAAGCCAGGAACAGACTCTCACCAGGGGGTCCACATAACCACGTGGATGAGAACCAAGCAGGAGTGTCCTCACACTAGTGGGGCCACATCATCGAAAGGTGAGGAACCCAGCAAAAGTGGCCACAAACCAGAGGACCCACATCACCAAGGGGTTGAGAGTGAGGTAGGTGTCTGGACGGGCATATTTAACACTCATTTCCCACCAGGAAGAGGAATTAACCAAAGGCTCAGCGTGCCCTGCCAGAAGCAGATTAGGGCCTGAAGCAGTCTTGCGGGTTTGCGGCCAGCTCACAAGAAAGCGAGTTGAAGAAAGGAGCTCAGGGGCCCTGTAATTCACAAACCTGCAGAGTTATAAATGACAGATAACGTCCAAAAATATATTGAAGTAAGGCTGCGAAGAGGACTTGAAAGCGGGGCAGAATTGCAGGAAACCGATTTCAGGAGGTAGACTGGATTTGCATTTAAAGCATAGGAAAAGAGGCAGAACATCGACAATGATGCACTTGGCAACAAAGGGCGTATGAGTTTGTTCCTGAATATATTCAGGAACAAACACATACGCCCTTTTTGGCAAACCAAGCAAGCTTGCAATGGAAATCCGAACTACTATGAAGTGTCACTTCCCCCCGGTCTAAAGGGCCATCTGAGAAAAGTGTAAAATCCAGAAAGGCAAGACAGGCCATGGGGAAAAAGGAGCCTTGTTATGCTGATGGGCGGGATGTACATTGCCAACAGCCACTCTGGAGAAGTGTATGGTGTTTCCTGATACATCTGAAAAACAAAGCAACAGAGTCTAGGGCATTTCCACTTATGGTCCTATAGCTTAGGGAAATTAAAATCAAAAAGACACAGCCACCCCAAAATTTACAACGGCTCTGTTTACAGGAGCCTCTTCTACAGTACAAGTTAAATATCCCAGAGAACAAATAATTGATAAAGAAGTTGCGGTACTTATGTACAACAGAATACCACTCAGCAATGAAATCTGTGTCACCAGGCCTGTACCAGCATAATGAGTGGATTGAGGCACGATGATTCTAAGTGAAATAAGTCACACAGAAAAAGAAACATCATAAGGTATCACTAATGCACGGAATGTAAACTTGGCTACACATGAACTGAATTACAAAACAGAACAGGGTCTCAAGTTTAGAAAACCAACTTATGCTTGCTTAAGGGGAAAGGTGAGTTGGGGTGCTGCATAAAACCAGAGTTTGAAATTAGCACAGATACCGTTCCATAAGCCAAATATGTAATAGACAAGACCTACCCCTTGCTCAACGAAATGGACTCAACAATGAGGTATCACCTCACACCTGTTAGAATGGGCATCATCTGAAAATCTACAAACAACAAATGCTGGAAAGGGTGTGGAGAAAAGGAAGCCTCTTCCACTATTGTTGGGAATATAAATTGATACAGTCACTATGGAGAACAATATGGAGTTTCTTAAGAAACTAATAATAGAATTACCATATGATACAGCAATCCCAGGACTGGACATATACCCAGACAAAACCATAAATCAAAAAGAGACATTCACCGCAATGTTCATTGCATCACTATTTACAATATCGAGGTAATGGAAGCAACCTAAATGCCCACAGACAGACGAATGCATAAAGATGTGGTACATATATAAAATGGAATATTACTAAGCCATGAAAGGAATGAAATTGGGTCATTTGTAGAGACGTCGATGGATCTAGAGACTGTCATACAGAGTGAAGTAAGTCAGAAAGAGAAAAACAAATCTTGTATATTCATGCATATATGTGGAACCTAGAAAAACTGTACAGATTAACCGTTTTGCAAGGCATAAATAGAGCAACAGATGTAGACAACAATCGTATGGACAACAAGGGGGGAAAGCTCTTGGAGGGGTGGTGGTGGGAGGAGTTGAGAGATTGGGATTGGCATGTAAACATTTATATGTATAAAATAGATAACCAATGAGAAGCTGCTGTATAAAAATATAAAATAAAATTCAAAATTAAAAAGAAATAAAATTTAAAAAATAAAACAGAAAAAACAATTATTCCCTTCACATACATGTATTTATATGAATAAATTATTTCCATGCTTATATCTGTAAATACAAAAAAGAGGAATAAAATCTACCTTGAACCAAAAACGAAAAAGAGAAAAAAAAAACAGAACCCACCAGTTACTCAGAGGAAAACCGTATCAGGGCACTTGCTCCAGTTGTAAACAATTCTGAAGTTGGTCAGTGGTGGGGAATCGTCTCCCATTCAGCCAGCAGCCCCCACACAACAAGCGTCCTCATTGCAAAGCTGGGGCACCGTGCCGAGGCATCTGTGAGTAAACGTGAGCTGAACCCCAGGCCAGTTGCTGCTGAACTGTTCCCGCCCTTCCCAGGTAAAACACCTGAATATATACAAGGACTTGAAAGCCTAGAGGAAGGGCCATGGAGCCACACGAGTGACAGCATGCCAGCTGACTTGGTGCCTGCAGGCCAGCCAGGATGGTCCTGGCCCTGGGTGCTCTTCTGGAAGATTTCCATTTCCCTGCCTGAGATACCCGTCCTGTCCCTGCCCCCACTGCTTTTTTCCTTCCTCACCTCTGCCCAGGGAGAAATTCCAGCAGCAGGTATGGGTGACACATCCTCTTCTTTAGCAGGTGGCAGCCTGGCAACTGCTGCAGAAAGTCCAGCAGAGCCCCACTCACACTGGGCCACCCACAAAGCCGTGGCCTCTCACTCCCTCCCACCAGCCCAGCCCCGAGACTGCTGACAGGGCAGAGAAAATGGCGTCAGGCACAGCTGCAGGGGCTTTTGCTGCCTGGAGTGGTATTTATATTGATCTCAACCCAGGCACACCTGGGGAGGGCTGGCCGGCATGGTAAGGCTGCCCAGGTCAGCCAATCATCACCCCTCAGGGGCTCACAGTTGCAGACAATGGAACTTGCTGAACCGGCCAGGTCCAAGGAACAGGTGTGGGCTCCTGAGAGTCAGGATAGACAAGGGGCTGCAGCTTTGGCTTGTTTTCTAATCATTTTATCTGGCCCATGAGTGGGAGACAACTTCAAGAAAACCCTCTCCTAATGAGAGGAACCCAGGAGTCAGGGAGAGGAGGGGTGGGTGGTGGTTGGAGACAGAGGCCTGGTGCCCTGGGTGCAGTGGAAGTCTCTGGAAGACCAGGTGGAGGGAGGCCACACAGAGTGATGCCCAGGGTCACAGACCTGTCGGAGCTGCTGTTTGTTAGTTCAAGTCCTGCTCTGAGGTGCTCTGTGTCAGCTCTGAGCGACAGGTGAGCTGGGGGTGCTCTTCAATGAGGGCTATGTGCACGGTTCCTGTGTGCCCAGCCCTGCCACAGTACCTGCAAGGGTAGCTCTGTATCCTGGGAGGGGCCTGACCATGAGAGCCCCGTGGGCTGGGTTGGGGGTGGGGTACCTGCCCAGGAGAGCTCCATATCCTGGGATTGGCCTGACCACGAGAGCCCCATGGGCTGCTGGGGACCTGGTAAAGGATGTCAGGACAGTCAGTGAAGCCACTGAGGATATACCTCCAGTTGCTCCTGATCCCTACACCCTGCTGGTCATTCTACCAACCACCAGGACATGGTATTCTGTATTAGTCTTCAATGATGCCTTCTTTTGTATTCCATTAGTCCCAGAGTCACAAGAAATTTTGGCTTGTGAGTGGCAGGACTCAACATACAACTAAAACAATACTTCCGGGCCGTCTTGCCCCAAGGGTTCAAAAATTCCCACACCATCTTTGGGGAAAGCTTAGCTAACGACCGAAAAGTTCTACCTCTGGAAAAGGAAACCCTCCTTCAATATGCAGACGACATTCTGATCGCCAGCCCTACTAAGGAGGCCTCTGAACTACCAAGCCAATAAAGGATAGAAGTTGTCCAAGAAAAAGCTCAAATATCACAGACTGCAGTGACCTGCCTGGGCTTCATTCTCACACAAGGTCAGAGAAGCCCATCCCAGGAAAGGGAAGAAACCATTTGCAGCCTTACCCCTTTCTAAAACTAGAAGACAGCTTAGGGGTTCCTGGGGAGGCCAGGGTTTGCTGCTTCTGGATCCCTAACTACAGTCTACTAGCTGGGCCTCTATATGAAACACTGAAAGGAAAAGATGATGATCCTTTTGAACAGAATCCAGAAGTGGCCTTTCAAGAATGGAAAGAGCAGTCAATTCAGACCCTTGCCCTGGAACTCCCTAATTGAGCTAAACCCTTTGACCTTTCCATTCCCGGTGAAAGGTGAATCGCCATTGGAGAATTAGTGCAAAAACTGGGACCACTTGAAATGGAACAACGCAAGAATGCCATCCAGGTAGGATAAACTACAGTCACCAAGGGGCTTGGCCCACTGCCACATCTGGCCAAGATACTGGCGGTATCTAAAAACCTGGAAATCAGCAGCCCAAAAGGCCACCTCCCTCCTAAGGGAAAAGGACCCCACGTGGTGATCCTAATCACCAACCATGCCCTGAAGTTGCAGGGTTCGCTCCGTGGGCACACCGACCTCGAGTGAGGAGGCCCTCCAACTCCAACATCCAGAGAGATAACCGGGGGCAACAGGGCACCATGACGACTCGTGTGAACATCACTTGACCTGGAGTTTCTCTCATAAAACAACAATAGTGTGTCCCGAAGGAGTAGACTACTGCTTGCAGGACTTCCTGCACCCGGAGGGGAGCTAATAATCTTGGCGGGGGAACCGTATATCACACCGTCACCATAGAAAAGCCTACAGACACCGTGATGATGGTGGCCAATAAGACCGGCTGGACTCCTGTTTACTTCAAAAGGCTGTTGACTCAGTGGCCATCATGGTCCTTGATCACCACTGACCCTGGACTGTCTGGGAGTTGAGCGGGCAGGGCTCTGACACCTGGTGCTGTTTTTACGTTAATTCAGGGGCCTAATTGAAGAAAGAGCAGACTACTGGTCAGAACATCTAGGCTGGCAGAAACGGTCAGCCTAAGGTGGCCGAACAAATGTGGGGCGGGGTGAAACCGGCCCCCACAGCGTCTCTGCACATCTCTTTCCTGGACCCTTAAAGGTCATTAGAATCTATAACACTTCCAATGCTGGTGCTCAGGCGGACGAGCAGGGAGGCAGGGGTCCTGGGGCCAATCAACGTCACCTGGAGGCTGCTGGGGAGAAGTTCTGACCCTCGTCCCCTGGTATGAGGGCTCCCAACTCAGCACTCAGCAGTTACAGAAGAAGGGTCTGCACCCTCAGCACTCCAAGAATGAGGAACGGGACAAAAGGCAGAGGAGGGGTTTGTCCCCAGCAAAGCCCATTAAAAATCCCTGGGAGATAAAAATAGAATGTGGGCAATAAAGTCAAGTCTGACCTTTTTTATCCTTTGTGCTTTGTCTAATTTCACGTGCTCCTAGGGTCCCGCATGCAGAGGTTCCACACCCGGCACTTCAGACCAGATTTCCTGGTGCAGAATGGCTGGGTCGACACCTCAGCTCCTGGGGCCCAGTGCAGACTCCGAGATATAGAGCCTGAGCTGCAGCCAACCCGGCCCTTGAGAGCTCCGCCCCCTCCCTCCCACTGACTCTGACAGGATCTCTACACAGCAGCCCAGCCCACAGCCCACGGGGTAGTGCATGCTCTCACCTCTCCATTCTCTGATGAAAATATAAAGTTTCCTTTGCTTGGGAACCAAACTCAGTCTCGATCTGTTGGCCCCAATGACACTGGGCAGGGGGACCCTTGTTGGGGTCCACTCTGGAGGATCAGTAACAGAAATTGAGACTATTGTAACTTCAATGAACAGATGTGTGAGCCAAACTGTAGTTAACATAGAACAGTTTATAAGGCTCGGGTAAAATAAGATGTTTCTAACACTTCCATTTGATATTTCCATCACTTTATTATAAGCAAGTTCAGTGAAAAGGTTTGTCTTATTTGTCAGGTCAATATTAGAGAAATGAAGTGATTTCTTTCCAAGGATGTACATCTAATAATCTTGGTTAAAGCTTCAATCTTGTTTTAAATGCTTTTCCATTGAAAATGATACCTCTCTTTCAGCTCCCCCATTTCTGAGAAGTATAAAATCTTATAATTTATTATTACCAAAGGGGAAAGGTGGGAGGAGGGATAAATTAACAGTTTGGAATTAACACATACACACTGCTATGTATAAAATAGATCATCAACAAGGAACTACTGTATAGCACAGGGAACTACACTCAATATTGTGCAATAACCTATAAGGGGAAATAATCGGAAAAAGAATAGATATTTTTATTGACATCATCTATCAATGACAGTTAAAGTGTAACCTAAGGGAAGCCGGTGGTGAGTGCTTCTGACCCTGAAGACTTCAGTCATCTAAAGTTTGGACTCTGCCTACTTCCCAAGGCCCTTAATGAACATATGTGTAGCCGTAGCTTAAAAAACTCCCCAGTTTGGGTTTCGGGGAGACACTGATTTTGAAAAAGCCCTGGTGTTCTCCTTACATGAATGGGACTCTTCCTACTGCTAAAACATGTCTGTCACATCCAGAGGATGGTATACCGTCTGATCGGGAAGAGTTTGGAAAAGGCATCTCATCTCCTCATCTCCTGGTGCTCGGGTTCACCCCTCCAGTGTCTTTACTAACAGTCTCCCCACTTGGAGATGTCAACACTGTCAACATCCTGTTGCGTACAGTTTGGAATTTGTCCAGAGGATGAAGCGGAAGGATGAGGAACAATGAGAGACAAGTCCTAGGTGTTCAGACAGGCACATGTCACTCTAATTTCCAATCAGGAAGATGAATTGACCAAAGGCTAGGGTTGCCCATGGAAACAGTATAGGGCTTGAGGAAATCCCACTGCTTTGTGGCCAGTTCCCATAAACACAAGTTGAACAATGGAACTCAGGGGCAGTAAAATTCATGAAACTGCAGAGTTGAAAATATCTATCACTGAAAAATGTCTTGAGGAAAGTCAGAGAAAAGGATTGGCAAGCAAGGGAGAATGGCAGGAAAGGGATTTGAGGAGGTAGAAAGGACTCGCCATTAAGCACAAGAAAAGGGGCTGAACATTTCCGACATTGCAGTTGGCCAAAAAGGCTGTATGCGTTTTTTTCTGTATATATTCAAGAAAAGGGCATACACTTTTTTAGCCAACCAAACAGGTGGGCACTGGAAATCAATACTACAAAAGATATCACTTCGCATCAGTCAGAAGAGCCATCCTCATAAAGTGTAAACGCCAGAAATGCAGGACAGGGCAAGGAGAAGAGGGAGCCCTGTGAGGCTTATAGTGGAAATGTATATTGCCAACGGCCATTCTGGAGAAGTGTATTGTGTTTACTAAAGCATCTAAAAAATGAGCTACAGAGCATAGGGCACTTGCACTCATGGGCGTATATCTTGGGAAAAACAAAAATCGAGAGGACACAGGCACCCCAATGTTTACTGCCTCTCTGTTTAAAAGATCCTCGACTAGGATATAACTTAAATGTCTCTGGAGGGAAAAAATGGATAGAGATGTGGTACTTATGTAGAGTGGAATATTACTCAGCCTGGAAATCAATGAAATATGGCCAGTTGTAACAACTCCGGAGGAGTTACGTATGATCATTCTAAGTGACATAAATATGTAGAAAACACGCGTAAGGCTGCTAAACGGGAAAGGTGGGGAGGGGTGAGGCATCATCCAGGAGGTTGAAATTAGCAAAGATACCATTCCAAATACCAAACTGATAATCAACAAGGCCTACACGGTAGCTAAAAGAACTGCACTCAGCACACTCAAGTCACCGGAAAAGAATATCTATGACTGGTAAGAATCTGAAAAAGAATTTATTGATGTCTCTCTGTACGTGAATCAAGTGGATGTACAGCAGCAAGAAACAGAGCTTTGAAAATCAGCTGTAAACAACATAGTAATAAATTGAAAAAAATAAACGACAGAGAGACAGAGAAAACCTCTTACAACTTTTCCTCAGGGACGGTGATGCAACATGGATTGAACACATCTAGACCCACAGCAGGATGAGACATAAGGCTGGAAACTGTTCGCGCTAAGAGAAATGTGAGGTTGGGTGAGGAAATGCATACCCTTTAAAGTAATACTACCTGGTACCCATTCAATGGGTCCCAAATCTGCAGGTTCAAGGAATCTTCCTACAGCTAAAACATGCATGGAAAACCCAGAGGACTGTACACCATGTGATTGGGAGATGTGTCTAAAATGCACCTCATTTATCCTCTCCTGGTGCTCCTGTTCATCATTCCAGCCACGTTACTTAGAATCTCCCCACTTAGAGAATCAGCACATTTAAACTTCTGTTTCACACATTTTGCAAATTGTGAGGAGGATGAACGGGAACAGGGGGAACCAATGAGAGAATAGTTGTAGGGGTTTGGACGGGCACATGTCACTCTAATTTCCCATTAAGAATAAGAATTAAAAAAAGGCTCAGCCCGCCTCGCCGGAGCCAAAATAGGGCCTGAAGCAATCCTGCGGTTTTGAGGCCAGCTCACAAAAGAGCAACTTAAAAAATGGAGCTCAGGGTCACTGCAATTCACAAACCTGCAGAGTTATAAATGAAAACTAACGTCCAAAAATATGTTGAGGTAAGGCAAAGAAGAGGATCTGAATGCAAGACAGAATTGCAAGAAACAGATTTCAAGAGATAGATTGGACTCGCCTTTAAAGCACATGAAAAGCGGCAGAATTTCGACAATGATGCAGTTGGCCCAAAAGGGAGTATGCATTTTTTCCTGAATATATCCAGGAAAAAACGCATACGCACTTTATGGGCAACCAAGCAAGCAAGCAATGCAAATGTGCACAACAAAGAAGTCTCATTTCCCACCGGTCAAAAGGGCCATCTGAAAAAATTGTAAAAACCAGAAATGCAGGACAGGCCATGGAGAACAGGGAGCCTTTATACGCTGATGGACAGTGTGTGAACTGCCGAGAGCCACTCTGGAGAAGTGTATGGTGGTTCCTAAATCATCTAAAAAACAGAGCGACAGAGCATAGGGCACTTCCAATCACGGGAGTATATCTAGGGAAGTCTAAAAATCAACAAGACACAAGCACACCACAGTTTAGGGCTACTCTGTTTACAAGAACCTCAACTTCAGTACACCTTAAATATCCCAGGAAAGAGAACAATGGATAAAGAAAATGTGGTACTTATGTACAATGGAATATCTCTTCACCATGAAATCAATGTAATAAGGCTAGTAGAAGGATAAAGAGTGGATTGAGGTCCGATAATACTACTTGAAATAAGTCAAACAGAAAAAGAAACACATCATAAGATATCACTTATAGAGGGAGGATAAATATGGCTGCACAAAAAATGAATTACAAAACAGAACAGTGTCTCACATTTAGAAAACACACTTATGTCAGCTTAAGGGGAAAGGAGAGGTGGGGTGATGCATAAAACCAGAGTTTGAAATTAGCACAGATACCGTTCAATAAACCAAATAGGTATCAGACAAGATCTACACCTTGCTCAATGAACTGGCCTCAACACACCCTATACACCGCAGAGAAATATATCTGAGTAATAAGAATCTTAAAACCCATGTATTGATATATCTCCATAAGGGAATCAAGTGTGCGCAGAGCGGCACAAACACAGCAGTGAAAATGAGCTAAACCCCATTATAGAAATAAATTTTAAAACCAAAACGCAGAAACAATGAAAGAGAGAAAAATTCTTACAAAATTCGCTCAGGGGCTGTGATGCAACCTGGAATGACCACATATAAACCCACAGCTGGATAAGACATAAGGCTGGACACTTGGGGCTGAAAGGATTGGAGAGCTTTGGTGAGCAACTGCCGAAAGTTTAATGCAATACTTCATGCTACTTATTCCAAGGGTCCCAACACTCCAAGTTGAAGGGAATCTTCCTACAGCTAAACCATGCATGGGAAATCCAGCGGATGGTATACCATATGATCGGGAAAGGTTTCTAAAATGCACCTCATTTTCCTCTCCTGGGGCTCCGGATCAACATTCCAGCCACTTTACTAACAACATCTCCACATGGAGAGTCAATGCCTTTAAGTTCCGGTATCACACAGTCTGCAGTTAGTGCAGAGGATGAATGGGAATAGGGGGAACCAGTGAGAAAATAGCTGTAGCGGTTTCAATGGGCACATGTCACTCTAATTTCAATTCAGGAAGAAGAATTAACCAAAGGCAGAGCAAGGCGCCCCAGAAGAAGAATAGGGCCTGAAGAAATCCTGTGGATATGAGGCAAGATCACAAAAATAAGAGCTGAAAAATGGAGCTAAGGGCCACTGCAATTCAAAAACCTGCAGAGTTATAAAGGCCAACTATTTTCCAAAAGTATATTGAAGTAAGGCTATGAAGAGGCACTGAGAGCAAGGCAGAAATGCAGGAAACCTATTTCAGGAGGTAGACTGGAATTGCACTGAAAACATATGAAAAGACTCAGAACGTCGACAATGATGCACTTGGCCAAAAAGGGCGTATGCGTTCTTTCCTGAATATACTCAGGAAGAAACGCATACGCCCTTTCTGGCCAACCAAGCAAGCTCGCAAAGGAAATCTACACTACAATGAAGTCTCACTGCCCCCCGGTCAAAGGGCCTTCTGAAAAAAGAGTAAAATCCAGAAAGGCAGGACAGGCCATGGAGAACTGGGAGCCTTGTTATGCTGATGGGCGGGATGTAAATTGCCAACAGCCACTCTGGAGAAGTGTATGCTGTTTCCTGAAACATCTAAAAAACAAAGCAACAGAGCCTAGGGCACTTCCACTTATGGTCCTATAGCTTAGGGAAATTAAAATCAAAAAGACACAGCCACCCCAAAGGTTGGGCCGGCTCTGTTTACAAGAACCTCGTTTACGGTACAAGTTCAATATCGCAAAAAGCGAAAAATGGATAAAGAAGTTGTGGTACTTATGTACAATGCAATATCACTCAGCAATGAAATCTATGTCATCAGGCCCGTAGCAGCATAATGAGTGGATTCAGGTACGATGATTCTAAGTGAAATAAGTCACACAGAAAGAGAAACATCATAAGATATCACTACTACACGGAATGTAAACTTGGCTACACAGGAACTGAATTACAACACAGAACAGGGTCTCAAATGTAGAAAACCAAATTATGCTTGCTTAAGGGGAAAGGTGAGTTGGGGTGCTGCATAAAACCACACATTGAAATTAGCAGATACCGTTCCATAAGCCAAATATGTAATAGACAAAGGCTACTCCTTGCTCAACGAAGTGGACTCAACATCCCATATTAAAAGCCTAAGAATATACCTGACTAGTAAGAATCTTAAAACCTATGGATTTATATGTCTCCGAAAGAGAATCAAGCATGTGTACAGCGGCATAAACGCAGCAGTGATAGGATTGGTGAGGTTCAGTGAGCAAATGCAGACCCTTTGAAGTCATATTGCATGGTACCCATTCCATGGTCTCAACTCTCCAGGTTTAAGGGATTCTTCATTCAGCTAAAACATGCATGTGGAACCCAGAGTATGATCCACGGTGTGATCGGGAAACGTGTTCAAATGTGTCTCAGTTTTCGTCCCCTGGTACTCGGGTACAACATTCCAGACGCTTTACTAACACTCTCCCCACTTGGAGAGTCAGTGCCTTTAACCTCCTGTTTGGCCCAGTTTGCAGTTTCTGTGGAAGATGAACAGAAAGATGGAGAACCAAGGAGAGACTAGCTGGAGGTGTCTGGAAGGGCAAATTTAACTCTCATTTCCCACCAGGAAGAGGAATTAACCAAAGGCTCAGCGTGCCATGCCGGAACCACACTAGGGCCTGAAGCAATCCTGTGGTGTTGCGGCCAGCTCACAAAAAAGCGAGTTGAAGAAAGGAGCTCAGGGACACTGTAATTCACAACCCTACAGAGTTATAAATGACACTTATCGTCCAAAAATATATTGAAGTAAGGCTGCCAAGAGGACTTGAAAGCGGGGCAGAATTGCAGGAAACCGATTTCAGGAGGTAGACTGGAATTGCATGTAAAGCATAGGAAAAGAGGCAGAACGTCCACAATGATGCACTTGGCCAAAAAGGGCGTATGCGTTTTTTCCTGAATATAGGAAAAAACGCATACGCCCTTTTTGGCCAACCAAGCAAGCTTGCAAAGGAAATCTGCACTACAATGAAGTCTCACTGCCCCCCGGTCAAAAGGGCCATCTGAAAAAAGTGTAAAATCCAGAAAGGCAGGACAGGCCATGGAGAACTGGGAGCCTTGTTATGCTGATGGGCGGGATGTAAATTGCCAGCAGCAACTCTGGAGAAGTGTATGGTGTTTCCTGAAACATCTAAAAAACAAAGCAACAGAGCCTAGGGCACTTCCACTTATGGTCCTATAGCTTAGGGAAATTAAAATCAAAAAGACACAGCCACCCCAAGTTTGGGACAGCTCTGTTTACAAGAACCTCGTGTACGGTACAAGTTCAATATCACAGAAAGCGAAAAATGGATAAAGAAGTTGTGGTACTTACGTACAATGCAATATCACTCAGCAATGAAATCTATGTCATCAGGCCTGTAGCACCATAATGAGTGGATTCAGGTACGATGATTCTAAGTGAAATAAGTCACACAGGGCTTACCTGGTGGCGCAGTGGTTGAGAGTCCGCCTGCCGTTGCAGAGGACATGGGTTCGTGCCCCGCTCCGGGAAGGTCCCACATGCCGCGGAGCAGCTGGGCCTGTGAGCCATGGCCGCTGAGCCTGCGCGTCCGGAGCCTGTGCTCTGCAATGGGAAAGACCACAACAGTGACAGGCCCACGTACCGCAAAAAATAAAAAAAAATAAAAAAATAAAAAAAATAAAAAAATAAAAAAATACGTCACACAGAAAAAGAAACATCATAAGATATCACTACTACATGGAATGTAAACTTGGTTACACAGGAACTAAATTACTAAACAGAACAGAGTGTCAAATGTAGAAAACCAATTTATGCTTACTTAAGGGGAAAGGTGAGTTGGGGTGCTGCATACAACAAGAGATTGAAATTAGCACAGATACCGTTCCATAAGCCAAATATATAATAGACAAGTGCTACTCCTTGCTCAACGAACTGGACTCAACACCCCATATTAAACGCCTAACAATATACCTGACTAGTAAGAATCTTAAAAACTATGGATTTATATGTCTCCGAAAGAGAATCAAGCGTGTGTAGAGCGGCATAAACGCAGCAGTGATAGGATTGGTGAGGTTCGGTGAGCAAATGCAGACCCTTTGAAGTCATATTGCATGGTACCCATTCCATGGGTCTCAACTCTCCATGTTTAAGGGATTCTTCCTTCAGCTAAAACATGCATGTGGAACCCAGAGTATGATCCACCGTGTGATCGGAAAACGTATTCAAATGTGTCTCAGTTTACGTCCCCTGGTACTCGGGTGCAACATTCCAAACGCTTTACTAACACTCTCCCCACTTGGAGAGTCAGTGCCTTTAACCTCCTGTTTGGCCCAGTTTGCAATTTCTGTGGAAAATGAACAGAAATAGGGAGAACCAATGAGAGACTAGCTGGAGGTGTCTGGACGGGCAAATTTAACTCTCATTTCCCACCAGGAAGAGGAATTAACCAAAGGCTCAGCATGCCATACCGGAAACAAACTAGGGCCTGAAGCAATCCTGCGGTGTTGCGGCCAGCTCACAAGAAAACGAGTTGAAGAAAGGAGCTCAGGGGCACTGTAATTCACAAATATGCAGAGTTATAAATGACAGCTATCTTCCAAAAATATATTGAAGTAAGGCTGCCAAGAGGAGTTGAAAGCGGGGCAGAATTGCAGGAAACCGATTTCAGGAGGTAGACTGGAATTGCATGTAAAGCATAGGAAAAGAGGCAGAACGTCCACAATGATGCACTTGGCCAAAAAGGGCGTATGCGTTTTTTCCTGAATATATTCAGGAAAAAACGCATACGCCCTTTTTGGCCAACCAAGCAAGCTTGCAAAGGAAATCTGCACTACAATGAAGTCTCACTGCCCCCCGGTCAAAAGGGCCATCTGAGAAAAGTGTAAAATCCAGAAAGGCAGGACAGGCCATGGAGAACTGGGAGCCTTGTTATGCTGATGGGCGGGATGTAAATTACCAGCAGCCACTCTGGAGAAGTGTATGGTGTTTCCTGAAACATCCAAAAAACAAAGCAACAGAGCCTAGGGCACTTCCACTTATGGTCCTATAGCTTAGGGAAATTAAAATCAAAAAGACACAGCCACCCCAAAGTTTGGGACGGCTCTGTTTACAAGAACCTTGTTCACCGTACAAGTTCAATATCACAGAAAGCGAAAAATGGATAAAGAAGTTGTGGTACTTACGTACAATGCAATATCACTCAGCAATGAAATCTATGTCATCAGGCCCGTAGCAGCATAATGAGTGGATTCAGGTACGATGATTCTAAGTGAAATAAGTCACACAGAAAAAGAAACATCATAAGATATCACTACTACACGGAATGTAAACTTGGCTACACAGGAACTGAATTACAAAACAGAACAGGGTGTCAAATGTAGAAAACCAACTTATGCTTGCTTCAGTGGAAAGGTGAGTTGGGGTGCTGCATAAAACCAGAGATTGAAATTAGCACAGATACCGTTCCATAAGCCAAATATGTAATAGACAAGAGCTACTCCTTGCTCAACGAAGTGGACTCAACACCCCATATTAAACGCCTAACAATATACCTGACTAGTAAGAATCTTAAAACCTATGGATTTATATGTCTCCGAAAGAGAATGAAGCGTGTGTACAGCGGCATAAACGCAGCAGTGATAGGATTGGTGAGGTTCGGTGAGCAAATGCAGACCCTTTGAAGTCATATTGCATGGTACCCATTCCATGGGTCTCAACTCTCCATGTTTAAGGGATTCTTCCTTCAGCTAAAACATGCATGTGGAACCCAGAGTATGATCCACCGTGTGATCGGAAAACGTGTTCAAATGTGTCTCAGTTTACGTCCCCTGGTACTCGGGTGCAACATTCCAGACGCTTTGCTAACACTCTCCCCACTTGGAGAGTCAGTGCCTTTAACCTCCTGTTTGGCCCAGTTTGCAATTTCTGTGGAAAATGAACAGGAATAGGGAGAACCAATGAGAGACTAGATGGAGGTGTCTGGACGGGCAAATTTAACTCTCATTTCCCACCAGGAAGAGGAATTAACCAAAGGCTCAGCATGCCGTGCCGGAAACAAACTAGGGCCTGAAGCAATCCTGCGGTGTTGCGGCCAGCTCACAAGAAAGCGAGTTGAAGAAAGGAGCTCAGGGGCACTGTAATTCACAAACCTGCAGAGTTATAAATGACAGCTATCTTCCAAAAATATATTGAAGTAAGGCTGCCAAGAGGAGTTGAAAGCGGGGCAGAATTGCAGGAAACCGATTTCAGGAGGTAGACTGGAATTGCATTTAAAGCATAGGAAAGGAGGCAGAACGTCCACAATGATGCACTTGGCCAAAAAGGGCGTATGCGTTTTTTCCTGAATATATTCAGGAAAAAACGCATACGCCCTTTTTGGCCAACCAAGCAAGCTTGCAAAGGAAATCTGCACTACAATGAAGTCTCACTGCCCCCCGGTCAAAAGGGCCATCTGAAAAAAGTGTAAAATCCAGAAAGGCAGGACAGGCCATGGAGAACTGGGAGCCTTGTTATGCTGATGGGCGGGATGTAAATTGCCAGCAGCCACTCTGGAGAAGTGTATGGTGTTTCCTGAAACATCCAAAAAACAAAGCAACAGAGCCTAGGGCACTTCCACTTATGGTCCTATAGCTTAGGGAAATTAAAATCAAAAAGACACAGCCACCCCAAGTTTGGGACGGCTCTGTTTACAAGAACCTTGTTCACCGTACAAGTTCAATATCACAGAAAGCGAAAAATGGATAAAGAAGTTGTGGTACATACGTACAATGCAATATCACTCAGCAATGAAATCTATTTCATCAGGCCCATAGCAGCATAATGAGTGGATTCAGGTACGATGATTCTAAGTGAAATAAGTCACACAGGGCTTACCTGGTGGCGCAGTGGTTGAGAGTCCGCCTGCCGATGCAGAGGACATGGGTTCGTGCCCCGCTCCGTGAAGATCCCACATGCCGCGGAGCGGCTGGGCCTGTGAGCCATGGCCGCTGAGCCTGGGCGTCCGGAGCCTGTGCTCCGCAATGGGAAAGACCACAACAGTGAGAGGCCCACGTACCGCAAAAAAAAAATAAAATAAAAAAATAAAAGAAATAAAAAAATAAGTCACACAGAAAAAGAAACATCATAAGATATCACTACTACACGGAATGTAAACTTGGTTACACAAGAACTAAATTACTAAACAGAACAGAGTGTCAAATGTAGAAAACCAATTTATGCTTGCTTAAGGGGAAAGGTGAGTTGGGGTGCTGCATACAACAAGAGATTGAAATTAGCACAGATACCGTTCCATAAGCCAAATATATAATAGACAAGTGCTACTCCTTGCTCAACGAACTGGACTCAACACCCCATATTAAACGCCTAACAATATACCTGACTAGTAAGAATCTTAAAAACTATGGATTTATATGTCTCCGAAAGAGAATCAAGCGTGTGTACAGCGGCATAAACGCAGCAGTGATAGGATTGGTGAGGTTCGGTGAGCAAATGCAGACCCTTTGAAGTCATATTGCATGGTACCCATTCCATGGGTCTCAACTCTCCATGTTTAAGGGATTCTTCCTTCAGCTAAAACATGCATGTGGAACCCAGAGTATGATCCACCGTGTGATCGGAAAACGTGTTCAAATGTGTCTCAGTTTACGTCCCCTGGTACTCGGGTGCAACATTCCAGACGCTTTACTAACACTCTCCCCACTTGGAGAGTCAGTGCCTTTAACCTCCTGTTTGGCCCAGTTTGCAATTTCTGTGGAAAATGAACAGGAATAGGGAGAACCAATGAGAGACTAGGTGGAGGTGTCTGGACGGGCAAATTTAACTCTCATTTCCCACCAGGAAGAGGAATTAACCAAAGGCTCAGTGTGCCATGCCGGTACCAAACTAGGGCCTGAAGCAATCCTGCGGTGTTGCGGCCAGCTCACAAGAAAGCGAGTTGAAGAAAGGAGCTCAGGGGCACTGTAATTCACAAACCTGCAGAGTTATAAATGACAGCTATCTTCCAAAAATATATTGAAGTAAGGCTGCCAAGAGGACTGGAAAGCGGGGCAGAATTGCAGGAAACCGATTTCAGGAGGTAGACAGGAATTGCATGTAACGCATAGGAAAAGAGGCAGAACGTCCACAATGATGCTGTTGGCCAAAAATGGCGTATGCGTTTTTTCCTGAATATATTCAGGAAAAAACGCATACGCCCTTTTTGGCCAAACAAGCAAGCTTGCAAAGGAAATCTGCACTACAATGAAGTCTCACTGCCCCCCGGTCAAAAGGGCCATCTGAAAAAAATGTAAAATCCAGAAAGGCAGGACAGGCCATGGATAACTGGGAGCCTTGTTATGCTGATGATCTGGATGTGAATTGCCAGCAGCCACTCTGGAGAAGTGTATGGTGTTTCCTGAAACATCCAAAAAACAAAGCAACAGAGCCTAGGGCACTTCCACTTATGGTCCTATAGCTTAGGGAAATTAAAATCAAAAGACACAGCCACCCCAAAGTTTGGGACGGCTCTGTTTACAAGAACCTCGTTTACGGTACAAGTTCAATATCACAGAAAGCGAAAAATGGATAAAGAAGTTGTGGTACTTACGTACAATGCAATATCACTCAGCAATGAAATCTATGTCATCAGACCCGTAGCAGCATAATGAGTGGATTCAGGTACGATGATTCTAAGTGAAATAAGTCACACAGAAAAAGAAACATCATAAGATATCACTACTACACGGAATGTAAACTTGGCTACACAGGAACTGAATTACAAAACAGAACAGGGTGTCAAATGTAGAAAACCAACTTATGCTTGCTTCAGTGGAAAGGTGAGTTGGCGTGCTGCATAAAACCAGAGATTGAAATTAGCACAGATACCGTTCCATAAGCCAAATATGTAATAGACAAGAGCTACTCCTTGCTCAACGAAGTGGACTCAACACCCCATATTAAACGCCTAAGAATATACCTGACTAGTAAGAATCTTAAAACCTATGGATTTATATGTCTCCGAAAGAGAATCAAGCGTCTGTACAGCAGCATAAACGCAGCAGTGATAGGATTGGTGAGGTTTGGTGAGCAAATGCAGACCCTTTGAAGTCATATTGCATGGTACCCATTCCATGGGTCTCAACTCTCCAGGTTTAAGGGATTCTTCCTTCAGCTAAAACATGCATGTGGAACGGAGTGTATGATCCACTGTGTGATCGGGAAACGTGTTCAAATGTGTCTCAGTTTTCGTCCCCTGGTACTCGGGTGCAACATTCCAGACGCTTTACTAACACTCTCCTCACTTGGAGAGTCAGTGCCTTTAACCTCCTGTTTGGCCCAGTTTGCAATTTCTTCGGAAGATGAACAGCAATAAGGAGAAGCAATGGGAGACTATCTGTAGGTGTCTGGACGGGCAAATTTAACTCTCATTTCCCACCAGGAAGATAAATGAACCAAAGGCTCCGCGTGCCATGCTGGAACTAGATTAGGGCCTGAGGAGATCCTGCGGTGTTGCGGCCAGCTCACAAGAAAGCGAGTTGAAGAAAGGAGCTCAGGGGCACTGTAATTCAGAAACCTGCGGAGTTATAAATGACAGCTATCATCCAAAATTATACTAAAGTAAGGCTGCGAAAAGGACTTGAATGCGGGGCAGAATTGCTGGAAACTGATTTCAGAACGTACACGGGAGTAGCTCTTAAAGCATAGGAAAAGAGACAGAACTTGGAAAATAATGCACTTGGCAAAAAAGGGCATATGTGTTTTATACAGAGCTCTCATACCTGAGGGGAGGAGATTCCCAGCAGGCTCCAACTGCCACCTGAGGGCTCACATTGCCAAGGCAACGTGAGCATGCCAGGCAGGAGTTACCTCACAGCAGAGGTCCCACCTCACAGAAGGGTGAGAAACCCAGCCAACATCAGACTCTCACCAGAGGGCCCACATCACCAAGGGGATGGGAACCAGGCAGGAGTGTCTTCACATCAGTGGGGTCACATCATCAAAAGCTGAGGTACTCAGCACATGTGTCCTCAAACCAGAGGACCCACATCACCAAGGACCTCGGAGTGAGGCAGGCAGGAGTAGCCTCACAACACTGGGCACATAGAATAAAAAAGTGAGGAATCCAGCAGTTGGAACCTCCCAGCAGGCGGCCCAGAGCACCGAGGCCATGAGATCCAGGCCACAGTGAACTCACAGAAGAGGGCCCATGTCATGAAACTGAGCAACCCAGCCATTGGAACCTCAGAGCAGGAGGCCCACATCCCCATGGGGATGGAATTCTGGTAGGAGTGTCCTCGCACCACTGAGAACGTATCAGAAAATTTGGTGCGACCAGCAGTTAGGGCCTGACGCCAGAGGACCCTCATCACCAAGGGAAGGAGGCTCCCAGCAGGCTCCAACTGCCACCAGAGGGCTGACGTCGCCAAGGCGATGTGTGCCAACCAGGCACGAATGACCTCACAGCAGAGGGCCCACCTCAGAGAAGTGTGACGAACCCAGTCAGGATCAGACTCGCACCAGAGGGCCCACATCACCAAATGGATTGGAACCAGGCAGGAGTGTCCTCACATGAGTAGGGCCACATCATCTAAAGGTGAGGAACCCAGAACATGTGGCTTCAAACCATAGGACACCCATCACCAAGGGGCTGGGAGTGAGGCAGGCAGGAGGAGCCTCATAACAGAGGGCCCAAAAATAAGAAAGGTGAGGAATCCAGCAGTTGGAACCTCCCAGCAGGCGGCCCAGAGCACAGAGGCTAGAGGAACCAGGCCAGAGTGAACTAACACCAGACAGCCCACATCATGAAACTGTGAGCAACCCAGACATTGGGACCTCAGAGCAGAAGGCCCACATCCCCATGGTGATGGGAACATGACAGGAGTGTCCTGGCATCACTGGGCTCACATCAGAAAACGTGGGGTGCTCAGAAGTTAGGGCCTGACGCTAGAGGGCACTCATCACCGAGAGGAGGAGGCTCCCAGCAGGCTCCAGCTGCCACCAGAGGGCCAACGTCGCCAAGGTGATGTGTGCCAGCCTGGCAGGAGTGACCTCACAGCAGAGGGCCCACCTCACAGAAGGGTGAGGAACACAGCCAGGATCAGACTCTCACCAGAGGGCCCACATCACCAAGGGGATGGGAACCAGGCAGGAGTGTCCCCACACCAGTGGGACAACATCATCGAAAGGTGAGGATCCCAGCACATGTGTCCTCAAACCAGAGGAACCACATCACCAAGGGGTTCGGAATGAGGCTGGCAGGACCGGCCTCACAACACAGGGTCCATAGAATATAAAAGTTGAGGAATCCAGCAGTTGGAACCTCCCAGCAAGTGGCCCAGAGCACCGAGGCTATGGGATCCAGGCCGCAGTGAACTCACAGCAGAGGGCCCACATCATGAACCTGTGAGCAGCCCAGCTGTTGGGACCTCAGAACAGAAGGCCCACATCCCCATTGGGATGGGAACCTGGCAGGAGTGGCTTTGCACCACTTAGCACATATCAGAAAATGTTAGGAGCCCAGCAGTTAGGGCCTGATGCCAGGGGGCCCTCATAACTGAGGGGAGGAGACTCCCAGCAGGTTCCAACTGCCAACAGAGGGCCCACGTCTACAAGGTGGCATGCGCCAGCCAGGCAGTAGTGACCTCACAGCAGAGGGCCTATCTCACAGAAGGGTGAGGAACCGAGGCAGGATGAGACTCTCACCAGAGGGCCCACAACACCAAGGGGATGGGAACCAGTCAGGACTGTCCTCCCACCAGTGGGGCCACATCATCGAAAGGTGAGGAACCCAGCACATGTGGCCTCATATCAGAGGACATACATCACAAAGGGGATGGGAGTGAGGCAGGTAGGAGTAGCCTAAAAACAGAGGGCCCAAAGAATAAAAAAAGTGAGGAATCCAGCATTTGGAACCTCCCAGCAGGCGGCCGAGAGCACAGAAGCTATGGGATGCAGGCAGGAGTGAACTAACAGCAGAGAGCCCACATCATGAAACTGTGAGCAACCCAGGCATTGGGACCTCAGAGCAGAAAGCCCACATCCCCATGGGGATGGGAACCTGACAGGAGTGTCCTGGCATCACTGGGCTCACATCAGAAAACGTGGGGAGCCCAGCAGTTAGAGCCTGATGCTAGAGGGCCGTCATCACCGAGGGCAGGAGGCTCCCAGCAGGTTCCATGTGCCAACAGAGGGCCCACGTCGCCAAGGTGATGTGTGCAAGTCAGGCAGGATTGACCTCACAGCAGAGGGCCTACCTCACAGAAGAGTGAGGAACCCAGCCAGGATAAGACTGTCACCAGAAGGCCCACATCACCAAGGGGATGGGAACCAGGCAGGAGTGTCCTCACACCAGTGGGGCCACATCATTGAAAGTTGCCTAACCCAGCACATGTGGCCTCAAACCAGAAGACCCACATCACGAAGGGGTTGCGAGTGAGGCAGGCAGGAGGAGCATCACAACACAGGACCCATAGAATACAAAAGTTGAGGAATCGAGCAGTTGGAACCTCCCAGCAGGCAGCCAAGACCACAGAGGCTATGGGATCCAGGCCACAGTGAACTAACACCAGAGAGCCCACATCATGAAATTGTGATCAACCCAGCCGTTGGAACCTCAGAGCAGAAGGCCCACATCCCCATGGGGATGGGAACCTAAGAGGAGTGCTTGAGCAACACTGGGCTCACTAAGAAAAGTTGGGGAGCCCAGCAGTTAGGGCCTGACGTCAGAGGGCCCTCATCACAGAGCTGAGGAGGCTCCCAGCAGGGTCCAATTGCCACCAGAGGGCTCATGTCAACAAGGCGAGGTGAGCAACCCAGGCAAGAGTTACCTGATAGTAGAGGGCCCACCTCACAGATGGGTGAGGAACCCAGCCAGGATCAGACTCTCACCAGAGGGCCCACATCACAAAGGGGATGGGACCCAGTCAGGATTATCCTCACACCAGTGGGGCCTTATCATCTTAAGGTGAGGAACCCAGCACATGTGTCCTCAAACCAGAGGACCCACATCACCAAGGGCCTTGGAGTGAGGCAGGCAGGAGTAGCCTCACAACACAGGGCACATAATATAAAAAACGTGAGGATTCCAGCATTTAGACCTTCCAGCAGGCAGCCCAGAACACCGAGGATATGGGATCCAGGCCACAGTGAACTCACAGCAGAGGGCCCACATCACAAAACTGTGAGCAACCCAGGAGTTGAGACTTCAGCGCAGAAGGACCACATCCCCATGGGAATGGGAACCTGGCTGGAGTGTCCTCGCACCACTGGGCGCACATCAGAAAATGTGGGGAGCCCACCATTTAGGGCCTGACGCCAGAGGGCCGTCATCACCGAGAGGAGGAGGCGCCCTGCACGCTCCAACTGCCACCAGAGGGCTCACGTCTCCAAGGTGACGTGTGCCAGCCAGGCAGGAGTGACCTCACAGCAGAGGGCCTACCTCACAGAACGTTGAGGAACCCAGCCAGGATTAGACTCTCGCCAGAGGGCCCACCTCACCAAGGGGATGGGAACCAGGCAGGAGTGTCCTCACACGAGTGGGGTCACATCATCGAAAGGTGAGGAACGCAGCACATGTGGCCTCAAGCCATAGGACAGTCATCACCAAGGGGCTGGCAGTGAGGCAGGCAGGAGGAGCCTCACAACAGAGGGCACATAGAATAAAAAAGTTGAGGAATCCAGCAGTTGGAACCTCCCAGCAGGCGGCTCAGAGCACCGATGATAAGGGATCCTTGCCGGAGTGAACTCACAGCAGAGGGCCCACATCATGGTACTGTGAGCAAGCCAGCCGTCTTGACCTCAGAGCAGAAGGCCCATATCGCCATGGGGATGGGAACCTGGCAAGAGTCTCCTCACTCACTTGGCACACATCAGAAAATGTGGGGAGCCCAGCAGTTATGGCCTAAGGCAAGAGGGCCCTCATCACCGAGGGGAGGAGGATCCCAGCACACTCCAACTGCCACCAGAGGGCCCACGTCACCAAGGTGACGTGTGCCAGACAGGCATGATTGACCTCACAGCAGAGGGCCCACCTCACAGAAGGGTGAGGAACCCAGCCAGGATCAGACTCTCACCTGAGGGCCCACATCAGCAAGGGGATGGGAACCAGTCAGGACTGTCTTCCCTCCAGTGGGGTCACATCATCGAAAGGTGCGGAACCCAGCACATGTGGCCTCAAATCAGAGGACACATATCACAAAGGGAATGGGAGTGAGGCAGGCAGGAGTAGCCTAAAAACAGAGGGCCCAAAGAATAAGAAAGGTGAGGAATCCAGCAGTTGGAACCTCCCAGCAGGTGGTCCAGAGCACAGAAGCTATGGGATGCAGGCAGGAGTGAACTAACAGCAGAGAGCCCACATCATGAAACTGTGAGCAACCCAGGCTTTGGGACCTCAGAGCAGAAGGCCCACACCCCAATGGGGATGTGAACCTGGCTGGAGTGTCCTCGCACCACTGGGCACACATCACAAAATGTGGGGAGCCCAGCAGTTAGGGCCTGATGCCAGAGGGCCCTCATCACCGAGGAGAGGAGGCTCCCAGCAGGCTCCAAGTGCCACCAGAGGGCTCATGTCCACAAGGCGAGGTGAGCAAGCCAGGCAAGAGTGACCTCACATCAGACGGCCCACCTCACAGATGGGTGAGGAACCCAGCCAGGATCAGACTCTCAACAGAGGGCCCACATCACCAAGGGGATGTGAACCAGGCAGGAGTCTCCTAAGACCATTGGTCCCACATCATCGAAAGGTGAGGAACCCAGCACATGTGGCCTCAAACCAGACGACACACATCACGAAGGGGCTGGGAGTGAGGCAGGCAGGAGGATCCTCACAACAGAGGGCCCAAAAATTTAAAAAAGTGAGGAATCCAGCAGTTGGAACCTCCCAGCAGGCGGCCAAGAGCACAGAGGCTATGGGATCCAGGCTTCTGTGAACTAACACCAGAGAGCCCACATCATGAAAATGTGAACAACCCAGCCGTTGGGACCTCAGAGCAGAAGGCCCACATCCCCATGGAGATGGGATCCTAAGAGGAGTGCCAAAGCATCACTGGGCTCACTAAGAAAAGTTGGTGAGCCCAGCAGTCAGGACCTGATGCAAGAGGGCCCTCATCACCGGGGGGAAGAGATTCCCAGCACGCTCCAACTGCCACCACACGGCTGACTTCACCAAGGCAATGTGTGCCAGCCATGCAGGAGTGACCTATCAGCAGAGGGTCTCCCTCACAGGTGGGTGAGGAACAAAGCCAGGAACAGACTCTCACCAGGGGGTCCACATAACCACCTGGATGAGAACCAAGCAGGAGTGTCCTCACACTAGTGGGGCCACATCATCGAAAGGTGAGGAACCCAGCAAAAGTGGCCACAAACCAGAGGACCCACATCACCAAGGGGTTGAGAGTGAGGTAGGTGTCTGGACGGGCATATTTAACACTCATTTCCCACCAGGAAGAGGAATTAACCAAAGGCTCAGCGTGCCCTGCCAGAAGCAGATTAGGGCCTGAAGCAGTCTTGCGGGTTTGCGGCCAGCTCACAAGAAAGCGAGTTGAAGAAAGGAGCTCAGGGGCCCTGTAATTCACAAACCTGCAGAGTTATAAATGACAGATAACGTCCAAAAATATATTGAAGTAAGGCTGCGAAGAGGACTTGAAAGCGGGGCAGAATTGCAGGAAACCGATTTCAGGAGGTAGACTGGATTTGCATTTAAAGCATAGGAAAAGAGGCAGAACATCGACAATGATGCACTTGGCAACAAAGGGCGTATGAGTTTGTTCCTGAATATATTCAGGAAAAAACACATACGCCCTTTTTGGCAAACCAAGCAAGCTTGCAATGGAAATCCGAACTACTATGAAGTGTCACTTCCCCCCGGTCTAAAGGGCCATCTGAGAAAAGTGTAAAATCCAGAAAGGCAAGACAGGCCATGGGGAAAAAGGAGCCTTGTTATGCTGATGGGCGGGATGTACATTGCCAACAGCCACTCTGGAGAAGTGTATGGTGTTTCCTGATACATCTGAAAAACAAAGCAACAGAGTCTAGGGCATTTCCACTTATGGTCCTATAGCTTAGGGAAATTAAAATCAAAAAGACACAGCCACCCCAAAATTTACAACGGCTCTGTTTACAGGAGCCTCTTCTACAGTACAAGTTAAATATCCCAGAGAACAAATAATTGATAAAGAAGTTGCGGTACTTATGTACAACAGAATACCACTCAGCAATGAAATCTGTGTCACCAGGCCTGTACCAGCATAATGAGTGGATTGAGGCACGATGATTCTAAGTGAAATAAGTCACACAGAAAAAGAAACATCATAAGGTATCACTAATGCACGGAATGTAAACTTGGCTACACATGAACTGAATTACAAAACAGAACAGGGTCTCAAGTTTAGAAAACCAACTTATGCTTGCTTAAGGGGAAAGGTGAGTTGGGGTGCTGCATAAAACCAGAGTTTGAAATTAGCACAGATACCGTTCCATAAGCCAAATATGTAATAGACAAGACCTACCCCTTGCTCAACGAAATGGACTCAACAATGAGGTATCACCTCACACCTGTTAGAATGGGCATCATCTGAAAATCTACAAACAACAAATGCTGGAAAGGGTGTGGAGAAAAGGAAGCCTCTTCCACTATTGTTGGGAATATAAATTGATACAGTCACTATGGAGAACAATATGGAGTTTCTTAAGAAACTAATAATAGAATTACCATATGATACAGCAATCCCAGGACTGGACATATACCCAGACAAAACCATAAATCAAAAAGAGACATTCACCGCAATGTTCATTGCATCACTATTTACAATATCGAGGTAATGGAAGCAACCTAAATGCCCACAGACAGACGAATGCATAAAGATGTGGTACATATATAAAATGGAATATTACTAAGCCATGAAAGGAATGAAATTGGGTCATTTGTAGAGACGTCGATGGATCTAGAGACTGTCATACAGAGTGAAGTAAGTCAGAAAGAGAAAAACAAATCTTGTATATTCATGCATATATGTGGAACCTAGAAAAACTGTACAGATTAACCGTTTTGCAAGGCATAAATAGAGCAACAGATGTAGACAACAATCGTATGGACAACAAGGGGGGAAAGCTCTTGGAGGGGTGGTGGTGGGAGGAGTTGAGAGATTGGGATTGGCATGTAAACATTTATATGTATAAAATAGATAACCAATGAGAACCTGCTGTATAAAAATATAAAATAAAATTCAAAATTAAAAAGAAATAAAATTTAAAAAATAAAACAGAAAAAACAATTATTCCCTTCACATACATGTATTTATATGAATAAATTATTTCCATGCTTATATCTGTAAATACAAAAAAGAGGAATAAAATCTACCTTGAACCAAAAACGAAAAAGAGAAAAAAAAAACAGAACCCACCAGTTACTCAGAGGAAAACCGTATCAGGGCACTTGCTCCAGTTGTAAACAATTCTGAAGTTGGTCAGTGGTGGGGAATCGTCTCCCATTCAGCCAGCAGCCCCCACACAACAAGCGTCCTCATTGCAAAGCTGGGGCACCGTGCCGAGGCATCTGTGAGTAAACGTGAGCTGAACCCCAGGCCAGTTGCTGCTGAACTGTTCCCGCCCTTCCCAGGTAAAACACCTGAATATATACAAGGACTTGAAAGCCTAGAGGAAGGGCCATGGAGCCACACGAGTGACAGCATGCCAGCTGACTTGGTGCCTGCAGGCCAGCCAGGATGGTCCTGGCCCTGGGTGCTCTTCTGGAAGATTTCCATTTCCCTGCCTGAGATACCCGTCCTGTCCCTGCCCCCACTGCTTTTTTCCTTCCTCACCTCTGCCCAGGGAGAAATTCCAGCAGCAGGTATGGGTGACACATCCTCTTCTTTAGCAGGTGGCAGCCTGGCAACTGCTGCAGAAAGTCCAGCAGAGCCCCACTCACACTGGGCCACCCACAAAGCCGTGGCCTCTCACTCCCTCCCACCAGCCCAGCCCCGAGACTGCTGACAGGGCAGAGAAAATGGCGTCAGGCACAGCTGCAGGGGCTTTTGCTGCCTGGAGTGGTATTTATATTGATCTCAACCCAGGCACACCTGGGGAGGGCTGGCCGGCATGGTAAGGCTGCCCAGGTCAGCCAATCATCACCCCTCAGGGGCTCACAGTTGCAGAAAATGGAACTTGCTGAACCGGCCAGGTCCAAGGAACAGGTGTGGGCTCCTGAGAGTCAGGATAGACAAGGGGCTGCAGCTTTGGCTTGTTTTCTAATCATTTTATCTGGCCCATGAGTGGGAGACAACTTCAAGAAAACCCTCTCCTAATGAGAGGAACCCAGGAGTCAGGGAGAGGAGGGGTGGGTGGTGGTTGGAGACAGAGGCCTGGTGCCCTGGGTGCAGTGGAAGTCTCTGGAAGACCAGGTGGAGGGAGGCCACACAGAGTGATGCCCAGGGTCACAGACCTGTCGGAGCTGCTGTTTGTTAGTTCAAGTCCTGCTCTGAGGTGCTCTGTGTCAGCTCTGAGCGACAGGTGAGCTGGGGGTGCTCTTCAATGAGGGCTATGTGCACGGTTCCTGTGTGCCCAGCCCTGCCACGGTACCTGCAAGGGTAGCTCTGTATCCTGGGAGGGGCCTGACCATGAGAGCCCCGTGGGCTGGGTTGGGGGTGGGGTACCTGCCCAGGAGAGCTCCATATCCTGGGATTGGCCTGACCACGAGAGCCCCATGGGCTGCTGGGGACCTGGTAAAGGATGTCAGGACAGTCAGTGAAGCCACTGAGGATATACCTCCAGTTGCTCCTGATCCCTACACCCTGCTGGTCATTCTACCAACCACCAGGACATGGTATTCTGTATTAGTCTTCAATGATGCCTTCTTTTGTATTCCATTAGTCCCAGAGTCACAAGAAATTTTGGCTTGTGAGTGGCAGGACTCAACATACAACTAAAACAATACTTCCGGGCCGTCTTGCCCCAAGGGTTCAAAAATTCCCACACCATCTTTGGGGAAAGCTTAGCTAACGACCGAAAAGTTCTACCTCTGGAAAAGGAAACCCTCCTTCAATATGCAGACGACATTCTGATCGCCAGCCCTACTAGGGAGGCCTCTGAACTACCAAGCCAATAAAGGATAGAAGTTGTCCAAGAAAAAGCTCAAATATCACAGACTGCAGTGACCTGCCTGGGCTTCATTCTCACACAAGGTCAGAGAAGCCCATCCCAGGAAAGGGAAGAAACCATTTGCAGCCTTACCCCTTTCTAAAACTAGAAGACAGCTTAGGGGTTCCTGGGGAGGCCAGGGTTTGCTGCTTCTGGATCCCTAACTACAGTCTACTAGCTGGGCCTCTATATGAAACACTGAAAGGAAAAGATGATGATCCTTTTGAACAGAATCCAGAAGTGGCCTTTCAAGAATGGAAAGAGCAGTCAATTCAGACCCTTGCCCTGGAACTCCCTAATTGAGCTAAACCCTTTGACCTTTCCATTCCCGGTGAAAGGTGAATCGCCATTGGAGAATTAGTGCAAAAACTGGGACCACTTGAAATGGAACAACGCAAGAATGCCATCCAGGTAGGATAAACTACAGTCACCAAGGGGCTTGGCCCACTGCCACATCTGGCCAAGATACTGGCGGTATCTAAAAACCTGGAAATCAGCAGCCCAAAAGGCCACCTCCCTCCTAAGGGAAAAGGACCCCACGTGGTGATCCTAATCACCAACCATGCCCTGAAGTTGCAGGGTTCGCTCCGTGGGCACACCGACCTCGAGTGAGGAGGCCCTCCAACTCCAACATCCAGAGAGATAACCGGGGGCAACAGGGCACCATGACGACTCGTGTGAACATCACTTGACCTGGAGTTTCTCTCATAAAACAACAATAGTGTGTCCCGAAGGAGTAGACTACTGCTTGCAGGACTTCCTGCACCCGGAGGGGAGCTAATAATCTTGGCGGGGGAACCGTATATCACACCGTCACCATAGAAAAGCCTACAGACACCGTGATGATGGTGGCCAATAAGACCGGCTGGACTCCTGTTTACTTCAAAAGGCTGTTGACTCAGTGGCCATCATGGTCCTTGATCACCACTGACCCTGGACTGTCTGGGAGTTGAGCAGGCAGGGCTCTGACACCTGGTGCTGTTTTTACGTTAATTCAGGGGCCTAATTGAAGAAAGAGCAGACTACTGGTCAGAACATCTAGGCTGGCAGAAACGGTCAGCCTAAGGTGGCCGAACAAATGTGGGGCGGGGTGAAACCGGCCCCCACAGCGTCTCTGCACATCTCTTTCCTGGACCCTTAAAGGTCATTAGAATCTATAACACTTCCAATGCTGGTGCTCAGGCGGACGAGCAGGGAGGCAGGGGTCCTGGGGCCAATCAACGTCACCTGGAGGCTGCTGGGGAGAAGTTCTGACCCTCGTCCCCTGGTATGAGGGCTCCCAACTCAGCACTCAGCAGTTACAGAAGAAGGGTCTGCACCCTCAGCACTCCAAGAATGAGGAACGGGACAAAAGGCAGAGGAGGGGTTTGTCCCCAGCAAAGCCCATTAAAAATCCCTGGGAGATAAAAATAGAATGTGGGCAATAAAGTCAAGTCTGACCTTTTTTATCCTTTGTGCTTTGTCTAATTTCACGTGCTCCTAGGGTCCCGCATGCAGAGGTTCCACACCCGGCACTTCAGACCAGATTTCCTGGTGCAGAATGGCTGGGTCGACACCTCAGCTCCTGGGGCCCAGTGCAGACTCCGAGATATAGAGCCTGAGCTGCAGCCAACCCGGCCCTTGAGAGCTCCGCCCCCTCCCTCTCACTGACTCTGACAGGATCTCTACACAGCAGCCCAGCCCACAGCCCACGGGGTAGTGCATGCTCTCACCTCTCCATTCTCTGATGAAAATATAAAGTTTCCTTTGCTTGGGAACCAAACTCAGTCTCGATCTGTTGGCCCCAATGACACTGGGCAGGGGGACCCTTGTTGGGGTCCACTCTGGAGGATCAGTAACAGAAATTGAGACTATTGTAACTTCAATGAACAGATGTGTGAGCCAAACTGTAGTTAACATAGAACAGTTTATAAGGCTCGGGTAAAATAAGATGTTTCTAACACTTCCATTTGATATTTCCATCACTTTATTATAAGCAAGTTCAGTGAAAAGGTTTGTCTTATTTGTCAGGTCAATATTAGAGAAATGAAGTGATTTCTTTCCAAGGATGTACATCTAATAATCTTGGTTAAAGCTTCAATCTTGTTTTAAATGCTTTTCCATTGAAAATGATACCTCTCTTTCAGCTCCCCCATTTCTGAGAAGTATAAAATCTTATAATTTATTATTACCAAAGGGGAAAGGTGGGAGGAGGGATAAATTAACAGTTTGGAATTAACACATACACACTGCTATGTATAAAATAGATCATCAACAAGGAACTACTGTATAGCACAGGGAACTACACTCAATATTGTGCAATAACCTATAAGGGGAAATAATCGGAAAAAGAATAGATATTTTTATTGACATCATCTATCAATGACAGTTAAAGTGTAACCTAAGGGAAGCCGGTGGTGAGTGCTTCTGACCCTGAAGACTTCAGTCATCTAAAGTTTGGACTCTGCCTACTTCCCAAGGCCCTTAATGAACATATGTGTAGCCGTAGCTTAAAAAACTCCCCAGTTTGGGTTTCGGGGAGACACTGATTTTGAAAAAGCCCTGGTGTTCTCCTTACATGAATGGGACTCTTCCTACTGCTAAAACATGTCTGTCACACCCAGAGGATGGTATACCGTCTGATCGGGAAGAGTTTGGAAAAGGCATCTCATCTCCTCATCTCCTGGTGCTCGGGTTCACCCCTCCAGCGTCTTTACTAACAGTCTCCCCACTTGGAGATGTCAACACTGTCAACATCCTGTTGCGTACAGTTTGGAATTTGTCCAGAGGATGAAGCGGAAGGATGAGGAACAATGAGAGACAAGTCCTAGGTGTTCAGACAGGCACATGTCACTCTAATTTCCAATCAGGAAGATGAATTGACCAAAGGCTAGGGTTGCCCATGGAAACAGTATAGGGCTTGAGGAAATCCCACTGCTTTGTGGCCAGTTCCCATAAACACAAGTTGAACAATGGAACTCAGGGGCAGTAAAATTCACGAAACTGCAGAGTTGAAAATATCTATCACTGAAAAATGTCTTGAGGAAAGTCAGAGAAAAGGATTGGCAAGCAAGGGAGAATGGCAGGAAAGGGATTTGAGGAGGTAGAAAGGATTCGCCATTAAGCACAAGAAAAGGGGCTGAACATTTCCGACATTGCAGTTGGCCAAAAAGGCTGTATGCGTTTTTTTCTGTATATATTCAAGAAAAGGGCATACACTTTTTTAGCCAACCAAACAGGTGGGCACTGGAAATCAATACTACAAAAGATATCACTTCGCATCAGTCAGAAGAGCCATCCTCATAAAGTGTAAACGCCAGAAATGCAGGACAGGGCAAGGAGAAGAGGGAGCCCTGTGAGGCTTATAGTGGAAATGTATATTGCCAACGGCCATTCTGGAGAAGTGTATTGTGTTTACTAAAGCATCTAAAAAATGAGCTACAGAGCATAGGGCACTTGCACTCATGGGCGTATATCTTGGGAAAAACAAAAATCGAGAGGACACAGGCACCCCAATGTTTACTGCCTCTCTGTTTAAAAGATCCTCGACTAGGATATAACTTAAATGTCTCTGGAGGGAAAAAATGGATAGAGATGTGGTACTTATGTAGAGTGGAATATTACTCAGCCTGGAAATCAATGAAATATGGCCAGTTGTAACAACTCCGGAGGAGTTACGTATGATCATTCTAAGTGACATAATTCAAAAAGAAAAAGACACATATCATAAGATATCACTTAAAGGTGGAATCCAAAATGGCTACACATGAAATAAATTACAAAACAAAAACATAGTCAAATATGTAGAAAACACGCGTAAGGCTGCTAAACGGGAAAGGTGGGGAGGGGTGAGGCATCATCCAGGAGGTTGAAATTAGCAAAGATACCATTCCAAATACCAAACTGATAATCAACAAGGCCTACACGGTAGCTAAAAGAACTGCACTCAGCACACTCAAGTCACCGGAAAAGAATATCTATGACTGGTAAGAATCTGAAAAAGAATTTATTGATGTCTCTCTGTACGTGAATCAAGTGGATGTACAGCAGCAAGAAACAGAGCTTTGAAAATCAGCTGTAACCAATATAGTAATAAATTGAAAAAAATAAACGACAGAGAGACAGAGAAAACCTCTTACAACTTTTCCTCAGGGACGGTGATGCAACATGGATTGAACACATCTAGACCCACAGCAGGATGAGACATAAGGCTGGAAACTGTTCGCGCTAAGAGAAATGTGAGGTTGGGTGAGGAAATGCACACCCTTTAAAGTAATACTACCTGGTACCCATTCAATGGGTCCCAAATCTGCAGGTTCAAGGAATCTTCCTACAGCTAAAACATGCATGGAAAACCCAGAGGACTGTACACCATGTGATCGGGAGATGTGTCTAAAATGCACCTCATTTATCCTCTCCTGGTGCTCCTGTTCATCATTCCAGCCACGTTACTTAGAATCTCCCCACTTAGAGAATCAGCACATTTAAACTTCTGTTTCACACATTTTGCAAATTGTGAGGAGGATGAACGGGAAGAGGGGGAAACAATGAGAGAATAGTTGTAGGGGTTTGGACGGGCACATGTCACTCTAATTTCCCATTAAGAATAAGAATTAAAAAAAGGCTCAGCCCGCCTCGCCGGAGCCAAAATAGGGCCTGAAGCAATCCTGCGGTTTTGAGGCCAGCTCACAAAAGAGCAACTTAAAAAATGGAGCTCAGGGTCACTGCAATTCACAAACCTGCAGAGTTATAAATGAAAACTAACGTCCAAAAATATGTTGAGGTAAGGCAAAGAAGAGGATCTGAATGCAAGACAGAATTGCAAGAAACAGATTTCAAGAGATAGATTGGACTCGCCTTTAAAGCACATGAAAAGCGGCAGAATTTCGACAATGATGCAGTTGGCCCAAAAGGGAGTATGCGTTAGTTCCTGAATATATCCAGGAAAAAACGCATACGCACTTTATGGGCAACCAAGCAAGCAAGCAATGCAAATGTGCACAACAAAGAAGTCTCATTTCCCACCGGTCAAAAGGGCCATCCGAAAAAATTGTAAACACCAGAAATGCAGGACAGGCCATGGAGAACAGGGAGCCTTTATACGCTGATGGACAGTGTGTGAACTGCCGAGAGCCACTCTGGAGAAGTGTATGGTGGTTCCTAAATCATCTAAAAAACAGAGCGACAGAGCATAGGGCACTTCCAATCACGGGAGTATATCTAGGGAAGTCTAAAAATCAACAAGACACAAGCACACCACAGTTTAGGGCTACTCTGTTTACAAGAACCTCAACTTCAGTACACCTTAAATATCCCAGGAAAGAGAACAATAGATAAAGAAAATGTGGTACTTATGTACAATGGAATATCTCTTCACCATGAAATCAATGTAATAAGGCTAGTAGAAGGATAAAGAGTGGATTGAGGTCCGATAATACTACTTGAAATAAGTCAAACAGAAAAAGAAACACATCATAAGATATCACTTATAGAGGGAGGATAAATATGGCTGCACAAAAAATGAATTACAAAACAGAACAGTGTCTCACATTTAGAAAACACACTTATGTCAGCTTAAGGGGAAAGGAGAGGTGGGGTGATGCATAAAACCAGAGTTTGAAATTAGCACAGATACCGTTCAATAAACCAAATAGGTATCAGACAAGATCTACACCTCGCTCAATGAACTGGCCTCAACACACCCTATACACCGCAGAGAAATATATCTGAGTAATAAGAATCTTAAAACCCATGTATTGATATATCTCCATAAGGGAATCAAGTGTGCGCAGAGCGGCACAAACACAGCAGTGAAAATGAGCTAAACCCCATTATAGAAATAAATTTTAAAACCAAAACGTAGAAACAATGAAAGAGAGAAAAATTCTTACAAAATTCGCTCAGGGGCTGTGATGCAACCTGGAATGACCACATATAAACCCACAGCTGGATAAGACATAAGGCTGGACACTTGGGGCTGAAAGGATTGGAGAGCTTTGGTGAGCAACTGCCGAAAGTTTAAGGCAATACTTCATGCTACTTATTCCAAGGGTCCCAACACTCCAAGTTGAAGGGAATCTTCCTACAGCTAAACCATGCATGGGAAATCCAGCGGATGGTATACCATATGATCGGGAAAGGTTTCTAAAATGCACCTCATTTTCCTCTCCTGGGGCTCCGGATCAACATTCCAGCCACTTTACTAACAACATCTCCACATGGAGAGTCAATGCCTTTAAGTTCCGGTATCGCACAGTCTGCAGTTAGTGCGGAGGATGAATGGGAATAGGGGGAACCAGTGAGAAAATAGCTGTAGCGGTTTCAATGGGCACATGTCACTCTAATTTCACATCAGGAAGAAGAATTAACCAAAGGCAGAGCAAGGCGCCCCAGAAGAAGAATAGGGCCTGAAGAAATCCTGTGGATATGAGGCAAGATCACAAAAATAAGAGCTGAAAAATGAAGCTAAGGGCCACTGCAATTCAAAAACCTGCAGAGTTATAAAGGCCAACTATTCTCCAAAAGTATATTGAGGTAAGGCTATGAAGAGGCACTGAGAGCAAGGCAGAACTGCAGGAAACCGATTTCAGGAGGTAGACAGGAATTGTACTGAAAACATATGAAAACACTCAGAACGTCGACAATGATGCACTTGGCCAAAAAGGGCGTATGCGTTTTTTCCTGAATATATTCAGGAAGAAACGCATACGCCCTTTCTGGCCAACCAAGCAAGCTCTCAAAGGAAATCTGCACTACAATGAAGTCTCACTTCACCCCGGTCAAAGGGCCATCTGAAAAAAGAGTAAAATCCAGAAAGGCAGGACAGGCCATGGAGAACTGGGAGCCTTGTTATGCTGATGGGCGGGATGTAAATTGCCAGCAGCCACTCTGGAGAAGTGTATGGTGTTTCCTGAAACATCTAAAAAACAAAGCAACAGAGCCTAGGGCACTTCCACTTATGGTCCTATAGCTTATGGAAATTAAAATCAAAAAGACACAGCCACCCCAAAGTTTGGGACGGCTCTGTTTACAAGAACCTCGTTTACGGTACAAGTTCAATATCAGAGAAAGCGAAAAATGGATAAAGAAGTTGTGGTACTTACGTACAATGCAATATCACTCAGCAATGAGATCTATGTCATCAGGCCCGTAGCAGCATAATGAGTGGATTCAGGTACGATGATTCTAAGTGAACTAAGTCACACAGAAAAAGAAACACCATAAGATATCACTACTACACGGAAGGTAAACTTGGCTACACAAGAACTGAATTACAAAACAGAACAGGGTCTCAAATGTAGAAAACCAACTTATGCTTGCTTAAGAGGAAAGGTGAGTTGGGGTGCTGCATGAAACCAGAGATTGAAATTAGCACAGATACCGTTCCATAAGCCAAATATGTAATAGACAAGAGCTACTCCTTGCTCAACGCAGTGGACTCAACACCCCATATTAAACGCCTAAGAATATAACTGACTAGTAAGAATCTTAAAACCTATGGATTTATATGTCTCCGAAAGAGAATCAAGCGTGTGTACAGCGGCATAAACGCAGCAGTGATAGGATTGGTGAGGTTCGGTGAGCAAATGCAGACCCTTTGAAATCATACTGCATGGTACCCATTCCATGGGTCTCAACTCTCCATGTTTAAGGGATTCTTCCTTCAGCTAAAACATGCATGTGGAACCCAGAGTATGATCCAGCGTGTGATCGGGAAACGTGTTCAAATGTGTCTCGTTTTCGTCCCCTGGTACTCGAGTGCAACATTCCAGATGCTTTACTAACACTCTCCCGACTTGGAGAGTCAGTGCCTTTAACCTCCTGTTTGGCCCAGTTTGCAGTTTCTGTGGAAAATGAACAGGAATAGGGAGAACGAAAGAGAGACTAGCTGGAGGTGTCTGGACGGGCAAATTTAACTCTCATTTCCCACCAGGAAGAGGAATTAACCAAAGGCTCAGCGTGCCGTGCCGGAACCACACTAGGGCCTGAAGCAATCCTGCGGTGTTGCGGCCAGCTCACAAGAAAGCGAGTTGAAGAAAGGAGCTCAGGGGCACTGTAATTCACAAACCTGCAGAGTTATAAATGACAGCTATCGTCCAAAAATATATTGAAGTGTGGCTGCCAAGAGGACTTGAAAGTGGGGCAGAATTGCAAAAAACGGATTTCAGGAGGTAGACTGGAATTGCATTTAAAGCATAAGAAAAGAGGCAGAACATCCACAATGATGCACTTGGCCAAAAAGGCCCTATACCTTTTTTCCTGAATATATTCAGGAAAAAACGCATATGCCCGTTTTGGCCAACAAAGCAAGCTTGCAAAGGAAATCTGCACTAAAATGAAGTCTCACTTCCCCCTGGTCAAAAGGGCCATCTAAAAAAAAGTGTAAAATCCAGAAAGGCATGACAGGCCATGGAGAACTGGGAGACTTGTTATTCTGATGGGCGGAATGTAAATTGCCAACAGCCACTCTGGAGAAGTATATGGTATTTCCTGAAACATCTAAAAAACAAAGCAACAGAGCCTAGGGCACTTCCACTTATGGTCCTATAGCTTAGGGAAATTATAATCAAAAAGACACAGCCACCCCAAACTTTGGGACGGCTCTTTTTACAAGAACCTCGTTTACGGTACAAGTTCAATATCACAGAAAGCGAAAAATGGATAAAGAAGTTGTGGTACTTACGTACAATGCAATATCACTCAGCAATGAAATCTATGTCATCAGGCCCGTAGCAGCATAATGAGTGGATGCACGTACGATGATTCTAAGTGAAATAAGTCACACAGAAAAAGAAACATCATAAGATATCACTACTACACGGAATGTAAACTTGGCTACACAGGAACTGAATTACAAAACAGAACAGGGTCTCAAATGTAGAAAACCAACTTATGCTTGCTTAAGGGGAAAGGTGAGTTGGGGTGCTGCATGAAACCAGAGATTGAAATTAGCACAGATACCGTTCCATAAGCCAAATATGTGATAGACAAGAGCTACTCCTTGCTCAACGAAGTGGACTCAACACCCCATATTAAACGCCTAAGAATATACCTGACTAGAAATAATCTAAAAACCTACCAATTTATATGTCTCCGAAAGAGAATCAAGCGTGTGTACAGTGACATACACGCAGCAGTGATAGGATTGGTGAGGTTCGGTGAGCAAATGCAGACCCTATGAAGTCATATTGCATGGTACCCATTCCATGGGTCTCAACTCTCCAGGTTTAAGGGATTCTTCCTTCAGCTAAAACATGCATGTGGAACCCAGAGTATGATCCACCGTGTGATCGGGAAACGTGTTCAAATGTGTCTAGTTTTCGTCCCCTGGTACTCGGGTGCAACATTCCAGATGCTTAACTAACACTCTCCCCACTTGGAGAGTCAGTGCCTTTAACGTCCTGTTTGGCCCAGTTTGCAATTTCTGTGGAAAATGAACAGGAATAGGGAGAACGAAAGAGAGACTAGCTGGAGGTGTCTGGACGGGCAAATTTAACTCTCATTTCCCACCAGGAAGAGGAATTAACCAAAGGCTCAGCGTGCCGTGCCGGAACCACACTAGGGCCTGAAGCAATCCTGCGGTGTTGCGGCCAGCTCACAAAAAAGTGAGTTGAAGAAAGGAGCTCAGGGGCACTGTAATTCACAAACCTGCAGAGTTATAAATGACAGCTATCGTCCAAAAATATATTGAAGTAAGGCTGCCAAGAGGACTTGAAAGTGGGGCAGAATTGCAGGAAACCGATTTCAGGAGGTAGACGGGAATTGCATGTAAAGCATAAGAAAAGAGGCAGAACGTCCACAATGATGCACTTGGCCAAAAAGGGTGTATGCGTATTTTCCTGAATATATTCAGGAAAAAACGCATACGCCCTTTTTGGCCAACCAAGCAAGCTTGCAAACGAAATCTGCACTACAATGAAGTCTCACTGCCCCCCGGTCAAAAGGGCATCTTAAAAAAGTGTAAAATCCAGAAAGGCAGGACAGGCCATGGAGAACTGGGAGCCTTGTTATGCTGATGGGCGGGATGTAAATTGCCAACAGCCACTCTGGAGAAGTGTATGGTGTTTCCTGAAACATCTAAAAAACTAAGCAACAGAGCCTAGGGCACTTCCACTTATGGTCCTATAGCTTAGGGAAATTAAAATCAAAAAGACACAGCCACCGCAAAATTTGGGCCGGCTCTGTTTACAAGAACCTCGTTTACGGTACAAGTTCAATATCACAGAAAGCGAAAAATGGATAAAGAAGTTGTGGTACTTACGTACAATGCAATATCATTCAGCAATGAAATCTATGTCATCAGGCCCGTAGCAGCATAATGAGTGGATGCAGGTATGATGAGTCTAAGTGAAATAAGTCACACAGAAAAAGAAACATCATAAAATATCACTACTACACGGAATGTAAACTTGGCTACACAGGAACTGAATTACAAAACAGAACAGGGTCTCAAATGTAGAAAACCAACTTATGCTTGCTTAAGGGGAAAGGTGAGTTGGGGTGCTGCATAAAACCAGAGATTGAAATTAGCACAGATACCGTTCCATAAGCCAAATATGTAATAGACAAGAGCTACTCCTTGCTCAACGAAGTGGACTCAACACCCCATATTAAACGCTTAAGAATACACCTGACTAGAAATAATCTTAAAAAGTACGAATTTATATGTCTCCGAAAGAGAATCAAGCGTGTGTACAACGGCATAAACTCAGCAGTGATAGGATTGGTGAGGTTCGGTGAGCAAATGCAGACCCTTTGAAGTCATATTGCATGGTACCCATTCCATGGGTCTCAACTCTCCAGGTTTAAGGGATTCTTCCTTCAGCTAAAACATGCATGTGGAACCCAGAGTAGGATCCACCGTGTAATCGGGAAACGTGTTCAAATGTGTCTCAGTTTTCCTCCCCTGGTACTCGGGTGCAACACTCCAGACGCTTTACTAACACCCTCCCCACTTGGAGAGTCAGTGCCTTTAACCTCCTGTATGGCCCAGTTTGCAATTTCTGCGGAGAATGTACAGGAATAGGGAGAACCAATGATAAACTAGCTGGAGGTGTCTGGACGGGCAAATTTAACTCTCATTTCCCACCAGGAAGAGGAATTAACCAAAGGCTCAGCGTGCCGTGCCGGAACCACACTAGGGCCTGAAGCAATCCTGCAGTGTTGCGGCCAGCTCACAAAAAAGTGAGTTGAAGAAAGGAGCTGAGGGGCACTGTAATTCACAAACCTGCAGAGTTATAAATGACAGCTATCGTCCAAAAATATATTGAAGTAAGGCTGCCAAGAGGACTTGAAAGTGGGGCAGAATTGCATGAAACCGATTTCAGGAGGTAGACGGGAATTGCATGTAAAGCATAGGAAAAGAGGCAGAACGTCCACAATGATGCACTTGGCCAAAAAGGGCGTATGCGTTTTTTCCTGAATATATTCAGGAAAAAACGCATACGCCCTTTTTGGCCAACCAAGCAAGCTTGCAAACGAAATCTGCACTACAATGAAGTCTCACTGCCCCCCGGTCAAAAGGGCCATCTGAAAAAAGTGTAAAATCCAGAAAGGCAGGACAGGCCATGGAGAACTGGGAGCCTTGTTATGCTGATGGGCGGGATGTAAATTGCCAACAGCCACTCTGGAGAAGTGTATGGTGTTTCCTGAAACATCTAAAAAACTAAGCAACAGAGCCTAGGGCACTTCCACTTATGGTCCTATAGCTTAGGGAAATTAAAATCAAAAAGACACAGCCACCCCAAGTTTGGGACGGCTCTGTTTACAAGAACCTCGTTTATGGTACAAGTTCAATATCACAGAAAGCGAAAAATGGATAAAGAAGTTGTGGTACTTACGTACAATGCAATATCACTCAGCAATGAAATCTATGTCATCAGGCCCGTAGCAGCATAATGAGTGGATTCAGGTACGATGATTCTAAGTGAAATAAGTCACACAGAAAAAGAAACATCATAAGATATCACCAATACACGGAATGTAAACTTGGCTACAAAGGAACTGAATTACAAAACAGAACAGGGTCTCAAATGTAGAAAACCAACTTATGCTTGCTTAAGGGGAAAGGTGAGTTGGGGTGCTGCATGAAACCAGAGATTGAAATTAGCACAGATACCGTTCCATAAGCCAAATATGTAATAGACAAGAGCTACTCCTTGCTCAACGAAGTGGACTCAACACCCCATATTAAACGCCTAAGAATATACCTGACTAGAAATAATCTAAAAACCTACCGATTTATATATCTCCGAAAGAGAATCAAGCGTGTGTACAGCGACATAAACGCAGCAGTGATAGGATTGGTGAGGTTCGGTGAGCAAATGCAGACCCTATGAAGTCATATTGCATGGTACCCATTCCATGGGTCTCAACTCTCCAGGTTTAAGGGATTCTTCCTTCAGCTAAAACATGCATGTGGAACACAGAGTATGATCCACCGTGTGATCGGGAAACGTGTTCAAATGTGTCTCGTTTTCGTCCCCTGGTACTCGAGTGCAACATTCCAGATGCTTTACTAACACTCTCCCCACTTGGAGAGTCAGTGCCTTTAACCTCCTGTTTGGCCCAGGTTGCAATTTCTGTGGAAAATGAACAGGAATAGGGAGAACGAAAGAGAGACTAGCTGGAGGTGTCTGGACGGGCAAATTTAACTCTCATTTCCCACCAGGAAGAGGAATTAACCAAAGGCTCAGCGTGCCGTGCCGGAGCCACATTAGGGCCTGAAGCAATCCTGCGGTGTTGCGGCCAGCTCACAAGAAAGCGAGTTGAAGAAAGGAGCTCAGGGGCACTGTAATTCACAAACCTGCAGAGTTATAAATGACAGCTATCGTCCAAAAATATATTGAAGTAAGGCTGCCAAGAGGACTTGAAAGCGGGGCAGAATTGCAGGAAACCGATTTCAGGAGGTAGACGGGAATTGCATGTAAAGCATAGGAAAAGAGGCAGAACGTCCACAATGATGCACTTGGCCAAAAAGGGCGTATGTGTTCTTTCCTGAATATATTCAGGAAAAAACGCATACGCCCTTTTTGGCCAACCAAGCAGGCTTGCAAAGGAAATCTACACTACAATGAAGTCTCACTGCCCCCCGGTCAAAAGGGCCATCTGAAAAAAGTGTAATATCCAGAAAGGCAGGACAGGCCATGGAGAACTGGGAGCCTTGTTATGCTGATGGGCGGGATGTAAATTGCCAACAGCCACTCTGGAGAAGTGTATGGTGTTTCCTGAAACATCTAAAAAACAAAGCAACAGAGCCTAGGGCACTTCCACTTATGGTCCTATAGCTTAGGGAAATTAAAATCAAAAAGATACAGGCTCCCCAAACTTTGGGACGGCTCTGTTTACAAGAACCTCGTTTACGGTACAAGTTCAATATCACAGAAAGCGAAAAATGGATACAGAAGTTGTGGTACTTACGTACAATGCAATATCACTCAGCAATGAAATCTATGTCATCAGGCCCGTAGAAGCATAATGAGTGGATTCAGGTATGATGATTCTAAGTGAAATAAGTCACACAGAAAAAGAAACATCATAAGGTATCAGTACTACACGGAATGTAAACTTGGCTACGCAGGAACTGAATTACAAAACAGAACAGGGTCTCAAATGTAGAAAACCAACTTATGCTTGCTTGAGGGGAAAGGTGAGTTGGGGTGCTGCATGAAACCAGAGATTGAAATTAGCACAGATACCGTTCCATAAGCCAAATATGTAATAGACAAGAGCTACTCCTTGCTCAACGAAGTGGACTCAACACCCCATATTAAACGCCTAAGAATATACCTGACTAGTAAGAATATTAAAACCTACGGATTTATATGTTTCCGAAAGAGAATCAAGCGTGTGTACAGCGGCATAAACGCAGCAGTGATAGGATTGGTGAGGTTCGGTGAGCAAATGCAGACCCTTTGAAGTCATATTGCCTGGTACCCATTCCATAGGTCTCAACTCTCCAAGTTTAAGGGATTCTTCCTTCAGCTAAAACATGCATGTGGAACACAGAGTATGATCCACCGTGTGATCAGGAAACGTGTTCAAATGTGTCTCAGTTTTCGTCCCCTGGTACTCGGGTGCAACACTCCAGACGCTTTACTAACACTCTCTCCACTTGGAGAGTCAGTGCCTTTAACCTCCCTTATGGCCCAGGTTGCAATTTCTGCGGAAAATGTACAGGAATAGGGAGAACCAATGATAAACTAGCTGGAGGTGTCTGGACGGGCAAATTTAACTCTCATTTCCCACCAGGAAGAGGAATTAACCAAAGGCTCAGTGTGCTGTGCCGGATCCACACTAGGGCCTGAAGCAATCCTGCGGTGTTGCGGCCAGCTCACAAGAAAGCGAGTTGAAGAAAGGAGCTCCGGGGCACTGTAATTCACAAACCTGCAGAGTTATAAATGACAGCTATCGTCCAAAAATATATTGAAGTAAGGCTGCCAAGAGGACTTGAAAGCGGGGCAGAATTGCAGGAAACCGATTTCAGGAGGTAGACTGGAATTGCATGTAAAGCATAGGAAAAGAGGCAGAACGTCCACAATGATGCACTTGGCCAAAAAGGGCGTATGTGTTCTTTCCTGAATATATTCAGGAAAAAACGCATACGCCCTTTTTGGCCAACCAAGCAGGCTTGCAAAGAAATCTACATTACAATGAAGTCTCACTGCCCCCCGGTCAAAAGGGCCATCTGAAAAAAGTGTAATGTCCAGAAAGGCAGGACAGGCCATGGAGAACTGGGAGCCTTGCTATGCTGATGGGCGGGATGTAAATTGCCAACAGCCACTCTGGAGAAGTGTATGGTGTTTCCTGAAACATCTAAAAAACAAAGCAACAGAGCCTAGGGCACTTCCACTTATGGTCCTATAGCTTAGGGAAATTAAAATCAAAAAGACACAGCCTCCCCAAACTTTGGGACGGCTCTGTTTACAAGAACCTCGTTTACGGTACAAGTTCAATATCACAGAAAGCGAAAAATGGATACAGAAGTTGTGGTACTTACGTACAATGCAATATCACTCAGCAATGAAATCTATGTCATCAGGCCCGTAGCAGCATAATGAGTGGATTCAGGTATGATGATTCTAAGTGAAATAAGTCACACAGAAAAAGAAACATCATAAGATATCACTACTACACGGAATGTAAACTTGGCTACACAGGAACTGAATTACAAAACAGAACAGGGTCTCAAATGTAGAAAACCAACTTATGCTTGCTTAAGGGGAAAGGTGAGTTGGGGTGCTGCATAAAACCAGAGATTGAAATTAGCACAGATACCGTTCCATAAGCCAAATATGTAATAGACAAGAGCTAGTCCTTGCTCAACGAAGTGGACTCAACACCCCATATTAAACGCTTAAGAATACACCTGACTAGAAATAATCTTAAAATGTACGAATTTATATGTCTCCGAAAGAGAATCAAGCGTGTGTACAACGGCATAAACTCAGCAGTGATAGGATTGGTGAGGTTCGGTGAGCAAATGCAGACCCTTTGAAGTCATATTGCATGGTACCCATTCCATGGGTCTCAACTCTCCAGGTTTAAGGGATTCTTCCTTCAGCTAAAACATGCATGTGGAACCCAGAGTAGGATCCACCGTGTAATCGGGAAACGTGTTCAAATGTGTCTCAGTTTTCCTCCCCTGGTACTCGGGTGCAACACTCCAGACGCTTTACTAACACCCTCCCCACTTGGAGAGTCAGTGCCTTTAACCTCCTGTATGGCCCAGTTTGCAATTTCTGCGGAGAATGTACAGGAATAGGGAGAACCAATGATAAACTAGCTGGAGGTGTCTGGACGGGCAAATTTAACTCTCATTTCCCACCAGGAAGAGGAATTAACCAAAGGCTCAGCGTGCCGTGCCGGAACCACACTAGGGCCTGAAGCAATCCTGCAGTGTTGCGGCCAGCTCACAAAAAAGTGAGTTGAAGAAAGGAGCTGAGGGGCACTGTAATTCACAAACCTGCAGAGTTATAAATGACAGCTATCGTCCAAAAATATATTGAAGTAAGGCTGCCAAGAGGACTTGAAAGTGGGGCAGAATTGCAGGAAACCGATTTCAGGAGGTAGACGGGAATTGCATGTAAAGCATAGGAAAAGAGGCAGAACGTCCACAATGATGCACTTGGCCAAAAAGGGCGTATGCGTTTTTTCCTGAATATATTCAGGAAAAAACGCATACGCCCTTTTTGGCCAACCAAGCAAGCTTGCAAACGAAATCTGCACTACAATGAAGTCTCACTGCCCCCCGGTCAAAAGGGCCATCTGAAAAAAGTGTAAAATCCAGAAAGGCAGGACAGGCCATGGAGAACTGGGAGCCTTGTTATGCTGATGGGCGGGATGTAAATTGCCAACAGCCACTCTGGAGAAGTGTATGGTGTTTCCTGAAACATCTAAAAAACTAAGCAACAGAGCCTAGGGCACTTCCACTTATGGTCCTATAGCTTAGGGAAATTAAAATCAAAAAGACACAGCCACCCCAAGTTTGGGACGGCTCTGTTTACAAGAACCTCGTTTATGGTACAAGTTCAATATCACAGAAAGCGAAAAATGGATAAAGAAGTTGTGGTACTTACGTACAATGCAATATCACTCAGCAATGAAATCTATGTCATCAGGCCCGTAGCAGCATAATGAGTGGATTCAGGTACGATGATTCTAAGTGAAATAAGTCACACAGAAAAAGAAACATCATAAGATATCACCAATACACGGAATGTAAACTTGGCTACAAAGGAACTGAATTACAAAACAGAACAGGGTCTCAAATGTAGAAAACCAACTTATGCTTGCTTAAGGGGAAAGGTGAGTTGGGGTGCTGCATGAAACCAGAGATTGAAATTAGCACAGATACCGTTCCATAAGCCAAATATGTAATAGACAAGAGCTACTCCTTGCTCAACGAAGTGGACTCAACACCCCATATTAAACGCCTAAGAATATACCTGACTAGAAATAATCTAAAAACCTACCGATTTATATATCTCCGAAAGAGAATCAAGCGTGTGTACAGCGACATAAACGCAGCAGTGATAGGATTGGTGAGGTTCGGTGAGCAAATGCAGACCCTATGAAGTCATATTGCATGGTACCCATTCCATGGGTCTCAACTCTCCAGGTTTAAGGGATTCTTCCTTCAGCTAAAACATGCATGTGGAACACAGAGTATGATCCACCGTGTGATCGGGAAACGTGTTCAAATGTGTCTCGTTTTCGTCCCCTGGTACTCGAGTGCAACATTCCAGATGCTTTACTAACACTCTCCCCACTTGGAGAGTCAGTGCCTTTAACCTCCTGTTTGGCCCAGGTTGCAATTTCTGTGGAAAATGAACAGGAATAGGGAGAACGAAAGAGAGACTAGCTGGAGGTGTCTGGACGGGCAAATTTAACTCTCATTTCCCACCAGGAAGAGGAATTAACCAAAGGCTCAGCGTGCCGTGCCGGAGCCACATTAGGGCCTGAAGCAATCCTGCGGTGTTGCGGCCAGCTCACAAGAAAGCGAGTTGAAGAAAGGAGCTCAGGGGCACTGTAATTCACAAACCTGCAGAGTTATAAATGACAGCTATCGTCCAAAAATATATTGAAGTAAGGCTGCCAAGAGGACTTGAAAGCGGGGCAGAATTGCAGGAAACCGATTTCAGGAGGTAGACGGGAATTGCATGTAAAGCATAGGAAAAGAGGCAGAACGTCCACAATGATGCACTTGGCCAAAAAGGGCGTATGTGTTCTTTCCTGAATATATTCAGGAAAAAACGCATACGCCCTTTTTGGCCAACCAAACAGGCTTGCAAAGGAAATCTACACTACAATGAAGTCTCACTGCCCCCCGGTCAAAAGGGCCATCTGAAAAAAGTGTAATATCCAGAAAGGCAGGACAGGCCATGGAGAACTGGGAGCCTTGTTATGCTGATGGGCGGGATGTAAATTGCCAACAGCCACTCTGGAGAAGTGTATGGTGTTTCCTGAAACATCTAAAAAACAAAGCAACAGAGCCTAGGGCACTTCCACTTATGGTCCTATAGCTTAGGGAAATTAAAATCAAAAAGACACAGGCTCCCCAAACTTTGGGACGGCTCTGTTTACAAGAACCTCGTTTACTGTACAAGTTCAATATCACAGAAAGCGAAAAATGGATACAGAAGTTGTGGTACTTACGTACAATGCAATATCACTCAGCAATGAAATCTATGTCATCAGGCCCGTAGAAGCATAATGAGTGGATTCAGGTATGATGATTCTAAGTGAAATAAGTCACACAGAAAAAGAAACATCATAAGGTATCAGTACTACACGGAATGTAAACTTGGCTACGCAGGAACTGAATTACAAAACAGAACAGGGTCTCAAATGTAGAAAACCAACTTATGCTTGCTTGAGGGGAAAGGTGAGTTGGGGTGCTGCATGAAACCAGAGATTGAAATTAGCACAGATACCGTTCCATAAGCCAAATATGTAATAGACAAGAGCTACTCCTTGCTCAACGAAGTGGACTCAACACCCCATATTAAACGCCTAAGAATATACCTGACTAGTAAGAATATTAAAACCTACGGATTTATATGTTTCCGAAAGAGAATCAAGCGTGTGTACAGCGGCATAAACGCAGCAGTGATAGGATTGGTGAGGTTCGGTGAGCAAATGCAGACCCTTTGAAGTCATATTGCCTGGTACCCATTCCATAGGTCTCAACTCTCCAAGTTTAAGGGATTCTTCCTTCAGCTAAAACATGCATGTGGAACACAGAGTATGATCCACCGTGTGATCAGGAAACGTGTTCAAATGTGTCTCAGTTTTCGTCCCCTGGTACTCGGGTGCAACACTCCAGACGCTTTACTAACACTCTCTCCACTTGGAGAGTCAGTGCCTTTAACCTCCCTTATGGCCCAGTTTGCAATTTCTGCGGAAAATGTACAGGAATAGGGAGAACCAATGATAAACTAGCTGGAGGTGTCTGGACGGGCAAATTTAACTCTCATTTCCCACCAGGAAGAGGAATTAACCAAAGGCTCAGTGTGCTGTGCCGGATCCACACTAGGGCCTGAAGCAATCCTGCGGTGTTGCGGCCAGCTCACAAGAAAGCGAGTTGAAGAAAGGAGCTCCGGGGCACTGTAATTCACAAACCTGCAGAGTTATAAATGACAGCTATCGTCCAAAAATATATTGAAGTAAGGCTGCCAAGAGGACTTGAAAGCGGGGCAGAATTGCAGGAAACCGATTTCAGGAGGTAGACTGGAATTGCATGTAAAGCATAGGAAAAGAGGCAGAACGTCCACAATGATGCACTTGGCCAAAAAGGGCGTATGTGTTCTTTCCTGAATATATTCAGGAAAAAACGCATACGCCCTTTTTGGCCAACCAAGCAGGCTTGCAAAGAAATCTACATTACAATGAAGTCTCACTGCCCCCCGGTCAAAAGGGACATATGAAAAAAGTGTAATATCCAGAAAGGCAGGACAGGCCATGGAGAACTGGGAGCCTTGTTATGCTGATGGGCGGGATGTAAATTGCCAACAGCCACTCTGGAGAAGTGTATGGTGTTTCCTGAAACATCTAAAAAACAAAGCAACAGAGCCTAGGGCACTTCCACTTATGGTCCTATAGCTTAGGGAAATTAAAATCAAAAAGACACAGCCTCCCCAAACTTTGGGACGGCTCTGTTTACAAGAACCTCGTTTACGGTACAAGTTCAATATCACAGAAAGCGAAAAATGGATACAGAAGTTGTGGTACTTACGTACAATGCAATATCACTCAGCAATGAAATCTATGTCATCAGGCCCGTAGCAGCATAATGAGTGGATTCAGGTATGATGATTCTAAGTGAAATAAGTCACACAGAAAAAGAAACATCATAAGATATCACTACTACACGGAATGTAAACTTGGCTACACAGGAACTGAATTACAAAACAGAACAGGGTCTCAAATGTAGAAAACCAACTTATGCTTGCTTAAGGGGAAAGGTGAGTTGGGGTGCTGCATAAAACCAGAGATTGAAATTAGCACAGATACCGTTCCATAAGCCAAATATGTAATAGACAAGAGCTACTCCTTGCTCAACGAAGTGGACTCAACACCCCATATTAAACGCTTAAGAATACACCTGACTAGAAATAATCTTAAAAAGTACGAATTTATATGTCTCCGAAAGAGAATCAAGCGTGTGTACAACGGCATAAACTCAGCAGTGATAGGATTGGTGAGGTTCGGTGAGCAAATGCAGACCCTTTGAAGTCATATTGCATGGTACCCATTCCATGGGTCTCAACTCTCCAGGTTTAAGGGATTCTTCCTTCAGCTAAAACATGCATGTGGAACCCAGAGTAGGATCCACCGTGTAATCGGGAAACGTGTTCAAATGTGTCTCAGTTTTCCTCCCCTGGTACTCGGGTGCAACACTCCAGACGCTTTACTAACACCCTCCCCACTTGGAGAGTCAGTGCCTTTAACCTCCTGTATGGCCCAGTTTGCAATTTCTGCGGAGAATGTACAGGAATAGGGAGAACCAATGATAAACTAGCTGGAGGTGTCTGGACAGGCAAATTTAACTCTCATTTCCCACCAGGAAGAGGAATTAACCAAAGGCTCAGCGTGCCGTGCCGGAACCACACTAGGGCCTGAAGCAATCCTGCAGTGTTGCGGCCAGCTCACAAAAAAGTGAGTTGAAGAAAGGAGCTGAGGGGCACTGTAATTCACAAACCTGCAGAGTTATAAATGACAGCTATCGTCCAAAAATATATTGAAGTAAGGCTGCCAAGAGGACTTGAATGTGGGGCAGAATTGCAGGAAACCGATTTCAGGAGGTAGACGGGAATTGCATGTAAAGCATAGGAAAAGAGGCAGAACGTCCACAATGATGCACTTGGCCAAAAAGGGCGTATGCGTTTTTTCCTGAATATATTCAGGAAAAAACACATACGCACTTTTTGGCCAACCAAGCAAGCTTGCAAACGAAATCTGCACTACAATGAAGTCTCACTGCCCCCCGGTCAAAAGGGCCATCTGAAAAAAGTGTAAAATCCAGAAAGGCAGGACAGGCCATGGAGAACTGGGAGCCTTGTTATGCTGATGGGCGGGATGTAAATTGCCAACAGCCACTCTGGAGAAGTGTATGGTGTTTCCTGAAACATCTAAAAAACTAAGCAACAGAGCCTAGGGCACTTCCACTTATGGTCCTATAGCTTAGGGAAATTAAAATCAAAAAGACACAGCCACCCCAAGTTTGGGACGGCTCTGTTTACAAGAACCTCGTTTATGGTACAAGTTCAATATCACAGAAAGCGAAAAATGGATAAAGAAGTTGTGGTACTTACGTACAATGCAATATCACTCAGCAATGAAATCTATGTCATCAGGCCCGTAGCAGCATAATGAGTGGATTCAGGTACGATGATTCTAAGTGAAATAAGTCACACAGAAAAAGAAACATCATAAGATATCACCAATACACGGAATGTAAACTTGGCTACAAAGGAACTGAATTACAAAACAGAACAGGGTCTCAAATGTAGAAAACCAACTTATGCTTGCTTAAGGGGAAAGGTGAGTTGGGGTGCTGCATGAAACCAGAGATTGAAATTAGCACAGATACCGTTCCATAAGCCAAATATGTAATAGACAAGAGCTACTCCTTGCTCAACGAAGTGGACTCAACACCCCATATTAAACGCCTAAGAATATACCTGACTAGAAATAATCTAAAAACCTACCGATTTATATATCTCCGAAAGAGAATCAAGCGTGTGTACAGCGACATAAACGCAGCAGTGATAGGATTGGTGAGGTTCGGTGAGCAAATGCAGACCCTATGAAGTCATATTGCATGGTACCCATTCCATGGGTCTCAACTCTCCAGGTTTAAGGGATTCTTCCTTCAGCTAAAACATGCATGTGGAACACAGAGTATGATCCACCGTGTGATCGGGAAACGTGTTCAAATGTGTCTCGTTTTCGTCCCCTGGTACTCGAGTGCAACATTCCAGATGCTTTACTAACACTCTCCCCACTTGGAGAGTCAGTGCCTTTAACCTCCTGTTTGGCCCAGGTTGCAATTTCTGTGGAAAATGAACAGGAATAGGGAGAACGAAAGAGAGACTAGCTGGAGGTGTCTGGACGGGCAAATTTAACTCTCATTTCCCACCAGGAAGAGGAATTAACCAAAGGCTCAGCGTGCCGTGCCGGAGCCACATTAGGGCCTGAAGCAATCCTGCGGTGTTGCGGCCAGCTCACAAGAAAGCGAGTTGAAGAAAGGAGCTCAGGGGCACTGTAATTCACAAACCTGCAGAGTTATAAATGACAGCTATCGTCCAAAAATATATTGAAGTAAGGCTGCCAAGAGGACTTGAAAGCGGGGCAGAATTGCAGGAAACCGATTTCAGGAGGTAGACGGGAATTGCATGTAAAGCATAGGAAAAGAGGCAGAACGTCCACAATGATGCACTTGGCCAAAAAGGGCGTATGTGTTCTTTCCTGAATATATTCAGGAAAAAACGCATACGCCCTTTTTGGCCAACCAAACAGGCTTGCAAAGGAAATCTACACTACAATGAAGTCTCACTGCCCCCCGGTCAAAAGGGCCATCTGAAAAAAGTGTAATATCCAGAAAGGCAGGACAGGCCATGGAGAACTGGGAGCCTTGTTATGCTGATGGGCGGGATGTAAATTGCCAACAGCCACTCTGGAGAAGTGTATGGTGTTTCCTGAAACATCTAAAAAACAAAGCAACAGAGCCTAGGGCACTTCCACTTATGGTCCTATAGCTTAGGGAAATTAAAATCAAAAAGACACAGGCTCCCCAAACTTTGGGACGGCTCTGTTTACAAGAACCTCGTTTACGGTACAAGTTCAATATCACAGAAAGCGAAAAATGGATACAGAAGTTGTGGTACTTACGTACAATGCAATATCACTCAGCAATGAAATCTATGTCATCAGGCCCGTAGAAGCATAATGAGTGGATTCAGGTATGATGATTCTAAGTGAAATAAGTCACACAGAAAAAGAAACATCATAAGGTATCAGTACTACACGGAATGTAAACTTGGCTACGCAGGAACTGAATTACAAAACAGAACAGGGTCTCAAATGTAGAAAACCAACTTATGCTTGCTTGAGGGGAAAGGTGAGTTGGGGTGCTGCATGAAACCAGAGATTGAAATTAGCACAGATACCGTTCCATAAGCCAAATATGTAATAGACAAGAGCTACTCCTTGCTCAACGAAGTGGACTCAACACCCCATATTAAACGCCTAAGAATATACCTGACTAGTAAGAATATTAAAACCTACGGATTTATATGTTTCCGAAAGAGAATCAAGCGTGTGTACAGCGGCATAAACGCAGCAGTGATAGGATTGGTGAGGTTCGGTGAGCAAATGCAGACCCTTTGAAGTCATATTGCCTGGTACCCATTCCATAGGTCTCAACTCTCCAAGTTTAAGGGATTCTTCCTTCAGCTAAAACATGCATGTGGAACACAGAGTATGATCCACCGTGTGATCAGGAAACGTGTTCAAATGTGTCTCAGTTTTCGTCCCCTGGTACTCGGGTGCAACACTCCAGACGCTTTACTAACACTCTCTCCACTTGGAGAGTCAGTGCCTTTAACCTCCCTTATGGCCCAGTTTGCAATTTCTGCGGAAAATGTACAGGAATAGGGAGAACCAATGATAAACTAGCTGGAGGTGTCTGGACGGGCAAATTTAACTCTCATTTCCCACCAGGAAGAGGAATTAACCAAAGGCTCAGTGTGCTGTGCCGGATCCACACTAGGGCCTGAAGCAATCCTGCGGTGTTGCGGCCAGCTCACAAGAAAGCGAGTTGAAGAAAGGAGCTCCGGGGCACTGTAATTCACAAACCTGCAGAGTTATAAATGACAGCTATCGTCCAAAAATATATTGAAGTAAGGCTGCCAAGAGGACTTGAAAGCGGGGCAGAATTGCAGGAAACCGATTTCAGGAGGTAGACTGGAATTGCATGTAAAGCATAGGAAAAGAGGCAGAACGTCCACAATGATGCACTTGGCCAAAAAGGGCGTATGTGTTCTTTCCTGAATATATTCAGGAAAAAACGCATACGCCCTTTTTGGCCAACCAAGCAGGCTTGCAAAGAAATCTACATTACAATGAAGTCTCACTGCCCCCCGGTCAAAAGGGCCATCTGAAAAAAGTGTAATATCCAGAAAGGCAGGACAGGCCATGGAGAACTGGGAGCCTTGTTATGCTGATGGGCGGGATGTAAATTGCCAACAGCCACTCTGGAGAAGTGTATGGTGTTTCCTGAAACATCTAAAAAACAAAGCAACAGAGCCTAGGGCACTTCCACTTATGGTCCTATAGCTTAGGGAAATTAAAATCAAAAAGACACAGGCTCCCCAAACTTTGGGACGGCTCTGTTTACAAGAACCTCGTTTACGGTACAAGTTCAATATCACAGAAAGCGAAAAATGGATACAGAAGTTGTGGTACTTACGTACAATGCAATATCACTCAGCAATGAAATCTATGTCATCAGGCCCGTAGAAGCATAATGAGTGGATTCAGGTATGATGATTCTAAGTGAAATAAGTCACACAGAAAAAGAAACATCATAAGGTATCAGTACTACACGGAATGTAAACTTGGCTACGCAGGAACTGAATTACAAAACAGAACAGGGTCTCAAATGTAGAAAACCAACTTATGCTTGCTTGAGGGGAAAGGTGAGTTGGGGTGCTGCATGAAACCAGAGATTGAAATTAGCACAGATACCGTTCCATAAGCCAAATATGTAATAGACAAGAGCTACTCCTTGCTCAACGAAGTGGACTCAACACCCCATATTAAACGCCTAAGAATATACCTGACTAGTAAGAATATTAAAACCTACGGATTTATATGTTTCCGAAAGAGAATCAAGCGTGTGTACAGCGGCATAAACGCAGCAGTGATAGGATTGGTGAGGTTCGGTGAGCAAATGCAGACCCTTTGAAGTCATATTGCCTGGTACCCATTCCATAGGTCTCAACTCTCCAAGTTTAAGGGATTCTTCCTTCAGCTAAAACATGCATGTGGAACACAGAGTATGATCCACCGTGTGATCAGGAAACGTGTTCAAATGTGTCTCAGTTTTCGTCCCCTGGTACTCGGGTGCAACACTCCAGACGCTTTACTAACACTCTCTCCACTTGGAGAGTCAGTGCCTTTAACCTCCCTTATGGCCCAGTTTGCAATTTCTGCGGAAAATGTACAGGAATAGGGAGAACCAATGATAAACTAGCTGGAGGTGTCTGGACGGGCAAATTTAACTCTCATTTCCCACCAGGAAGAGGAATTAACCAAAGGCTCAGTGTGCTGTGCCGGATCCACACTAGGGCCTGAAGCAATCCTGCGGTGTTGCGGCCAGCTCACAAGAAAGCGAGTTGAAGAAAGGAGCTCCGGGGCACTGTAATTCACAAACCTGCAGAGTTATAAATGACAGCTATCGTCCAAAAATATATTGAAGTAAGGCTGCCAAGAGGACTTGAAAGCGGGGCAGAATTGCAGGAAACCGATTTCAGGAGGTAGACTGGAATTGCATGTAAAGCATAGGAAAAGAGGCAGAACGTCCACAATGATGCACTTGGCCAAAAAGGGCGTATGTGTTCTTTCCTGAATATATTCAGGAAAAAACGCATACGCCCTTTTTGGCCAACCAAGCAGGCTTGCAAAGAAATCTACATTACAATGAAGTCTCACTGCCCCCCGGTCAAAAGGGCCATCTGAAAAAAGTGTAATATCCAGAAAGGCAGGACAGGCCATGGAGAACTGGGAGCCTTGTTATGCTGATGGGCGGGATGTAAATTGCCAACAGCCACTCTGGAGAAGTGTATGGTGTTTCCTGAAACATCTAAAAAACAAGGCAACAGAGCCTAGGGCACTTCCACTTATGGTCCTATAGCTTAGGGAAATTAAAATCAAAAAGACACAGCCTCCCCAAACTTTGGGACGGCTCTGTTTACAAGAACCTCGTTTACGGTACAAGTTCAATATCACAGAAAGCGAAAAATGGATACAGAAGTTGTGGTACTTACGTACAATGCAATATCACTCAGCAATGAAATCTATGTCATCAGGCCCGTAGCAGCATAATGAGTGGATTCAGGTATGATGATTCTAAGTGAAATAAGTCACACAGAAAAAGAAACATCATAAGATATCACTACTACACGGAATGTAAACTTGGCTACACAGGAACTGAATTACAAAACAGAACAGGGTCTCAAATGTAGAAAACCAACTTATGCTTGCTTAAGGGGAAAGGTGAGTTGGGGTGCTGCATAAAACCAGAGATTGAAATTAGCACAGATACCGTTCCATAAGCCAAATATGTAATAGACAAGAGCTACTCCTTGCTCAACGAAGTGGACTCAACACCCCATATTAAACGCTTAAGAATACACCTGACTAGAAATAATCTTAAAAAGTACGAATTTATATGTCTCCGAAAGAGAATCAAGCGTGTGTACAACGGCATAAACTCAGCAGTGATAGGATTGGTGAGGTTCGGTGAGCAAATGCAGACCCTTTGAAGTCATATTGCATGGTACCCATTCCATGGGTCTCAACTCTCCAGGTTTAAGGGATTCTTCCTTCAGCTAAAACATGCATGTGGAACCCAGAGTAGGATCCACCGTGTAATCGGGAAACGTGTTCAAATGTGTCTCAGTTTTCCTCCCCTGGTACTCGGGTGCAACACTCCAGACGCTTTACTAACACCCTCCCCACTTGGAGGGTCAGTGCCTTTAACCTCCTGTATGGCCCAGTTTGCAATTTCTGCGGAGAATGTACAGGAATAGGGAGAACCAATGATAAACTAGCTGGAGGTGTCTGGACGGGCAAATTTAACTCTCATTTCCCACCAGGAAGAGGAATTAACCAAAGGCTCAGCGTGCCGTGCCGGAACCACACTAGGGCCTGAAGCAATCCTGCAGTGTTGCGGCCAGCTCACAAAAAAGTGAGTTGAAGAAAGGAGCTGAGGGGCACTGTAATTCACAAACCTGCAGAGTTATAAATGACAGCTATCGTCCAAAAATATATTGAAGTAAGGCTGCCAAGAGGACTTGAATGTGGGGCAGAATTGCAGGAAACCGATTTCAGGAGGTAGACGGGAATTGCATGTAAAGCATAGGAAAAGAGGCAGAACGTCCACAATGATGCACTTGGCCAAAAAGGGCGTATGCGTTTTTTCCTGAATATATTCAGGAAAAAACGCATACGCCCTTTTTGGCCAACCAAGCAAGCTTGCAAACGAAATCTGCACTACAATGAAGTCTCACTGCCCCCCGGTCAAAAGGGCCATCTGAAAAAAGTGTAAAATCCAGAAAGGCAGGACAGGCCATGGAGAACTGGGAGCCTTGTTATGCTGATGGGCGGGATGTAAATTGCCAACAGCCACTCTGGAGAAGTGTATGGTGTTTCCTGAAACATCTAAAAAACTAAGCAACAGAGCCTAGGGCACTTCCACTTATGGTCCTATAGCTTAGGGAAATTAAAATCAAAAAGACACAGCCACCCCAAAGTTTGGGACGGCTCTGTTTACAAGAACCTCGTTTATGGTACAAGTTCAATATCACAGAAAGCGAAAAATGGATAAAGAAGTTGTGGTACTTACGTACAATGCAATATCACTCAGCAATGAAATCTATGTCATCAGGCCCGTAGCAGCATAATGAGTGGATTCAGGTACGATGATTCTAAGTGAAATAAGTCACACAGAAAAAGAAACATCATAAGATATCACCAATACACGGAATGTAAACTTGGCTACAAAGGAACTGAATTACAAAACAGAACAGGGTCTCAAATGTAGAAAACCAACTTATGCTTGCTTAAGGGGAAAGGTGAGTTGGGGTGCTGCATGAAACCAGAGATTGAAATTAGCACAGATACCGTTCCATAAGCCAAATATGTAATAGACAAGAGCTACTCCTTGCTCAACGAAGTGGACTCAACACCCCATATTAAACGCCTAAGAATATACCTGACTAGAAATAATCTAAAAACCTACCGATTTATATATCTCCGAAAGAGAATCAAGCGTGTGTACAGCGACATAAACGCAGCAGTGATAGGATTGGTGAGGTTCGGTGAGCAAATGCAGACCCTATGAAGTCATATTGCATGGTACCCATTCCATGGGTCTCAACTCTCCAGGTTTAAGGGATTCTTCCTTCAGCTAAAACATGCATGTGGAACACAGAGTATGATCCACCGTGTGATCGGGAAACGTGTTCAAATGTGTCTCGTTTTCGTCCCCTGGTACTCGAGTGCAACATTCCAGATGCTTTACTAACACTCTCCCCACTTGGAGAGTCAGTGCCTTTAACCTCCTGTTTGGCCCAGGTTGCAATTTCTGTGGAAAATGAACAGGAATAGGGAGAACGAAAGAGAGACTAGCTGGAGGTGTCTGGACGGGCAAATTTAACTCTCATTTCCCACCAGGAAGAGGAATTAACCAAAGGTTCAGCGTGCCGTGCCGGAGCCACATTAGGGCCTGAAGCAATCCTGCGGTGTTGCGGCCAGCTCACAAGAAAGCGAGTTGAAGAAAGGAGCTCAGGGGCACTGTAATTCACAAACCTGCAGAGTTATAAATGACAGCTATCGTCCAAAAATATATTGAAGTAAGGCTGCCAAGAGGACTTGAAAGCGGGGCAGAATTGCAGGAAACCGATTTCAGGAGGTAGACGGGAATTGCATGTAAAGCATAGGAAAAGAGGCAGAACGTCCACAATGATGCACTTGGCCAAAAAGGGCGTATGTGTTCTTTCCTGAATATATTCAGGAAAAAACGCATACGCCCTTTTTGGCCAACCAAACAGGCTTGCAAAGGAAATCTACACTACAATGAAGTCTCACTGCCCCCCGGTCAAAAGGGCCATCTGAAAAAAGTGTAATATCCAGAAAGGCAGGACAGGCCATGGAGAACTGGGAGCCTTGTTATGCTGATGGGCGGGATGTAAATTGCCAACAGCCACTCTGGAGAAGTGTATGGTGTTTCCTGAAACATCTAAAAAACAAAGCAACAGAGCCTAGGGCACTTCCACTTATGGTCCTATAGCTTAGGGAAATTAAAATCAAAAAGACACAGGCTCCCCAAACTTTGGGACGGCTCTGTTTACAAGAACCTCGTTTACGGTACAAGTTCAATATCACAGAAAGCGAAAAATGGATACAGAAGTTGTGGTACTTACGTACAATGCAATATCACTCAGCAATGAAATCTATGTCATCAGGCCCGTAGAAGCATAATGAGTGGATTCAGGTATGATGATTCTAAGTGAAATAAGTCACACAGAAAAAGAAACATCATAAGGTATCAGTACTACACGGAATGTAAACTTGGCTACGCAGGAACTGAATTACAAAACAGAACAGGGTCTCAAATGTAGAAAACCAACTTATGCTTGCTTGAGGGGAAAGGTGAGTTGGGGTGCTGCATGAAACCAGAGATTGAAATTAGCACAGATACCGTTCCATAAGCCAAATATGTAATAGACAAGAGCTACTCCTTGCTCAACGAAGTGGACTCAACACCCCATATTAAACGCCTAAGAATATACCTGACTAGTAAGAATATTAAAACCTACGGATTTATATGTTTCCGAAAGAGAATCAAGCGTGTGTACAGCGGCATAAACGCAGCAGTGATAGGATTGGTGAGGTTCGGTGAGCAAATGCAGACCCTTTGAAGTCATATTGCCTGGTACCCATTCCATGGGTCTCAACTCTCCAAGTTTAAGGGATTCTTCCTTCAGCTAAAACATGCATGTGGAACACAGAGTATGATCCACCGTGTGATCAGGAAACGTGTTCAAATGTGTCTCAGTTTTCGTCCCCTGGTACTCGGGTGCAACACTCCAGACGCTTTACTAACACTCTCTCCACTTGGAGAGTCAGTGCCTTTAACCTCCCTTATGGCCCAGTTTGCAATTTCTGCGGAAAATGTACAGGAATAGGGAGAACCAATGATAAACTAGCTGGAGGTGTCTGGACGGGCAAATTTAACTCTCATTTCCCACCAGGAAGAGGAATTAACCAAAGGCTCAGTGTGCTGTGCCGGATCCACACTAGGGCCTGAAGCAATCCTGCGGTGTTGCGGCCAGCTCACAAGAAAGCGAGTTGAAGAAAGGAGCTCCGGGCACTGTAATTCACAAACCTGCAGAGTTATAAATGACAGCTATCGTCCAAAAATATATTGAAGTAAGGCTGCCAAGAGGACTTGAAAGCGGGGCAGAATTGCAGGAAACCGATTTCAGGAGGTAGACTGGAATTGCATGTAAAGCATAGGAAAAGAGGCAGAACGTCCAAAATGATGCACTTGGCCAAAAAGGGCGTATGTGTTCTTTCCTGAATATATTCAGGAAAAAACGCATACGCCCTTTTTGGCCAACCAAGCAAGCTTGCAAAGGAAATCTGCACTACAATGAAGTCTCACTGCCCCCCGGTCAAAAGGGACATATGAAAAAAGTGTAAAATCCAGAAAGGCAGGACAGGCCATGAAGAACTGGGAGCCTTGTTATGCTGATGGGCAGGATGTAAATTGCCAACAGCCACTCTGGAGAAGTGTATGGTGTTTCCTGAAACATCTAAAAAACTAAGCAACAGAGCCTAGGGCACTTCCACTTATGGTCCTATAGCTTAGGGCAATTAAAATCAAAGAGACACAGCCACCCCAAAGTTTGGGACGGCTCTGTTTACAAGAATCTTGTTTACGGTACAAGTTCAATATCACAAAAGCGAAAAATGGATAAAGAAGTTGTGGTACTTACGTACAATGCAATATCACTCAGCAATGAAATCTATGTCATCAGGCCCGTAGCAGCATAATGAGTGGATTCAGGTACGATGATTCTAAGTGAAATAAGTCACACAGAAAGAGAAACATCATAAGATATCACTACTACATGGAATGTAAACTTGGCTACACAGGAATTGAATTACAAAACAGAACAGGGTCTCAAATGTAGAAAACCAACTTATGCTTGCTTAAGGGGAAAGGTGAGTTGGGGTGCTGCATGAAACCAGAGATTGAAATTAGCACAGATACCGTTCCATAAGCCAAATATGCAATAGACAAGAGCTACTCTTTGCTGAACGAAGTGGACTCAACACCCCATATTAAACGCCTAAGAATATACCTGACTAGAAATAATCTTAAAACCTTTGGATTTATATGTCTCCGAAAGAGAATCAAGCGTGTGTACAGCGGTATAAACGCAGCAGTGATAGGATTGGTGAGGTTCGGTGAGCAAATGCAGACCCTATGAAATCATATTGCATGGTACCCATTCCATGGGTCTCAACTCTCCAGGTTTAAGGGATTCTTCCTTCAGCTAAAACATGCATGTGGAACACAGAGTATGATCCACCGTGTGATCAGGAAACGTGTTCAAATGTGTCTCAGTTTTCGTCCCCTGGTACTCGGGTGCAACACTCCAGACGCTTTACTAACACTCTCCCCACTTGGAGAGTCAGTGCCTTTAACCTCCTGGATGGCCCAGTTTGCAATTTCTGTGGAAAATGTACAGGAATAGGGAGAACCAATGAGAAACTAGCTGGAGGTGTCTGGACGGGCAAATTTAATTCTCATTTCCCACCAGAAAGAGGAATTAACCAAAGGCTCAGCATGCCGTGCCAGAACCACACTAGGGCCTGAAGCAATCCTGCGGTGTTGCGGCCAGCTCAAAAGAAAGCGAGTTGAAGAAAGGAGCTCAGGGGCACTGTAATTCACAAACCTGCAGAGTTATTAATGACAGCTATCGTCCAAAAATATATTGAAGTAAGGCTGCCAAGAGGACTTGAAAGCGGGGCAAAATTGCAGGAAACCGATTTCAGGAGGTAGACTGGAATTGCATGTAAAGCATAGGAAAAGAGGCAGAACGTCCACAATGATGCACTTGGCCAAAAAGGGCGTATGTGTTCTTTCCTGAATATATTCAGGAAAAAACGCATACGCCCTTTTTGGCCAACCAAGCAGGCTTGCAAAGGAAATCTACACTACAATGAAGTCTCACTGCCCCCCGGTCAAAAGGGCCATCTGAAAAAAGTGTAATATCCAGAAAGGCAGGACAGGCCATGGAGAACTGGGAGCCTTGTTATGCTGATGGGCGGGATGTAAATTGCCAACAGCCACTCTGGAGAAGTGTATGGTGTTTCCTGAAACATCTAAAAAACAAAGCAACAGAGCCTAGGGCACTTCCACTTATGGTCCTATAGCTTAGGGAAATTAAAATCAAAAAGACACAGCCTCCCCAAACTTTGGGAAGGCTCTGTTTACAAGAACCTCGTTTACGGTACAAGTTCAATATCACAGAAAGCGAAAAATGGATACAGAAGTTGTGGTACTTACGTACAATGCAATATCACTCAGCAATGAAATCTATGTCATCAGGCCCGTAGCAGCATAATGAGTGGATTCAGGTATGATGATTCTAAGTGAAATAAGTCACACAGAAAAAGAAACATCATAAGATATCACTACTACACGGAATGTAAACTTGGCTACACAGGAACTGAATTACAAAACAGAACAGGGTCTCAAATGTAGAAAACCAACTTATGCTTGCTTGAGGGGAAAGGTGAGTTGGGGTGCTGCATGAAACCAGAGATTGAAATTAGCACAGATACCGTTCCATAAGCCAAATATGTAATAGACAAGAGCTACTCCTTGCTCAACGAAGTGGACTCAACACCCCATATTAAACGCCTAAGAATATACCTGACTAGTAAGAATATTAAAACCTACGGATTTATATGTCTCCGAAAGAGAATCAAGCGTGTGTACAGCGGCATAAACGCAGCAGTGATAGGATTGGTGAGGTTCGGTGAGCAAATGCAGACCCTTTGAAGTCATATTGCATGGTACCCATTCCATGGGTCTCAACTCTCCAAGGTTAAGGGATTCTTCCTTCAGCTAAAACATGCATGTGGAACACAGAGTATGATCCACCGTGTGATCAGGAAACGTGTTCAAATGTGTCTCAGTTTTCGTCCCCTGGTACTCGGGTGCAACACTCCAGACACTTTACTAACACTCTCTCCACTTGGAGAGTCAGTGCCTTTAACCTCCTGTATGGCCCAGTTTGCAATTTCTGCGGAAAATGTACAGGAATAGGGAGAACCAATGATAAACTAGCTGGAGGTGTCTGGACGGGCAAATTTAACTCTCATTTCCCACCAGGAAGAGGAATTAACCAAAGGCTCAGCGTGCCGTGCCGGATCCACACTAGGGCCTGAAGCAATCCTGCGGTGTTGCGGCCAGCTCACAAGAAAGCGAGTTGAAGAAAGGAGCTCAGGGGCACTGTAATTCACAAACTTGCAGAGTTATAAATGACAGCTATCGTCCAAAAATATATTGAAGTAAGGCTGCCAAGAGGACTTGAAAGTGGTGCAGAATTGCACGAAACCGATTTCAGGAGGTAGACTGGAATTGCATGTAAAGCATAGGAAAAGAGGCAGAACGTCCACAACGATGCACTTGGCCAAAAAGGGCGTATGCGTTTTTTCCTGAATATATTCAGGAAAAAACGCATACGCACTTTTTGGTCAGCCAAGAAAGCTTGCAAAGGAAATCTGCACTACAATGAAGTCTCACTGCCGCCCAGTCAAAAGGGCCATCTGAAAAATGTGTAAAATCCAGAAAGGCAGGACAGGCCATGGAGAACTGGGAGCCTTGTTATGCTGATGGGCGGGATGTAAATTGCCAACAGCCACTCTGGAGAAGTGTATGGTGTTTCCTGAAACATCTAAAAAACAAAGCAACAGACCCTAGGGCACTTCCACTTATGGTCCTATAGCTTAGGGAAATTAAAATCAAAAAGACACAGCCACCCCAAAGTTTGGGACGGCTCTGTTTACAAGAACCTCGTTTATGGTACAAGTTCAATATCACAGAAAGCGAAAAATGGATAAAGAAGTTTTGGTACTTACGTACAATGCAATATCACTCAGCAATGAAATCTATGTCATCAGGCCCGTAGCAGCATAATGAGTGGATTCAGGTACGATGATTCTAAGTGAAATAAGTCACACAGAAAAAGAAACATCATAAGATATCACCAATACATGGAATGTAAACTTGGCTATAAAGGAACTGAATTACAAAACAGAACAGGGTCTCAAATGTAGAAAACCAACTTATGCTTGCTTAAGGGGAAAGGTGAGTTGGGGTGCTGCATGAAACCAGAGATTGAAATTAGCACAGATACCGTTCCATAAGCCAAATATGCAATAGACAAGAGCTACTCCTTGCTGAACGAAGTGGACTCAACACCCCATATTAAACGCCTAAGAATATACCTGACTAGAAATAATCTTAAAACCTACGGATTTATATGTCTCCGAAAGAGAATCAAGCGTGTGTACAGCAGCATAAACGCAGCAGTGATAGGATTGGTGAGGTTCGGTGAGCAAATGCAGACCCTTTGAAGTCATATTGCATGGTACCCATTCCATGGGTCTCAACTCTCCAGGTTTAAGGGATTCTTCCTTCAGGTGAAACATGCATGTGGAACACAGAATATGATCCACCGTGTGATCAGGAAACGTGTTCAAATGTGTCTCAGTTTTTGTCCCCTCGTACTCGGGTGCAACATTCAAGACGCTTTACTAACACTCTCCCCACTTGGAGAGTCAGTGTCTTTAAACTCCTGTTTGGCCCAGTTTGCAATTTCTGCGGAAAATGTACAGGAATAGGGAGAACCAATGAGAAACTAGCTGGAGGTGTCTGGACGGGCAAATTTAACTCTCATTTCCGACCAGAAAGAGGAATTAACCAAAGGCTCAGCATGCCATGCCAGAACCACACTAGGGCCTGAAGCAATCCTGCGGTGTTGCGGCCAGCTCACAAGAAAGCGAGTTGAAGAAAGGAGCTCAGGGGCACTGTAATTCACAAACCTGCAGAGTTATAAATGACAGCTATCGTCCAAAAATATATTGAAGTAAGGCTGCCAAGAGGACTTGAAAGCGGGGCAGAATTGCAGGAAACCGATTTCAGGAGGTAGACGGGAATTGCATGTAAAGCATAGGAAAAGAGGCAGAACGTCAACAATGATGCACTTGGCCAAAAAGGGCGTATGTGTTCTTTCCTGAATATATTCAGGAAAAAACGCATACGCCCTTTTTCGCCAACCAAGCAGGCTTGCAAAGGAAATCTACACTACAATGAAGTCTCACTGCCCCCCGGTCAAAAGGGCCATCTGAAGAAAGTGTAATATCCAGAAAGGCAGGACTTGGCATGGAGAACTGGGAGCCTTGTTATGCTGATGGGCGGGATGTAAATTGCCAACAGCCACTCTGGAGAAGTGTATGGTGTTTCCTGAAACATCTAAAAAACAAAGCAACAGAGCCTAGGGCACTTCCACTTATGGTCCTATAGCTTAGGGAAATTAAAATCAAAAAGACACAGCCTCCCCAAACTTTGGGACGGCTCTGTTTACAAGAACCTCGTTTACTGTACAAGTTCAATATCACAGAAAGCGAAAAATGGATATAGAAGTTGTGGTACTTACGTACAATGCAATATCACTCAGCAATGAAATCTATGTCATCAGGCCCGTAGCAGCATAATGAGTGGATTCAGGTATGATGATTCTAAGTGAAATAAGTCACACAGAAAAAGAAACATCATAAGATATCAGTACTACACGGAATGTAAACTTGGCTACACAGGAACTGAATTACAAAACAGAACAGGGTGTCAAATGTAGAAAACCAACTTATGCTTGCTTAAGGGGAAAGGTGAGTTGGGGTGCTGCATGAAACCAGAGATTGAAATTAGCACAGATACCGTTCCATAAGCCAAATATGTAATAGACAAGAGCTACTCCTTGCTCAACGAAGTGGACTCAACACCCCATATTAAACGCTTAAGAATACACCTGACTAGAAACAATCTTAAAAACTACGGATTTATATGTCTCCGAAAGAGAATCAAGCGTGTGTACAGTGGCATAAACGCAGCAGTGATAGGATTTGTGAGGTTCAGTGAGCAAATGCAGACCCTTTGAAGTCATATTGCATGGTACCCTTCCATGGGTCTCAACTCTCCAAGTTTAAGGGATTCTTCCTTCAGCTAAAACATGCATGTGGAACACAGAGTATGATCCACCGTGTGATCCGGAAACGTGTTCAAATGTGTCTCAGTTTTCATCCCCTGGTACTCGGGTGCAACACTCCAGACGCTTTACTAACACTCTCCCCACTTGGAGAGTCAGTGCCTTTAACCTCCTGTATGGCCCAGTTTGCAATTTCTGCGGAAAATGTACAGGAATAGGGAGAACCAATGAGAAACTAGCTGGAGGTGTCTGGACGGGCAAATTTAACTCTCATTTCCGACCAGAAAGAGGAATTAACCAAAGGCTCAGCATGCCGTGCCGGAACCACACTAGGGCCTGAAGCAATCCTGCGGTGTTGCGGCCAGCTCACAAGAAAGCGAGTTGAAGAAAGGAGCTCAGGGGCACGGTAATTCACAAACCTGCAGAGTTATAAATGACAGCTATCGTCCAAAAATATATTGAAGTAAGGCTGCCAAGAGGACTTGAAAGCGGGGCAGAATTGCAGGAAACCGATTTCAGGAGGTAGACGGGAATTGCATGTAAAGCATAGGAAAAGAGGCAGAACGTCCACAATGATGCACTTGGCCAAAAAGTGCGTATGTGTTCTTTCCTGAATATATTCAGGAAAAAACGCATACGCCCTTTTTGGCCAACCAAGCAGGCTTGCAAAGGAAATCTGCACTACAATGAAGTCTCACTGCCCCCCGGTCAAAAGGGCCATCTGAATAAAGTGTAATATCCAGAAAGGCAGGACTTGGCATGGAGAACTGGGAGCCTTGTTATGCTGATGGGCGGGATGTAAATTGCCAACAGCCACTCTGGAGAAGTGTATGGTGTTTCCTGAAACATCTAAAAAACAAAGCAACAGAGCCTAGGGCACTTCCACTTATGGTCCTATAGCTTAGGGAAATTAAAATCAAAAAGACACAGCCTCCCCAAACTTTGGGACGGCTCTGTTTACAAGAACCTCGTTTACTGTACAAGTTCAATATCACAGAAAGCGAAAAATGGATAAAGAAGTTGTGGTACTTACGTACAATGCAATATCACTCAGCAATGAAATCTATGTCATCAGGCCCGTAGCAGAATAATGAGTGGATTCAGGTATGATGATTCTAAGTGAAATAAGTCACACAGAAAAAGAAACATCATAAGATATCACTACTACACGGAATGTAAACTTGGCTACACAGGAACTGAATTACAAAACAGAACAGGGTGTCAAATGTAGAAAACCAACTTATGCTTGCTTAAGGGGAAAGGTGAGTTGGGGTGCTGCATGAAACCAGAGATTGAAATTAGCACAGATACCGCTCCATAAGCCAAATATGTAATAGACAACAGCTACACCTTGCTCAACGAAGTGGACTCAACACCCCATATTAAACGCCTAAGAATATACCTGACTAGAAATAATCTTAAAACCTACGGATTTATATGTCTCCGAAAGAGAATCAAGCGTGTGTACAGCGGCATAAACGCAGCAGTGATAGGATTGGTGAGGTTCGGTGAGCAAATGCAGACCCTTTGAAGTCATATTGCATGGTACCCATTCCATGGGTCTCAACTCTCCAGGTTTAAGGGATTCTTCCTTCAGCTAAAACATGCATGTGGAACACAGAGTATGATCCACCGTGTGATCAGGAAACGTGTTCAAATGTGTCTCAGTTTTCGTCCCCTGGTACTCGGGTGCAACACTCCAGACGCTTTACTAACACTCTCTCCACTTGGAGAGTCAGTGCCTTTAACCTCCTGTATGGCCCAGTTTGCAATTTCTGCGGAAAATGTACAGCAATAGGGAGAACCAATGATAAACTAGCTGGAGGTGTCTGGATGGGCAAATTTAACTCTCATTTCCCACCAGAAAGAGGAATTAACCAAAGGCTCAGCATGCCGTGCCGGAACCACACTAGGGCCTGAAGCAATCCTGCGGTGTTGCGGCCAGCTCACAAGAAAGCGAGTTGAAGAAAGGAACTCAGGGGCACTGTAATTCACAAACCTGCAGAGTTATAAATGACAGCTATCTTCCAAAAATATATTGAAGTAAGGCTGCCAAGAGGACTTGAAAGCGGGGCAGAATTGCAGGAAACCGATTTCAGGAGGTAGACTGGAATTGCATGTAAAGCATAGGAAAAGAGGCAGAACGTCCACAATGATGCACTTGGCCAAAAAGGGCGTATGCGTTTTTTCCTGAATATATTCAGGAAAAAACGCATACGCCCTTTTTGGCCAACCAAGCAAGCTTGCAAAGGAAATCTGCACTACAATGAAGTCTCACTGCCCCCCGGTCAAAAGGGCCATCTGAAAAAAGTGTAAAATCCAGAAAGGCAGGACAGGCCATGGAGAACTGGGAGCCTTGTTATGTTGGTGGGCGGGATGTAAATTGCCAACAGCCACTCTGGAGAAGTGTATGGTGTTTCCTGAAACATCTAAAAAACAAAGCAACAGAGCCTAGGGCACTTCCACTTATGGTCCTATAGCTTAGGGAAATTAAAATCAAAAAGACACAGCCACCCCAAATTTTGGGACGGCTCTGTTTACAAGAACCTCGTTTACAGTACAAGTTCAATATCACAGAAAGCAAAAAATGGATAAAGAAGTTGTGGTACTTACGTACAATGCAATATCACTCAGCAATGAAATCTATGTCATCAGGCCCGTAGCAGCATAATGAGTGGATGCAGGTATGATGAGTCTAAGTGAAATAAGTCACACAGAAAAAGAAACATCATAAGATATCACTACTACACGGAATGTAAACTTGGCTACACAAGAACTGAATTACAAAACAGAACAGGGTCTCAAATGTAGAAAACCATCTTATGCTTGCTTAAGGGGAAAGGTGAGTTGGGGTGCTGCATGAAACCAGAGATTGAAATTAGCACAGATACCGTTCCATAAGCCAAATATGTAATAGACAAGAGCTACTCCTTGCTCAACGAAGTGGACTCAACACCCCATATTAAACGCTTAAGAATACACCTGACTAGAAATAATCTTAAAAACTACGGATTTATATGTCTCCGAAAGAGAATCAAGCGTGTGTACAGCGGCATAAATGCAGCAGTGATAGGATTGGTGAGGTTCAGTGAGCAAATGCAGACCCTTTGAAGTCATATTGCATGGTACCCATTCCATGGGTCTCAACACTCCAAGTTTAAGGGATTCTTCCTTCAGCTGAAACATGCATGTGGAACACAGAGTATGATCCACCGTGTGATCAGGAAACGTGTTCAAATGTGTCTCAGTTTTCGTCCCCTGGTACTCGGGTGCAACACTCCAGACGCTTTACTAACACTCTCCCCACTTGGAGAGTCAGTGCCTTTAACCTCCTGGTTGGCCCAGTTTGCAATTTCTGCGTAAGATGAACAGGAATAGGGAGAACCAATGAGAGACTAGGTGGAGGTGTCTGGACGGGCAAATTTAACTCTCATTTCCGACCAGAAAGAGGAATTAACCAAAGGCTGAGCATGCCGTGCCGGAACCACACTAGGGCCTGAAGCAATCCTGCGGTGTTGCGGCCAGCTCACAAGAAAGCGAGTAGAAGAAAGGAGCTCAGGGGCACTGTAATTCACAAACCTGCAGAGTTATTAATGACAGCTATCGTCCAAAAATATATTGAAGTAAGGCTGCCAAGAGGACTTGAAAGCGGGGCAGAATTGCAGGAAACCGATTTCAGGAGGTAGACGGGAATTGCATGTAAAGCATAGGAAAAGAGGCAGAACGTCCACAATGATGCACTTGGCCAAAAAGGGCGTATGTGTTCTTTCCTGAATATATTCAGGAAAAAACGCATACGCCCTTTTTCGCCAACCAAGCAGGCTTGCAAAGGAAATCTGCACTACAATGAAGTCTCACTGCCCCCTGGTCAAAAGGGCCATCTGGAGAAAGTGTAATATCCAGAAAGGCAGGACTTGGCATGGAGAACTGGGAGCCTTGTTATGCTGATGGGCGGGATGTAAATTGCCAACAGCCACTCTGGAGAAGTGTATGGTGTTTCCTGAAACATCTAAAAAACAAAGCAACAGAGCCTAGGCACTTCCACTTATGGTCCTATAGCTTAGGGAAATTAAAATCAAAAAGACACAGCCTCCCCAAACTTTGGGACGGCTCTGTTTACAAGAACCTCGTTTACTGTACAAGTTCAATATCACAGAAAGCGAAAAATGGATACAGAAGTTGTGGTACTTACGTACAATGCAATATCACTCAGCAATGAAATCTATGTCATCAGGCCCGTAGCAGAATAATGAGTGGATTCAGGTATGATGATTCTAAGTGAAATAAGTCACACAGAAAAAGAAACATCATAAGATATCACTACTACACGGAATGTAAACTTGGCTACACAGGAACTGAATTACAAAACAGAACAGGGTGTCAAATGTAGAAAACCAACTTATGCTTGCTTAAGGGGAAAGGTGAGTTGGGGTGCTGCATGAAACCAGAGATTGAAATTAGCACAGATACCGCTCCATAAGCCAAATATGTAATAGACAACAGCTACACCTTGCTCAACGAAGTGGACTCAACACCCCATATTAAACGCCTAAGAATATACCTGACTAGAAATAATCTTAAAACCTACGGATTTATATGTCTCCGAAAGAGAATCAAGCGTGTGTACAGCGGCATAAACGCAGCAGTGATAGGATTGGTGAGGTTCGGTGAGCAAATGCAGACCCTTTGAAGTCATATTGCATGGTACCCATTCCATGGGTCTCAACTCTCCAGGTTTAAGGGATTCTTCCTTCAGCTAAAACATGCATGTGGAACACAGAGTATGATCCACCGTGTGATCAGGAAACGTGTTCAAATGTGTCTCAGTTTTCGTCCCCTGGTACTCGGGTGCAACACTCCAGACGCTTTACTAACACTCTCTCCACTTGGAGAGTCAGTGCCTTTAACCTCCTGTATGGCCCAGTTTGCAATTTCTGCGGAAAATGTACAGCAATAGGGAGAACCAATGATAAACTAGCTGGAGGTGTCTGGACGGGCAAATTTAACTCTCATTTCCCACCAGGAAGAGGAATTAACCAAAGGCTCAGCGTGCCGTGCCGGATCCACACTAGGGCCTGAAGCAATCCTGCGGTGTTGCGGCCAGCTCACAAAAAAGCGAGTTGAAGAAAGGAGCTCAGGGGCACTGTAATTCACAAACCTGCAGAGTTATAAATGACAGCTATCGTCCAAAAATATATTGAAGTAAGGCTGCCAAGAGGACTTGAAAGTGGTGCAGAATTGCACGCAACCGATTTCAGGAGGTAGACTGGAATTGCATGTAAAGCATAGGAAAAGAGGCAGAACGTCCACAACGATGCACTTGGCCAAAAAGGGCGTATGCGTTTTTTCCATTCAGGAAAAAACGCATACGCACTTTTTGGCCAACCAAGAAAGCTTGCAAAGGAAATCTGCACTACAATGAAGTCTCACTGCCGCCCAGTCAAAAGGGCCATCTGAAAAATGTGTAAAATCCAGAAAGGCAGGACAGGCCATGGAGAACTGGGAGCCTTGTTATGCTGATGGGCGGGATGTCAATTGCCAACAGCCACTCTGGAGAAGTGTATGGTGTTTCCTGAAACATCTAAAAAACAAAGCAACAGAGCCTAGGGCACTTCCACTTATGGTCCTATAGCTTAGGGAAATTAAAATCAAAAAGACACAGCCACCCAAAAGTTTGGGACGACTCTGTTTACAAGAACCTCGTTTATGGTACAAGTTCAATATCACAGAAAGCGAAAAATGGATAAAGAAGTTGTGGTACTTACGTACAATGCAATATCACTCAGCAATGAAATCTATGTCATCAGGCCCGTAGCAGCATAATGAGTGGATTCAGGTACGATGATTCTAAGTGAAATAAGTCACACAGAAAAAGAAACATCATAAGATATCACCAATACACGGAATGTAAACTTGGCTACACAGGAACTGAATTACAAAACAGAACAGGGTCTCAAATGTAGAAAACCAACTTATGCTTGCTTAAGGGGAAAGGTGAGTTGGGGTGCTGCATGAAACCAGAGATTGAAATTAGCACAGATACCGTTCCATAAGCCAAATATGCAATAGACAAGAGCTACTCCTTGCTCAACGAAGTGGACTCAACACCCCATATTAAACGCCTAAGAATATACCTGACTAGAAATAATCTTAAAACCTACGGATTTATATGTCTCCGAAAGAGATTCAAGCGTGTGTACAGCGGCATAAACGCAGCAGTGATAGGATTGGTGAGGTTCGGTGAGCAAATGCAGACCCTTTGAAGTCATATTGCATGGTACCCATTCCATGGGTCTCAACTCTCCAGGTTTAAGGGATTCTTCCTTCAGCTAAAACATGCATGTGGAACCCAGAGTATGATCCACCGTGTGATCGGGAAACGTGTTCAAATGTGTCTCGTTTTCGTCCCCTGGTACTCGGGTGCAACATTCCAGATGCTTTACTGACACTCTCCCCACTTGGAGAGTCAGTGCCTTTAACCTCCTGTTTGGCCCAGTTTGTAATTTCTGTGGAAAATGAACAGGAAGAGGGAGAACGAAAGAGAGACTAGCTGGAGGTGTCTGGACGGGCAAATTTAACTCTCATTTCCCACGAGGAAGAGGAATTAACCAAAGGCTCAGCGTGCCGTGCCGGAACTACACTAGGGCCTGAAGCAATCCTGCGGTGTTGCGGCCAGCTCACAAGAAAGCGAGTTGAAGAAACGAGCTCAGGGGCAGTGTAATTCACAAACCTGCAGAGTTATAAAAGACAGCTATCGTCCAAAAATATATTGAAGTAAGGCTGCCAAGAGGACTTGAAAGCGGGGCAGAATTGCAGGAAACCGATTTCAGGAGGTAGACGGGAATTGCATGTAAAGCATAGGAAAAGAGGCAGAACGTCCACAATGATGCACTTGGCCAAAAAGGGTGTATGTGTTCTTTCTTGAATATATTCAGGAAAAAACGCATACGCCCTTTTTGGCCAACCAAGCAGGCTTGCAAAGGAAATCTACACTACAATGAAGTCTCACTGCCCCCCGGTCAAAAGGGCCATCTGAAAAAAGTGTAATATCCAGAAAGGCAGGACAGGGCATGGAGAACTGGGAGCCTTGTTATGCTGATGGGCGGGATGTAAATTGCCAACAGCCACTCTGGAGAAGTGTATGGTGTTTCCTGAAACATCTAAAAAACAAAGCAACACAGCCTAGGGCACTTCCACTTATGGTCCTATAGCTTAGGGAAATTAAAATCAAAAAGACACAGCCTCCCCAAACTTTGGGACGGCTCTGTTTACAAGAACCTCGTTTACGGTACAAGTTCAATATCACAGAAAGCGAAAAATGGATACAGAAGTTGTGGTACTTACGTACAATGCAATATCACTCAGCAATGAAATCTATGTCATCAGGCCCGTAGCAGCATAATGAGTGGATGCAGGTATGATGAGTCTAAGTGAAATAAGTCACACAGAAAAAGAAACATCATAAGATATCACTACTACACGGAATGTAAACTTGGCTACACAAGAACTGAATTACAAAACAGAACAGGGTCTCAAATGTAGAAAACCATCTTATGCTTGCTTAAGGGGAAAGGTGAGTTGGGGTGCTGCATGAAACCAGAGATTGAAATTAGCACAGATACCGTTCCATAAGCCAAATATGTAATAGACAAGAGCTACTCCTTGCTCAACGAAGTGGACTCAACACCCCATATTAAACGCTTAAGAATACACCTGACTAGAAATAATCTTAAAAACTACGGATTTATATGTCTCCGAAAGAGAATCAAGCGTGTGTACAGCGGCATAAATGCAGCAGTGATAGGATTGGTGAGGTTCAGTGAGCAAATGCAGACCCTTTGAAGTCATATTGCATGGTACCCATTCCATGGGTCTCAACTCTCCAAGTTTAAGGGATTCTTCCTTCAGCTAAAACATGCATGTGGAACACAGAGTATGATCCACCGTGTGATCAGGAAACGTGTTCAAATGTGTCTCAGTTTTCGTCCCCTGGTACTCGGGTGCAACACTCCAGACGCTTTACTAACACTCTCCCCACTTGGAGAGTCAGTGCCTTTAACCTCCTGGTTGGCCCAGTTTGCAATTTCTGCGTAAGATGAACAGGAATAGGGAGAACCAATGAGAGACTAGGTGAAGGTGTCTGGACGGGCAAATTTAACTCTCATTTCCGATCAGAAAGAGGAATTAAACAAAGGCTGAGCATGCCGTGCCGGAACCACACTAGGGCCTGAAGCAATCCTGTGGTGTTGCGGCCAGCTCACAAGAAAGCGAGTAGAAGAAAGGAGCTCAGGGGCACTGTAATTCACAAACCTGCAGAGTTATTAATGACAGCTATCGTCCAAAAATATATTGAAGTAAGGCTGCCAAGAGGACTTGAAAGCGGGGCAGAATTGCAGGAAACCGATTTCAGGAGGTAGACGGGAATTGCATGTAAAGCATAGGAAAAGAGGCAGAACGTCCACAATGATGCACTTGGCCAAAAAGGGCGTATGTGTTCTTTCCTGAATATATTCAGGAAAAAACGCATACGCCCTTTTTCGCCAACCAAGCAGGCTTGCAAAGGAAATCTGCACTACAATGAAGTCTCACTGCCCCCTGGTCAAAAGGGCCATCTGGAGAAAGTGTAATATCCAGAAAGGCAGGACTTGGCATGGAGAACTGGGAGCCTTGTTATGCTGATGGGCGGGATGTAAATTGCCAACAGCCACTCTGGAGAAGTGTATGGTGTTTCCTGAAACATCTAAAAAACAAAGCAACAGAGCCTAGGGCACTTCCACTTATGGTCCTATAGCTTAGGGAAATTAAAATCAAAAAGACACAGCCTCCCCAAAGCTTGGGACAGCTCTGTTTACAAGAACCTCGTTTACTGTACAAGTTCAATATCACAGAAAGCGAAAAATGGATACAGAAGTTGTGGTACTTACGTACAATGCAATATCACTCAGCAATGAAATCTATGTCATCAGGCCCGTAGCAGAATAATGAGTGGATTCAGGTATGATGATTCTAAGTGAAATAAGTCACACAGAAAAAGAAACATCATAAGATATCACTACTACACGGAATGTAAACTTGGCTACACAGGAACTGAATTACAAAACAGAACAGGGTGTCAAATGTAGAAAACCAACTTATGCTTGCTTAAGGGGAAAGGTGAGTTGGGGTGCTGCATGAAACCAGAGATTGAAATTAGCACAGATACCGCTCCATAAGCCAAATATGTAATAGACAACAGCTACACCTTGCTCAACGAAGTGGACTCAACACCCCATATTAAACGCCTAAGAATATACCTGACTAGAAATAATCTTAAAACCTACGGATTTATATGTCTCCGAAAGAGAATCAAGCGTGTGTACAGCGGCATAAACGCAGCAGTGATAGGATTGGTGAGGTTCGGTGAGCAAATGCAGACCCTTTGAAGTCATATTGCATGGTACCCATTCCATGGGTCTCAACTCTCCAGGTTTAAGGGATTCTTCCTTCAGCTAAAACATGCATGTGGAACACAGAGTATGATCCACCGTGTGATCAGGAAACGTGTTCAAATGTGTCTCAGTTTTCGTCCCCTGGTACTCGGGTGCAACACTCCAGACGCTTTACTAACACTCTCTCCACTTGGAGAGTCAGTGCCTTTAACCTCCTGTATGGCCCAGTTTGCAATTTCTGCGGAAAATGTACAGCAATAGGGAGAACCAATGATAAACTAGCTGGAGGTGTCTGGACGGGCAAATTTAACTCTCATTTCCCACCAGGAAGAGGAATTAACCAAAGGCTCAGCGTGCCGGGCCGGAACCACACTAGGGCCTGAAGCAATCCTGCGGTGTTGCGGCCAGCTCACAAGAAAGCGAGTTGAAGAAAGGAGCTCAGGGGCACTGTAATTCACAAACCTGCAGAGTTATAAATGACAGCTATCGTTCAGAAATATATTGAAGTAAGGCTGCCAAGAGGACTTGAAAGCGGGGCAGAATTGCAGGAAACCGATTTCAGGAGGTAGACGGGAATTGCATGTAAAGCATAGGAAAAGAGGCAGAACGTCCACAATGATGCACTTGGGCAAAAACGGCGTATGCGTTTTTTCCTGAATATATTCAGGAAAAAACGCATACGCCCTTTTTGGCCAACCAAGCAAGCTTTCAAAGGAAATCTGCACTACAGTGAAGTCTCACTGCCCCCCGGTCAAATGGGCCAAATGAAAAAAGTGTAAAATCCAGAAAGGCAGGACAGGCCATGGAGAACTGGGAGCCTTGTTATGCTGATGGGCGGGATGTAAATTGCCAACAGCCACTCTGGAGAAGTGTATGGTGTTTCCTGAAACATCTAAAAAACAAGCAACAGAGCCTAGGGCACTTCCACTTATGGTCCTATAGCTTAGGGAAATTAAAATCAAAAAGACACAGCCACCCCAAAGTTTGGGACGGCTCTGTTTACAAGAATCTTGTTTACGGTACAAGTTCAATAGCACAAAAGCGAAAAATGGATAAAGAAGTTGTGGTACTTAAGTACAATGCAATATCACTCAGCAATGAAATCTTGTCATCAGGCCCGTCGCAGCATAATGAGTGGATTCAGGTACGATGATTCTAAGTGAAATAAGTCACACAGAAAAAGAAACATCATAAGATATCACTACTACACGGAATATAAACTTGGCTACACAGGAACTGAATTACAAAACAGAACAGGGTCTCAAATGTAGAACACCAACTTATGCTTGCTTAAGGGGAAAGGTGAGTTGGGGTGCTGCATGAAACCAGAGATTGAAATTAGCACAGATACCGTTCTATAAGCCAAATATGCAATAGACAAGAGCTACTCCTTGCTGAACGAAGTGGACTCAACACCCCATATTAAACGCCTAAGAATATACCTGACTAGAAATAATCTTAAAACCTACGGATTTATATGTCTCCGAAAGAGAATCAAGCGTGTGTACGGCGGCATAAACGCAGCAGTGATAGGATTGGGGAGGTTCGGTGAGCAAATGCAGACCCTTTGAAGTCATATTGCATGGTACCCATTCCATGGGTCTCAACTCTCCAGGTTTAAGGGATTCTTCCTTCAGCTAAAACATGCATGTGGAACCCAGAGTATGATCCACCGTGTGATCGGGAAACGTGTTAAAATGTGTCTCAGTTTTCGTCCCCTGGTACTCGGGTGCAACATTCAAGACACTTTACTAACACTCTCCCCACTTGGAGAGTCATTGCCTTTAAACTCCTGTTTGGCCCAGTTTGCAATTTCTGCGGAAAATGTACAGGAATAGGGAGAACCAATGAGAGACTAGCTGGAGGTGTGTGGACGGGCAAATTTAACTCTCATTTCCCACCAGGAAGAGGAATTAACCAAAGGCTCAGCGTACCGTGCCGGAACCACACTAGGGCCTGAAGCAATCCTGCGGTGTTGCGGCCAGCTCACAAGAAAGCGAGTTGAAGAAAGGAGCTCAGGGGCACTGTAATTCACAAACCTGCAGAGTTATAAATGACAGCTATCGTCCAAAAATATATTGAAGTAAGGCTGCCAAGAGGACTTGAAAGTGGTGCAGAATTGCACGAAACCGATTTCAGGAGGTAGACTGGAATTGCATGTAAAGCATAGGAAAAGAGGCAGAACGTCCACAACGATGCACTTGGCCAAAAAGGGCGTATGCGTTTTTTCCTGAATATATTCAGGAAAAAACGCATACGCCCTTTTTGGCCAACCAAGAAAGCTTGCAAAGGAAATCTGCACTACAATGAAGTCTCACTGCCCCCCGGTCAAAAGGTCCATCTGAAAAAAGTGTAAAATCCAGAAAGGCAGGACAGGCCATGGAGAACTGGGAGCCTTGTTATGCTGATGGGCGGGATATAAATTGCCAACAGCCACTCTGGAGAAGTGTATGGTGTTTCCTGAAACATCTAAAAAACAAAGCAACAGAGCCTAGGGCACTTCCACTTATGGTCCTATAGCTTAGGGAAATTAAAATCAAAAAGACACAGCCACCCCAAATTTTGGGACGGCTCTGTTTACAAGAACCTCGTTTACGGTACAAGTTCAATATCACAGAAAGCAAAAAATGGATAAAGAATTTGTGGTACTTACGTACAATGCAATATCACTCAGCAATGAAATCTATGTCATCAGGCCCGTAGCAGAATAATGAGTGGATTCAGGTACGATGATTGTAAGTGAAATAAGTCACACAGAAAAAGAAACATCATAAGATATCACTAATACACGGATTGTAAACTTGGCTACACAAGAACTGAATTACAAAACAGAACAGGGTGTCAAATGTAGAAAACCAACTTATGCTTGCTTAAGGGGAAAGGTGAGTTGGGGTGCTGCATAAAACCAGAGATTGAAATTAGCACAGATACCGTTCCATAAGCGAAATATGTAATAGACAAGAGCTACTCCTTGCTCAACGAAGTGGACTCAAAACCCCATAATAAACGCCTAAGAATATACCTTACTAGTAAGAATCTTAAAACCTTTGGATTTATATGTCTCCAAAAGAGAATCAAGCGTGTGTACAGCGGCATAAACGCAGCAGTGATAGGATTGGTGAGGTTCAGTGAGCAAATGCAGGCCCTTTGAAGTCATATTGCATGGTACCCATTCCATGGGTCTCAACTCTCCAGGTTTAAGGGATTCTTCCTTCAGCTAAAACATGCATGTGGAACCCAGAGTATGATCCACCGTGTGATCGGGAAACGTGTTCAAATGTGTCTCAGTTTTCGTCCCCTGGTACTCGGGTGCAACATTCCAGACGCTTTACTAACACTCTCCACACTTGGAGAGTCAGTGCCTTTAACCTCCTGGTTGGCCCAGTTTGCAATTTCTGCGTACGATGAACAGGAATAGGGAGAACCAATGAGAGACTAGGTGGAGGTGTCTGGACGGGCAAATTTAACTCTCATTTCCGATCAGAAAGAGGAATTAACCAAAGGCTGAGCATGCCGTGCCGGAACCACACTAGGGCCTGAAGCAATCCTGCGGTGTTGCAGCGAGCTCACAAGAAAGCAAGTTGAAGAAAGGAACTCAGGGGTACTGTAATTCACAAACCTACAGAGTTATAAATGACAGCTATCGTCCAAAAATATATTGAAGTAAGGCTGCCAAGAGGACTTGAAAGTGGGGCAGAATTGCACGAAACCGATTTCAGGAGGTAGACTGGAATTGCATGTAAAGCATAGGAAAAGAGGCAGAACGTGCACAATGATGCACTTGGCCAAAAAGGGCGTATGCGTTTTTTCCTGAATATATTCAGGAAAAAACGCATACGCCCTTTTTGGCCAACCAAGCAAGCTTGCAAAGGAAATCTGCACTACAATGAAGTCTCACTGCTCCCCGGTCAAAAGGCTATCTGAAAAAAGTGTAAAATCCAGAAAGGCAGGACAGGCCATGGAGAACTGGGAGCCTTGTTATGCTGATGGGCGGGATGTAAATTGCCAACAGCCACTCTGGAGAAGTGTATGGTGTTTCCTGAAACATCCAAAAAACAAAGCAACAGAGCCTAGGGCACTTCCACTTATGGTCCTATAGCTTAGGGAATTAAAATCAAAAAGACACAGCCACCCCAAAGCTTGGGACGGCTCTGTTTACAAGAACCTCGTTTACGGTACAAGTTCAATATCACAGAAAGCGAAAAATGGATAAAGAAGTTGTGGTACTTACGTACAATGCAATATCACTCAGCAATGAAATCTATGTCATCAGGCCCGTAGCAGAATAATGAGTGGATTCAGGTACGATGATTGTAAGTGAAATAAGTCACACAGAAAAAGAAACATCATAAGATATCAGTACTACACGGAATGTAAACTTGGCTACACAGGAACTGAATTACAAAACAGAACAGGGTCTCAAATGTAGAAAACCAACTTATGCTTGCTTAAGGGGAAAGGTGAGTTGGGGTGCCGCATAAAACCAGAGATTGAAATTAGCACAGATACCGTTCCATAAGCCAAATATGTAATAGACAAGAGCTACTCCTTGCTCAAAGAAGTGGACTCAACACCCCATAATAAACGCCTAAGAATATACCTGACTAGTAAGAATCTTAAAACCTTTGGATTTATATGTCTCCAAAAGAGAATCAAGCGTGTGTACAGCAGCATAAACGCAGCAGTGATAGGATTGGTGTGGTTCCGTGAGCAAATGCAGGCCCTTTGAAGTCATATTGCATGGTACCCATTCCACGGGTCTCAACTCTCCAGGTTTAAGGGATTCTTCCTTCAGCTAAAACATGCATGTGGAACCCAGAGTATGATCCACCATGTGATCGGGAAACGTGTTCAAATGTGTCTCAGTTTTCGTCCCCTGGTACTCGGGTGCAACATTCCATACGTTTTACTAACACTCTCCCCACTTGGAGAGTCAGTGCCTTTAACCTCCTGTTTGGCCCAGTTTGCAATTTCTGTGGAAAATGAACAGGAATACGGAGAACCAATGAGAGACTAGGTGGAGGTGTCTGGACGGGCAAATTTAACTCTCATTTCCCACCAGGAAGAGGAATTAATCAAAGGCTCAGCATGCCATGCCAGAACCAAACTAGGGCCTGAAGCAATCCTGCGGTGTTGCAGCCGGCTCACAAGAAAGCGAGTTGATGAAAGGAGCTCAGGGGCACTGTAATTCACAAACCTGCAGAGTTATAAATGACAGCTATCTTCCAAAAATAAATTGAAGTAAGGCTGCCAAGAGGCGTTGAAAGCGGGGCAGAATTGCACGAAACCAATTTCAGGAGGTAGACTGGAATTGCATGTAAAGCATAGGAAAAGAGGCAGAACGTCCACAATGATGCACTTGGCCAAAAAGGGCGTATGCGTTTTTTCCTGAATATATTCAGGAAAAAACGCATACGCACTTTTTGGCCAACCAAGCAAGCTTGCAAAGGAAATCTGAACTACATTGAAGTCTCACTGCCCCCCCGGGTCAAAAGGGCCATCTGAAAAAAGTGTAAAATCCAGAAAGGCAGGACAGGCCATGGAGAACTGGGAGCCTTGTTATGCTGATGGTTGGGATGAAAATTACCAGCAGCCACTCTGGAGAAGTGTATGGTGTTTCCTGAAACATCCAAAAAACAAAGCAACAGAGCCTAGGGCACTTCCACTTATGGTCCTATAGCTTAGGGAAATTAAAATCAAAAAGACACAGTCACCACAAAGTTTGGGACGGCTCTGTTTACAAGAACCTCGTTTACGGTACAAGTTCAATATCACAGAAAGCGAAAAATGGATAAAGAAGTTGTGGTACTTACGTACAATGCAATATCACTCAGCAATGAAATCTATGTCATCAGGCCCGTAGCAGAATAATGAGTGGATGCAGGTATGATGATTCTAAGTGAAATAAGTCACACAGAAAAAGAAACACCATAAGATATCACTACTACACGGAAGGAAAACTTGGCTACACAAGAACTGAATTACAAAACAGAACAGGGTCTCAAATGTTGAAAACCAACTTATGCTTGCTTGAGGGGAAAGGTGAGTTGGGGTGCTGCATGAAACCAGAGATTGAAATTAGCACAGATACCGTTCCATAAGCCAAATATGGAATAGACAAGAGCTACTCCTTGCTCAACGCAGCGGACTCAACACCCCATATTAAACGCCTAAGAATATACCTGACTAGAAATAATCTTAAAACCTACAGATTTATATGTCTCCGAAAGAGAATCAAGCCTGTGTACAGCGGCATAAACGCAGCAGTGATAGGATTGGTGAGGTTCGGTGAGCAAATGCAGACCCTTTGAAGTCATACTGCATGGTACCCATTCCATGGGTCTCAACTCTCCAGGTTTAAGGGATTCTTCCTTCAGCTGAAACATGCATGTGGAACACAGAGTATGATCCACCGTGTGATCAGGAAACGTGTTCAAATGTGTCTCAGTTTTCGTCCCCTGGTACTCGGGTGCAACATTCAAGACGCTTTACTAACACTCTCCCCACTTGGAGAGTCAGTGTCTTTAAACTCCTGTTTGGCCCAGTTTGCAAATTCTGCGGAAAACGTACAGGAATAGGGAGAACCAATGAGAGACTAGCTGGAGGTTTGTGGACGGGCAAATTTAACTCTCATTTCCCACCAGGAAGAGGAATTAACCAAAGGCTCAGCGTTCCGTGCCGGAACCACACTAGGGCCTGAAGCAATCCTGCGGTGTTGCGGCCAGCTCACAAGAAAGCGAGTTGAAGAAAGGAGCTCAGGGGCACTGTAATTCACAAACCTGCAGAGTTATAAATGACAGCTATCTTCCAAAAATATATTGAAGTAAGGCTGCCAAGAGGACTTGAAAGTGGTGCAGAATTGCACGAAACCGATTTCAGGAGGTAGACTGGAATTGCATGTAAAGCATAGGAAAAGAGGCAGAACGTCCACAACGATGCACTTGGCCAAAAACTGCGTATGCGTTTTTTCCTGAATATATTCAGGAAAAAACGCATACGCCGTTTTTGGCCAACCAAGAAAGCTTGCAAAGGAAATCTGCACTACAATGAAGTCTGAGTGCCCCCCGGTCAAAAGGGCCATCTGAAAAAAGTGTAAAATCCAGAAAGGCAGGACAGGCCATGGAAAACTGGGAGCCTTGTTATGATGATGGGCGGGATGTAAATTGCCAACAGCCACTCTGGAGAAGTGTATGGTGTTTCCTGAAACATCTAAAAAACAAAGCAACAGAGCCTAGGGCACTTCCACTTATGGTCCTATAGCTTAGGGAAATTAAAATCAAAAAGACACAGCCACCCCAAAGTTTGGGACGGCTCTGTTTACAAGAACCTCGTTTATGGTACAAGTTCAATATCACAGAAAGCGAAAAATGGATAAAGAAGTTGTGGTACTTACGTACAATGCAATATCACTCAGCAATGAAATCTATGTCATCAGGCCCGTAGCAGCATAATGAGTGGATTCAGGTACGATGATTCTAAGTGAAATAAGTCACACAGAAAAAGAAACATCATAAGATATCACCAATACATGGAATGTAAACTTGGCTATAAAGGAACTGAATTACAAAACAGAACAGGGTCTCAAATGTAGAAAACCAACTTATGCTTGCTTAAGGAGAAAGGTGAGTTGGGGTGCTGCATGAAACCAGAGATTGAAATTAGCACAGATACCGTTCCATAAGCCAAATATGCAATAGACAAGAGCTACTCCTTGCTGAACGAAGTGGACTCAACACCCCATATTAAACGCCTAAGAATATACCTGACTAGAAATAATCTTAAAACCTACGGATTTATATGTCTCTGAAAGAGAATCAAGCGTGTGTACAGCGGCATAAACGCAGCAGTGATAGGATTGGTGAGGTTCGGTGAGCAAATGCAGACCCTTTGAAGTCATATTGCATGGTACCCATTCCATGGGTCTCAACTCTCCAGGTTTAAGGGATTCTTCCTTCAGCTGAAACATGCATGTGGAACACAGAGTATGATCCACCCTGTGATCAGGAAACGTGTTCAAATGTGTCTCAGTTTTCGTCCCCTGGTAGTCGGGTGCAACATTCAAGACGCTTTACTAACACTCTCCCCACTTGGAGAGTCAGTGCCTTTAAACTCCTGTTTGGCCCAGTTTGCAATTTCTGCGGAAAATGTACAGGAATAGGGAGAACCAATGAGAGACTAGCTGGAGGTGTGTGGACGGGCAAATTTAACTCTCATTTCCCACCAGGAAGAGGAATTAAGCAAAGGCTCAGCGTGCCGTGCTGGAACCACACTAGGGCCTGAAGCAATCCTGTGGTGTTGCGGCCAGCTCACAAGAAAGCGAGTTGAAGAAAGGAGCTCAGGGGCACTGTAATTCACAAACCTGCAGAGTTATAAATGACAGCTATCGTCCAAAAATATATTGAAGTAAGGCTGCCAAGAGGACTTGAAAGCGGGGCAGAATTGCAGGAAACCGATTTCAGGAGGTAGACGGGAATTGCATGTAAAGCATAGGAAAAGAGGCAGAACGTCCACAATGATGCACTTGGCCAAAAAGGGCGTATGCGTTTCTTCCTGAATATATTCAGGAAAAAACGCATACGCCCTTTTTGGCCAACCAAGCAAGTTGCAAATGAAATCTGCACTACAATGAAGTCTCACTGCCCCCCGGTCAAAAGGGCCATCTGAAAAAAGTGTAAAATCCAGAAAGGCAGGACAGGCCATGGAGAACTGGGAGCCTTGTTATGCTGGTGGGCGGGATGTAAACTGCCAACAGCCACTCTGGAGAAGTGTATGGTGTTTCCTGAAACATCTAAAAAACAAAGCAACAGAGCCTAGGGCACTTCCACTTATGGTCCTATAGCTTAGGGAAATTAAAATCAAAAAGACACAGCCACCCCAAAGTTTGGGCCAGCTCTGTTTACAAGAACCTCGTTTACTGTACAAGTTTATATCACAGAAAGCGAAAAATGGATAAGGAAGTTGTGGTACTTACATACAATGCAATATCACTCAGCAATGAAATCTATGTCATCAGGCCCGTAGCAGCATAATGAGTGGATTCAGGTACGATGATTGTAAGTGAAATAAGTCACACAGAAAAAGACACATCATAAGATATCACTAATACACGGATTGTAAACTTGGCTACACAAGAACTGAATTACAAAACAGAACAGGGTGTCAAATGTAGAAAACCAACTTATGCTTGCTTAAGGGGAAAGGTGAGTTGGGGTGCTGCATAAAACCAGAGATTGAAATTAGCACAGATACCGTTCCATAAGCCAAATATGTAATAGAAAAGAGCTACTCCTTGCTCAACGAAGTGGACTCAAAACCCCATATTAAACGCCTAAGAATATACCTGACTAGAAATAATCTTAAAACCTACGGATTTATATGTCTCCGAAAGAGAATCAAGCATGTGTACAGCGGCATAAACGCAGCAGTGATAGGATTGGTGAGGTTCGGTGAGCAAATGCAGACCCTTTGAAGTCATATTGCATGGTACCCATTCCATAGGTCTCAACTCTCCAGGTTTAAGGGATTCTTCCTTCAGCTAAAACATGCATGTGGAACCCAGAGTATGATCCACCGTGTGATCGGGAAACGTGTTCAAATGTGTCTCAGTTTTCGTCCCCTGGTACTCGGGTGCAACATTCCAGACGCTTTACTAACACTCTCCACACTTGGAGAGTCAGTGCCTTTAACCTCCTGGTTGGCCCAGTTTGCAATTTCTGCGTAAGATGAACAGGAATAGGGAGAACCAATGAGAGACTAGGTGGAGGTGTCTGGACGGGCAAATTTAACTCTCATTTCCCACCAGGAAGAGGAATTAACCAAAGGCTCAGCATGCCATACCAGAAGCACACTAGGGCCTGAAGCAATCCTGTGGTGTTGCAGCGAGCTCACAAGAAAGCAAGTTGAAGAAAGGAACTCAGGGGTACTGTAATTCACAAACCTACAGAGTTATAAATGACAGCTATCGTCCAAAAATACATTGAAGTAAGGCTGCCAAGAGGACTTGAAAGTGGGGCAGAATTGCAGGAAACCGATTTCAGGAGGTAGACTGGAATTGCATGTAAAGCATAGGAAAAGAGGCAGAACGTGCACAATGATGCACTTGGCCAAAAAGGGCGTATGCGTTTTTTCCTGAATATATTCAGGAAAAAACGCATACGCCCTTTTTGGCCAACCAAGCAAGCTTGCAAAGGAAATCTGCACTACAATGAAGTCTCACTGCTCCCCGGTCAAAAGGCTATCTGAAAAAAGTGTAAAATCTAGAAAGGCAGGGCAGGCCATGGAGAACTTGGAGTCTTGTTCTTCTGATGGGCGGGATGTAAATTGCCAACAGCCACTCTGGAGAAGTGTATGGTGTTTCCTGAAGCATCCAAAAAACAAAGCAACAGAGCCTAGGGCACCTCCACTTATGGTCCTATAGCTTAGGGAATTAAAATCAAAAAGACACAGCCACCCCAAAGCTTGGGACGGCTCTGTTTACAAGAACCTCGTTTACGGTACAAGTTCAATATCACAGAAAGCGAAAAATGGATAAAGAAGTTGTGGTACTTACGTACAATGCAATATCACTCAGCAATGAAATCTATGTCATCAGGCCCGTAGCCTCATAATGAGTGGATTCAGGTACGATGATTCTAAGTGAAATAAATCACACAGAAAAAAAACATCATAAGATATCACTACTACACGTAATGTAAACTTGGCTACACAGGAACTGAATTACAAAACAGAACAGGGTCTCAAATGTAGAAAACCAACTTATGCTTGCTTAAGGGGAAAGGTGAGTTGCGGTGCGGCATAAAACCAGAGATTGAAATTAGCACAGATACCGTTCCATAAGCCAAATATGTAATAGACAAGAGCTACTCCTTGCTCAACGAAGTGGACTCAACACCCCATATTAAACGCCTAAGAATATACCTTACTAGTAAGAATCTTAAAACCTTTGGATTTATATGTCTCCAAAAGAGAATCAAGCGTGTGTACGGCGGCATAAACGCAGCAGTGATAGGATTGGTGAGGTTCCGTGAGCAAATGCAGGCCCTTTGAAGTCATATTGCATGGTACCCATTCCACGGGTCTCAACTCTCCAGGTTTAAGGGATTCTTCCTTCAGCTAAAACATGCATGTGGAACCCAGAGTAGGATCCACCGTGTGATCGGGAAACGTGTTCAAATGTGTCTCAGTTTTCGTACCCTGGTACTCGGGTGCAACATTCCAGACGCTTTACTAACACTCTCCACACTTGGAGAGTCAGTGCCTTTAACCTCCTGGTTGGCCCAGTTTGCAATTTTGCGTAAGATGAACAGGAATAGGGAGAACCAATGAGAGACTAGGTGGAGGTGTCTGGACGGGCAAATTTAACTCTCATTTCCCACCAGGAAGAGGAATTAACCAAAGGCTCAGCGTGCCGGGCCGGAACCACACTAGGGCCTGAAGCAATCCTGCGGTGTTGCGGCCAGCTCACAAGAAAGCGAGTTGATGAAAGGAGCTCAGGGGCACTGTAATTCACAAACCTGCAGAGTTATAAATGACAGCTATCGTCCAAAAATATATTGAAGTAAGGCTGCCAAGAGGACTTGAAAGCGGGGCAGAATTGCAGGAAACCGATTTCAGGAGGTAGACGGGAATTGCATGTAAAGCATAGGAAAAGAGGCAGAACGTCCACAATGATGCACTTGGCCAAAAAGGGCGTATGCGTTTTTTCCTGAATATATTCAGGAAAAAACGCAAACGCCCTTTTTGGCCAACCAAGCAAGCTTTCAAAGGAAATCTGCACTACAGTGAAGTCTCACTGCCCCCCGGTCAAATGGGCCAACTGAAAAAAGTGTAAAATCCAGAAAGGCAGGACAGGCCATGGAGAACTGGGAGCCTTGTTATGCTGATGGGCGGGATGTAAATTGCCAACAGCCACTCTGGAGAAGTGTATGGTGTTTCCTGAAACATCTAAAAAACAAGCAACAGAGCCTAGGGCACTTCCACTTATGGTCCTATAGCTTAGGGAAATTAAAATCAAAAAGACACAGCCACCCCAAAGTTTGGGACGGCTCTGTTTACAAGAATCTTGTTTACGGTACAAGTTCAATAGCACAAAAGCGAAAAATGGATAAAGAAGTTGTGGTACTTAAGTACAATGCAATATCACTCAGCAATGAAATCTTGTCATCAGGCCCGTCGCAGCATAATGAGTGGATTCAGGTACGATGATTCTAAGTGAAATAAGTCACACAGAAAAAGAAACATCATAAGATATCACCAATACACGGAATGTAAACTTGGCTATAAAGGAACTGAATTACAAAACAGAACAGGGTCTCAAATGTAGAAAACCAACTTATGCTTGCTTAAGGAGAAAGGTGAGTTGGGGTGCTGCATGAAACCAGAGATTGAAATTAGCACAGATACCGTTCTATAAGCCAAATATGCAATAGACAAGAGCTACTCCTTGCTGAACGAAGTGGACTCAACACCACATATTAAACGCCTAAGAATATACCTGACTAGAAATAATCTTAAAACCTACGGATTTATATGTCTCCGAAAGAGAATCAAGCGTGTGTACGGCGGCATAAACGCAGCAGTGATAGGATTGGGGAGGTTCGGTGAGCAAATGCAGACCCTTTGAAGTCATATTGCATGGTACCCATTCCATGGGTCTCAACTCTCCAGGTTTAAGGGATTCTTCCTTCAGCTAAAACATGCATGTGGAACCCAGAGTATGATCCACCGTGTGATCGGGAAACGTGTTAAAATGTGTCTCAGTTTTCGTCCCCTGGTACTCGGGTGCAACATTCAAGACACTTTACTAACACTCTCCCCACTTGGAGAGTCATTGCCTTTAAACTCCTGTTTGGCCCAGTTTGCAATTTCTGCGGAAAATGTACAGGAATAGGGAGAACCAATGAGAGACTAGCTGGAGGTGTGTGGACGGGCAAATTTAACTCTCATTTCCCACCAGGAAGAGGAATTAACCAAAGGCTCAGCGTACCGTGCCGGAACCACACTAGGGCCTGAAGCAATCCTGCGGTGTTGCAGCGAGCTCACAAGAAAGCAAGTTGAAGAAAGGAACTCAGGGGTACTGTAATTCACAAACCTACAGAGTTATAAATGACAGCTATCGTCCAAAAATATATTGATGTAAGGCTGCCAAGAGGACTTGAAAGTGGGGCAGAATTGCACGAAACCGATTTCAGGAGGTAGACTGGAATTGCATGTAAAGCATAGGAAAAGAGGCAGAACGTGCACAATGATGCACTTGGCCAAAAAGGGCGTATGCGTTTTTTCCTGAATATATTCAGGAAAAAACGCATACGCCCTTTTTGGCCAACCAAGCAAGCTTGCAAAGGAAATCTGCACTACAATGAAGTCTCACTGCTCCCCGGTCAAAAGGCTATCTGAAAAAAGTGTAAAATCCAGAAAGGCAGGACAGGCCATGGAGAACTGGGAGCCTTGTTATGCTGATGGGCGGGATGTAAATTGCCAACAGCCACTCTGGAGAAGTGTATGGTGTTTCCTGAAACATCCAAAAAACAAAGCAACAGAGCCTAGGGCACTTCCACTTATGGTCCTATAGCTTAGGGAATTAAAATCAAAAAGACACAGCCACCCCAAAGCTTGGGACGGCTCTGTTTACAAGAACCTCGTTTACGGTACAAGTTCAATATCACAGAAAGCGAAAAATGGATAAAGAAGTTGTGGTACTTACGTACAATGCAATATCACTCAGCAATGAAATCTATGTCATCAGGCCCGTAGCAGAATAATGAGTGGATTCAGGTACGATGATTGTAAGTGAAATAAGTCACACAGAAAAAGAAACATCATAAGATATCAGTACTACACGGAATGTAAACTTGGCTACACAGGAACTGAATTACAAAACAGAACAGGGTCTCAAATGTAGAAAACCAACTTATGCTTGCTTAAGGGGAAAGGTGAGTTGGGGTGCCGCATAAAACCAGAGATTGAAATTAGCACAGATACCGTTCCATAAGCCAAATATGTAATAGACAAGAGCTACTCCTTGCTCAAAGAAGTGGACTCAACACCCCATAATAAACGCCTAAGAATATACCTGACTAGTAAGAATCTTAAAACCTTTGGATTTATATGTCTCCAAAAGAGAATCAAGCGTGTGTACAGCAGCATAAACGCAGCAGTGATAGGATTGGTGTGGTTCCGTGAGCAAATGCAGGCCCTTTGAAGTCATATTGCATGGTACCCATTCCACGGGTCTCAACTCTCCAGGTTTAAGGGATTCTTCCTTCAGCTAAAACATGCATGTGGAACCCAGAGTATGATCCACCGTGTGATCGGGAAACGTGTTCAAATGTGTCTCAGTTTTCGTCCCCTGGTACTCGGGTGCAACATTCCATACGTTTTACTAACACTCTCCCCACTTGGAGAGTCAGTGCCTTTAACCTCCTGTTTGGCCCAGTTTGCAATTTCTGTGGAAAATGAACAGGAATAGGGAGAACCAATGAGAGACTAGGTGGAGGTGTCTGGACGGGCAAATTTAACTCTCATTTCCCACCAGGAAGAGGAATTAACCAAAGGCTCAGCATGCCATGCCAGAACCAAACTAGGGCCTGAAGCAATCCTGCGGTGTTGCAGCCAGCTCACAAGAAAGCGAGTTGATGAAAGGAGCTCAGGGGCACTGTAATTCACAAACCTGCAGAGTTATAAATGACAGCTATCTTCCAAAAATAAATTGAAGTAAGGCTGCCAAGAGGCGTTGAAAGCGGGGCAGAATTGCACGAAACCAATTTCAGGAGGTAGACTGGAATTGCATGTAAAGCATAGGAAAAGAGGCAGAACGTCCACAATGATGCACTTGGCCAAAAAGGGCGTATGCGTTTTTTCCTGAATATATTCAGGAAAAAACGCATACGCACTTTTTGGCCAACCAAGCAAGCTTGCAAAGGAAATCTGAACTACATTGAAGTCTCACTGCCCCCCTGGGTCAAAAGGGCCATCTGAAAAAAGTGTAAAATCCAGAAAGGCAGGACAGGCCATGGAGAACTGGGAGCCTTGTTATGCTGATGGTTGGGATGAAAATTACCAGCAGCCACTCTGGAGAAGTGTATGGTGTTTCCTGAAACATCCAAAAAACAAAGCAACAGAGCCTAGGGCACTTCCACTTATGGTCCTATAGCTTAGGGAAATTAAAATCAAAAAGACACAGTCACCACAAAGTTTGGGACGGCTCTGTTTACAAGAACCTCGTTTACGGTACAAGTTCAATATCACAGAAAGCGAAAAATGGATAAAGAAGTTGTGGTACTTACGTACAATGCAATATCACTCAGCAATGAAATCTATGTCATCAGGCCCGTAGCAGAATAATGAGTGGATGCAGGTATGATGATTCTAAGTGAAATAAGTCACACAGAAAAAGAAACACCATAAGATATCACTACTACACGGAAGGAAAACTTGGCTACACAAGAACTGAATTACAAAACAGAACAGGGTCTCAAATGTAGAAAACCAACTTATGCTTGCTTGAGGGGAAAGGTGAGTTGGGGTGCTGCATGAAACCAGAGATTGAAATTAGCACAGATACCGTTCCATAAGCCAAATATGTAATAGACAAGAGCTACTCCTTGCTCAACGCAGCGGACTCAACACCCCATATTAAACGCCTAAGAATATACCTGACTAGAAATAATCTTAAAACCTACAGATTTATATGTCTCCGAAAGAGAATCAAGCCTGTGTACAGCGGCATAAATGCAGCAGTGATAGGATTGGTGAGGTTCGGTGAGCAAATGCAGACCCTTTGAAGTCATACTGCATGGTACCCATTCCATGGGTCTCAACTCTCCAGGTTTAAGGGATTCTTCCTTCAGCTGAAACATGCATGTGGAACACAGAGTATGATCCACCGTGTGATCAGGAAACGTGTTCAAATGTGTCTCAGTTTTCGTCCCCTGGTACTCGGGTGCAACATTCAAGACGCTTTACTAACACTCTCCCCACTTGGAGAGTCAGTGTCTTTAAACTCCTGTTTGGCCCAGTTTGCAAATTCTGCGGAAAATGTACAGGAATAGGGAGAACCAATGAGAGACTAGCTGGAGGTTTGTGGACGGGCAAATTTAACTCTCATTTCCCACCAGGAAGAGGAATTAACCAAAGGCTCAGCGTTCCGTGCCGGAACCACACTAGGGCCTGAAGCAATCCTGCGGTGTTGCGGCCAGCTCACAAGAAAGCGAGTTGAAGAAAGGAGCTCAGGGGCACTGTAATTCACAAACCTGCAGAGTTATAAATGACAGCTATCGTCCAAAAATATATTGAAGTAAGGCTGCCAAGAGGACTTGAAAGTGGTGCAGAATTGCACGAAACCGATTTCAGGAGGTAGACTGGAATTGCATGTAAAGCATAGGAAAAGAGGCAGAACGTCCACAATGATGCACTTGGCCAAAAAGGGCGTATGCGTTTTTTCCTGAATATATTCAGGAAAAAACGCATACGCCCTTTTTGGCCAACCAAGAAAGCTTGCAAAGGAAATCTGCACTACAATGAAGTCTGAGTGCCCCCCGGTCAAAAGGGCCATCTGAAAAAAGTGTAAAATCCAGAAAGGCAGGACAGGCCATGGAAAACTGGGAGCCTTGTTATGCTGATGGGCGGGATGTAAATTGCCAACAGCCACTCTGGAGAAGTGTATGGTGTTTCCTGAAACATCTAAAAAACAAAGCAACAGAGCCTAGGGCTCTTCCACTTATGGTCCTATAGCTTAGGGAAATTAAAATCAAAAAGACACAGCCACCCCAAAGTTTGGGACGGCTCTGTTTACAAGAACCTCGTTTATGGTACAAGTTCAATATCACAGAAAGCGAAAAATGGATAAAGAAGTTGTGGTACTTACGTACAATGCAATATCACTCAGCAATGAAATCTATGTCATCAGGCCCGTAGCAGCATAATGAGTGGATTCAGGTACGATGATTCTAAGTGAAATAAGTCACACAGAAAAAGAAACATCATAAGATATCACCAATACACGGAATGTAAACTTGGCTATAAAGGAACTGAATTACAAAACAGAACAGGGTCTCAAATGTAGAAAACCAACTTATGCTTGCTTAAGGAGAAAGGTGAGTTGGGGTGCTGCATGAAACCAGAGATTGAAATTAGCACAGATACCGTTCCATAAGCCAAATATGCAATAGACAAGAGCTACTCCTTGCTGAACGAAGTGGACTCAACACCCCATATTAAACGCCTAAGAATATACCTGACTAGAAATAATCTTAAAACCTACGGATTTATATGTCTCTGAAAGAGAATCAAGCGTGTGTACAGCGGCATAAACGCAGCAGTGATAGGATTGGTGAGGTTCGGTGAGCAAATGCAGACCCTTTGAAGTCATATTGCATGGTACCCATTCCATGGGTCTCAACTCTCCAGGTTTAAGGGATTCTTCCTTCAGCTGAAACATGCATGTGGAACACAGAGTATGATCCACCCTGTGATCAGGAAACGTGTTCAAATGTGTCTCAGTTTTCGTCCCCTGGTAGTCGGGTGCAACATTCAAGACGCTTTACTAACACTCTCCCCACTTGGAGAGTCAGTGCCTTTAAACTCCTGTCTGGCCCAGTTTGCAATTTCTGCGGAAAATGTACAGGAATAGGGAGAACCAATGAGAGACTAGCTGGAGGTGTGTGGACGGGCAAATTTAACTCTCATTTCCCACCAGGAAGAGGAATTAACCAAAGGCTCAGCGTGCCGTGCCGGAACCACACTAGGGCCTGAAGCAATCCTGTGGTGTTGCGGCCAGCTCACAAGAAAGCGAGTTGAAGAAAGGAGCTCAGGGGCACTGTAATTCACAAACCGGCAGAGTTATAAATGACAGCTATCGTCCAAAAATATATTGAAGTAAGGCTGCCAAGAGGACTTGAAAGCGGGGCAGAATTGCAGGAAACCGATTTCAGGAGGTAGACGGGAATTGCATGTAAAGCATAGGAAAAGAGGCAGAACGTCCACAATGATGCACTTGGCCAAAAAGGGCGTATGCGTTTCTTCCTGAATATATTCAGGAAAAAACGCATACGCCCTTTTTGGCCAACCAAGCAAGTTGCAAATGAAATCTGCACTACAATGAAGTCTCACTGCCCCCCGGTCAAAAGGGCCATCTGAAAAAAGTGTAAAATCCAGAAAGGCAGGACAGGCCATGGAGAACTGGGAGCCTTGTTATGCTGGTGGGCGGGATGTAAACTGCCAACAGCCACTCTGGAGAAGTGTATGGTGTTTCCTGAAACATCTAAAAAACAAAGCAACAGAGCCTAGGGCACTTCCACTTATGGTCCTATAGCTTAGGGAAATTAAAATCAAAAAGACACAGCCACCCCAAAGTTTGGGCCAGCTCTGTTTACAAGAACCTCGTTTACTGTACAAGTTTATATCACAGAAAGCGAAAAATGGATAAGGAAGTTGTGGTACTTACATACAATGCAATATCACTCAGCAATGAAATCTATGTCATCAGGCCCGTAGCAGCATAATGAGTGGATTCAGGTACGATGATTGTAAGTGAAATAAGTCACACAGAAAAAGAAACATCATAAGATATCACTAATACACGGATTGTAAACTTGGCTACACAAGAACTGAATTACAAAACAGAACAGGGTGTCAAATGTAGAAAACCAACTTATGCTTGCTTAAGGGGAAAGGTGAGTTGGGGTGCTGCATAAAACCAGAGATTGAAATTAGCACAGATACCGTTCCATAAGCCAAATATGTAATAGAAAAGAGCTACTCCTTGCTCAACGAAGTGGACTCAAAACCCCATATTAAACGCCTAAGAATATACCTGACTAGAAATAATCTTAAAACCTACGGATTTATATGTCTCCGAAAGAGAATCAAGCATGTGTACAGCGGCATAAACGCAGCAGTGATAGGATTGGTGAGGTTCGGTGAGCAAATGCAGACCCTTTGAAGTCATATTGCATGGTACCCATTCCATGGGTCTCAACTCTCCAGGTTTAAGGGATTCTTCCTTCAGCTAAAACATGCATGTGGAACCCAGAGTATGATCCACCGTGTGATCGGGAAACGTGTTCAAATGTGTCTCAGTTTTCGTCCCCTGGTACTCGGGTGCAACATTCCAGACGCTTTACTAACACTCTCCACACTTGGAGAGTCAGTGCCTTTAACCTCCTGGTTGGCCCAGTTTGCAATTTCTGCGTAAGATGAACAGGAATAGGGAGAACCAATGAGAGACTAGGTGGAGGTGTCTGGACGGGCAAATTTAACTCTCATTTCCCACCAGGAAGAGGAATTAACCAAAGGCTCAGCATGCCATACCAGAAGCACACTAGGGCCTGAAGCAATCCTGTGGTGTTGCAGCGAGCTCACAAGAAAGCAAGTTGAAGAAAGGAACTCAGGGGTACTGTAATTCACAAACCTACAGAGTTATAAATGACAGCTATCGTCCAAAAATACATTGAAGTAAGGCTGCCAAGAGGACTTGAAAGTGGGGCAGAATTGCAGGAAACCGATTTCAGGAGGTAGACTGGAATTGCATGTAAAGCATAGGAAAAGAGGCAGAACGTGCACAATGATGCACTTGGCCAAAAAGGGCGTATGCGTTTTTTCCTGAATATATTCAGGAAAAAACGCATACGCCCTTTTTGGCCAACCAAGCAAGCTTGCAAAGGAAATCTGCACTACAATGAAGTCTCACTGCTCCCCGGTCAAAAGGCTATCTGAAAAAAGTGTAAAATCCAGAAAGACAGGGCAGGCCATGGAGAACTTGGAGCCTTGTTCTTCTGATGGGCGGGATGTAAATTGCCAACAGCCACTCTGGAGAAGTGTATGGTGTTTCCTGAAGCATCCAAAAAACAAAGCAACAGAGCCTAGGGCACCTCCACTTATGGTCCTATAGCTTAGGGAATTAAAATCAAAAAGACACAGCCACCCCAAAGCTTGGGACGGCTCTGTTTACAAGAACCTCGTTTACGGTACAAGTTCAATATCACAGAAAGAGAAAAATGGATAAAGAAGTTGTGGTACTTACGTACAATGCAATATCACTCAGCAATGAAATCTATGTCATCAGGCCCGTAGCCTCATAATGAGTGGATTCAGGTACGATGATTCTAAGTGAAATAAATCACACAGAAAAAAAACATCATAAGATATCACTACTACACGTAATGTAAACTTGGCTACACAGGAACTGAATTACAAAACAGAACAGGGTCTCAAATGTAGAAAACCAACTTCTGCTTGCTTAAGGGGAAAGGTGAGTTGCGGTGCGGCATAAAACCAGAGATTGAAATTAGCACAGATACCGTTCCATAAGCCAAATATGTAATAGACAAGAGCTACTCCTTGCTCAACGCAGTGGACTCAACACCCCATATTAAACGCCTAAGAATATACCTGACTAGAAATAATCTTAAAACCTACGGATTTATATGTCTCTGAAAGAGAATCAAGCCTGTGTACAGCAGCATAAACGCAGCAGTGATAGGATTGGTGAGGTTCGGTGAGCAAATGCAGACCCTTTGAAGTCATACTGCATGGTACCCATTCCATGGGTCTCAACTCTCCAGGTTTAAGGGATTCTTCCTTCAGCTGAAACATGCATGTGGAACACAGAGTATGATCCACCGTGTGATCAGGAAACGTGTTCAAATGTGTCTCAGTTTTCGTCCCCTGGTACTCGGGTGCAACATTCAAGATGCTTTACTAACACTCTCCCCACTTGGAGAGTCAGTGTCTTTAACCTCCTGTTTGGCCCAGTTTGCAAATTCTGCGGAAAATGTACAGGAATAGGGAGAACCAATGAGAGACTAGCTGGAGGTGTGTGGACGGGCAAATTTAACTCTCATTTCCCACCAGGAAGAGGAATTAACCAAAGGCTCAGCGTTCCGTGCCGGAACCACACTAGGGCCTGAAGCAATCCTGCGGTGTTGCGGCCAGCTCACAAGAAAGCGAGTTGAAGAAAGGAGCTCAGGGGCACTGTAATTCACAAACCTGCAGAGTTATAAATGACAGCTATCGTCCAAAAATATATTGAAGTAAGGCTGCCAAGAGGACTTGAAAGCGGGGCAGAATTGCAGGAAACCGATTTCAGGAGGTAGACGGGAATTGCATGTAAAGCATAGGAAAAGAGGCAGAACGTCCACAATGATGCACTTGGCCAAAAAGGGCGTATGCGTTTTTTCCTGAATATATTCAGGAAAAAACGCATACGCCCTTTTTGGCCAACCGAGCAAGCTTTCAAAGGATATCTGCACTACAATGAAGTCTCACTGCCCCCTGGTCAAAAGGGCCAACTGAAAAAAGTGTAAAATCCAGAAAGGCAGGACAGGCCATGGAGAACTGGGAGCCTTGTTATGCTGATGGGTGGGATGTAAATTGCCAACAGCCACTCTGGAGAAGTGTATGGTGTTTCCTGAAACATCTAAAAAACAAGCAACAGAGCCTAGGGCACTTCCACTTATGGTCCTATAGCTTAGGGAATTAAAATCAAAAAGACACAGCCACCCCAAAGCTTGGGACGGCTCTGTTTACAAGAACCTCGTTTACGGTACAAGTTCAATATCACAGAAAGCGAAAAATGGATAAAGAAGTTGTGGTACTTACGTACAATGCAATATCACTCAGCAATGAAATCTATGTCATCAGGCCCGTAGCAGAATAATGAGTGGATTCAGGTACGATGATTGTAAGTGAAATAAGTCACACAGAAAAAGAAACATCATAAGATATCAGTACTACACGGAATGTAAACTTGGCTACACAGGAACTGAATTACAAAACAGAACAGGGTCTCAAATGTAGAAAACCAACTTATGCTTGCTTAAGGGGAAAGGTGAGTTGGGGTGCCGCATAAAACCAGAGATTGAAATTAGCACAGATACCGTTCCATAAGCCAAATATGTAATAGACAAGAGCTACTCCTTGCTCAAAGAAGTGGACTCAACACCCCATAATAAACGCCTAAGAATATACCTGACTAGTAAGAATCTTAAAACCTTTGGATTTATATGTCTCCAAAAGAGAATCAAGCGTGTGTACAGCAGCATAAACGCAGCAGTGATAGGATTGGTGTGGTTCCGTGAGCAAATGCAGGCCCTTTGAAGTCATATTGCATGGTACCCATTCCACGGGTCTCAACTCTCCAGGTTTAAGGGATTCTTCCTTCAGCTAAAACATGCATGTGGAACCCAGAGTATGATCCACCGTGTGATCGGGAAACGTGTTCAAATGTGTCTCAGTTTTCGTCCCCTGGTACTCGGGTGCAACATTCCATACGTTTTACTAACACTCTCCCCACTTGGAGAGTCAGTGCCTTTAACCTCCTGTTTGGCCCAGTTTGCAATTTCTGTGGAAAATGAACAGGAATACGGAGAACCAATGAGAGACTAGGTGGAGGTGTCTGGACGGGCAAATTTAACTCTCATTTCCCACCAGGAAGAGGAATTAACCAAAGGCTCAGCATGCCATGCCAGAACCAAACTAGGGCCTGAAGCAATCCTGCGGTGTTGCAGCCAGCTCACAAGAAAGCGAGTTGATGAAAGGAGCTCAGGGGCACTGTAATTCACAAACCTGCAGAGTTATAAATGACAGCTATCTTCCAAAAATAAATTGAAGTAAGGCTGCCAAGAGGCGTTGAAAGTGGGGCAGAATTGCACGAAACCAATTTCAGGAGGTAGACTGGAATTGCATGTAAAGCATAGGAAAAGAGGCAGAACGTCCACAATGATGCACTTGGCCAAAAAGGGCGTATGCGTTTTTTCCTGAATATATTCAGGAAAAAACGCATACGCACTTTTTGGCCAACCAAGCAAGCTTGCAAAGGAAATCTGAACTACATTGAAGTCTCACTGCCCCCCTGGGTCAAAAGGGCCATCTGAAAAAAGTGTAAAATCCAGAAAGGCAGGACAGGTCATGGAGAACTGGGAGCCTTGTTATGCTGATGGTTGGGATGAAAATTACCAGCAGCCACTCTGGAGAAGTGTATGGTGTTTCCTGAAACATCCAAAAAACAAAGCAACAGAGCCTAGGGCACTTCCACTTATGGTCCTATAGCTTAGGGAAATTAAAATCAAAAAGACACAGTCACCACAAAGTTTGGGACGGCTCTGTTTACAAGAACCTCGTTTACGGTACAAGTTCAATATCACAGAAAGCGAAAAATGGATAAAGAAGTTGTGGTACTTACGTACAATGCAATATCACTCAGCAATGAAATCTATGTCATCAGGCCCGTAGCAGAATAATGAATGGATGCAGGTATGATGATTCTAAGTGAAATAAGTCACACAGAAAAAGAAACACCATAAGATATCACTACTACACGGAAGGAAAACTTGGCTACACAAGAACTGAATTACAAAACAGAACAGGGTCTCAAATGTAGAAAACCAACTTATGCTTGCTTGAGGGGAAAGGTGAGTTGGGGTGCTGCATGAAACCAGAGATTGAAATTAGCACAGATACCGTTCCATAAGCCAAATATGTAATAGACAAGAGCTACTCCTTGCTCAACGCAGCGGACTCAACACCCCATATTAAACGCCTAAGAATATACCTGACTAGAAATAATCTTAAAACCTACAGATTTATATGTCTCCGAAAGAGAATCAAGCCTGTGTACAGCGGCATAAATGCAGCAGTGATAGGATTGGTGAGGTTCGGTGAGCAAATGCAGACCCTTTGAAGTCATACTGCATGGTACCCATTCCATGGGTCTCAACTCTCCAGGTTTAAGGGATTCTTCCTTCAGCTGAAACATGCATGTGGAACACAGAGTATGATCCACCGTGTGATCAGGAAACGTGTTCAAATGTGTCTCAGTTTTCGTCCCCTGGGACTCGGGTGCAACATTCAAGACGCTTTACTAACACTCTCCCCACTTGGAGAGTCAGTGTCTTTAAACTCCTGTTTGGCCCAGTTTGCAAATTCTGCGGAAAATGTACAGGAATAGGGAGAACCAATGAGAGACTAGCTGGAGGTTTGTGGACGGGCAAATTTAACTCTCATTTCCCACCAGGAAGAGGAATTAACCAAAGGCTCAGCGTTCCGTGCCGGAACCACACTAGGGCCTGAAGCAATCCTGCGGTGTTGCGGCCAGCTCACAAGAAAGCGAGTTGAAGAAAGGAGCTCAGGGGCACTGTAATTCACAAACCTGCAGAGTTATAAATGACAGCTATCGTCCAAAAATATATTGAAGTAAGGCTGCCAAGAGGACTTGAAAGTGGTGCAGAATTGCACGAAACCGATTTCAGGAGGTAGACTGGAATTGCATGTAAAGCATAGGAAAAGAGGCAGAACGTCCACAATGATGCACTTGGCCAAAAAGGGCGTATGCGTTTTTTCCTGAATATATTCAGGAAAAAACGCATACGCCCTTTTTGGCCAACCAAGAAAGCTTGCAAAGGAAATCTGCACTACAATGAAGTCTGAGTGCCCCCCGGTCAAAAGGGCCATCTGAAAAAAGTGTAAAATCCAGAAAGGCAGGACAGGCCATGGAAAACTGGGAGCCTTGTTATGCTGATGGGCGGGATGTAAATTGCCAACAGCCACTCTGGAGAAGTGTATGGTGTTTCCTGAAACATCTAAAAAACAAAGCAACAGAGCCTAGGGCTCTTCCACTTATGGTCCTATAGCTTAGGGAAATTAAAATCAAAAAGACACAGCCACCCCAAAGTTTGGGACGGCTCTGTTTACAAGAACCTCGTTTATGGTACAAGTTCAATATCACAGAAAGCGAAAAATGGATAAAGAAGTTGTGGTACTTACGTACAATGCAATATCACTCAGCAATGAAATCTATGTCATCAGGCCCGTAGCAGCATAATGAGTGGATTCAGGTACGATGATTCTAAGTGAAATAAGTCACACAGAAAAAGAAACATCATAAGATATCACCAATACACGGAATGTAAACTTGGCTATAAAGGAACTGAATTACAAAACAGAACAGGGTCTCAAATGTAGAAAACCAACTTATGCTTGCTTAAGGAGAAAGGTGAGTTGGGGTGCTGCATGAAACCAGAGATTGAAATTAGCACAGATACCGTTCCATAAGCCAAATATGCAATAGACAAGAGCTACTCCTTGCTGAACGAAGTGGACTCAACACCCCATATTAAACGCCTAAGAATATACCTGACTAGAAATAATCTTAAAACCTACGGATTTATATGTCTCTGAAAGAGAATCAAGCGTGTGTACAGCGGCATAAACGCAGCAGTGATAGGATTGGTGAGGTTCGGTGAGCAAATGCAGACCCTTTGAAGTCATATTGCATGGTACCCATTCCATGGGTCTCAACTCTCCAGGTTTAAGGGATTCTTCCTTCAGCTGAAACATGCATGTGGAACACAGAGTATGATCCACCCTGTGATCAGGAAACGTGTTCAAATGTGTCTCAGTTTTCTTCCCCTGGTAGTCGGGTGCAACATTCAAGACGCTTTACTAACACTCTCCCCACTTGGAGAGTCAGTGCCTTTAAACTCCTGTCTGGCCCAGTTTGCAATTTCTGCGGAAAATGTACAGGAATAGGGAGAACCAATGAGAGACTAGCTGGAGGTGTGTGGACGGGCAAATTTAACTCTCATTTCCCACCAGGAAGAGGAATTAACCAAAGGCTCAGCGTGCCGTGCCGGAACCACACTAGGGCCTGAAGCAATCCTGTGGTGTTGCGGCCAGCTCACAAGAAAGCGAGTTGAAGAAAGGAGCTCAGGGGCACTGTAATTCACAAACCGGCAGAGTTATAAATGACAGCTATCGTCCAAAAATATATTGAAGTAAGGCTGCCAAGAGGACTTGAAAGCGGGGCAGAATTGCAGGAAACCGATTTCAGGAGGTAGACGGGAATTGCATGTAAAGCATAGGAAAAGAGGCAGAACGTCCACAATGATGCACTTGGCCAAAAAGGGCGTATGCGTTTCTTCCTGAATATATTCAGGAAAAAACGCATACGCCCTTTTTGGCCAACCAAGCAAGTTGCAAATGAAATCTGCACTACAATGAAGTCTCACTGCCCCCCGGTCAAAAGGGCCATCTGAAAAAAGTGTAAAATCCAGAAAGGCAGGACAGGCCATGGAGAACTGGGAGCCTTGTTATGCTGGTGGGCGGGATGTAAACTGCCAACAGCCACTCTGGAGAAGTGTATGGTGTTTCCTGAAACATCTAAAAAACAAAGCAACAGAGCCTAGGGCACTTCCACTTATGGTCCTATAGCTTAGGGAAATTAAAATCAAAAAGACACAGCCACCCCAAAGTTTGGGCCAGCTCTGTTTACAAGAACCTCGTTTACTGTACAAGTTTATATCACAGAAAGCGAAAAATGGATAAGGAAGTTGTGGTACTTACATACAATGCAATATCACTCAGCAATGAAATCTATGTCATCAGGCCCGTAGCAGCATAATGAGTGGATTCAGGTACGATGATTGTAAGTGAAATAAGTCACACAGAAAAAGAAACATCATAAGATATCACTAATACACGGATTGTAAACTTGGCTACACAAGAACTGAATTACAAAACAGAACAGGGTGTCAAATGTAGAAAACCAACTTATGCTTGCTTAAGGGGAAAGGTGAGTTGGGGTGCTGCATAAAACCAGAGATTGAAATTAGCACAGATACCGTTCCATAAGCCAAATATGTAATAGAAAAGAGCTACTCCTTGCTCAACGAAGTGGACTCAAAACCCCATATTAAACGCCTAAGAATATACCTGACTAGAAATAATCTTAAAACCTACGGATTTATATGTCTCCGAAAGAGAATCAAGCATGTGTACAGCGGCATAAACGCAGCAGTGATAGGATTGGTGAGGTTCGGTGAGCAAATGCAGACCCTTTGAAGTCATATTGCATGGTACCCATTCCATGGGTCTCAACTCTCCAGGTTTAAGGGATTCTTCCTTCAGCTAAAACATGCATGTGGAACCCAGAGTATGATCCACCGTGTGATCGGGAAACGTGTTCAAATGTGTCTCAGTTTTCGTCCCCTGGTACTCGGGTGCAACATTCCAGACGCTTTACTAACACTCTCCACACTTGGAGAGTCAGTGCCTTTAACCTCCTGGTTGGCCCAGTTTGCAATTTCTGCGTAAGATGAACAGGAATAGGGAGAACCAATGAGAGACTAGGTGGAGGTGTGTGGACGGGCAAATTTAACTCTCATTTCCCACCAGGAAGAGGAATTAACCAAAGGCTCAGCATGCCATACCAGAAGCACACTAGGGCCTGAAGCAATCCTGTGGTGTTGCAGCGAGCTCACAAGAAAGCAAGTTGAAGAAAGGAACTCAGGGGTACTGTAATTCACAAACCTACAGAGTTATAAATGACAGCTATCGTCCAAAAATACATTGAAGTAAGGCTGCCAAGAGGACTTGAAAGTGGGGCAGAATTGCAGGAAACCGATTTCAGGAGGTAGACTGGAATTGCATGTAAAGCATAGGAAAAGAGGCAGAACGTGCACAATGATGCACTTGGCCAAAAAGGGCGTATGCGTTTTTTCCTGAATATATTCAGGAAAAAACGCATACGCCCTTTTTGGCCAACCAAGCAAGCTTGCAAAGGAAATCTGCACTACAATGAAGTCTCACTGCTCCCCGGTCAAAAGGCTATCTGAAAAAAGTGTAAAATCCAGAAAGGCAGGGCAGGCCATGGAGAACTTGGAGCCTTGTTCTTCTGATGGGCGGGATGTAAATTGCCAACAGCCACTCTGGAGAAGTGTATGGTGTTTCCTGAAGCATCCAAAAAACAAAGCAACAGAGCCTAGGGCACCTCCACTTATGGTCCTATAGCTTAGGGAATTAAAATCAAAAAGACACAGCCACCCCAAAGCTTGGGACGGCTCTGTTTACAAGAACCTCGTTTACGGTACAAGTTCAATATCACAGAAAGAGAAAAATGGATAAAGAAGTTGTGGTACTTACGTACAATGCAATATCACTCAGCAATGAAATCTATGTCATCAGGCCCGTAGCCTCATAATGAGTGGATTCAGGTACGATGATTCTAAGTGAAATAAATCACACAGAAAAAAAACATCATAAGATATCACTACTACACGTAATGTAAACTTGGCTACACAGGAACTGAATTACAAAACAGAACAGGGTCTCAAATGTAGAAAACCAACTTCTGCTTGCTTAAGGGGAAAGGTGAGTTGCGGTGCGGCATAAAACCAGAGATTGAAATTAGCACAGATACCGTTCCATAAGCCAAATATGTAATAGACAAGAGCTACTCCTTGCTCAATGCAGTGGACTCAACACCCCATATTAAACGCCTAAGAATATACCTGACTAGAAATAATCTTAAAACCTACGGATTTATATGTCTCTGAAAGAGAATCAAGCCTGTGTACAGCAGCATAAACGCAGCAGTGATAGGATTGGTGAGGTTCGGTGAGCAAATGCAGACCCTTTGAAGTCATACTGCATGGTACCCATTCCATGGGTCTCAACTCTCCAGGTTTAAGGGATTCTTCCTTCAGCTGAAACATGCATGTGGAACACAGAGTATGATCCACCGTGTGATCAGGAAACGTGTTCAAATGTGTCTAAGTTTTCGTCCCCTGGTACTCGGGTGCAACATTCAAGATGCTTTACTAACACTCTCCCCACTTGGAGAGTCAGTGTCTTTAACCTCCTGTTTGGCCCAGTTTGCAAATTCTGCGGAAAATGTACAGGAATAGGGAGAACCAATGAGAGACTAGCTGGAGGTGTGTGGACGGGCAAATTTAACTCTCATTTCCCACCAGGAAGAGGAATTAACCAAAGGCTCAGCGTTCCGTGCCGGAACCACACTAGGGCCTGAAGCAATCCTGCGGTGTTGCGGCCAGCTCACAAGAAAGCGAGTTGAAGAAAGAAGCTCAGGGGCACTGTAATTCACAAACCTGCAGAGTTATAAATGACAGCTATCGTCCAAAAATATATTGAAGTAAGGCTGCCAAGAGGACTTGAAAGTGGTGCAGAATTGCACGAAACCGATTTCAGGAGGTAGACTGGAATTGCATGTAAAGCATAGGAAAAGAGGCAGAACGTCCACAACGATGCACTTGGCCAAAAAGGGCGTATGCGTTTTTTCCTGAATATATTCAGGAAAAAACGCATACGCCCTTTTTGGCCAACCAAGAATGCTTGCAAAGGAAATCTGCACTACAATGAAGTCTCACTGCCCCCCGGTCAAAAGGGCCATCTGAAAAAAGTGTAAAATCCAGAAAGGCAGGACAGGCCATGGAAAACTGGGAGCCTTGTTATGCTGATGGTCGCGATGTAAATTGCCAACAGCCACTCTGGAGAAGTGTATGGTGTTTCCTGAAACATCTAAAAAACAAAGCAACAGAGCCTAGGGCACTTCCACTTATGGTCCTATAGCTTAGGGAAATTAAAATCAAAAAGACACAGCCACCCCAAAGTTTGGGACGGCTCTGTTTACAAGAACCTCGTTTACAGTACAAGTTCAATATCACAGAAAGCGAAAAATGGATAAAGAAGTTGTGGTACTTACGTACAATGCAATATCACTCAGCAATGAAATCTATGTCATCAGGCCCGTAGCAGCATAATGAGTGGATTCAGGTACGATGATTCTAAGTGAAATAAGTCACACAGAAAAAGAAACATCATAAGATATCACTACTACACGGAATGTAAACTTGGCTACACAGGAACTGAATTACAAAACAGAACAGGGTCTCAAATGTAGAAAACCAACTTATGCTTGCTTAAGGGTAAAGGTGAGTTGGGGTGCTGCATAAAACCAGAGATTGAAATTAGCACAGATACCGTTCCATAAGCAAATATGTAATAGACAAGAGCTACTCCTTGCTCAACGCAGTGGACTCAACACCCCATATTAAAAGCCTAAGAATATACCTGACTAGAAATAATCTTAAAACCTACGGATTTATATGTCTCCGAAAGAGAATCAAGCATGTGTACAGCGGCATAAACGCAGCAGTGATAGGATTGGTGAGGTTCGGTGAGCAAATGCAGACCCTTTGAAGTCATATTGCATGGTACCCATTCCATGGGTCTCAACTCTCCAGGTTTAAGGGATTCTTCCTTCAGCTGAAACATGCATGTGGAACACAGAGTATGATCCACCGTGTGATCAGGAAACGTGTTCAAATGTGTCTCAGTTTTCGTCCCCTGGTAGTCGGGTGCAACATTCAAGACGCTTTACTAATACTCTCCCCACATGGAGAGTCAGTGCCTTTAAACTCCTGTTTGGCCCAGTTTGCAATTTCTGCGGAAAATGTACAGGAATAGGGAGAACCAATGAGAGACTAGCTGGAGGTGTGTGGACGGGCAAATTTAACTCTCATTTCCCACCAGGAAGAGGAATTAACCAAAGGCTCAGCGTGCCGTGCCGGAACCACACTAGGGCCTGAAGCAATCCTGCGGTGTTGCGGCCAGCTCACAAGAAAGCGAGTTGAAGAAAGGAGCTCAGGGGCACTGTAATTCACAAACCTGCAGAGTTATAAATGACAGCTATCGTCCAAAAATATATTGAAGTAAGGCTGCCAAGAGGACTTGAAAGTGGTGCAGAATTGCACGAAACCGATTTCAGGAGGTAGACTGGAATTGCATGTAAAGCATAGGAAAAGAGGCAGAACGTGCACAATGATGCACTTGGCCAAAAAGGGCGTATGCGTTTTTTCCTGAATATATTCAGGAAAAAACGCATACGCCCTTTTTGGACAACCAAGAAAGCTTGCAAAGGAAATCTACACTACAATGAAGTCTCACTGCCCCCCTGTCAAAAGGGCCATCTGAAAAAAGTGTAAAATCCAGAAAGGCAGGACAGGCCATGGAAAACTGGGAGCCTTGTTATGCTGATGGGCGGGATGTAAATTGCCAACAGCCACTCTGGAGAAGTGTATGGTGTTTCCTGAAACATCTAAAAAACAAAGCAACAGAGCCTAGGGCACTTCCACTTATGGTCCTATAGCTTAGGGAAATGAAAATCAAACAGAGACAGCCACCCCAAAGTTTGGGACGGCTCTGTTTACAAGAACCTTGTTTACGGTACAAGTTCAATATGACAGAAAGCGAAAAATGGATAAAGAAGTTGTGGTACTTACGTACAATGCAATATCACTCAGCAATGAAATCTATGTCATCAGGCCCGTCGCAGCATAATGAGTGGATTCAGGTACGATGATTCTAAGTGAATTAAGTCACACAGAAAAAGAAACATCATAAGATATCACTACTACACGGAATGTAAACTTGGCTACACAGGAACTGAATTACAAAACAGAACAGGGTCTCAAATGTAGAAAACCAACTTATGCTTGCTTAAGGGGAAAGGTGAGTTGGGGTGCTGCATAAAACCAGAGATTGAAATTAGCACAGATACCGATCCATAAGCCAAATATGTAATAGCCAAGAGCTACTCCTTGCTCAACGCAGTGGACTCAACACCCCATATTAAACGCCTAAGAATATACCTGACTAGAAATAATCTTAAAACCTACGGATTTATATGTCTCCGAAAGACAATCAAGAGTGTGTACAGCGGCATAAACGCAGCAGTGATAGGATTGGTGAGGTTTGGTGAGCAAATGCAGACCCTTTGAAGTCATATTGCATGGTACCCATTCCATGGGTCTCAACTCTCCAGGTTTAAGGGATTCTTCCTTCAGCTAAAACATACATGTGGAACCCAGAGTATGATCCACCGTGTGATCGGAAAACGTGTTCAAATGTGTCTCAGTTTACGTCCCCTGGTACTCGGGTGCAACATTCCAGACGCTTTGCTAACACTCTCCCCACTTGGAGAGTCAGTGCCTTTAACCTCCTGTTTGGCCCAGTTTGCAATTTCTGTGGAAAATGAACAGGAATAGGGAGAACCAATGAGAGACTAGGTGGAGGTGTCTGGACGGGCAAATTTAACTCTCATTTCCCACCAGGAAGAGGAATTAACCAAAGGCTCAGCATGCCGTGCCGGAAACAAACTAGGGCCTGAAGCAATCCTGCGGTGTTGCGGCCAGCTCACAAGAAAGCGAGTTGAAGAAAGGAGCTCAGGGGCACTGTAATTCACAAACCTGCAGAGTTATAAATGACAGCTATCTTCCAAAAATATATTGAAGTAAGGCTGCCAAGAGGAGTTGAAAGCGGGGCAGAATTGCAGGAAACCGATTTCAGGAGGTAGACTGGAATTGCATTTAAAGCATAGGAAAGGAGGCAGAACGTCCACAATGATGCACTTGGCCAAAAAGGGCGTATGCGTTTTTTCCTGAATATATTCAGGAAAAAACGCATACGCCCTTTTTGGCCAACCAAGCAAGCTTGCAAAGGAAATCTGCACTACAATGAAGTCTCACTGCCCCCCGGTCAAAAGGGCCATCTGAAAAAAGTGTAAAATCCAGAAAGGCAGGACAGGCCATGGAGAACTGGGAGCCTTGTTATGCTGATGGGCGGGATGTAAATTGCCAGCAGCCACTCTGGAGAAGTGTATGGTGTTTCCTGAAACATCCAAAAAACAAAGCAACAGAGCCTAGGGCACTTCCACTTATGGTCCTATAGCTTAGGGAAATTAAAATGAAAAAGACACAGCCACCCCAAGTTTGGGACGGCTCTGTTTACAAGAACCTTGTTCACCGTACAAGTTCAATATCACAGAAAGCGAAAAATGGATAAAGAAGTTGTGGTACATACGTACAATGCAATATCACTCAGCAATGAAATCTATTTCATCAGGCCCATAGCAGCATAATGAGTGGATTCAGGTACGGTGATTCTAAGTGAAATAAGTCACACAGGGCTTACCTGGTGGCGCAGTGGTTGAGAGTCCGCCTGCCGATGCAGAGGACATGGGTTCATGCCCCGCTCCGTGAAGATCCCACATGCCGCGGAGCGGCTGGGCCTGTGAGCCATGGCCGCTGAGCCTGCGCGTCCGGAGCCTGTGCTCCGCAATGGGAAAGACCACAACAGTGAGAGGCCCACGTACCGCAAAAAAAAAAAAAATAAAAAAATAAAAGAAATAAAAAAATAAGTCACACAGAAAAAGAAACATCATAAGATATCACTACTACACGGAATGTAAACTTGGTTACACAAGAACTAAATTACTAAACAGAACAGAGTGTCAAATGTAGAAAACCAATTTATGCTTGCTTAAGGGGAAAGGTGAGTTGGGGTGCTGCATACAACAAGAGATTGAAATTAGCACAGATACCGTTCCATAAGCCAAATATATAATAGACAAGTGCTACTCCTTGCTCAACGAACTGGACTCAACACCCCATATTAAACGCCTAACAATATACCTGACTAGTAAGAATCTTAAAAACTATGGATTTATATGTCTCCGAAAGAGAATCAAGCGTGTGTACAGCGGCATAAATGCAGCAGTGATAGGATTGGTGAGGTTCGGTGAGCAAATGCAGACCCTTTGAAGTCATATTGCATGGTACCCATTCCATGGGTGTCAACTCTCCATGTTTAAGGGATTCTTCCTTCAGCTAAAACATGCATGTGGAACCCAGAGTAGGATCCACCGTGTGATCGGAAAACGTGTTCAAATGTGTCTCAGTTTTCCTCCCCTGGTACTCGGGTGCAACACTCCAGACGCTTTACTAACACCCTCCCCACTTGGAGAGTCAGTGCCTTTAACCTCCTGTATGGCCCAGTTTGCAATTTCTGCGGAGAATGTACAGGAATAGGGAGAACCAATGATAAACTAGCTGGAGGTGTCTGGACGGGCAAATTTAACTCTCATTTCCCACCAGGAAGAGGAATTAACCAAAGGCTCAGCGTGCCGTGCCGGAACCACACTAGGGCCTGAAGCAATCCTGCAGTGTTGCGGCCAGCTCACAAAAAAGTGAGTTGAAGAAAGGAGCTGAGGTGCACTGTAATTCACAAACCTGCAGAGTTATAAATGACAGCTATCGTCCAAAAATATATTGAAGTAAGGCTGCCAAGAGGACTTGAAAGTGGGGCAGAATTGCAGGAAACCGATTTCAGGAGGTAGACGGGAATTGCATGTAAAGCATAGGAAAAGAGGCAGAACGTCCACAATGATGCACTTGGCCAAAAAGGGCGTATGCGTTTTTTCCTGAATATATTCAGGAAAAAACGCATACGCCCTTTTTGGCCAACCAAGCAAGCTTGCAAACGAAATCTGCACTACAATGAAGTCTCACTGCCCCCCGGTCAAAAGGGCCATCTGAAAAAAGTGTAAAATCCAGAAAGGCAGGACAGGCCATGGAGAACTGGGAGCCTTGTTATGCTGATGGGCGGGATGTAAATTGCCAACAGCCACTCTGGAGAAGTGTATGGTGTTTCCTGAAACATCTAAAAAACTAAGCAACAGAGCCTAGGGCACTTCCACTTATGGTCCTATAGCTTAGGGAAATTAAAATCAAAAAGACACAGCCACCCCAAAGTTTGGGACGGCTCTGTTTACAAGAACCTCGTTTATGGTACAAGTTCAATATCACAGAAAGCGAAAAATGGATAAAGAAGTTGTGGTACTTACGTACAATGCAATATCACTCAGCAATGAAATCTATGTCATCAGGCCCGTAGCAGCATAATGAGTGGATTCAGGTACGATGATTCTAAGTGAAATAAGTCACACAGAAAAAGAAACATCATAAGATATCACCAATACACGGAATGTAAACTTGGCTACAAAGGAACTGAATTACAAAACAGAACAGGGTCTCAAATGTAGAAAACCAACTTATGCTTGCTTAAGGGGAAAGGTGAGTTGGGGTGCTGCATGAAACCAGAGATTGAAATTAGCACAGATACCGTTCCATAAGCCAAATATGCAATAGACAAGAGCTACTCCTTGCTGAACGAAGTGGACTCAACACCCCATATTAAACGCCTAAGAATATACCTGACTAGAAATAATCTTAAAACCTACGGATTTATATGTCTCCGAAAGAGAATCAAGCGTGTGTACGGTGGCATAAACGCAGCAGTGATAGGATTGGTGAGGTTCGGTGAGCAAATGCAGACCCTTTGAAGTCATATTGCATGGTACCCATTCCATGGGTCTCAACTCTCCAGGTTTAAGGGATTCTTCCTTCAGCTAAAACATGCATGTGGAACCCAGAGTATGATCCACCCTGTGATCGGGAAACGTGTTCAAATGTGTCTCGTTTTCGTCCCCTGGTACTCGGGTGCAACATTCCAGATGCTTTACTAACACTCTCCCCACTTGGAGAGTCAGTGCCTTTAAACTCCTGTTTGGCCCAGTTTGTAATTTCTGTGGAAAATGTACAGCAATAGGGAGAACCAATGATAAACTAGCTGGAGGTGTCTGGACGGGCAAATTTAACTCTCATTTCCCACCAGAAAGAGGAATTAACCAAAGGCTGAGCATGCCGTGCCGGAACCACACTAGGGCCTGAAGCAATCCTGCGGTGTTGCGGCCAGCTCACAAGAAAGCGAGTTGAAGAAAGAAGCTCAGGGGCACTGTAATTCACAAACCTGCAGAGTTATAAATGACAGCTATCGTCCAAAAATATATTGAAGTAAGGCTGCCAAGAGGACTTGAAAGTGGGGCAGAATTGCAGGAAACCGATTTCAGGAGGTAGACGGGTATTGCATGTAAAGCATAAGAAAAGAGGCAGAACGTCCACAATGATGCACTTGGCCAAAAAGGGCGTATGCGTTTTTTCCTGAATATATTCAGGAAAAAACGCATACGCCCTTTTTGGCCAACCAAGCAAGCTTGCAAAGGAAATCTGCACTACAATGAAGTCTCGCTGCCCCCCGGTCAAAAGGGCCATATGAAAAAAGTGTAAAATCCAGAAAGGCAGGACAGGCCATGAAGAACTGGGAGCCTTGTTATGCTGATGGGCGGGATGTAAATTGCCAACAGCCACTCTGGAGAAGTTTATGGTGTTTCCTGTAACATCTAAAAAACTAAGCAACAGAGCCTAGGGCACTTCCACTTATGGTCCTATAGCTTAGGGCATTTAAAATCAAAGAGACACAGCCACCCCAAAGTTTGGGACGGCTCTGTTTACAAGAATCTTGTTTACGGTACAAGTTCAATATCACAAAAGCGAAAAATGGATAAAGAAGTTGTGGTACTTACGTACAATGCAATATCACTCAGCAATGAAATCTATGTCATCAGGCCCGTAGCAGCATAATGAGTGGATTCAGGTACGATGATTCTAAGTGAAATAAGTCACACAGAAAAAGAAACATCATAAGATATCACTACTACACGGAATGTAAACTTGGCTACACAGGATCTGAATTACAAAACAGAACAGGGTCTCAAATGTAGAAAACCAACTTATGCTTGCTTAAGGGGAAAGGTGAGTTGGGGTGCTGCATGAAACCAGAGATTGAAATTAGCACAGATACCGTTCCATAAGCCAAATATGTAATAGACAAGAGCTACTCCTTGCTCAACGAAGTGGACTCAACACCCCATATTAAACGCCTAAGAATATACCTGACTAGAAATAATCTAAAAACCTACCGATTTATATATCTCCGAAAGAGAATCAAGCGTGTGTACAGCGACATAAACGCAGCAGTGATAGGATTGGTGAGGTTCGGTGAGCAAATGCAGACCCTATGAAGTCATATTGCATGGTACCCATTCCATGGGTCTCAACTCTCCAGGTTTAAGGGATTCTTCCTTCAGCTAAAACATGCATGTGGAACCCAGAGTATGATCCACCGTGTGATCGGGAAACGTGTTCAAATGTGTCTCGTTTTCCTCCCCTGGTACTCGAGTGCAACATTCCAGATGCTTTACTAACACTCTCCCCACTTGGAGAGTCAGTGCCTTTAACCTCCTGTTTGGCCCAGGTTGCAATTTCTGTGGAAAATGAACAGGAATAGGGAGAACGAAAGAGAGACTAGCTGGAGGTGTCTGGACGGGCAAATTTAACTCTCATTTCCCACCAGGAAGAGGAATTAACCAAAGGCTCAGCGTGCCGTGCCGGAGCCACACTAGGGCCTGAAGCAATCCTGCGGTGTTGCGGCCAGCTCACAAGAAAGCGAGTTGAAGAAAGGAGCTCAGGGGCACTGTAATTCACAAACCTGCAGAGTTATAAATGACAGCTATCGTCCAAAAATATATTGAAGTAAGGCTGCCAAGAGGACTTGAAAGCGGGGCAGAATTGCAGGAAACCGATTTCAGGAGGTAGACAGGAATTGCATGTAAAGCATAGGAAAAGAGGCAGAACGTCCACAATGATGCACTTGGCCAAAAAGGGCGTTTGCGTTTTTTCCTGAATATATTCAGGAAAAAACGCATACGCCCTTTTTGGCCAACCAAGCAAGCTAGCAAAGGATATCTGCACTACAATGAAGTCTCACTGCCCCCCGGTCAAAAGGGCCATCTGAAAAAAGTGTAAAATCCAGAAAGGCAGGACAGGCCATGGAGAATTGGGAGCCTTGTTATGCTGATGGGCGGGATGTAAATTGCCAACAGCCACTCTGGAGAAGTGTATGGTGTTTCCTGAAACATCTAAAAAACAAAGCAACAGAGCCTAGGGCACTTCCACTTATGGTCCTATAGCTTAGGGAAATTAAAATAAAAAAGACACAGCCTCCCCAAACTTTGGGACGGCTCTGTTTACAAGAACCTCGTTTACAGTACAAGTTCAATATCACAGAAAGCGAAAAATGGATACAGAAGTTGTGGTACTTACGTACAATGCAATATCACTCAGCAATGAAATCTATGTCATCAGGCCCGTAGCAGCATAATGAGTGGATTCAGGTATGATGATTCTAAGTGAAATAAGTCACACAGAAAAAGAAACATCATAAGATATCACTACTACACGGAATGTAAACTTGGCTACACAGGAACTGAATTACAAAATAGAACAGGGTCTCAAATGTAGAAAACCAACTTATGCTTGCTTGAGGGGAAAGGTGAGTTGGGGTGCTGCATGAAACCAGAGATTGAAATTAGCACAGATACCGTTCCATAAGCCAAATATGTAATAGACAAGAGCTACTCCTTGCTCTACGAAGTGGACTCAACACCCCATATTAAACGCCTAAGAATATACCTGACTAGTAAGAATATTAAAACCTACGGATTTATATGTCTCCGAAAGAGAATCAAGCGTGTGTACAGCGGCATAAACACAGCAGTGATAGGATTGGTGAGGTTTGGTGAGCAAATGCAGACCCTTTGAAGTCATATTGCATGGTACCCATTCCATGGGTCTCAACTCTCCAAGGTTAAGGGATTCTTCCTTCAGCTAAAACATGCATGTGGAACACAGAGTATGATCCACCGTGTGATCAGGAAACGTGTTCAAATGTGTCTCAGTTTTCGTCCCCTGGTACTCGGGTGCAACACTCCAGACACTTTACTAACACTCTCTCCACTTGGAGAGTCAGTGCCTTTAACCTCCTGTATGGCCCAGTTTGCAATTTCTGCGGAAAATATACAGGAATAGGGAGAACCAATGATAAACTAGCTGGAGGTGTCTGGACGGGCAAATTTAACTCTCATTTCCCACCAGGAAGAGGAATTAACCAAAGGCTCAGCGTGCCGTGCCGGATCCACACTAGGGCCTGAAGCAATCCTGCGGTGTTGTGGCCAGATCACAAGAAAGCGAGTTGAAGAAAGGAGCTCAGGGGCACTGTAATTCACAAACCTGCAGAGTTATAAATGACAGCTATCGTCCAAAAATATATTGAAGTAAGGCTGCCAAGAGGACTTGAAAGTGGTGCAGAATTGCACGAAACCGATTTCAGGAGGTTACTGGAATTGCATGTAAAGCATAGGAAAAGAGGCAGAACGTCCACAACGATGCACTTGGCCAAAAAGGGCGTATGCGTTTTTTCCTGAATATATTCAGGAAAAAACGCATACGCCCTTTTTGGCCAACCAAGCAAGCTTGCAAAGGAAATCTGCACTACAATGAAGTCTCACTGCCGCCCAGTCAAAAGGGCCATCTGAAAAATGTGTAAAATCCAGAAAGGCAGGACAGGCCATGGAGAACTGGGAGCCTTGTTATGCTGGTGGGCGGGATGTAAATTGCCAACAGCCACTCTGGAGAAGTGTATGGTGTTTCCTGAAACATCTAAAAAACAAAGCAACAGAGCCTAGGGCACTTCCACTTATGGTCCTATAGCTTAGGGAAATTAAAATAAAAAAGACACAGCCACGCCAAAATTTGGGACGGCTCTGTTTACAAGAACCTCGTTTACAGTACAAGTTCAATATCACAGAAAGCAAAAAATGGATAAAGAAGTTGTGGTACTTACGTACAATGCAATATCACTCAGCAATGAAATCTATGTCATCAGGCCCGTAGCAGCATAATGAGTGGATGCAGGTATGATGAGTCTAAGTGAAATAAGTCACACAGAAAAAGAAACATCATAAGATATAACTACTACACGGAATGTAAACTTGGCTACACAGGAACTGAATTACAAAACAGAACAGGGTCTCAAATGTAGAAAACCATCTTATGCTTGCTTAAGGGGAAAGGTGAGTTGGGGTGCTGCATGAAACCAGAGATTGAAATTAGCACAGATACCGTTCCATAAGCCAAATATGTAATAGACAAGAGCTACTCCTTGCTCAACGAAGTGGACTCAACACCCCATATTAAACATTTAAGAATACACCTGACTAGAAATAATCTTAAAAACTACGGATTTATATGTCTCCGAAAGAGAATCAAGCGTGTGTACAGCGGCATAAACGCAGCAGTGATAGGATTGGTGAGGTTCAGTGAGCAAATGCAGACCCTTTGAAGTCATATTGCATGGTACCCATTCCATGGGTCTCAACTCTCCAAGTTTAAGGGATTCTTCCTTCAGCTAAAACATGCATGTGGAACACAGAGTATGATCCACCGTGTGATCAGGAAACGTGTTCAAATGTGTCTCAGTTTTCGTCCCCTGGTACTCGGGTGCAACACTCCAGACGCTTTACTAACACTCTCCCCACTTGGAGAGTCAGTGCCTTTAACCTCCTGTATGGCCCAGTTTGCAATTTCTGCGGAAAATGTACAGGAATAGGGAGAACCAATGAGAAACTAGCTGGAGGTGTCTGGACGGGCAAATTTAACTCTCATTTCCGACCAGAAAGAGGAATTAACCAAAGGCTCAGCATGCCATGCCGGAACCACACTAGGGCCTGAAGCAATCCTGCGGTGTTGCGGCCAGCTCACAAGAAAGCGAGTTGAAGAAAGGAGCTCCGGGCACTGTAATTCACAAACCTGCAGAGTTATAAATGACAGCTATCGTCCAAAAATATATTGAAGTAAGGCTGCCAAGAGGACTTGAAAGCGGGGCAGAATTGCAGGAAACCGATTTCAGGAGGTAGACGGGAATTGCATGTAAAGCATAGGAAAAGAGGCAGAACGTCCACAATGATGCACTTGGCCAAAAAGGGCGTATGTGTTCTTTCCTGAATATATTCAGGAAAAAACGCATACGCCCTTTTTCGCCAACCAAGCAGGCTTGCAAAGGAAATCTGCACTACAATGAAGTCTCACTGCCCCACGGTCAAAAGGGCCATCTGAAGAAAGTGTAATATCCAGAAAGGCAGGACTTGGCATGGAGAACTGGGAGCCTTGTTATGCTGATGGGCGGGATGTAAATTGCCAACAGCCACTCTGGAGAAGTGTATGGTGTTTCCTGAAACATCTAAAAAACAAAGCAACAGAGCCTAGGGCACTTCCACTTATGGTCCTATAGCTTAGGGAAATTAAAATCAAAAAGACACAGCCACCCAAAAGTTTGGGACGGCTCTGTTTACAAGAACCTCGTTTTTGGTACAAGTTCAATATCACAGAAAGCGAAAAATGGATAAAGAAGTTGTGGTACTTACGTACAATGCAATATCACTCAGCAATGAAATCTATGTCATCAGGCCCGTAGCAGCATAATGAGTGGATTCAGGTACGATGATTCTAAGTGAAATAAGTCACACAGAAAAAGAAACATCATAAGATATCACCAATACACGGAATGTAAACTTGGCTACACAGGAACTGAATTACAAAACAGAACAGGGTCTCAAATGTAGAAAACCAACTTATGCTTGCTTAAGGGGAAAGGTGAGTTGGGGTGCTGCATGAAACCAGAGATTGAAATTAGCACAGATACCGTTCCATAAGCCAAATATGCAATAGACAAGAGCTACTCCTTGCTGAACGAAGTGGACTCAACACCCCATATTAAACGCCTAAGAATATACCTGACTAGAAATAATCTTAAAACCTACGGATTTATATGTCTCCGAAAGAGAATCAAGCGTGTGTACAGCGGCATAAACGCAGCAGTGATAGGATTGGTGAGGTTCGGTGAGCAAATGCAGACCCTTTGAAGTCATATTGCATGGTACCCATTCCATGGGTCTCAACTCTCCAGGTTTAAGGGATTCTTCCTTCAGCTAAAACATGCATGTGGAACCCAGAGTATGATCCACCGTGTGATCGGGAAACGTGTTCAAATGTGTCTCGTTTTCGTCCCCTGGTACTCGGGTGCAACATTCCAGATGCTTTACTGACACTCTCCCCACTTGGAGAGTCAGTGCCTTTAACCTCCTGTTTGGCCCAGTTTGTAATTTCTGTGGAAAATGAACAGGAAGAGGGAGAACGAAAGAGAGACTAGCTGGAGGTGTCTGGACGGGCAAATTTAACTCTCATTTCCCACCAGGAAGAGGAATTAACCAAAGGCTCAACGTGCCATGCCGGAACTACACTAGGGCCTGAAGCAATCCTGCGGTGTTGCGGCCAGCTCACAAGAAAGCGAGTTGAAGAAACGAGCTCAGGGGCAGTGTAATTCACAAACCGGCAGAGTTATAAATGACAGCTATCGTCCAAAAATATATTGAAGTAAGGCTGCCAAGAGGACTTGAAAGCGGGGCAGAATTGCAGGAAATCGATTTCAGGAGGTAGATTGGAATTGCATGTAAAGCATTGGAAAAGAGGCAGAACGTCCACAATGATGCACTTGGCCAAAAAGGGCGTAGGCGTTTTTTCCAGAATATATTCAGGAAAAAACGCATACGCCCTTTTTGGCCAACCAAGCAAGCTTGCAAAGGATATCTGCACTACAATGAAGTCTCACTGCCGCCCGGTCAAAAGGGCCATCTGAAAAAAGTGTAAAATCCAGAAAGGCAGGACAGGCCATGGAGAACTGGGAGCCTTGTTATGCTGATGGGCGGGATGTAAATTGCCAACAGCCACTCTGGAGAAGTGTATGGTGTTTCCTGAAACATCTAAAAAACAAAGCAACAGAGCCTAGGGCACTTCCACTTATGGTCCTATAGCTTAGGGAAATTAAAATCAAAAAGACACAGTCACCCCAAAGTTTGGGACGGCTCTGTTTACAAGAACATCGTTTACGGTACAAGTTCAATATCGCAAAAAGCGAGAAATGGATAAAGAAGTTGTGGTACTTACGTACAATGCAATATCACTCAGCAATGAAATCTATGTCATCAGGCCCGTAGCAGCATAATGAGTGGATTCAGGTATGATGATTCTAAGTGAAATAAGTCACACAGAAAAAGAAACATCATAAGATATCAGTACTACACGGAATGTAAACTTGGCTACACAGGAACTGAATTACAAAACAGAACAGGGTCTCAAATGTAGAAAACCAACTTATGCTTGCTTGAGGGGAAAGGTGAGTTGGGGTGCTGCATGAAACCAGAGATTGAAATTAGCACAGATACTGTTCCATAAGCCAAATATGTAATAGACAAGAGCTACTCCTTGCTCAACGAAGTGGACTCAACACCCCATATTAAACGCCTAAGAATATACCTGTCTAGTAAGAATCTTAAAACCTATGGATTTATATGTCTCCGAAAGAGAATCAAGCGTGTGTACAGCGGCATAAACGCAGCAGTGATAGGATTGGTGAGGTTCGGTGAGCAAATGCAGACCCTTTGAAGTCATACTGCATGGTACCCATTCCATGGGTCTCAACTCTCCAGGTTTAAGGGATTCTTCCTTCAGCTGAAACATGCATGTGGAACACAGAATATGATCCACCGTGTGATCAGGAAACGTGTTCAAATGTGTCTCAGTTTTTGTCCCCTCGTACTCGGGTGCAACATTCAAGACGCTTTACTAACACTCTCCCCACTTGGAGAGTCAGTGTCTTTAAACTCCTGTTTGGCCCAGTTTGCAATTTCTGCGGAAAATGTACAGGAATAGGGAGAACCAATGAGAAACTAGCTGGAGGTGTCTGGACGGGCAAATTTAACTCTCATTTCCGACCAGAAAGAGGAATTAACCAAAGGCTCAGCATGCCGTGCCGGAACCACACTAGGGCCTGAAGCAATCCTGCGGTGTTGCGGCCAGCTCACAAGAAAGCGAGTTGAAGAAAGGAGCTCAGGGGCACTGTAATTCACAAACCTGCAGAGTTATAAATGACAGCTATCGTCCAAAAATATATTGAAGTAAGGCTGCCAAGAGGACTTGAAAGCGGGGCAGAATTGCAGGAAACCGATTTCAGGAGGTAGACGGGAATTGCATGTAAAGCATAGGAAAAGAGGCAGAACGTCCACAATGATGCACTTGGCCAAAAAGGGCGTATGTGTTCTTTCCTGAATATATTCAGGAAAAAACGCATACGCCCTTTTTCGCCAACCAAGCAGGCTTGCAAAGGAAATCTGCACTACAATGAAGTCTCACTGCCCCCCGGTCAAAAGGGCCATCTGAAGAAAGTGTAATATCCAGAAAGGCAGGACTTGGCATGGAGAACTGGGAGCCTTGTTATGCTGATGGGCGGGATGTCAATTGCCAACAGCCACTCTGGAGAAGTGTATGGTGTTTCCTGAAACATCTAAAAAACAAAGCAACAGAGCCTAGGGCACTTCCACTTATGGTCCTATAGCTTAGGGAAATTAAAATCAAAAAGACACAGCCACCCAAAAGTTTGGGACGGCTCTGTTTACAAGAACCTCGTTTATGGTACAAGTTCAATATCGCAGAAAGCGAAAAATGGATAAAGAAGTTGTGGTACTTACGTACAATGCAATATCACTCAGCAATGAAATCTATGTCATCAGGCCCGTAGCAGCATAATGAGTGGATTCAGGTACGATGATTCTAAGTGAAATAAGTCACACAGAAAAAGAAACATCATAAGATATCACCAATACACGGAATGTAAACTTGGCTACACAGGAACTGAATTACAAAACAGAACAGGGTCTCAAATGTAGAAAACCAACTTATGCTTGCTTGAGGGGAAAGGTGAGTTGGGGTGCTGCATGAAACCAGAGATTGAAATTAGCACAGATACCGTTCCATAAGCCAAATATGCAATAGACAAGAGCTACTCCTTGCTGAACGAAGTGGACTCAACACCCCATATTAAACGCCTAAGAATATACCTGACTAGAAATAATCTTAAAACCTACGGATTTATATGTCTCCGAAAGAGAATCAATCGTGTGTACAGCGGCATAAACGCAGCAGTGATAGGATTGGTGAGGTTTGGTGAGCAAATGCAGACCCTTTGAAGTCATATTGCATGGTACCCATTCCATGGGGCTCAACTCTCCAGGTTTAAGGGATTCTTCCTTCAGCTAAAACATGCATGTGGAACCCAGAGTATGATCCACCGTGTGATCGGGAAACGTGTTCAAATGTGTCTCGTTTTCGTCCCCTGGTACTCGGGTGCAACATTCCAGATGCTTTACTGACACTCTCCCCACTTGGAGAGTCAGTGCCTTTAACCTCCTGTTTGGCCCAGTTTGTAATTTCTGTGGAAAATGAACAGGAAGAGGGAGAACGAAAGAGAGACTAGCTGGAGGTGTCTGGACGGGCAAATTTAACTCTCATTTCCCACCAGGAAGAGGAATTAACCAAAGGCTCAACGTGCTATGCCGGAACTACACTAGGGCCTGAAGCAATCCTGCGGTGTTGCGGCCAGCTCACAAGAAAGCGAGTTGAAGAAACGAGCTCAGGGGCAGTGTAATTCACAAACCGGCAGAGTTATAAATGACAGCTATCGTCCAAAAATATATTGAAGTAAGGCTGCCAAGAGGACTTGAAAGCGGGGCAGAATTGCAGGAAATCGATTTCAGGAGGTAGATTGGAATTGCATGTAAAGCATTGGAAAAGAGGCACAACGTCCACAATGATGCACTTGGCCAAAAAGGGCGTAGGCGTTTTTTCCAGAATATATTCAGGAAAAAACGCATACGCCCTTTTTGGCCAACCAAGCAAGCTTGCAAAGGATATCTGCACTACAATGAAGTCTCACTGCCGCCCGGTCAAAAGGGCCATCTGAAAAAAGTGTAAAATCCAGAAAGGCAGGACAGGCCATGGAGAACTGGGAGCCTTGTTATGCTGATGGGCGGGATGTAAATTGCCAACAGCCACTCTGGAGAAGTGTATGGTGTTTCCTGAAACATCTAAAAAACAAAGCAACAGAGCCTAGGGCACTTCCACTTATGGTCCTATAGCTTAGGGAAATTAAAATCAAAAAGACACAGTCACCCCAAAGTTTGGGACGGCTCTGTTTACAAGAACATCGTTTACGGTACAAGTTCAATATCGCAAAAAGCGAGAAATGGATAAAGAAGTTGTGGTACTTACGTACAATGCAATATCACTCAGCAATGAAATCTATGTCATCAGGCCCGTAGCAGCATAATGAGTGGATTCAGGTATGATGATTCTAAGTGAAATAAGTCACACAGAAAAAGAAACATCATAAGATATCAGTACTACACGGAATGTAAACTTGGCTACACAGGAACTGAATTACAAAACAGAACAGGGTCTCAAATGTAGAAAACCAACTTATGCTTGCTTGAGGGGAAAGGTGAGTTGGGGTGCTGCATGAAATCAGAGATTGAAATTAGCACAGATACTGTTCCATAAGCCAAATATGTAATAGACAAGAGCTACTCCTTGCTCAACGAAGTGGACTCAACACCCCATATTAAACGCCTAAGAATATACCTGACTAGTAAGAATCTTAAAACCTATGGATTTATATGTCTCCGAAAGAGAATCAAGCGTGTGTACAGCGGCATAAACGCAGCAGTGATAGGATTGGTGAGGTTCGGTGAGCAAATGCAGACCCTTTGAAGTCATACTGCATGGTACCCATTCCATGGGTCTCAACTCTCCAGGTTTAAGGGATTCTTCCTTCAGCTGAAACATGCATGTGGAACACAGAATATGATCCACCGTGTGATCAGGAAACGTGTTCAAATGTGTCTCAGTTTTTGTCCCCTCGTACTCGGGTGCAACATTCAAGACGCTTTACTAACACTCTCCCCACTTGGAGAGTCAGTGTCTTTAAACTCCTGTTTGGCCCAGTTTGCAATTTCTGCGGAAAATGTACAGGAATAGGGAGAACCAATGAGAAACTAGCTGGAGGTGTCTGGACGGGCAAATTTAACTCTCATTTCCGACCAGAAAGAGGAATTAACCAAAGGCTCAGCATGCCGTGCCGGAACCACACTAGGGCCTGAAGCAATCCTGCGGTGTTGCGGCCAGCTCACAAGAAAGCGAGTTGAAGAAAGGAGCTCAGGGGCACTGTAATTCACAAACCTGCAGAGTTATAAATGACAGCTATCGTCCAAAAATATATTGAAGTAAGGCTGCCAAGAGGACTTGAAAGCGGGGCAGAATTGCAGGAAACCGATTTCAGGAGGTAGACGGGAATTGCATGTAAAGCATAGGAAAAGAGGCAGAACGTCCACAATGATGCACTTGGCCAAAAAGGGCGTATGTGTTCTTTCCTGAATATATTCAGGAAAAAACGCATACGCCCTTTTTCGCCAACCAAGCAGGCTTGCAAAGGAAATCTGCACTACAATGAAGTCTCACTGCCCCCCGGTCAAAAGGGCCATCTGAAGAAAGTGTAATATCCAGAAAGGCAGGACTTGGCATGGAGAACTGGGAGCCTTGTTATGCTGATGGGCGGGATGTCAATTGCCAACAGCCACTCTGGAGAAGTGTATGGTGTTTCCTGAAACATCTAAAAAACAAAGCAACAGAGCCTAGGGCACTTCCACTTATGGTCCTATAGCTTAGGGAAATTAAAATCAAAAAGACACAGCCACCCAAAAGTTTGGGACGGCTCTGTTTACAAGAACCTCGTTTATGGTACAAGTTCAATATCACAGAAAGCGAAAAATGGATAAAGAAGTTGTGGTACTTACGTACAATGCAATATCACTCAGCAATGAAATCTATGTCATCAGGCCCGTAGCAGCATAATGAGTGGATTCAGGTACGATGATTCTAAGTGAAATAAGTCACACAGAAAAAGAAACATCATAAGATATCACCAATACACGGAATGTAAACTTGGCTACACAGGAACTGAATTACAAAACAGAACAGGGTCTCAAATGTAGAAAACCAACTTATGCTTGCTTAAGGGGAAAGGTGAGTTGGGGTGCTGCATGAAACCAGAGATTGAAATTAGCACAGATACCGTTCCATAAGCCAAATATGCAATAGACAAGAGCTACTCCTTGCTGAACGAAGTGGACTCAACACCCCATATTAAACGCCTAAGAATATACCTGACTAGAAATAATCTTAAAACCTACGGATTTATATGTCTCCGAAAGAGAATCAATCGTGTGTACAGCGGCATAAACGCAGCAGTGATAGGATTGGTGAGGTTTGGTGAGCAAATGCAGACCCTTTGAAGTCATATTGCATGGTACCCATTCCATGGGTCTCAACTCTCCAGGTTTAAGGGATTCTTCCTTCAGCTAAAACATGCATGTGGAACCCAGAGTATGATCCACCGTGTGATCGGGAAACGTGTTCAAATGTGTCTCGTTTTCGTCCCCTGGTACTCGGGTGCAACATTCCAGATGCTTTACTGACACTCTCCCCACTTGGAGAGTCAGTGCCTTTAACCTCCTGTTTGGCCCAGTTTGCAATTTCTGTGGAAAATGAACAGGAATAGGGAGAACCAATGAGAGACTAGGTGGAGGTGTCTGGACGGGCAAATTTAACTCTCATTTCCCACCAGAAAGAGGAATTAACCAAAGGCTCAACATGCCGTGCCGGAACCAAACTAGGGCCTGAAGCAATCCTGCGGTGTTGCGGCCAGCTCACAAGAAAGCGAGTTGAAGAAAGGAGCTCAGGGGCACTGTAATTCACAAACCTGCAGAGTTATAAATGACAGCTATCTTCCAAAAATATATTGAAGTAAGGCTGCCAAGAGGACTTGAAAGCGGGGCAGAATTGCAGGAAACCGATTTCAGGAGGGAGACTGGAATTGCATGTAAAGCATAGGAAAAGAGGCACAATGTCCACAATGATGCACTTGGCCAAAAAGGGCGTATGCGTTTTTTCCTGAATATATTCAGGAAAAAACGCATACGCCCTTTTTGGCCAACCAAGCAAGCTTGCAAAGGAAATCTGCACTACAATGAAGTCTCACTGCCCCCCGGTCAAAAGGGCCATCTGACAAAAGTGTAAAATCCAGAAAGGCAGGACAGGCCAAGGAGAACTGGGAGCCTTGTTATGCTGATGGGCGGGATGTAAATTGCCAGCAGCCACTCTGGAAAAGTGTATGGTGTTTCCTGAAACATCCAAAAAACAAAGCAACAGAGCCTAGGGCACTTCCACTTATGGTCCTATAGCTTAGGGAAATTAAAATCAAAAAGACACAGCCACCCCAAAGTTTGGGACGGCTCTGTTTACAAGAAACTCGTTTACGGTACAAGCTCAATATCACAGAAAGCGAAAAATGGATAAAGAAGTTGTGGTACTTACGTACAATGCAATATCACTCAGCAATGAAATCTATGTCATCAGGCCCATAGCAGCATAATGAGTGGATGCACGTACGATGATTCTAAGTGAAATAAGTCACACAGAAAAAGAAACATCATAAGATATCACTACTACACGGAATGTAAACTTGGCTACACAGGAACTGAATTACAAAACAGAACAGGGTGTCAAATGTAGAAAACCAACTTATGCTTGCTTAAGGGGAAAGGTGAGTTGTGGTGCTGCATAAAACCAGAGATTGAAATTAGCACAGATACCATTCCATAAGCCAAATATGTAATACACAAGAGCTACTCCTTGCTCAACGAAGTGGACTCAACACCCCATATTAAACGCTTAACAATATACCTGACTAGTAAGAATCTTAAAACCTATGGATTTATATGTCTCCGAAAGAGAATCAAGCGTGTGTACAGTGGCATAAACGCAGCAGTGATAGGATTGGTGAGGTTCGGTGAGCAAATGCAGACCCTTTGAAGTCATATTGCATGGTACCCATTCCATGGGTCTCAACTCTCCATGTTTAAGGGATTCTTCCTTCAGCTAAAACATGCATGTGGAACCCAGAGTACGATCCACCGTGTGATCGAAAACGTGTTCAAATATGTCTTAGTTTTCGTCCCCTGGTACTCGGGTGCAACATTCCAGACGCTTTACTAACACTCTCCCCACTTGGAGAGTCAGTGCCTTTAACCTCCTGTTTGGCCCAGTTTGCAATTTCTGTGGAAAATGAACAGGAATAGGGAGAACCAATGAGAGACTAGCTGGAGGCGTCTGGACGGGCAAATTTAACTCTCATTTCCCACCAGAGAGAGGAATTAACCAAAGGCTCAGCGTGCCATGCCGGAACCACACTAGGGCCAGAAGTAATCCTGCGGTGTTGCGGCCAGCTCACAAGAAAGCGAGTTGAAGAAAGGAGCTCAGGGGCACTGTAATTCACAAACCTGCAGTTATAAATTACAGCTATCGTCCAAAAATATATTGAAGGAAGGCTGCCAAGAGGACTTGAAAGCGGGGCAGAATTGCAGGAAACCAATTTCAGGAGGTACACTGGAATTGCATGTAAAGCATAGGAAAAGAGGCAGAACGTCCACAATGATGCACTTGGCCAAAAAGGGCATATGCGTTTTTTCCTGAATATATACAGGAAAAAACGCATACGCACTTTTTGGCCAACCAAGCAAGCTTGCAAAGGAAATCTGCACTATAATGAAGTCTCACTGCCCCCCGGTCAAAAGGGCTATCTGAAAAAAGTGTAAAATCCAGAAAGGCAGGACAGGCCATGGAGAACTGGGAGCCTTGTTATGCTGATGGGCGGGATGTAAATTGCCAACAGCCACTCTGGAGTAGTGTATGGTGTTTCCTGAAACATCTAAAAAACAAGCAACAGAGCCTAGGGCACTTCCACTTATGGTCCTATAGCTTAGGGAAATTAAAATCAAAAGACACAGCCACCCCAAAGTTTGGGACGGCTCTGTTTACAAGAACCTCGTTTACGGTATAAGTTCAATATCACAGAAAGCGAAAAATGGATAAAGAAGTTGTGGTACTTACGTACAATGCAATATCACTCAGCAATGAAATCTATGTCATCAGGCCCGTAGCGGCATAGTGAGTGGATTCAGGTACGAGTATTCTAAGTGAAATAAGTCACACAGAAAAAGAAACATCATAAGATATCCCTAATACAAGGAATGTAAACTTGGCTACACAGGAACTGAATTACAAAACAGAACAGGGTCTCAAATGTAGAAAACCAACTTATGCTTGCTTAAGGGGAAAGGTGAGTTGGGGTGCTGCATGAAACCAGAGATTGAAATTAGCACAGATACCGTTCCATAAGCCAAATATGTAATAGACAAGAGCTACTCCTTGCTCAACGAAGTGGACTCAACACCCCATATTAAACGCCTAAGAATATACCTGACTCGTAATAATCTTAAAACCTTTGGATTTATATGTCTCCGAAAGAGAATCAAGTGTCTGTACAGCAGCATAAACGCAGCAGTGATAGGATTGGTGAGGTTCGGTGAGCAAATGCAGATCCTTTGAAGTCATATTGCATGGTACCCATTCCATGGGTCTCAACTCTCCAGGTTTAAGGGATTCTTCCTTCAGCTAAAACATGCATGTGGAACGGAGTGTATGATCCACCGTGTGATCGGGAAACGTGTTCAAATGTGTCTCAGTTTTCGTCCCCTGGTACTCGGGTGCAACATTCCAGACGCTTTACTAACACTCTCCCCACTTGGAGAGTCAGTGCCTTTAACCTCCTGTTTGGCCCAGTTTGCAATTTCTTCGGAAGATGAACAGGAATAAGGAGAAGCAATGGAAGACTATCTGTAGGTGTCTGGACGGGCAAATTTAACTCTCATTTCCCACCAGGAAGATAAATGAACCAAAGGCTCCGCGTGCCATGCTGGAACTAGATTAGGGCCTGAGGAGATCCTGCGGTGTTGCGGCCAGCTCACAAGAAAGCGAGTTGAAGAAAGGAGCTCAGGGGCACTGTAATTCAGAAACCTGCGGAGTTATAAATGACAGCTATCATCCAAAATTATACTGAAGTAAGGCTGCGAAGAGGACTTGAATGCGGGGCAGAATTGCTGGAAACTGATTTCAGAACGTACACTGGAGTAGCTCTTAAAGCATAGGAAAAGAGACAGAACTTGGAAAATAATGCACTTGGCAAAAAAGGGCATATGTGTTTTATCCAGAGCTCTCATACCTGAGGGGAGGAGATTCCCAGCAGGCTCCAACTGCCACCTGAGGGCTCACATTGCCAAGGCAACGTGAGCATGCCAGGCAGGAGTTACCTCACAGCAGAGGTCCCACCTCACAGAAGGGTGAGAAACCCAGCCAACATCAGACTCTCACCAGAGGGCCCACATCACCAAGGGGATGGGAACCAGGCAGGAGTGTCTTCACATCAGTGGGGCCACATCATCAAAAGCTGAGGTACTCAGCACATGTGTCCTCAAACCAGAGGACCCACATCACCAAGGACCTCGGAGTGAGGCAGGCAGGAGTAGCCTCACAACACTGGGCCCATAGAATAAAAAAGTGAGGAATCCAGCAGTTGGAACCTCCCAGCAGGCGGCCCAGAGCACCGAGGCCATGGGATCCAGGCCACAGTGAACTCACAGAAGAGGGCCCATGTCATGAAACTGAGCAACCCAGCCATTGGGACCTCAGAGCAGGAGGCCCACATCCCCATGGGGATGGAATTCTGGTAGGAGTGTCCTCGCACCACTGAGAACGTATCAGAAAATTTTGGGCGACCAGCAGTTAGGGCCTGACGCCAGAGGACCCTCATCACCAAGGGAAGGAGGCTCCCAGCAGGCTCCAACTGCCACCAGAGGGCTGACGTCGCCAAGGCGATGTGTGCCAACCAGGCACGAATGACCTCACAGCAGAGGGCCCACCTCAGAGAAGTGTGACGAACCCAGTCAGGATCAGACTCGCACCAGAGGGCCCACATCACCAAATGGATTGGAACCAGGCAGGAGTGTCCTCACATGAGTAGGGCCACATCATCTAAAGGTGAGGAACCCAGAACATGTGGCTTCAAACCATAGGACACCCATCACCAAGGGGCTGGGAGTGAGGCAGGCAGGAGGAGCCTCATAACAGAGGGCCCAAAAATAAGAAAGGTGAGGAATCCAGCAGTTGGAACCTCCCAGCAGGCGGCCCAGAGCACAGAGGCTAGAGGAACCAGGCCAGAGTGAACTAACACCAGACAGCCCACATCATGAAACTGTGAGCAACCCAGACATTGGGACCTCAGAGCAGAAGGCCCACATCCCCATGGTGATGGGAACATGACAGGAGTGTCCTGGCATCACTGGGCTCACATCAGAAAACGTGGGGTGCTCAGAAGTTAGGGCCTGACGCTAGAGGGCACTCATCACCGAGAGGAGGAGGCTCCCAGCAGGCTCCAGCTGCCACCAGAGGGCCAACGTCGCCAAGGTGATGTGTGCCAGCCTGGCAGGAGTGACCTCACAGCAGAGGGCCCACCTCACAGAAGGGTGAGGAACACAGCCAGGATCAGACTCTCACCAGAGGGCCCACATCACCAAGGGGATGGGAACCAGGCAGGAGTGTCCCCACACCAGTGGGACAACATCATCGAAAGGTGAGGATCCCAGCACATGTGTCCTCAAACCAGAGGAACCACATCACCAAGGGGTTCGGAATGAGGCTGGCAGGACTGGCCTCACAACACAGGGTCCATAGAATATAAAAGTTGAGGAATCCAGCAGTTGGAACCTCCCAGCAAGTGGCCCAGAGCACCGAGGCTATGGGATCCAGGCCGCAGTGAACTCACAGCAGAGGGCCCACATCATGAACCTGTGAGCAGCCCAGCTGTTGGGACCTCAGAACAGAAGGCCCACATCCCCATTGGGATGGGAACCTGGCAGGAGTGGCTTTGCACCACTTAGCACATATCAGAAAATGTTAGGAGCCCAGCAGTTAGGGCCTGACGCCAGGGGGCCCTCATAACTGAGGGGAGGAGACTCCCAGCAGGTTCCAACTGCCAACAGAGGGCCCACGTCTACAAGGTGGCATGCGCCAGCCAGGCAGTAGTGACCTCACAGCAGAGGGCCTATCTCACAGAAGGGTGAGGAACCGAGGCAGGATGAGACTCTCACCAGAGGGCCCACAACACCAAGGGGATGGGAACCAGTCAGGACTGTCCTCCCACCAGTGGGGCCACATCATCGAAAGGTGCGGAACCCAGCACATGTGGCCTCATATCAGAGGACATACATCACAAAGGGGATGGGAGTGAGGCAGGTAGGAGTAGCCTAAAAACAGAGGGCCCAAAGAATAAAAAAAGTGAGGAATCCAGCATTTGGAACCTCCCAGCAGGCGGCCGAGAGCACAGAAGCTATGGGATGCAGGCAGGAGTGAACTAACAGCAGAGAGCCCACATCATGAAACTGTGAGCAACCCAGGCATTGGGACCTCAGAGCAGAAAGCCCACATCCCCATGGGGATGGGAACCTGACAGGAGTGTCCTGGCATCACTGGGCTCACATCAGAAAACGTGGGGAGCCCAGCAGTTAGAGCCTGATGCTAGAGGGCCGTCATCACCGAGGGCAGGAGGGTCCCAGCAGGGTCCAATTGCCACCAGAGGGCTCATGTCAACAAGGCGAGGTGAGCAACCCAGGCAAGAGTTACCTGATAGTAGAGGGCCCACCTCACAGATGGGTGAGGAACCCAGCCAGGATCAGACTCTCACCAGAGGGCCCACATCACAAAGGGGATGGGACCCAGTCAGGATTATCCTCACACCAGTGGGGCCTCATCATCTTAAGGTGAGGAACCCAGCACATGTGTCCTCAAACCAGAGGACCCACATCACCAAGGGCCTTGGAGTGAGGCAGGCAGGAGTAGCCTCACAACACAGGGCACATAATATAAAAAACGTGAGGATTCCAGCATTTAGACCTTCCAGCAGGCGGCCCAGAACACCGAGGCTATGGGATCCAGGCCACAGTGAACTCACAGCAGAGGGCCCACATCACAAAACTGTGAGCAACCCAGGAGTTGAGACTTCAGCGCAGAAGGACCACATCCCCATGGGAATGGGAACCTGGCTGGAGTGTCCTCGCACCACTGGGCGCACATCAGAAAATGTGGGGAGCCCACCATTTAGGGCCTGACGCCAGAGGGCCGTCATCACCAGAGGAGGAGGCGCCCTGCACGCTCCAACTGCCACCAGAGGGCTCACGTCTCCAAGGTGACGTGTGCCAGCCAGGCAGGAGTGACCTCACAGCAGAGGGCCTACCTCACAGAACGTTGAGGAACCCAGCCAGGATTAGACTCTCGCCAGAGGGCCCACCTCACCAAGGGGATGGGAACCAGGCAGGAGTGTCCTCACACGAGTGGGGTCACATCATCGAAAGGTGAGGAACGCAGCACATGTGGCCTCAAGCCATAGGACAGTCATCACCAAGGGGCTGGCAGTGAGGCAGGCAGGAGGAGCCTCACAACAGAGGGCACATAGAATAAAAAAGTTGAGGAATCCAGCAGTTGGAACCTCCCAGCAGGCGGCTCAGAGCACCGATGATAAGGGATCCTTGCCGGAGTGAACTCACAGCAGAGGGCCCACATCATGGTACTGTGAGCAAGCCAGCCGTTTTGACCTCAGAGCAGAAGGCCCATATCGCCATGGGGATGGGAACCTGGCAAGAGTCTCCTCACTCACTTGGCACACATCAGAAAATGTGGGGAGCCCAGCAGTTATGGCCTAAGGCAAGAGGGCCCTCATCACCGAGGGGAGGAGGATCCCAGCACACTCCAACTGCCACCAGAGGGCCCACGTCGCCAAGGTGACGTGGGCCAGACAGGCATGATTGACCTCACAGCAGAGGGCCCACCTCACAGAAGGGTGAGGAACCCAGCCAGGATCAGACTCTCACCTGAGGGCCCACATCAGCAAGGGGATGGGAACCAGTCAGGACTGTCTTCCCTCCAGTGGGGTCACATCATCGAAAGGTGCGGAACCCAGCACATGTGGCCTCAAATCAGAGGACACATATCACAAAGGGAATGGGAGTGAGGCAGGCAGGAGTAGCCTAAAAACAGAGGGCCCAAAGAATAAGAAAGGTGAGGAATCCAGCAGTTGGAACCTCCCAGCAGGCGGTCCAGAGCACAGAAGCTATGGGATGCAGGCAGGAGTGAACTAACAGCAGAGAGCCCACATCATGAAACTGTGAGCAACCCAGGCTTTGGGACCTCAGAGCAGAAGGCCCACACCCCAATGGGGATGTGAACCTGGCTGGAGTGTCCTCGCACCACTGGGCACACATCACAAAATGTGGGGAGCCCAGCAGTTAGGGCCTGATGCCAGAGGGCCCTCATCACCGAGGAGAGGAGGCTCCCAGCAGGCTCCAAATGCCACCAGAGGGCTCATGTCCACAAGGCGAGGTGAGCAAGCCAGGCAAGAGTGACCTCACATCAGACGGCCCACCTCACAGATGGGTGAGGAACCCAGCCAGGATCAGACTCTCAACAGAGGGCCCACATCACCAAGGGGATGTGAACCAGGCAGGAGTCTCCTAAGACCATTGGTCCCACATCATCGAAAGGTGAGGAACCCAGCACATGTGGCCTCAAACCAGACGACACACATCACGAAGGGGCTGGGAGTGAGGCAGGCAGGAGGATCCTCACAACAGAGGGCCCAAAAATTTTAAAAAGTGAGGAATCCAGCAGTTGGAACCTCCCAGCAGGCGGCCAAGAGCACAGAGGCTATGGGATCCAGGCTTCTGTGAACTAACACCAGAGAGCCCACATCATGAAAATGTGAACAACCCAGCCGTTGGGACCTCAGAGCAGAAGGCCCACATCCCCATGGAGATGGGATCCTAAGAGGAGTGCCAAAGCATCACTGGGCTCACTAAGAAAAGTTGGTGAGCCCAGCAGTCAGGGCCTGATGCAAGAGGGCCCTCATCACCGGGGGGAAGAGATTCCCAGCACGCTCCAACTGCCACCACACGGCTGACTTCACCAAGGCAATGTGTGCCAGCCATGCAGGAGTGACCTATCAGCAGAGGGTCTCCCTCACAGGTGGGTGAGGAACAAAGCCAGGAACAGACTCTCACCAGGGGGTCCACATAACCACGTGGATGAGAACCAAGCAGGAGTGTCCTCACACTAGTGGGGCCACATCATCGAAAGGTGAGGAACCCAGCAAAAGTGGCCACAAACCAGAGGACCCACATCACCAAGGGGTTGAGAGTGAGGTAGGTGTCTGGACGGGCATATTTAACACTCATTTCCCACCAGGAAGAGGAATTAACCAAAGGCTCAGCGTGCCCTGCCAGAAGCAGATTAGGGCCTGAAGCAGTCTTGCGGGTTTGCGGCCAGCTCACAAGAAAGCGAGTTGAAGAAAGGAGCTCAGGGGCCCTGTAATTCACAAACCTGCAGAGTTATAAATGACAGATAACGTCCAAAAATATATTGAAGTAAGGCTGCGAAGAGGACTTGAAAGCGGGGCAGAATTGCAGGAAACCGATTTCAGGAGGTAGACTGGATTTGCATTTAAAGCATAGGAAAAGAGGCAGAACATCGACAATGATGCACTTGGCAACAAAGGGCGTATGAGTTTGTTCCTGAATATATTCAGGAACAAACACATACGCCCTTTTTGGCAAACCAAGCAAGCTTGCAATGGAAATCCGAACTACTATGAAGTGTCACTTCCCCCCGGTCTAAAGGGCCATCTGAGAAAAGTGTAAAATCCAGAAAGGCAAGACAGGCCATGGGGAAAAAGGAGCCTTGTTATGCTGATGGGCGGGATGTACATTGCCAACAGCCACTCTGGAGAAGTGTATGGTGTTTCCTGATACATCTGAAAAACAAAGCAACAGAGTCTAGGGCATTTCCACTTATGGTCCTATAGCTTAGGGAAATTAAAATCAAAAAGACACAGCCACCCCAAAATTTACAACGGCTCTGTTTACAGGAGCCTCTTCTACAGTACAAGTTAAATATCCCAGAGAACAAATAATTGATAAAGAAGTTGCGGTACTTATGTACAACAGAATACCACTCAGCAATGAAATCTGTGTCACCAGGCCTGTACCAGCATAATGAGTGGATTGAGGCATGATGATTCTAAGTGAAATAAGTCACACAGAAAAAGAAACATCATAAGGTATCACTAATGCACGGAATGTAAACTTGGCTACACAGGAACTGAATTACAAAACAGAACAGGGTCTCAAGTTTAGAAAACCAACTTATGCTTGCTTAAGGGGAAAGGTGAGTTGGGGTGCTGCATAAAACCAGAGTTTGAAATTAGCACAGATACCGTTCCATAAGCCAAATACGTAATAGACAAGACCTACCCCTCGCTCAACGAAATGGACTCAACAATGAGGTATCACCTCACACCTGTTAGAATGGGCATCATCTGAAAATCTACAAACAACAAATGCTGGAAAGGGTGTGGAGAAAAGGAAGCCTCTTCCACTATTGTTGGGAATATAAATTGATACAGTCACTATGGAGAACAATATGGAGTTTCTTAAGAAACTAATAATAGAATTACCATATGATACAGCAATCCCAGGACTGGACATATACCCAGACAAAACCATAAATCAAAAAGAGACATTCACCGCAATGTTCATTGCATCACTATTTACAATATCGAGGTAATGGAAGCAACCTAAATGCCCACAGACAGACGAATGCATAAAGATGTGGTACATATATAAAATGGAATATTACTAAGCCATGAAAGGAATGAAATTGGGTCATTTGTAGAGACGTCGATGGATCTAGAGACTGTCATACAGAGTGAAGTAAGTCAGAAAGAGAAAAACAAATCTTGTATATTCATGCATATATGTGGAACCTAGAAAAACTGTACAGATTAACCGTTTTGCAAGGCATAAATAGAGCAACAGATGTAGACAACAATCGTATGGACAACAAGGGGGGAAAGCTCTTGGAGGGGTGGTGGTGGGAGGAGTTGAGAGATTGGGATTGGCATGTAAACATTTATATGTATAAAATAGATAACCAATGAGAACCTGCTGTATAAAAATATAAAATAAAATTCAAAATTAAAAAGAAATAAAATTTAAAAAATAAAACAGAAAAAACAATTATTCCCTTCACATACATGTATTTATATGAATAAATTATTTCCATGCTTATATCTGTAAATACAAAAAAGAGGAATAAAATCTACCTTGAACCAAAAACGAAAAAGAGAAAAAAAAAACAGAACCCACCAGTTACTCAGAGGAAAACCGTATCAGGGCACTTGCTCCAGTTGTAAACAATTCTGAAGTTGGTCAGTGGTGGGGAATCGTCTCCCATTCAGCCAGCAGCCCCCACACAACAAGCGTCCTCATTGCAAAGCTGGGGCACCGTGCCGAGGCATCTGTGAGTAAACGTGAGCTGAACCCCAGGCCAGTTGCTGCTGAACTGTTCCCGCCCTTCCCAGGTAAAACACCTGAATATATACAAGGACTTGAAAGCCTAGAGGAAGGGCCATGGAGCCACACGAGTGACAGCATGCCAGCTGACTTGGTGCCTGCAGGCCAGCCAGGATGGTCCTGGCCCTGGGTGCTCTTCTGGAAGATTTCCATTTCCCTGCCTGAGATACCCGTCCTGTCCCTGCCCCCACTGCTTTTTTCCTTCCTCACCTCTGCCCAGGGAGAAATTCCAGCAGCAGGTATGGGTGACACATCCTCTTCTTTAGCAGGTGGCAGCCTGGCAACTGCTGCAGAAAGTCCAGCAGAGCCCCACTCACACTGGGCCACCCACAAAGCCGTGGCCTCTCACTCCCTCCCACCAGCCCAGCCCCGAGACTGCTGACAGGGCAGAGAAAATGGCGTCAGGCACAGCTGCAGGGGCTTTTGCTGCCTGGAGTGGTATTTATATTGATCTCAACCCAGGCACACCTGGGGAGGGCTGGCCGGCATGGTAAGGCTGCCCAGGTCAGCCAATCATCACCCCTCAGGGGCTCACAGTTGCAGACAATGGAACTTGCTGAACCGGCCAGGTCCAAGGAACAGGTGTGGGCTCCTGAGAGTCAGGATAGACAAGGGGCTGCAGCTTTGGCTTGTTTTCTAATCATTTTATCTGGCCCATGAGTGGGAGACAACTTCAAGAAAACCCTCTCCTAATGAGAGGAACCCAGGAGTCAGGGAGAGGAGGGGTGGGTGGTGGTTGGAGACAGAGGCCTGGTGCCCTGGGTGCAGTGGAAGTCTCTGGAAGACCAGGTGGAGGGAGGCCACACAGAGTGATGCCCAGGGTCACAGACCTGTCGGAGCTGCTGTTTGTTAGTTCAAGTCCTGCTCTGAGGTGCTCTGTGTCAGCTCTGAGTGACAGGTGAGCTGGGGGTGCTCTTCAATGAGGGCTATGTGCACGGTTCCTGTGTGCCCAGCCCTGCCACGGTACCTGCAAGGGTAGCTCTGTATCCTGGGAGGGGCCTGACCATGAGAGCCCCGTGGGCTGGGTTGGGGGTGGGGTACCTGCCCAGGAGAGCTCCATATCCTGGGATTGGCCTGACCACGAGAGCCCCATGGGCTGCTGGGGACCTGGTAAAGGATGTCAGGACAGTCAGTGAAGCCACCGAGGATATACCTCCAGTTGCTCCTGATCCCTACACCCTGCTGGTCATTCTACCAACCACCAGGACATGGTATTCTGTATTAGTCTTCAATGATGCCTTCTTTTGTATTCCATTAGTCCCAGAGTCACAAGAAATTTTGGCTTGTGAGTGGCAGGACTCAACATACAACTAAAACAATACTTCCGGGCCGTCTTGCCCCAAGGGTTCAAAAATTCCCACACCATCTTTGGGGAAAGCTTAGCTAACGACCGAAAAGTTCTACCTCTGGAAAAGGAAACCCTCCTTCAATATGCAGACGACATTCTGATCGCCAGCCCTACTAAGGAGGCCTCTGAACTACCAAGCCAATAAAGGATAGAAGTTGTCCAAGAAAAAGCTCAAATATCACAGACTGCAGTGACCTGCCTGGGCTTCATTCTCACACAAGGTCAGAGAAGCCCATCCCAGGAAAGGGAAGAAACCATTTGCAGCCTTACGCCTTTCTAAAACTAGAAGACAGCTTAGGGGTTCCTGGGGAGGCCAGGGTTTGCTGCTTCTGGATCCCTAACTACAGTCTACTAGCTGGGCCTCTATATGAAACACTGAAAGGAAAAGATGATGATCCTTTTGAACAGAATCCAGAAGTGGCCTTTCAAGAATGGAAAGAGCAGTCAATTCAGACCCTTGCCCTGGAACTCCCTAATTGAGCTAAACCCTTTGACCTTTCCATTCCCGGTGAAAGGTGAATCGCCATTGGAGAATTAGTGCAAAAACTGGGACCACTTGAAATGGAACAACGCAAGAATGCCATCCAGGTAGGATAAACTACAGTCACCAAGGGGCTTGGCCCACTGCCACATCTGGCCAAGATACTGGCGGTATCTAAAAACCTGGAAATCAGCAGCCCAAAAGGCCACCTCCCTCCTAAGGGAAAAGGACCCCACGTGGTGATCCTAATCACCAACCATGCCCTGAAGTTGCAGGGTTCGCTCCGTGGGCACACCGACCTCGAGTGAGGAGGCCCTCCAACTCCAACATCCAGAGAGATAACCGGGGGCAACAGGGCACCATGACGACTCGTGTGAACATCACTTGACCTGGAGTTTCTCTCATAAAACAACAATAGTGTGTCCCGAAGGAGTAGACTACTGCTTGCAGGACTTCCTGCACCCGGAGGGGAGCTAATAATCTTGGCGGGGGAACCGTATATCACACCGTCACCATAGAAAAGCCTACAGACACCGTGATGATGGTGGCCAATAAGACCGGCTGGACTCCTGTTTACTTCAAAAGGCTGTTGACTCAGTGGCCATCATGGTCCTTGATCACCACTGACCCTGGACTGTCTGGGAGTTGAGCGGGCAGGGCTCTGACACCTGGTGCTGTTTTTACGTTAATTCAGGGGCCTAATTGAAGAAAGAGCAGACTACTGGTCAGAGCATCTAGGCTGGCAGAAACGGTCAGCCTAAGGTGGCCGAACAAATGTGGGGCGGGGTGAAACCGGCCCCCACAGCGTCTCTGCACATCTCTTTCCTGGACCCTTAAAGGTCATTAGAATCTATAACACTTCCAATGCTGGTGCTCAGGCGGACGAGCAGGGAGGCAGGGGTCCTGGGGCCAATCAACGTCACCTGGAGGCTGCTGGGGAGAAGTTCTGACCCTCGTCCCCTGGTATGAGGGCTCCCAACTCAGCACTCAGCAGTTACAGAAGAAGGGTCTGCACCCTCAGCACTCCAAGAATGAGGAACGGGACAAAAGGCAGAGGAGGGGTTTGTCCCCAGCAAAGCCCATTAAAAATCCCTGGGAGATAAAAATAGAATGTGGGCAATAAAGTCAAGTCTGACCTTTTTTATCCTTTGTGCTTTGTCTAATTTCACGTGCTCCTAGGGTCCCGCATGCAGAGGTTCCACACCCGGCACTTCAGACCAGATTTCCTGGTGCAGAATGGCTGGGTCGACACCTCAGCTCCTGGGGCCCAGTGCAGACTCCGAGATATAGAGCCTGAGCTGCAGCCAACCCGGCCCTTGAGAGCTCCGCCCCCTCCCTCTCACTGACTCTGACAGGATCTCTACACAGCAGCCCAGCCCACAGCCCACGGGGTAGTGCATGCTCTCACCTCTCCATTCTCTGATGAAAATATAAAGTTTCCTTTGCTTGGGAACCAAACTCAGTCTCGATCTGTTGGCCCCAATGACACTGGGCAGGGGGACCCTTGTTGGGGTCCACTCTGGAGGATCAGTAACAGAAATTGAGACTATTGTAACTTCAATGAACAGATGTGTGAGCCAAACTGTAGTTAACATAGAACAGTTTATAAGGCTCGGGTAAAATAAGATGTTTCTAACACTTCCATTTGATATTTCCATCACTTTATTATAAGCAAGTTCAGTGAAAAGGTTTGTCTTATTTGTCAGGTCAATATTAGAGAAATGAAGTGATTTCTTTCCAAGGATGTACATCTAATAATCTTGGTTAAAGCTTCAATCTTGTTTTAAATGCTTTTCCATTGAAAATGATACCTCTCTTTCAGCTCCCCCATTTCTGAGAAGTATAAAATCTTATAATTTATTATTACCAAAGGGGAAAGGTGGGAGGAGGGATAAATTAACAGTTTGGAATTAACACATACACACTGCTATGTATAAAATAGATCATCAACAAGGAACTACTGTATAGCACAGGGAACTACACTCAATATTGTGCAATAACCTATAAGGGGAAATAATCGGAAAAAGAATAGATATTTTTATTGACATCATCTATCAATGACAGTTAAAGTGTAACCTAAGGGAAGCCGGTGGTGAGTGCTTCTGACCCTGAAGACTTCAGTCATCTAAAGTTTGGACTCTGCCTACTTCCCAAGGCCCTTAATGAACATATGTGTAGCCGTAGCTTAAAAAACTCCCCAGTTTGGGTTTCGGGGAGACACTGATTTTGAAAAAGCCCTGGTGTTCTCCTTACATGAATGGGACTCTTCCTACTGCTAAAACATGTCTGTCACATCCAGAGGATGGTATACCGTCTGATCGGGAAGAGTTTGGAAAAGGCATCTCATCTCCTCATCTCCTGGTGCTCGGGTTCACCCCTCCAGCGTCTTTACTAACAGTCTCCCCACTTGGAGATGTCAACACTGTCAACATCCTGTTGCGTACAGTTTGGAATTTGTCCAGAGGATGAAGCGGAAGGATGAGGAACAATGAGAGACAAGTCCTAGGTGTTCAGACAGGCACATGTCACTCTAATTTCCAATCAGGAAGATGAATTGACCAAAGGCTAGGGTTGCCCATGGAAACAGTATAGGGCTTGAGGAAATCCCACTGCTTTGTGGCCAGTTCCCATAAACACAAGTTGAACAATGGAACTCAGGGGCAGTAAAATTCACGAAACTGCAGAGTTGAAAATATCTATCACTGAAAAATGTCTTGAGGAAAGTCAGAGAAAAGGATTGGCAAGCAAGGGAGAATGGCAGGAAAGGGATTTGAGGAGGTAGAAAGGACTCGCCATTAAGCACAAGAAAAGGGGCTGAACATTGCCGACATTGCAGTTGGCCAAAAAGGCTGTATGCGTTTTTTTCTGTATATATTCAAGAAAAGGGCATACACTTTTTTAGCCAACCAAACAGGTGGGCACTGGAAATCAATACTACAAAAGATATCACTTCGCATCAGTCAGAAGAGCCATCCTCATAAAGTGTAAACGCCAGAAATGCAGGACAGGGCAAGGAGAAGAGGGAGCCCTGTGAGGCTTATAGTGGAAATGTATATTGCCAACGGCCATTCTGGAGAAGTGTATTGTGTTTACTAAAGCATCTAAAAAATGAGCTACAGAGCATAGGGCACTTGCACTCATGGGCGTATATCTTGGGAAAAACAAAAATCGAGAGGACACAGGCACCCCAATATTTACTGCCTCTCTGTTTAAAAGATCCTCGACTAGGATATAACTTAAATGTCTCTGGAGGGAAAAAATGGATAGAGATGTGGTACTTATGTAGAGTGGAATATTACTCAGCCTGGAAATCAATGAAATATGGCCAGTTGTAACAACTCCGGAGGAGTTACGTATGATCATTCTAAGTGACATAAATATGTAGAAAACACGCGTAAGGCTGCTAAACGGGAAAGGTGGGGAGGGGTGAGGCATCATCCAGGAGGTTGAAATTAGCAAAGATACCATTCCAAATACCAAACTGATAATCAACAAGGCCTACACGGTAGCTAAAAGAACTGCACTCAGCACACTCAAGTCACCGGAAAAGAATATCTATGACTGGTAAGAATCTGAAAAAGAAATTATTGATGTCTCTCTGTACGTGAATCAAGTGGATGTACAGCAGCAAGAAACAGAGCTTTGAAAATCAGCTGTAAACAACATAGTAATAAATTGAAAAAAATAAACGACAGAGAGACAGAGAAAACCTCTTACAACTTTTCCTCAGGGACGGTGATGCAACATGGATTGAACACATCTAGACCCACAGCAGGATGAGACATAAGGCTGGAAACTGTTCGCGCTAAGAGAAATGTGAGGTTGGGTGAGGAAATGCACACCCTTTAAAGTAATACTACCTGGTACCCATTCAATGGGTCCCAAATCTGCAGGTTCAAGGAATCTTCCTACAGCTAAAACATGCATGGAAAACCCAGAGGACTGTACACCATGTGATCGGGAGATGTGTCTAAAATGCACCTCATTTATCCTCTCCTGGTGCTCCTGTTCATCATTCCAGCCACGTTACTTAGAATCTCCCCACTTAGAGAATCAGCACATTTAAACTTCTGTTTCACACATTTTGCAAATTGTGAGGAGGATGAACGGGAACAGGGGGAACCAATGAGAGAATAGTTGTAGGGGTTTGGACGGGCACATGTCACTCTAATTTCCCATTAAGAATAAGAATTAAAAAAAGGCTCAGCCCGCCTCGCCGGAGCCAAAATAGGGCCTGAAGCAATCCTGCGGTTTTGAGGCCAGCTCACAAAAGAGCAACTTAAAAAATGGAGCTCAGGGTCACTGCAATTCACAAACCTGCAGAGTTATAAATGAAAACTAACGTCCAAAAATATGTTGAGGTAAGGCAAAGAAGAGGATCTGAATGCAAGACAGAATTGCAAGAAACAGATTTCAAGAGATAGATTGGACTCGCCTTTAAAGCACATGAAAAGCGGCAGAATTTCGACAATGATGCAGTTGGCCCAAAAGGGAGTATGCGTTTTTTCCTGAATATATCCAGGAAAAAACGCATACGCACTTTATGGGCAACCAAGCAAGCAAGCAATGCAAATGTGCACAACAAAGAAGTCTCATTTCCCACCAGTCAAAAAGGCCATCCAAAAAAATTGTAAACACCAGAAATGCAGGACAGGCCATGGAGAACAGGGAGCCTTTATACGCTGATGGACAGTGTGTGAACTGCCGAGAGCCACTCTGGAGAAGTGTATGGTGGTTCCTAAATCATCTAAAAAACAGAGCGACAGAGCATAGGGCACTTCCAATCATGGGAGTATATCTAGGAAAGTCTAAAAATCAACAAGACACAAGCACACCACAGTTTAGGGCTACTCTGTTTACAAGAACCTCAACTTCAGTACACCTTAAATATCCCAGGAAAGAGAACAATGGATAAAGAAAATGTGGTACTTATGTACAATGGAATATCTCTTCACCATGAAATCAATGTAATAAGGCTAGTAGAAGGATAAAGAGTGGATTGAGGTCCGATAATACTACTTGAAATAAGTCAAACAGAAAAAGAAACATATCATAAGATATCACTTATAGAGGGAGGATAAATATGGCTGCACAAAAAATGAATTACAAAACAGAACAGTGTCTCACATTTAGAAAACACACTTATGTCAGCTTAAGGGGAAAGGAGAGGTGGGGTGATGCATAAAACCAGAGTTTGAAATTAGCACAGATACCGTTCAATAAACCAAATAGGTATCAGACAAGATCTACACCTTGCTCAATGAACTGGCCTCAACACACCCTATAAACCGCAGAGAAATATATCTGAGTAATAAGAATCTTAAAACCCATGTATTGATATATCTCCATAAGGGAATCAAGTGTGCGCAGAGCGGCACAAACACAGCAGTGAAAATGAGCTAAACCCCATTATAGAAATAAATTTTAAAACCAAAACGCAGAAACAATGAAAGAGAGAAAAATTCTTACAAAATTCGCTCAGGGGCTGTGATGCAACCTGGAATGACCACATATAAACCCACAGCTGGATAAGACATAAGGCTGGACACTTGGGGCTGAAAGGATTGGAGAGCTTTGGTGAGCAACTGCCGAAAGTTTAATGCAATACTTCATGCTACTTATTCCAAGGGTCCCAACACTCCAAGTTGAAGGGAATCTTCCTACAGCTAAACCATGCATGGGAAATCCAGCGGATGGTATACCATATGATCGGGAAAGGTTTCTAAAATGCACCTCATTTTCCTCTCCTGGGGCTCCGGATCAACATTCCAGCCACTTTACTAACAACATCTCCACATGGAGAGTCAATGCCTTTAAGTTCCGGTATCACACAGTCTGCAGTTAGTGCGGAGGATGAATGGGAATAGGGGGAACCAGTGAGAAAATAGCTGTAGCGGTTTCAATGGGCACATGTCACTCTAATTTCAATTCAGGAAGAAGAATTAACCAAAGGCAGAGCAAGGCGCCCCAGAAGAAGAATAGGGCCTGAAGAAATCCTGTGGATATGAGGCAAGATCACAAAAATAAGAGCTGAAAAATGGAGCTAAGGGCCACTGCAATTCAAAAACCTGCAGAGTTATAAAGGCCAACTATTTTCCAAAAGTATATTGAAGTAAGGCTATGAAGAGGCACTGAGAGCAAGGCAGAACTGCAGGAAACCTATTTCAGGAGGTAGACTGGAATTGCACTGAAAACATATGAAAAGACTCAGAACGTCGACAATGATGCACTTGGCCAAAAAGGGCGTATGCGTTCTTTCCTGAATATATTCAGGAAGAAACGCATACGCCCTTTCTGGCCAACCAAGCAAGCTCGCAAAGGAAATCTGCACTACAATGAAGTCTCACTGCCCCCCGGTCAAAGGGCCTTCTGAAAAAAGAGTAAAATCCAGAAAGGCAGGACAGGCCATGGAGAACTGGGAGCCTTGTTATGCTGATGGGCGAGATGTAAATTGCCAACAGCCACTCTGGAGAACTGTATGGTGTTTCCTGAAACATCCAAAAAACTAAGCAACAGAGCCTAGGGCACTTCCACTTATGGTCCTATAGCTTAGGGAAATTAAAATCAAAAAGACACAGCCACCCCAAAGGTTGGGATGGCTCTGTTTACAAGAACCTCGTTTACGGTACAAGTTCAATATCGCAAAAAGCGAAAAATGGATAAAGAAGTTGTGGTACTTACGTACAATGCAATATCACTCAGCAATGAAATCTATGTCATCAGGCCCGTAGCAGCATAATGAGTGGATTCAGGTACGATGATTCTAAGTGAAATAAGTCACACAGAAAGAGAAACATCATAAGATATCACTACTACACGGAATGTAAACTTGGCTACACAGGAACTGAATTACAAAAGAGAACAGGGTCTCAAATGTAGAAAACCAACTTATGCTTGCTTAAGGGGAAAGGTGAGTTGGGGTGCTGCATAAAACCAGAAATTGAAATTAGCAGATACCGTTCCATAAGACAAATATGTAATAGACAAGAGCTACTCCTTGCTCAACGAAGTGGACTCAACATCCCATATTAAAAGCCTAAGAATATACCTGACTAGTAAGAATCTTAAAACCTATGGATTTATATGTCTCCGAAAGAGAATCAAGCATGTGTACAGCGGCATAAACGCAGCAGTGATAGGATTGGTGAGGTTCGGTGAGCAAATGCAGACCCTTTGAAGTCATATTGCATGGTACCCATTCCATGGTCTCAACTCTCCAGGTTTAAGGGATTCTTCATTCAGCTAAAACATGCATGTGAAACCCAGACTATGATCCACGGTGTGATCGGGAAACGTGTTCAAATGTGTCTCAGTTTTCGTCCCGTGGAACTCGGGTGCAACATTCCAGATGCTTTACTAACACTCTCCCCACTTGGAGAGTCAGTGCCTTTAACCTCCTGTTTGGCCCAGTTTGCAATTTCTGTGGAAAATGAACAGGAATAGGGAGAACCAAAGAGAGACTAGCTGGAGGTGTCTGGACGGGCAAATTAAACTCTCATTTCCCACGAGGAAGAGGAATTAACCAAAGGCTCAGCGTGCCGTGCCGGAACCACACTAGGGCCTGAAGCAATCCTGCGGTGTTGCGGCCAGCTCACAAGAAAGCGAGTTGAAGAAAGGAGCTCAGGGGCACTGTAATTCACAAACCGGCAGAGTTATAAATGACAGCTATCGTCCAAAAATATATTGAAGTAAGGCTGCCAAGAGGACTTGAAAGCGGGGCAGAATTGCAGGAAACCGATTTCAGGAGGTAGACGGGAATTGCATGTAAAGCATAGGAAAAGAGGCAGAACGTCCACAATGATGCACTTGGCCAAAAAGGGCGTATGCGTTTTTTCCTGAATATATTCAGGAAAAAACGCATACGCCCTTTTTGGTCAACCAAGCAAGCTTGCAAAGGAAATCTGCACTACAATGAAGTCTCACTGCCCCCCGGTCAAAAGGGCCATCTGAAAAAAGTGTAAAATCCAGAAAGGCAGGACAGGCCATGGAGAACTGGGAGCCTTGTTATGCTGGTGGGCGGGATGTAAATTGCCAACAGCCACTCTGGAGAAGTGTATGGTGTTTCCTGAAACATCTAAAAAACAAAGCAACAGAGCCTAGGGCACTTCCACTTATGGTCCTATAGCTTAGGAATATTAAAATCAAAAAGACACAGCCACCCCAAAGTTTGGGCCGGCTCTGTTTACAAGAACCTCGTTTACGGTACAAGATCAATATCACAGAAAGCGAAAAATGGATAAAGAAGTTGTGGTACTTACGTACAATGCAATATCACTCAGCAATGAAATCTATGTCATCAGGCCCGTAGCAGCATAATGAGTGGATGCAGGTACGATGATTCTAAGAGAAATAAGTCACACAGAAAAAGAAACATCATAAGGTATCACTACTACACGGAATGTAAACTTGGCTACACAGGAACTGAATTACAAAACAGAACAGGGTCTCAAATGTAGAAAACCAACTTATGCTTGCTTAAGGGGAAAGGTGAGTTGGGGTGCTGCATAAAACCAGAGATTGAAATTAGCACAGATACCGTTCCATAAGCCAAATATGTAATAGACAAGAGCTACTCCTTGCTCAACGCAGTGGACTCAACACCCCATATTAAATGCCTAAGAATATACCTGACTAGAAATAATCTTAAAACCTACGGATTTATTTGTCTCCGAAAGAAAATCAAGCGTGTGTCCGGCGGCATAAACGCAGCAGTGATAGGATTGGTGAGGTTCGGTGAGCAAATGCAGACCCTTTGAAGTCATACTGCATGGTACCCATTCCATGGGTCTCAACTCTCCAGGTTTAAGGGATTCTTCCTTCAGCTGAAACATGCATGTGGAACACAGAGTATGATCCACCGTGTGATCAGGAAACGTGTTCAAATGTGTCTCAGTTTTCGTCCCCTGGTACTCGGGTGCAACATTCAAGACGCTTTACTAACACTCTCCCCACTTGGAGAGTCAGTGTCTTTAAACTCCTCTTTGGCCCAGTTTGCAATTTCTGCGGAAAATGTACAGGAATAGGGAGAACCAATGAGAGACTAGCTGGAGGTGTGTGGACGGCCAAATTTAACTCTCATTTCCCACCAGGAAGAGGAATTAACCAAAGGCTCAGCGTGCCATGCCGGAACCACACTAGGGCCTGAAGCAATCCTGCGGTGTTGCGGCCAGCTCACAAGAAAGCGAGTTGAAGAAAGGAGCTCAGGGGCACTGTAATTCACAAACCTGCAGAGTTATAAATGACAGCTATCGTCCAAAAATATATTGAAGGAAGGCTGCCAAGAGGACTTGAAAGCGGGGCAGAATTGTAGGAAACCGATTTCAGGAGGTAGACGGGAATTGCATGTAAAGCATAGGAAAAGAGGCAGAACGTCCACAATGATGCACTTGGCCAAAAAGGGCTTATGCGTTTTTTCCTGAATATATTCAGGAAAAAACGCATAAGCCCTTTTTGGCCAACCAAGCAAGCTTGCAAAGAAATCTGCACTACAATGAAGTCTCGCTGCCCCCCGGTCAAAAGGGCCATCTGAAAAAAGTGTAAAATCCAGAAAGGCAGGACAGGCCATGGAGAACTGGGAGCCTTGTTATGCTGATGGGCGGGATGTAAATTGCCAACAGCCACTCTGGAGAAGTGTATGGTGTTTCCTGAAACATCTAAAAAACTAAGCAACAGAGCGTAGGGCACTTCCACTTATGGTCCTATAGCTTAGGGAAATTAAAATCAAACAGACACAGCCACCCCAAAGTTTGGGACGGCTCTGTTTACAAGAACCTCGTTTACGGTACAAGTTCAATATCACAGAAAGCGAAAAATGGATAAAGAAGTTGTGGTACTTACGTACAATGCAATATCACTCAGCAATAAAATCTATGTCATCAGGCCCGTAGCAGCATAATGAGTGGATTCAGGTATGATGATTCTAAGTGAAATAAGTCACACAGAAAAAGAAACACCATAAGATATCACTACTACACGGAAGGTAAACTTGGCTACACAAGAACTGAATTACAAAACAGAACAGGGTCTCAAATGTAGAAAACCAACTTATGCTTGCTTAAGAGGAAAGGTGAGTTGGGGTGCTGCATGAAACCAGAGATTGAAATTAGCACATATACCATTCCATAAGCCAAATATGTAATAGACAAGAGCTACTCCTTGCTCAACGAAGTGGACTCAACACCCCATATTAAACGCTTAAGAATACACCTGACTAGAAATAATCTTAAAAACTACGAATTTATATGTCTCCGAAAGAGAATCAAGCGTGTGTACAGTGGCATAAACGCAGAAGTGATAGGATTGATGAGGTTCGGTGAGCAAATGCAGACCCTTTGAAGTCATATTGCATGGTACCCATTCCATGGGTCTCAACTCTCCATGTTTAAGGGATTCTTCCTTCAGCTAAAACATGCATGTGGAACCCAGAGTATGATCCACCGTGTGATCGGAAAACGTGTTCAAATGTGTCTCAGTTTACGTCCCCTGGTACTCGGGTGCAACATTCCAGACGCTTTGCTAACACTCTCCCCACTTGGAGAGTCAGTGCCTTTAACCTCCTGTTTGGCCCAGTTTGCAATTTCTGTGGAAAATGAACAGGAATAGGGAGAACCAATGTGAGACTAGATGGAGGTGTCTGGACGGGCAAATTTAACTCTCATTTCCCACCAGGAAGAGGAATTAACCAAAGGCTCAGCATGCCGTGCCGGAAACAAACTAGGGCCTGAAGCAATCCTGCGGTGTTGCGGCCAGCTCACAAGAAAGCGAGTTGAAGAAAGGAGCTCAGGGGCACTGTAATTCACAAACCTGCAGAGTTATAAATGACAGCTATCTTCCAAAAATATATTGAAGTAAGGCTCCCAAGAGGAGTTGAAAGCGGGGCAGAATTGCAGGAAACCGATTTCAGGAGGTAGACTGGAATTGCATTTAAAGCATAGGAAAGGAGGCAGAATGTCCACAATGATGCACTTGGCCAAAAAGGGCGTATGCGTTTTTTCCTGAATATATTCAGGAAAAAACGCATACGCCCTTTTTGGCCAACCAAGCAAGCTTGCAAAAGAAATCTGCACTACAATGAAGTCTCACTGCCCCCCGGTCAAAAGGGCCATCTGAAAAAAGTGTAAAATCCAGAAAGGCAGGACAGGCCATGGAGAACTGGGAGCCTTGTTATGCTGATGGGCGGGATGTAAATTGCCAACAGCCACTCTGGAGAAGTGTATGGTGTTTCCTGAAACATCTAAAAAACAAAGCAACAGAGCCTAGGGCACTTCCACTTATGGTCCTATAGCTTAGGGAAATTAAAATCAAAAAGACACAGCCACCCCAAGTTTGGGACGGCTCTGTTTACAAGAACCTTGTTCACCGTACAAGTTCAATATCACAGAAAGCGAAAAATGGATAAAGAAGTTGTGGTACATACGTACAATGCAATATCACTCAGCAATGAAATCTATTTCATCAGGCCCATAGCAGCATAATGAGTGGATTCAGGTACGATGATTCTAAGTGAAATAAGTCACACAGGGCTTACCTGGTGGCGCAGTGGTTGAGAGTCCGCCTGCCGATGCAGAGGACATGGGTTCGTGCCCCGCTCCGTGAAGATCCCACATGCCGCGGAGCGGCTGGGCCTGTGAGCCATGGCCGCTGAGCCTGCGCGTCCGGAGCCTGTGCTCCGCAATGGGAAAGACCACAACAGTGAGAGGCCCACGTACCACAAAAAAAAAAAATACAAAAATAAAAAAAATAAAAAAATAAGTCACACAGAAAAAGAAACATCATAAGATATCACTACTACACGGAATGTAAACTTGGTTACACAAGAACTAAATTACTAAACAGAACAGAGTGTCAAATGTAGAAAACCAATTTATGCTTGCTTAAGGGGAAAGGTGAGTTGGGGTGCTGCATACAACAAGAGATTGAAATTAGCACAGATACCGTTCCATAAGCCAAATATATAATAGACAAGTGCTACTCCTTGCTCAACGAACTGGACTCAACACCCCATATTAAACGCCTAACAATATACCTGACTAGTAAGAATCTTAAAAACTATGGATTTATATGTCTCCGAAAGAGAATCAAGCGTGTGTACAGCGGCATAAACACAGCAGCGATAGGATTGGTGAGGTTCGGTGAGCAAATGCAGACACTTTGAAGTCATATTGCATGGTATCCATTCCATGGGTCTCAACTCTCCAGGTTTAAGGGATTCTTCCTTCAGCTAAAACATGCATGTGGAACCCAGAGTATGATCCACCGTGTGATCGGGAAACGTGTTCAAATGTGTCTCAGTTTTCGTCCCCTGCTACTCGGGTGCAACATTCCAGACGCTTTACTAACACTCTCTCCACTTGGAGAGTCAGTGCCTTTAAACTCCTGTTTGGCCCAGTTTGCAATTTCTGTGGAAAATGAACAGGAATAGGGAGAACCAATGAGAGACTAGCTGGAGCTGTCTGGACGGGCAAATTTAACTCTCATTTCCCACCAGGAAGAGGAATTAACCAAAGGCTCAGCATGCCGTGCCGGAACCAAACTAGGGCCTGAAGCAATCCTGCGGTGTTGCGGCCAGCTCACAAGAAAGCGAGTTGAAGAAAGGAGCTCAGGTGCACTGTAATTCACAAACCTGCAGAGTTATAAATGACAGCTATCTTCCAAAAATATATTGAAGTAAGGCTGCCAAGAGGACTTGAAAGCGGGGCAGAATTGCAGGAAACCGATTTCAGGAGGTAGACTGGAATTGCATGTAAAGCATAGGAAAAGAGGCAGAACGTCCACAATGATGCACTTGGCCAAAAAGTGCGTATGCGTTTTTTCCTGAATATATTCAGGAAAAAACGCATACGCACTTTTTGGCCAACCAAGCAAGCTTGCAAAGGAAATCTGCACTACAATGAAGTCTCACTGCCCCCAGTCAAAAGGGCTATCTGAAAAAAGTGTAAAATCCAGAAAGGCAGGACAGGCCAAGGAGAACTAGGAGCCTTGTTATGCTGATGGGTGGGATGTAAATTACCAGCAGCCACTCTGGAGAAGTGTATGGTGTTTCCTGAAACATCCAAAAAACAAAGCAACAGAGCCTAGGGCACTTCCACTTATGGTCCTATAGCTTAGGGAAATTAAAATCAAAAAGACACAGCCACCCCAAAGTTTGGGACGGCTCTGTTTAAAAGAAACTCGTTTACGGTACAAGTTCAATATCACAGAAAGCGAAAAATGGATAAAGAAGTTGTGGTACTTACGTACAATGCAATATCACTCAGCAATGAAATCTATGTCATCAGGCCCATAGCAGCATAATGAGTGGATTCAGGTACGATGATTCTAAGTGAAATAAGTCACACAGAAAAAGAAACATCATAAGATATCACTACTACACGTAATGTAAACTTGGCTACACAGGAACTGAATTACTAAACAGAACAGGGTGTCAAATGTAGAAAACCAACTTATGCTTGCTTAAGGGGAAAGGTGAGTTGGGGTGCTGCATACAACAAGAGATTGAAATTAGCACAGATACCGTTCCATAAGCCAAATATGTAATAGACAAGAGCTACTCCTTGCTCAACGAAGTAGACTCAACACCCCATATTAAACGCCTAACAATATACCTGACTAGTAAGAATCTTAAAACCTATGGATTTATATGTCTCCGAAAGAGAATCAAGCATGTGTACAGCTGCATAAACGCAGCAGTGATAGGATTCGTGAGGTTCGGTGAGCAAATGCAGACCCTTTGAAGTCATATTGCATGGTACCCATTCCATGGGTCTCAACTCTCCATGTTTAAGAGATTCTTCCTTCAGCTAAAACATGCATGTGGAACCCAGAGTATGATCCACCGTGTGATCGGAAAACGTGTTTAAATGTGTCTCAGTTTTCGTCCCCTGCTACTCGGGTGCAACATTCCAGACGCTTTACTAACACTCTCCCCACTTGGAGAGTCAGTGCCTTTCACCTCCTGTTTGGCCTAGTTTGCAACTTCTGTGGAAAATGTACAGGAATAGGGAGAACCAATGAGAGACTAGGTGGAGGTGTCTGGACGGGCAAATTTAACCCTCATTTCCCACCAGGAAGAGGAATTAACCAAAGGCTCAACGTGCCATGCAGGAAGCACACTAGGGCCTGAAGCAATCCTGAGGTGTTGCAGCCAGCTCACAAGTAAGCGAGTTGAAGAAAGGAACTCAGGGGCACTGTAATTCACAAACCTGCAGAGTTATAATTGATAGCTATCGTCCAAAAATATATTGAAGTAAGGCTGCCAAGAGGACTTGAAAGCGGGGCAGAATTGCAGGAAACCGATTTCAGGAGGTAGACAAGAATTGCATGTAACGCATAGGAAAAGAGGCAGAATGTCCACAATGATGCTCTTGGCCAAAAAGGGCGTATGCGTTTTTTCCTGAATATATTCAGGAAAAAACGCATACGCCCTTTTTGGCCAAACAAGAAAGCTTGCAAATGAAATCTGCACTACAATGAAGTCTCACTGCCCCCCGGTCAAAAGGGCCATCTGAAAAAAGTGTAAAATCCAGAAAGGCAGGACAGGCCATGGAGAACTGGGAGCCTTGTTATGCTGATGATCGGGATGTGAATTGCCAGCAGCCACTCTGGAGAAGTGTATGGTGTTTCCTGAAACATCCAAAAAACAAAGCAACAGAGCCTAGGGCACTTCCACTTATGGTCCTATAGCTTAGGGAAATTAAAATCAAAAGACACAGCCACCCCAAAGTTTGGGACGGCTCTGTTTACAAGAACCTCGTTTACAGTACAAGTTCAATATCACAGAAAGCGAAAAATGGATAAAGAAGTTGTGGTACTTACGTACAATGCAATATCACTCAGCAATGAAATCTATGTCATCAGGCCCGTAGCAGCATAATGAGTGGATTCAGGTACGATGATTCTAAGTGAAATAAGTCACACAGAAAAAGAAACATCATAAGATATCCCTAATACACGGAATGTAAACTTGGCTACACAGGAACTGAATTACAAAACAGAACAGGGTGTCAAATGTAGAAAACCAACTTATGCTTGCTTAAGGGGAAAGGTGAGTTGGGGTGCTGCATGAAACCAGAGATTGAAATTAGCACAGATACCGTTCCATAAGCCAAATATGTAATAGACAAGAGCTACTCCTTGCTCAACGAAGTGGACTCAACACCCCATATTAAACGCCTAAGAATATACCTGACTAGTAAGAATCTTAAAACCTATGGATTTATATGTCTCTGAAAGAGAATCAAGCGTCTGTACAGCAGCATAAACGCAGCAGTGATAGGATTGGTGAGGTTCGGTGAGCAAATGCAGACCCTTTGAAGTCATATTGCATGGTACCCATTCCATGGGTCTCAACTCTCCAGGTTTAAGGGATTCTTCCTTCAGCTAAAACATGCATGTGGAACGGAGTGTATGATCCACCATGTGATCGGGAAACGTGTTCAAATGTGTCTCAGTTTTCGTCCCCTGGTACTCGGGTGCAACATTCCAGACGCTTTACTAACACTCTCCCCACTTGGAGAGTCAGTGCCTTTAACCTCCTGTTTGGCCCAGTTTGCAATTTCTTCAGAAGATGAACAGCAATAAGGAGAAGTAATGGGAGACTATCTGTAAGTGTCTGGACGGGCAAATTTAACTCTCATTTCCCACCAGGAAGATAAATGAACCAAAGGCTCCGCGTGCCATGCTGGAACTAGATTAGGGCCTGAGGAGATCCTGCGGTGTTGCGGCCAGCTCACAAGAAAGCGAGTTGAAGAAAGGAGCTCAGGGGCACTGTAATTCAGAAACCTGCAGAGTTATAAATGACAGCTATCATCCAAAATTATACTGAAGTAAGGCTGCGAAGAGGACTTGAATGCGGGGCAGAATTGCTGGAAACTGATTTCAGAACGTACACTGGAGTAGCTCTTAAAGCATAGGAAAAGAGACAGAACTTGGAAAATAATGCACTTGGCAAAAAAGGGCATATGTGTTTTATCCAGAGCTCTCATACCTGAGGGGAGGAGATTCCCAGCAGGCTCCAACTGCCACCTGAGGGCTCACATTGCCAAGGCAACGTGAGCATGCCAGGCAGGAGTTACCTCACAGCAGAGGTCCCACCTCACAGAAGGGTGAGAAACCCAGCCAACATCAGACTCTCACCAGAGGGCCCACATCACCAAGGGGATGGGAACCAGGCAGGAGTGTCTTCACATCAGTGGGGCCACATCATCAAAAGCTGAGGTACTCAGCACATGTGTCCTCAAACCAGAGGACCCACATCACCAAGGACCTCGGAGTGAGGCAGGCAGGAGTAGCCTCACAACACTGGGCGCATAGAATAAAAAAGTGAGGAATCCAGCAGTTGGAACCTCCCAGCAGGCGGCCCAGAGCACCGAGACCATGGGATCCAGGCCACAGTGAACTCACAGAAGAGGGCCCATGTCATGAAACTGAGCAACCCAGCCATTGGGACCTCAGAGCAGGAGGCCCACATCCCCATGGGGATGGAATTCTGGTAGGAGTGTCCTCGCACCACTGAGAACGTATCAGAAAATTTTGGGCGACCAGCAGTTAGGGCCTGACGCCAGAGGACCCTCATCACCAAGGGAAGGAGGCTCCCAGCAGGCTCCAACTGCCACCAGAGGGCTGACGTTGCCAAGGCGATGTGTGCCAACCAGGCACGAATGACCTCACAGCAGAGGGCCCACCTCAGAGAAGTGTGACGAACCCAGTCAGGATCAGACTCGCACCAGAGGGCCCACATCACCAAATGGATTGGAACCAGGCAGGAGTGTCCTCACATGAGTAGGGCCACATCATCTAAACGTGAGGAACCCAGAACATGTGGCTTCAAACCATAGGACACCCATCACCAAGGGGCTGGGAGTGAGGCAGGCAGGAGGAGCCTCATAACAGAGGGCCCAAAAATAAGAAAGGTGAGGAATCCAGCAGTTGGAACCTCCCAGCAGGCGGCCCAGAGCACAGAGGCTAGAGGAACCAGGCCAGAGTGAACTAACACCAGACAGCCCACATCATGAAACTGTGAGCAACCCAGACATTGGGACCTCAGAGCAGAAGGCCCACATCCCCATGGTGATGGGAACATGACAGGAGTGTCCTGGCATCACTGGGCTCACATCAGAAAACGTGGGGTGCTCAGAAGTTAGGGCCTGACGCTAGAGGGCACTCATCACTGAGAGGAGGAGGCTCCCAGCAGGCTCCAGCTGCCACCAGAGGGCCAACGTCGCCAAGGTGATGTGTTCCAGCCTGGCAGGAGTGACCTCACAGCAGAGGGCCCACCTCACAGAAGGGTGAGGAACACAGCCAGGATCAGACTCTCACCAGAGGGCCCACATCACCAAGGGGATGGGAACCAGGCAGGAGTGTCCCCACACCAGTGGGACAACATCATCGAAAGGTGAGGATCCCAGCACATGTGTCCTCAAACCAGAGGAACCACATCACCAAGGGGTTCGGAATGAGGCTGGCAGGACTGGCCTCACAACACAGGGTCCATAGAATATAAAAGTTGAGGAATCCAGCAGTTGGAACCTCCCAGCAAGTGGCCCAGAACACCGAGGCTATGGGATCCAGGCCGCAGTGAACTCACAGCAGAGGGCCCACATCATGAACCTGTGAGCAGCCCAGCTGTTGGGACCTCAGAACAGAAGGCCCACATCCCCATTGGGATGGGAACCTGGCAGGAGTGGCTTTGCACCACTTAGCACATATCAGAAAATGTTAGGAGCCCAGCAGTTAGGGCCTGACGCCAGGGGGCCCTCATAACTGAGGGGAGGAGACTCCCAGCAGGTTCCAACTGCCAACAGAGGGCCCACGTCTACAAGGTGGCATGCGCCAGCCAGGCAGTAGTGACCTCACAGCAGAGGGCCTATCTCACAGAAGGGTGAGGAACCGAGGCAGGATGAGACTCTCACCAGAGGGCCCACAACACCAAGGGGATGGGAACCAGTCAGGACTGTCCTCCCACCAGTGGGGCCACATCATCGAAAGGTGAGGAACCCAGCACATGTGGCCTCATATCAGAGGACATACATCACAAAGGGGATGGGAGTGAGGCAGGTAGGAGTAGCCTAAAAACAGAGGGCCCAAAGAATAAAAAAAGTGAGGAATCCAGCATTTGGAACCTCCCAGCAGGCGGCCGAGAGCACAGAAGCTATGGGATGCAGGCAGGAGTGAACTAACAGCAGAGAGCCCACATCATGAAACTGTGAGCAACCCAGGCATTGGGACCTCAGAGCAGAAAGCCCACATCCCCATTGGGATGGGAACCTGACAGGAGTGTCCTGGCATCACTGGGCTCACATCAGAAAACGTGGGGAGCCCAGCAGTTAGAGCCTGATGCTAGAGGGCCGTCATCACCGAGGGCAGGAGGCTCCCAGCAGGTTCCATGTGCCAACAGAGGGCCCACGTCGCCAAGGTGATGTGTGCAAGTCAGGCAGGATTGACCTCACAGCAGAGGGCCTACCTCACAGAAGAGTGAGGAACCCAGCCAGGATAAGACTGTCACCAGAAGGCCCACATCACCAAGGGGATGGGAACCAGGCAGGAGTGTCCTCACACCAGTGGGGCCACATCATTGAAAGTTGCCTAACCCAGCACATGTGGCCTCAAACCAGAAGACCCACATCACGAAGGGGTTGCGAGTGAGGCAGGCAGGAGGAGCATCACAACACAGGACCCATAGAATACAAAAGTTGAGGAATCGAGCAGTTGGAACCTCCCAGCAGGCAGCCAAGACCACAGAGGCTATGGGATCCAGGCCACAGTGAACTAACACCAGAGAGCCCACATCATGAAATTGTGATCAACCCAGCCGTTGGAACCTCAGAGCAGAAGGCCCACATCCCCATGGGGATGGGAACCTAAGAGGAGTGCTTGAGCAACACTGGGCTCACTAAGAAAAGTTGGGGAGCCCAGCAGTTAGGGCCTGACGTCAGAGGGCCCTCATCACAGAGCTGAGGAGGCTCCCAGCAGGGTCCAATTGCCACCAGAGGGCTCATGTCAACAAGGAGAGGTGAGCAACCCAGGCAAGAGTTACCTGATAGTAGAGGGCCCACCTCACAGATGGGTGAGGAACCCAGCCAGGATCAGACTCTCACCAGAGGGCCCACATCACAAAGGGGATGGGACCCAGTCAGGATTATCCTCACACCAGTGGGGCCTCATCATCTTAAGGTGAGGAACCCAGCACATGTGTCCTCAAACCAGAGGACCCACATCACCAAGGGCCTTGGAGTGAGGCAGGCAGGAGTAGCCTCACAACACAGGGCACATAATATAAAAAACGTGAGGATTCCAGCATTTAGACCTTCCAGCAGGCGGCCCAGAACACCGAGGCTATGGGATCCAGGCCACAGTGAACTCACAGCAGAGGGCCCACATCACAAAACTGTGAGCAACCCAGGAGTTGAGACTTCAGCGCAGAAGGACCACATCCCCATGGGAATGGGAACCTGGCTGGAGTGTCCTCGCACCACTGGGCGCACATCAGAAAATGTGGGGAGCCCACCATTTAGGGCCTGACGCCAGAGGGCCGTCATCACCAGAGGAGGAGGCGCCCTGCACGCTCCAACTGCCACCAGAGGGCTCACGTCTCCAAGGTGACGTGTGCCAGCCAGGCAGGAGTGACCTCACAGCAGAGGGCCTACCTCACAGAACGTTGAGGAACCCAGCCAGGATTAGACTCTCGCCAGAGGGCCCACCTCACCAAGGGGATGGGAACCAGGCAGGAGTGTCCTCACACGAGTGGGGTCACATCATCGAAAGGTGAGGAACGCAGCACATGTGGCCTCAAGCCATAGGACAGTCATCACCAAGGGGCTGGCAGTGAGGCAGGCAGGAGGAGCCTCACAACAGAGGGCACATAGAATAAAAAAGTTGAGGAATCCAGCAGTTGGAACCTCCCAGCAGGCGGCTCAGAGCACCGATGATAAGGGATCCTTGCCGGAGTGAACTCACAGCAGAGGGCCCACATCATGGTACTGTGAGCAAGCCAGCCGTTTTGACCTCAGAGCAGAAGGCCCATATCGCCATGGGGATGGGAACCTGGCAAGAGTCTCCTCACTCACTTGGCACACATCAGAAAATGTGGGGAGCCCAGCAGTTATGGCCTAAGGCAAGAGGGCCCTCATCACCGAGGGGAGGAGGATCCCAGCACACTCCAACTGCCACCAGAGGGCCCACGTCGCCAAGGTGACGTGGGCCAGACAGGCATGATTGACCTCACAGCAGAGGGCCCACCTCACAGAAGGGTGAGGAACCCAGCCAGGATCAGACTCTCACCTGAGGGCCCACATCAGCAAGGGGATGGGAACCAGTCAGGACTGTCTTCCCTCCAGTGGGGTCACATCATCGAAAGGTGCGGAACCCAGCACATGTGGCCTCAAATCAGAGGACACATATCACAAAGGGAATGGGAGTGAGGCAGGCAGGAGTAGCCTAAAAACAGAGGGCCCAAAGAATAAGAAAGGTGAGGAATCCAGCAGTTGGAACCTCCCAGCAGGCGGTCCAGAGCACAGAAGCTATGGGATGCAGGCAGGAGTGAACTAACAGCAGAGAGCCCACATCATGAAACTGTGAGCAACCCAGGCTTTGGGACCTCAGAGCAGAAGGCCCACACCCCAATGGGGATGTGAACCTGGCTGGAGTGTCCTCGCACCACTGGGCACACATCACAAAATGTGGGGAGCCCAGCAGTTAGGGCCTGATGCCAGAGGGCCCTCATCACCGAGGAGAGGAGGCTCCCAGCAGGCTCCAAATGCCACCAGAGGGCTCATGTCCACAAGGCGAGGTGAGCAAGCCAGGCAAGAGTGACCTCACATCAGACGGCCCACCTCACAGATGGGTGAGGAACCCAGCCAGGATCAGACTCTCAACAGAGGGCCCACATCACCAAGGGGATGTGAACCAGGCAGGAGTCTCCTAAGACCATTGGTCCCACATCATCGAAAGGTGAGGAACCCAGCACATGTGGCCTCAAACCAGACGACACACATCACGAAGGGGCTGGGAGTGAGGCAGGCAGGAGGATCCTCACAACAGAGGGCCCAAAAATTTAAAAAAGTGAGGAATCCAGCAGTTGGAACCTCCCAGCAGGCGGCCAAGAGCACAGAGGCTATGGGATCCAGGCTTCTGTGAACTAACACCAGAGAGCCCACATCATGAAAATGTGAACAACCCAGCCGTTGGGACCTCAGAGCAGAAGGCCCACATCCCCATGGAGATGGGATCCTAAGAGGAGTGCCAAAGCATCACTGGGCTCACTAAGAAAAGTTGGTGAGCCCAGCAGTCAGGGCCTGATGCAAGAGGGCCCTCATCACCGGGGGGAAGAGATTCCCAGCACGCTCCAACTGCCACCACACGGCTGACTTCACCAAGGCAATGTGTGCCAGCCATGCAGGAGTGACCTATCAGCAGAGGGTCTCCCTCACAGGTGGGTGAGGAACAAAGCCAGGAACAGACTCTCACCAGGGTGTCCACATAACCACGTGGATGAGAACCAAGCAGGAGTGTCCTCACACTAGTGGGGCCACATCATCGAAAGGTGAGGAACCCAGCAAAAGTGGCCACAAACCAGAGGACCCACATCACCAAGGGGTTGAGAGTGAGGTAGGTGTCTGGACGGGCATATTTAACACTCATTTCCCACCAGGAAGAGGAATTAACCAAAGGCTCAGCGTGCCCTGCCAGAAGCAGATTAGGGCCTGAAGCAGTCTTGCGGGTTTGCGGCCAGCTCACAAGAAAGCGAGTTGAAGAAAGGAGCTCAGGGGCCCTGTAATTCACAAACCTGCAGAGTTATAAATGACAGATAACGTCCAAAAATATATTGAAGTAAGGCTGCGAAGAGGACTTGAAAGCGGGGCAGAATTGCAGGAAACCGATTTCAGGAGGTAGACTGGATTTGCATTTAAAGCATAGGAAAAGAGGCAGAACATCGACAATGATGCACTTGGCAACAAAGGGCGTATGAGTTTGTTCCTGAATATATTCAGGAACAAACACATACGCCCTTTTTGGCAAACCAAGCAAGCTTGCAATGGAAATCCGAACTACTATGAAGTGTCACTTCCCCCCGGTCTAAAGGGCCATCTGAGAAAAGTGTAAAATCCAGAAAGGCAAGACAGGCCATGGGGAAAAAGGAGCCTTGTTATGCTGATGGGCGGGATGTACATTGCCAACAGCCACTCTGGAGAAGTGTATGGTGTTTCCTGATACATCTGAAAAACAAAGCAACAGAGTCTAGGGCATTTCCACTTATGGTCCTATAGCTTAGGGAAATTAAAATCAAAAAGACACAGCCACCCCAAAATTTACAACGGCTCTGTTTACAGGAGCCTCTTCTACAGTACAAGTTAAATATCCCAGAGAACAAATAATTGATAAAGAAGTTGCGGTACTTATGTACAACAGAATACCACTCAGCAATGAAATCTGTGTCACCAGGCCTGTACCAGCATAATGAGTGGATTGAGGCATGATGATTCTAAGTGAAATAAGTCACACAGAAAAAGAAACATCATAAGGTATCACTAATGCACGGAATGTAAACTTGGCTACACATGAACTGAATTACAAAACAGAACAGGGTCTCAAGTTTAGAAAACCAACTTATGCTTGCTTAAGGGGAAAGGTGAGTTGGGGTGCTGCATAAAACCAGAGTTTGAAATTAGCACAGATACCGTTCCATAAGCCAAATATGTAATAGACAAGACCTACCCCTTGCTCAACGAAATGGACTCAACAATGAGGTATCACCTCACACCTGTTAGAATGGGCATCATCTGAAAATCTACAAACAACAAATGCTGGAAAGGGTGTGGAGAAAAGGAAGCCTCTTCCACTATTGTTGGGAATATAAATTGATACAGTCACTATGGAGAACAATATGGAGTTTCTTAAGAAACTAATAATAGAATTACCATATGATACAGCAATCCCAGGACTGGACATATACCCAGACAAAACCATAAATCAAAAAGAGACATTCACCGCAATGTTCATTGCATCACTATTTACAATATCGAGGTAATGGAAGCAACCTAAATGCCCACAGACAGACGAATGCATAAAGATGTGGTACATATATAAAATGGAATATTACTAAGCCATGAAAGGAATGAAATTGGGTCATTTGTAGAGACGTCGATGGATCTAGAGACTGTCATACAGAGTGAAGTAAGTCAGAAAGAGAAAAACAAATCTTGTATATTCATGCATATATGTGGAACCTAGAAAAACTGTACAGATTAACCGTTTTGCAAGGCATAAATAGAGCAACAGATGTAGACAACAATCGTATGGACAACAAGGGGGGAAAGCTCTTGGAGGGGTGGTGGTGGGAGGAGTTGAGAGATTGGGATTGGCATGTAAACATTTATATGTATAAAATAGATAACCAATGAGAACCTGCTGTATAAAAATATAAAATAAAATTCAAAATTAAAAAGAAATAAAATTTAAAAAATAAAACAGAAAAAACAATTATTCCCTTCACATACATGTATTTATATGAATAAATTATTTCCATGCTTATATCTGTAAATACAAAAAAGAGGAATAAAATCTACCTTGAACCAAAAACGAAAAAGAGAAAAAAAAAACAGAACCCACCAGTTACTCAGAGGAAAACCGTATCAGGGCACTTGCTCCAGTTGTAAACAATTCTGAAGTTGGTCAGTGGTGGGGAATCGTCTCCCATTCAGCCAGCAGCCCCCACACAACAAGCGTCCTCATTGCAAAGCTGGGGCACCGTGCCGAGGCATCTGTGAGTAAACGTGAGCTGAACCCCAGGCCAGTTGCTGCTGAACTGTTCCCGCCCTTCCCAGGTAAAACACCTGAATATATACAAGGACTTGAAAGCCTAGAGGAAGGGCCATGGAGCCACACGAGTGACAGCATGCCAGCTGACTTGGTGCCTGCAGGCCAGCCAGGATGGTCCTGGCCCTGGGTGCTCTTCTGGAAGATTTCCATTTCCCTGCCTGAGATACCCGTCCTGTCCCTGCCCCCACTGCTTTTTTCCTTCCTCACCTCTGCCCAGGGAGAAATTCCAGCAGCAGGTATGGGTGACACATCCTCTTCTTTAGCAGGTGGCAGCCTGGCAACTGCTGCAGAAAGTCCAGCAGAGCCCCACTCACACTGGGCCACCCACAAAGCCGTGGCCTCTCACTCCCTCCCACCAGCCCAGCCCCGAGACTGCTGACAGGGCAGAGAAAATGGCGTCAGGCACAGCTGCAGGGGCTTTTGCTGCCTGGAGTGGTATTTATATTGATCTCAACCCAGGCACACCTGGGGAGGGCTGGCCGGCATGGTAAGGCTGCCCAGGTCAGCCAATCATCACCCCTCAGGGGCTCACAGTTGCAGACAATGGAACTTGCTGAACCGGCCAGGTCCAAGGAACAGGTGTGGGCTCCTGAGAGTCAGGATAGACAAGGGGCTGCAGCTTTGGCTTGTTTTCTAATCATTTTATCTGGCCCATGAGTGGGAGACAACTTCAAGAAAACCCTCTCCTAATGAGAGGAACCCAGGAGTCAGGGAGAGGAGGGGTGGGTGGTGGTTGGAGACAGAGGCCTGGTGCCCTGGGTGCAGTGGAAGTCTCTGGAAGACCAGGTGGAGGGAGGCCACACAGAGTGATGCCCAGGGTCACAGACCTGTCGGAGCTGCTGTTTGTTAGTTCAAGTCCTGCTCTGAGGTGCTCTGTGTCAGCTCTGAGCGACAGGTGAGCTGGGGGTGCTCTTCAATGAGGGCTATGTGCACGGTTCCTGTGTGCCCAGCCCTGCCACGGTACCTGCAAGGGTAGCTCTGTATCCTGGGAGGGGCCTGACCATGAGAGCCCCGTGGGCTGGGTTGGGGGTGGGGTACCTGCCCAGGAGAGCTCCATATCCTGGGATTGGCCTGACCACGAGAGCCCCATGGGCTGCTGGGGACCTGGTAAAGGATGTCAGGACAGTCAGTGAAGCCACCGAGGATATACCTCCAGTTGCTCCTGATCCCTACACCCTGCTGGTCATTCTACCAACCACCAGGACATGGTATTCTGTATTAGTCTTCAATGATGCCTTCTTTTGTATTCCATTAGTCCCAGAGTCACAAGAAATTTTGGCTTGTGAGTGGCAGGACTCAACATACAACTAAAACAATACTTCCGGGCCGTCTTGCCCCAAGGGTTCAAAAATTCCCACACCATCTTTGGGGAAAGCTTAGCTAACGACCGAAAAGTTCTACCTCTGGAAAAGGAAACCCTCCTTCAATATGCAGACGACATTCTGATCGCCAGCCCTACTAAGGAGGCCTCTGAACTACAAAGCCAATAAAGGATAGAAGTTGTCCAAGAAAAAGCTCAAATATCACAGACTGCAGTGACCTGCCTGGGCTTCATTCTCACACAAGGTCAGAGAAGCCCATCCCAGGAAAGGGAAGAAACCATTTGCAGCCTTACGCCTTTCTAAAACTAGAAGACAGCTTAGGGGTTCCTGGGGAGGCCAGGGTTTGCTGCTTCTGGATCCCTAACTACAGTCTACTAGCTGGGCCTCTATATGAAACACTGAAAGGAAAAGATGATGATCCTTTTGAACAGAATCCAGAAGTGGCCTTTCAAGAATGGAAAGAGCAGTCAATTCAGACCCTTGCCCTGGAACTCCCTAATTGAGCTAAACCCTTTGACCTTTCCATTCCCGGTGAAAGGTGAATCGCCATTGGAGAATTAGTGCAAAAACTGGGACCACTTGAAATGGAACAACGCAAGAATGCCATCCAGGTAGGATAAACTACAGTCACCAAGGGGCTTGGCCCACTGCCACATCTGGCCAAGATACTGGCGGTATCTAAAAACCTGGAAATCAGCAGCCCAAAAGGCCACCTCCCTCCTAAGGGAAAAGGACCCCACGTGGTGATCCTAATCACCAACCATGCCCTGAAGTTGCAGGGTTCGCTCCGTGGGCACACCGACCTCGAGTGAGGAGGCCCTCCAACTCCAACATCCAGAGAGATAACCGGGGGCAACAGGGCACCATGACGACTCGTGTGAACATCACTTGACCTGGAGTTTCTCTCATAAAACAACAATAGTGTGTCCCGAAGGAGTAGACTACTGCTTGCAGGACTTCCTGCACCCGGAGGGGAGCTAATAATCTTGGCGGGGGAACCGTATATCACACCGTCACCATAGAAAAGCCTACAGACACCGTGATGATGGTGGCCAATAAGACCGGCTGGACTCCTGTTTACTTCAAAAGGCTGTTGACTCAGTGGCCATCATGGTCCTTGATCACCACTGACCCTGGACTGTCTGGGAGTTGAGCGGGCAGGGCTCTGACACCTGGTGCTGTTTTTACGTTAATTCAGGGGCCTAATTGAAGAAAGAGCAGACTACTGGTCAGAACATCTAGGCTGGCAGAAACGGTCAGCCTAAGGTGGCCGAACAAATGTGGGGCGGGGTGAAACCGGCCCCCACAGCGTCTCTGCACATCTCTTTCCTGGACCCTTAAAGGTCATTAGAATCTATAACACTTCCAATGCTGGTGCTCAGGCGGACGAGCAGGGAGGCAGGGGTCCTGGGGCCAATCAACGTCACCTGGAGGCTGCTGGGGAGAAGTTCTGACCCTCGTCCCCTGGTATGAGGGCTCCCAACTCAGCACTCAGCAGTTACAGAAGAAGGGTCTGCACCCTCAGCACTCCAAGAATGAGGAACGGGACAAAAGGCAGAGGAGGGGTTTGTCCCCAGCAAAGCCCATTAAAAATCCCTGGGAGATAAAAATAGAATGTGGGCAATAAAGTCAAGTCTGACCTTTTTTATCCTTTGTGCTTTGTCTAATTTCACGTGCTCCTAGGGTCCCGCATGCAGAGGTTCCACACCCGGCACTTCAGACCAGATTTCCTGGTGCAGAATGGCTGGGTCGACACCTCAGCTCCTGGGGCCCAGTGCAGACTCCGAGATATAGAGCCTGAGCTGCAGCCAACCCGGCCCTTGAGAGCTCCGCCCCCTCCCTCTCACTGACTCTGACAGGATCTCTACACAGCAGCCCAGCCCACAGCCCACGGGGTAGTGCATGCTCTCACCTCTCCATTCTCTGATGAAAATATAAAGTTTCCTTTGCTTGGGAACCAAACTCAGTCTCGATCTGTTGGCCCCAATGACACTGGGCAGGGGGACCCTTGTTGGGGTCCACTCTGGAGGATCAGTAACAGAAATTGAGACTATTGTAACTTCAATGAACAGATGTGTGAGCCAAACTGTAGTTAACATAGAACAGTTTATAAGGCTCGGGTAAAATAAGATGTTTCTAACACTTCCATTTGATATTTCCATCACTTTATTATAAGCAAGTTCAGTGAAAAGGTTTGTCTTATTTGTCAGGTCAATATTAGAGAAATGAAGTGATTTCTTTCCAAGGATGTACATCTAATAATCTTGGTTAAAGCTTCAATCTTGTTTTAAATGCTTTTCCATTGAAAATGATACCTCTCTTTCAGCTCCCCCATTTCTGAGAAGTATAAAATCTTATAATTTATTATTACCAAAGGGGAAAGGTGGGAGGAGGGATAAATTAACAGTTTGGAATTAACACATACACACTGCTATGTATAAAATAGATCATCAACAAGGAACTACTGTATAGCACAGGGAACTACACTCAATATTGTGCAATAACCTATAAGGGGAAATAATCGGAAAAAGAATAGATATTTTTATTGACATCATCTATCAATGACAGTTAAAGTGTAACCTAAGGGAAGCCGGTGGTGAGTGCTTCTGACCCTGAAGACTTCAGTCATCTAAAGTTTGGACTCTGCCTACTTCCCAAGGCCCTTAATGAACATATGTGTAGCCGTAGCTTAAAAAACTCCCCAGTTTGGGTTTCGGGGAGACACTGATTTTGAAAAAGCCCTGGTGTTCTCCTTACATGAATGGGACTCTTCCTACTGCTAAAACATGTCTGTCACACCCAGAGGATGGTATACCGTCTGATCAGGAAGAGTTTGGAAAAGGCATCTCATCTCCTCATCTCCTGGTGCTCGGGTTCACCCCTCCAGCGTCTTTACTAACAGTCTCCCCACTTGGAGATGTCAACACTGTCAACATCCTGTTGCGTACAGTTTGGAATTTGTCCAGAGGATGAAGCGGAAGGATGAGGAACAATGAGAGACAAGTCCTAGGTGTTCAGACAGGCACATGTCACTCTAATTTCCAATCAGGAAGATGAATTGACCAAAGGCTAGGGTTGCCCATGGAAACAGTATAGGGCTTGAGGAAATCCCACTGCTTTGTGGCCAGTTCCCATAAACACAAGTTGAACAATGGAACTCAGGGGCAGTAAAATTCACGAAACTGCAGAGTTGAAAATATCTATCACTGAAAAATGTCTTGAGGAAAGTCAGAGAAAAGGATTGGCAAGCAAGGGAGAATGGCAGGAAAGGGATTTGAGGAGGTAGAAAGGACTCGCCATTAAGCACAAGAAAAGGGGCTGAACATTGCCGACATTGCAGTTGGCCAAAAAGGCTGTATGCGTTTTTTTCTGTATATATTCAAGAAAAGGGCATACACTTTTTTAGCCAACCAAACAGGTGGGCACTGGAAATCAATACTACAAAAGATATCACTTCGCATCAGTCAGAAGAGCCATCCTCATAAAGTGTAAACGCCAGAAATGCAGGACAGGGCAAGGAGAAGAGGGAGCCCTGTGAGGCTTATAGTGGAAATGTATATTGCCAACGGCCATTCTGGAGAAGTGTATTGTGTTTACTAAAGCATCTAAAAAATGAGCTACAGAGCATAGGGCACTTGCACTCATGGGCGTATATCTTGGGAAAAACAAAAATCGAGAGGACACAGGCACCCCAATATTTACTGCCTCTCTGTTTAAAAGATCCTCGACTAGGATATAACTTAAATGTCTCTGGAGGGAAAAAATGGATAGAGATGTGGTACTTATGTAGAGTGGAATATTACTCAGCCTGGAAATCAATGAAATATGGCCAGTTGTAACAACTCCGGAGGAGTTACGTATGATCATTCTAAGTGACATAAATATGTAGAAAACACGCGTAAGGCTGCTAAACGGGAAAGGTGGGGAGGGGTGAGGCATCATCCAGGAGGTTGAAATTAGCAAAGATACCATTCCAAATACCAAACTGATAATCAACAAGGCCTACACGGTAGCTAAAAGAACTGCACTCAGCACACTCAAGTCACCGGAAAAGAATATCTATGACTGGTAAGAATCTGAAAAAGAATTTATTGATGTCTCTCTGTACGTGAATCAAGTGGATGTACAGCAGCAAGAAACAGAGCTTTGAAAATCAGCTGTAACCAATATAGTAATAAATTGAAAAAAATAAACGACAGAGAGACAGAGAAAACCTCTTACAACTTTTCCTCAGGGACGGTGATGCAACATGGATTGAACACATCTAGACCCACAGCAGGATGAGACATAAGGCTGGAAACTGTTCGCGCTAAGAGAAATGTGAGGTTGGGTGAGGAAATGCACACCCTTTAAAGTAATACTACCTGGTACCCATTCAATGGGTCCCAAATCTGCAGGTTCAAGGAATCTTCCTACAGCTAAAACATGCATGGAAAACCCAGAGGACTGTACACCATGTGATCGGGAGATGTGTCTAAAATGCACCTCATTTATCCTCTCCTGGTGCTCCTGTTCATCATTCCAGCCACGTTACTTAGAATCTCCCCACTTAGAGAATCAGCACATTTAAACTTCTGTTTCACACATTTTGCAAATTGTGAGGAGGATGAACGGGAACAGGGGGAACCAATGAGAGAATAGTTGTAGGGGTTTGGACGGGCACATGTCACTCTAATTTCCCATTAAGAATAAGAATTAAAAAAAGGCTCAGCCCGCCTCGCCGGAGCCAAAATAGGGCCTGAAGCAATCCTGCGGTTTTGAGGCCAGCTCACAAAAGAGCAACTTAAAAAATGGAGCTCAGGGTCACTGCAATTCACAAACCTGCAGAGTTATAAATGAAAACTAACGTCCAAAAATATGTTGAGGTAAGGCAAAGAAGAGGATCTGAATGCAAGACAGAATTGCAAGAAACAGATTTCAAGAGATAGATTGGACTCGCCTTTAAAGCACATGAAAAGCGGCAGAATTTCGACAATGATGCAGTTGGCCCAAAAGGGAGTATGCGTTTTTTCCTGAATATATCCAGGAAAAAACGCATACGCACTTTATGGGCAACCAAGCAAGCAAGCAATGCAAATGTGCACAACAAAGAAGTCTCATTTCCCACCGGTCAAAAAGGCCATCCGAAAAAATTGTAAACACCAGAAATGCAGGACAGGCCATGGAGAACAGGGAGCCTTTATACGCTGATGGACAGTGTGTGAACTGCCGAGAGCCACTCTGGAGAAGTGTATGGTGGTTCCTAAATCATCTAAAAAACAGAGCGACAGAGCATAGGGCACTTCCAATCATGGGAGTATATCTAGGAAAGTCTAAAAATCAACAAGACACAAGCACACCACAGTTTAGGGCTACTCTGTTTACAAGAACCTCAACTTCAGTACACCTTAAATATCCCAGGAAAGAGAACAATGGATAAAGAAAATGTGGTACTTATGTACAATGGAATATCTCTTCACCATGAAATCAATGTAATAAGGCTAGTAGAAGGATAAAGAGTGGATTGAGGTCCGATAATACTACTTGAAATAAGTCAAACAGAAAAAGAAACATATCATAAGATATCACTTATAGAGGGAGGATAAATATGGCTGCACAAAAAATGAATTACAAAACAGAACAGTGTCTCACATTTAGAAAACACACTTATGTCAGCTTAAGGGGAAAGGAGAGGTGGGGTGATGCATAAAACCAGAGTTTGAAATTAGCACAGATACCGTTCAATAAACCAAATAGGTATCAGACAAGATCTACACCTTGCTCAATGAACTGGCCTCAACACACCCTATAAACCGCAGAGAAATATATCTGAGTAATAAGAATCTTAAAACCCATGTATTGATATATCTCCATAAGGGAATCAAGTGTGCGCAGAGCGGCACAAACACAGCAGTGAAAATGAGCTAAACCCCATTATAGAAATAAATTTTAAAACCAAAACGCAGAAACAATGAAAGAGAGAAAAATTCTTACAAAATTCGCTCAGGGGCTGTGATGCAACCTGGAATGACCACATATAAACCCACAGCTGGATAAGACATAAGGCTGGACACTTGGGGCTGAAAGGATTGGAGAGCTTTGGTGAGCAACTGCCGAAAGTTTAATGCAATACTTCATGCTACTTATTCCAAGGGTCCCAACACTCCAAGTTGAAGGGAATCTTCCTACAGCTAAACCATGCATGGGAAATCCAGCGGATGGTATACCATATGATCGGGAAAGGTTTCTAAAATGCACCTCATTTTCCTCTCCTGGGGCTCCGGATCAACATTCCAGCCACTTTACTAACAACATCTCCACATGGAGAGTCAATGCCTTTAAGTTCCGGTATCACACAGTCTGCAGTTAGTGCGGAGGATGAATGGGAATAGGGGGAACCAGTGAGAAAATAGCTGTAGCGGTTTCAATGGGCACATGTCACTCTAATTTCAATTCAGGAAGAAGAATTAACCAAAGGCAGAGCAAGGCGCCCCAGAAGAAGAATAGGGCCTGAAGAAATCCTGTGGATATGAGGCAAGATCACAAAAATAAGAGCTGAAAAATGGAGCTAAGGGCCACTGCAATTCAAAAACCTGCAGAGTTATAAAGGCCAACTATTTTCCAAAAGTATATTGAAGTAAGGCTATGAAGAGGCACTGAGAGCAAGGCAGAACTGCAGGAAACCTATTTCAGGAGGTAGACTGGAATTGCACTGAAAACATATGAAAAGACTCAGAACGTCGACAATGATGCACTTGGCCAAAAAGGGCGTATGCGTTCTTTCCTGAATATATTCAGGAAGAAACGCATACGCCCTTTCTGGCCAACCAAGCAAGCTCGCAAAGGAAATCTGCACTACAATGAAGTCTCACTGCCCCCCCGGTCAAAGGGCCTTCTGAAAAAAGAGTAAAATCCAGAAAGGCAGGACAGGACATGGAGAACTGGGAGCCTTGTTATGCTGATGGGCGAGATGTAAATTGCCAACAGCCACTCTGGAGAACTGTATGGTGTTTCCTGAAACATCCAAAAAACTAAGCAACAGAGCCTAGGGCACTTCCACTTATGGTCCTATAGCTTAGGGAAATTAAAATCAAAAAGACACAGCCACCCCAAAGGTTGGGCCGGCTCTGTTTACAAGAACCTCGTTTACGGTACAAGTTCAATATCGCAAAAAGCGAAAAATGGATAAAGAAGTTGTGGTACTTACGTACAATGCAATATAACTCAGCAATGAAATCTATGTCATCAGGCCCGTAGCAGCATAATGAGTGGATTCAGGTACGATGATTCTAAGTGAAATAAGTCACACAGAAAGAGAAACATCATAAGATATCACTACTACACGGAATGTAAACTTGGCTACACAGGAACTGAATTACAAAACAGAACAGGGTGTCAAATGTAGAAAACCAACTTATGCTTGCTTCAGTGGAAAGGTGAGTTGGGGTGCTGCATAAAACCAGAGATTGAAATTAGCACAGATACCGTTACATAAGCCAAATATGTAATGGACAAGAGCTACTCCTTGCTCAACGAAGTGGACTCAACAACCCATATTAAACGCCTAAGAATATACCTGAGTAGTAAGAATCTTAAAACCTATGGATTTATATGTCTCCGAAAGAGAATGAAGCGTGTGTACAGCGGCATAAACGCAGCAGTGATAGGATTGGTGAGGTTCGGTGAGCAAATGCAGACCCTTTGAAGACATATTGCATGGTTCCAATTCCATGGGTCTCAACTCTCCATGTTTAAGGGATTCTTCCTTCAGCTAAAACATGCATGTGGACCCCAGAGTATGATCAACCGTGTGATCGGGAAACGTGTTCAAATGTGTCTCAGTTTTCGTCCCCTGGTACTCGGGTGTAACATTCCAGACGCTTTACTAACACTCTCCCCACTTGGAGAGTCAGTGCCTTTAACCTCCTGTTTGGCCCAGTTTGCAATTTCTGTGGAAAATGAACAGGAATAGGGAGAACCAATGAGAGACTAGGTGGAGGTGTCCGGACCCGCAAATTTAACTCTCATTTCCCATCAGGAAGAGGAATTAACCAAAGGCTCAGCGTGCCATGCCGGAACCAAACTAGGACCCGAAGCAATCCTGCGGTGTTGCGGCCAGCTCACAAGAAAGCGAGTTGAAGAAAGGAGCTCAGGGGCACTGTAATTCACAAACCTGCAGAGTTATAAATGACAGCTATCTTCCAAAAATATATTGAAGTAAGGCAGCCAAGAGGAGTTGAAAGCGGGGCAGAATTGCAGGAAACCGATTTCAGGAGGTAGACTGGAATTGCATGTAAAGCATAGGAAAAGAGGCAGAACGTCCACAATGATGCACTTGGCCAAAAAGTGCGTATGCGTTCTTTCCTGAATATATTCAGGAAAAAACGCATACGCACTTTTTGGCCTACCAAGCAAGCTTGCAAAGGAAATCTGCACTACAATGAAGTCTCACTGCCCCCCGGTCAAAAGGGCTATCTGAAAAAAGTGTAAAATCCAGAAAGGCAGGACAGGCCAAGGAGAACTAGGAGCCTTGTTATGCTGATGGGTGGGATGTAAATTGCCAGCAGCCACTCTGGAGAAGTGTATGGTGTTTCCTGAAACATCAAACAAACAAAGCAACAGAGCCTAGGGCACTTCCACTTATGGTCCTATAGCTTAGGGAAATTAAAATCAAAAAGACACAGCCACCCCAAAGTTTGGGACGGCTCTGTTTACAAGAACCTCGTTTACGGTACAAGTTCAATATCACAGAAAGCGAAAAATGGATAAAGAAGTTGTGGTACTTACGTACAATGCAATATCACTCAGCAATGAAATCTATGTCATCAGGCTCGTAGCAGCATAATGAGTGGATTCAGGTACGATGATTCTAAGTGAAATAAATCACACAGAAAAAGAAATATCATAAGATATCACTACTACACGGAATGTAAACTTGGCTACACAGGAACTGAATTACAAAACAGAACAGGGTCTCAAATGTAGAAACCCAACTTATGCTTGCTTAAGGGGAAAGGTGAGTTGGGGTGCGGCATAAAACAAGAGATTGAAATTAGCACAGATCCCGTTCCATAAGCCAAATATGTAATAGACAAGAGCTACTCCTTGCTCAACGAAGTGGACCCAACACCCCATATTAAACGCCTAACAATATACCTGACTAGTAAGAATCTTAAAACCTATGGATTTATATGTCTCCAAAAGAGAATCAAGCGTGTGTACAGCGGCATAAACGCAGCAGTGATAGGATTGGTGAGGTTCGGTGAGCAAATGCAGACCCTTTGAAGTCATATTGCATGGTACCCATTCCATGGGTCTCAACTCTCCATGTTTAAGGGATTCTTCCTTCAGCTAAAACATGCATGTGGAACCCAGAGTACGATCCACCGTGTGATCGGAAAAAGTGTTCAAATATGTCTCAGTTTTCGTCCCCTGGTACTCGGGTGCAACATTCCAGATGCTTTACTAACACTCTCCCCACTTGGAGAGTCAGTGCCTTTAACCTCCTGTTTGGCCCAGTTTGCAATTTCTGTGGAAAATGAACAGGAATAGGGAGAACCAATGAGAGACTAGCTGGAGGTGTCTGGACGTGCAAATTTAACTCTCATTTCCCACCAGGAAGAGGAATTAACCAAAGGCTCAGCATGCCATGCCAGAACCAAACTAGGGCCTGAAGCAATCCTGCGGTGTTGCGGCCAGCTCACAAGAAAGCGAGTTGAAGAAAGGAGCTCAGGGGCACTGTAATTCACAAACCTGCAGAGTTATAAATGACAGCTATCTTCCAAAAATATATTGAAGGAAGGCTGCCAAGAGGAGTTGAATGTGGGGCAGAATTGCAGGAAACTGATTTCAGGAGGTAGACTGGAATTCCATGTAAAGCATAGGAAAAGAGGCAGAACGTCCACAATGATGCACTTGGCCAAAAAGGGCGTATGCGTTTTTTCCTGAATATATTCAGGAAAAAACGCATACGCCCTTTTTGGCCAACCAAGCAAGCTTGCAAAGGAAATCTGCATTACAATGAAGTCTCACTGCCCCCTGGTCAAAAGGGCCATCTGAAAAAAGTGTAAAATCCAGAAAGGCAGGACAGGCCATGGAGAACTGGGAGCCTTGTTATGCTGATGGGCGGGATGTAAATTGCCAGCAGCCACTCTGGAGAAGTGTATGGTGTTTCCTGAAACATCCAAAAAACAAAGCAACAGAGCCTAGGGCACTTCCACTTATGGTCCTATAGCTTAGGGAAATTAAAATCAAAAAGACACAGCCACCCCAAAGTTTGGGCCGGCTCTGTTTACAAGAACCTCGTTTACGGTACAAGTTCAATATCACAGAAAGCGAAAAATGGATAAAGAAGTTGTGGTACTTACGTACAATGCAATATCACTCAGCAATGAAATCTATGTCATCAGGCCCGTAGCAGCATAATGAGTGGATTCAGGTACAATGATTCTAAGTGAAATAAATCACACAGAAAAAGAAACATCATAAGATATCACTACTACACGGAATGTAAACTTGGCTACACAGGAACTGAATTACAAAACAGAACAGGGTGTCAAATGTAGAAAACCAACTTATGCTTGTTTCAGTGGAAAGGTGAGTTGGGGTGCTGCATAAAACCAGAGATTGAAATTAGCACAGATACCGTTCCATAAGCCAAATATGTAATAGACAAGAGCTACTCCTTGCTCAACGAAGTGGACTCCACACCCCACATTAAACGCCTAAGAATATACCTGACTAGTAAGAATCTTAAAACCTAAGGATTTATATGTCTCCGAAAGAGAATCAAGCGTGTGTACAGCGGCATAAACGCAGCAGTGATAGGATTGGTGAGGTTTGGTGAGCAAATGCAGACCCTTTGGAGTCATATTGCATGGTACCAATTCCATGGGTCTCAACTCTCCAGGTTTAAGGGATTCTTCCTTCAGCTAAAACATGCATGTGGACCCCAGAGTATGATCAACCGTGTGATCGGGAAACGTGTTCAAATGTGTCTCAGTTTTCGTCCCCTGGTACTCGGGTGCAACATTCCAGACGCTTTACTAACACTCTCCCCACTTGGAGAGTCAGTGCCTTTAACCTCCTGTTTGGCCCAGTTTGCAATTTCTTCGGAAGATGAACAGCAATAAGGAGAAGCAATGGGAGACTATCTGTAGGTGTCTGGACGGGCAAATTTAACTCTCATTTCCCACCAGGAAGATAAATGAACCAAAGGCTCCGCGTGCCATGCTGGAACTAGATTAGGGCCTGAGGAGATCCTGCGCTGTTGCGGCCAGCTCACAAGAAAGCGAGTTGAAGAAAGGAGCTCAGGGGCACTGTAATTCAGAAACCTGCGGAGTTATAAATGACAGCTATCATCCAAAATTATACTGAAGTAAGGCTGCGAAGAGGACTTGAATGCGGGGCAGAATTGCTGGAAACTGATTTCAGAACGTACACGGGAGTAGCTCTTAAAGCATAGGAAAAGAGACAGAACTTGGAAAATAATGCACTTGGCAAAAAAGGGCATATGTGTTTTATCCAGAGCTCTCATACCTGAGGGGAGGAGATTCCCAGCAGGCTCCAACTGCCACCTGAGGGCTCACATTGCCAAGGCAACGTGAGCATGCCAGGCAGGAGTTACCTCACAGCAGAGGTCCCACCTCACAGAAGGGTGAGAAACCCAGCCAACATCAGACTCTCACCAGAGGGCCCACATCACCAAGGGGATGGGAACCAGGCAGGAGTGTCTTCACATCAGTGGGGCCACATCATCAAAAGCTGAGGTACTCAGCACATGTGTCCTCAAACCAGAGGACCCACATCACCAAGGACCTCGGAGTGAGGCAGGCAGGAGTAGCCTCACAACACTGGGCCCATAGAATAAAAAAGTGAGGAATCCAGCAGTTGGAACCTCCCAGCAGGCGGCCCAGAGCACCGAGGCCATGGGATCCAGGCCACAGTGAACTCACAGAAGAGGGCCCATGTCATGAAACTGAGCAACCCAGCCATTGGGACCTCAGAGCAGGAGGCCCACATCCCCATGGGGATGGAATTCTGGTAGGAGTGTCCTCGCACCACTGAGAACGTATCAGAAAATTTTGGGCGACCAGCAGTTAGGGCCTGACGCCAGAGGACCCTCATCACCAAGGGAAGGAGGCTCCCAGCAGGCTCCAACTGCCACCAGAGGGCTGACGTCGCCAAGGCGATGTGTGCCAACCAGGCACGAATGACCTCACAGCAGAGGGCCCACCTCAGAGAAGTGTGACGAACCCAGTCAGGATCAGACTCGCACCAGAGGGCCCACATCACCAAATGGATTGGAACCAGGCAGGAGTGTCCTCACATGAGTAGGGCCACATCATCTAAAGGTGAGGAACCCAGAACATGTGGCTTCAAACCATAGGACACCCATCACCAAGGGGCTGGGAGTGAGGCAGGCAGGAGGAGCCTCATAACAGAGGGCCCAAAAATAAGAAAGGTGAGGAATCCAGCAGTTGGAACCTCCCAGCAGGCGGCCCAGAGCACAGAGGCTAGAGGAACCAGGCCAGAGTGAACTAACACCAGACAGCCCACATCATGAAACTGTGAGCAACCCAGACATTGGGACCTCAGAGCAGAAGGCCCACATCCCCATGGTGATGGGAACATGACAGGAGTGTCCTGGCATCACTGGGCTCACATCAGAAAACGTGGGGTGCTCAGAAGTTAGGGCCTGACGCTAGAGGGCACTCATCACTGAGAGGAGGAGGCTCCCAGCAGGCTCCAGCTGCCACCAGAGGGCCAACGTCGCCAAGGTGATGTGTGCCAGCCTGGCAGGAGTGACCTCACAGCAGAGGGCCCACCTCACAGAAGGGTGAGGAACACAGCCAGGATCAGACTCTCACCAGAGGGCCCACATCACCAAGGGGATGGGAACCAGGCAGGAGTGTCCCCACACCAGTGGGACAACATCATCGAAAGGTGAGGATCCCAGCACATGTGTCCTCAAACCAGAGGAACCACATCACCAAGGGGTTCGGAATGAGGCTGGCAGGACTGGCCTCACAACACAGGGTCCATAGAATATAAAAGCTGAGGAATCCAGCAGTTGGAACCTCCCAGCAAGTGGCCCAGAACACCGAGGCTATGGGATCCAGGCCGCAGTGAACTCACAGCAGAGGGCCCACATCATGAACCTGTGAGCATCCCAGCTGTTGGGACCTCAGAACAGAAGGCCCACATCCCCATTGGGATGGGAACCTGGCAGGAGTGGCTTTGCACCACTTAGCACATATCAGAAAATGTTAGGAGCCCAGCAGTTAGGGCCTGACGCCAGGGGGCCCTCATAACTGAGGGGAGGAGACTCCCAGCAGGTTCCAACTGCCAACAGAGGGCCCACGTCTACAAGGTGGCATGCGCCAGCCAGGCAGTAGTGACCTCACAGCAGAGGGCCTATCTCACAGAAGGGTGAGGAACCGAGGCAGGATGAGACTCTCACCAGAGGGCCCACAACACCAAGGGGATGGGAACCAGTCAGGACTGTCCTCCCACCAGTGGGGCCACATCATCGAAAGGTGCGGAACCCAGCACATGTGGCCTCATATCAGAGGACATACATCACAAAGGGGATGGGAGTGAGGCAGGTAGGAGTAGCCTAAAAACAGAGGGCCCAAAGAATAAAAAAAGTGAGGAATCCAGCATTTGGAACCTCCCAGCAGGCGGCCGAGAGCACAGAAGCTATGGGATGCAGGCAGGAGTGAACTAACAGCAGAGAGCCCACATCATGAAACTGTGAGCAACCCAGGCATTGGGACCTCAGAGCAGAAAGCCCACATCCCCATGGGGATGGGAACCTGACAGGAGTGTCCTGGCATCACTGGGCTCACATCAGAAAACGTGGGGAGCCCAGCAGTTAGAGCCTGATGCTAGAGGGCCGTCATCACCGAGGGCAGGAGGCTCCCAGCAGGTTCCATGTGCCAACAGAGGGCCCACGTCGCCAAGGTGATGTGTGCAAGTCAGGCAGGATTGACCTCACAGCAGAGGGCCTACCTCACAGAAGAGTGAGGAACCCAGCCAGGATAAGACTGTCACCAGAAGGCCCACATCACCAAGGGGATGGGAACCAGGCAGGAGTGTCCTCACACCAGTGGGGCCACATCATTGAAAGTTGCCTAACCCAGCACATGTGGCCTCAAACCAGAAGACCCACATCACGAAGGGGTTGCGAGTGAGGCAGGCAGGAGGAACATCACAACACAGGACCCATAGAATACAAAAGTTGAGGAATCGAGCAGTTGGAACCTCCCAGCAGGCAGCCAAGACCACAGAGGCTATGGGATCCAGGCCACAGTGAACTAACACCAGAGAGCCCACATCATGAAATTGTGATCAACCCAGCCGTTGGAACCTCAGAGCAGAAGGCCCACATCCCCATGGGGATGGGAACCTAAGAGGAGTGCTTGAGCAACACTGGGCTCACTAAGAAAAGTTGGGGAGCCCAGCAGTTAGGGCCTGACGTCAGAGGGCCCTCATCACAGAGCTGAGGAGGCTCCCAGCAGGGTCCAATTGCCACCAGAGGGCTCATGTCAACAAGGCGAGGTGAGCAACCCAGGCAAGAGTTACCTGATAGTAGAGGGCCCACCTCACAGATGGGTGAGGAACCCAGCCAGGATCAGACTCTCACCAGAGGGCCCACATCACAAAGGGGATGGGACCCAGTCAGGATTATCCTCACACCAGTGGGGCCTCATCATCTTAAGGTGAGGAACCCAGCACATGTGTCCTCAAACCAGAGGACCCACATCACCAAGGGCCTTGGAGTGAGGCAGGCAGGAGTAGCCTCACAACACAGGGCACATAATATAAAAAACGTGAGGATTCCAGCATTTAGACCTTCCAGCAGGCGGCCCAGAACACCGAGGCTATGGGATCCAGGCCACAGTGAACTCACAGCAGAGGGCCCACATCACAAAACTGTGAGCAACCCAGGAGTTGAGACTTCAGCGCAGAAGGACCACATCCCCATGGGAATGGGAACCTGGCTGGAGTGTCCTCGCACCACTGGGCGCACATCAGAAAATGTGGGGAGCCCACCATTTAGGGCCTGACGCCAGAGGGCCGTCATCACCAGAGGAGGAGGCGCCCTGCACGCTCCAACTGCCACCAGAGGGCTCACGTCTCCAAGGTGACGTGTGCCAGCCAGGCAGGAGTGACCTCACAGCAGAGGGCCTACCTCACAGAACGTTGAGGAACCCAGCCAGGATTAGACTCTCGCCAGAGGGCCCACCTCACCAAGGGGATGGGAACCAGGCAGGAGTGTCCTCACACGAGTGGGGTCACATCATCGAAAGGTGAGGAACGCAGCACATGTGGCCTCAAGCCATAGGACAGTCATCACCAAGGGGCTGGCAGTGAGGCAGGCAGGAGGAGCCTCACAACAGAGGGCACATAGAATAAAAAAGTTGAGGAATCCAGCAGTTGGAACCTCCCAGCAGGCGGCTCAGAGCACCGATGATAAGGGATCCTTGCCGGAGTGAACTCACAGCAGAGGGCCCACATCATGGTACTGTGAGCAAGCCAGCCGTTTTGACCTCAGAGCAGAAGGCCCATATCGCCATGGGGATGGGAACCTGGCAAGAGTCTCCTCACTCACTTGGCACACATCAGAAAATGTGGGGAGCCCAGCAGTTATGGCCTAAGGCAAGAGGGCCCTCATCACCGAGGGGAGGAGGATCCCAGCACACTCCAACTGCCACCAGAGGGCCCACGTCGCCAAGGTGACGTGTGCCAGACAGGCATGATTGACCTCACAGCAGAGGGCCCACCTCACAGAAGGGTGAGGAACCCAGCCAGGATCAGACTCTCACCTGAGGGCCCACATCAGCAAGGGGATGGGAACCAGTCAGGACTGTCTTCCCTCCAGTGGGGTCACATCATCGAAAGGTGCGGAACCCAGCACATGTGGCCTCAAATCAGAGGACACATATCACAAAGGGAATGGGAGTGAGGCAGGCAGGAGTAGCCTAAAAACAGAGGGCCCAAAGAATAAGAAAGGTGAGGAATCCAGCAGTTGGAACCTCCCAGCAGGCGGTCCAGAGCACAGAAGCTATGGGATGCAGGCAGGAGTGAACTAACAGCAGAGAGCCCACATCATGAAACTGTGAGCAACCCAGGCTTTGGGACCTCAGAGCAGAAGGCCCACACCCCAATGGGGATGTGAACCTGGCTGGAGTGTCCTCGCACCACTGGGCACACATCACAAAATGTGGGGAGCCCAGCAGTTAGGGCCTGATGCCAGAGGGCCCTCATCACCGAGGAGAGGAGGCTCCCAGCAGGCTCCAAATGCCACCAGAGGGCTCATGTCCACAAGGCGAGGTGAGCAAGCCAGGCAAGAGTGACCTCACATCAGACGGCCCACCTCACAGATGGGTGAGGAACCCAGCCAGGATCAGACTCTCAACAGAGGGCCCACATCACCAAGGGGATGTGAACCAGGCAGGAGTCTCCTAAGACCATTGGTCCCACATCATCGAAAGGTGAGGAACCCAGCACATGTGGCCTCAAACCAGACGACACACATCACGAAGGGGCTGGGAGTGAGGCAGGCAGGAGGATCCTCACAACAGAGGGCCCAAAAATTTAAAAAAGTGAGGAATCCAGCAGTTGGAACCTCCCAGCAGGCGGCCAAGAGCACAGAGGCTATGGGATCCAGGCTTCTGTGAACTAACACCAGAGAGCCCACATCATGAAAATGTGAACAACCCAGCCGTTGGGACCTCAGAGCAGAAGGCCCACATCCCCATGGAGATGGGATCCTAAGAGGAGTGCCAAAGCATCACTGGGCTCACTAAGAAAAGTTGGTGAGCCCAGCAGTCAGGGCCTGATGCAAGAGGGCCCTCATCACCGGGGGGAAGAGATTCCCAGCACGCTCCAACTGCCACCACACGGCTGACTTCACCAAGGCAATGTGTGCCAGCCATGCAGGAGTGACCTATCAGCAGAGGGTCTCCCTCACAGGTGGGTGAGGAACAAAGCCAGGAACAGACTCTCACCAGGGGGTCCACATAACCACGTGGATGAGAACCAAGCAGGAGTGTCCTCACACTAGTGGGGCCACATCATCGAAAGGTGAGGAACCCAGCAAAAGTGGCCACAAACCAGAGGACCCACATCACCAAGGGGTTGAGAGTGAGGTAGGTGTCTGGACGGGCATATTTAACACTCATTTCCCACCAGGAAGAGGAATTAACCAAAGGCTCAGCGTGCCCTGCCAGAAGCAGATTAGGGCCTGAAGCAGTCTTGCGGGTTTGCGGCCAGCTCACAAGAAAGCGAGTTGAAGAAAGGAGCTCAGGGGCCCTGTAATTCACAAACCTGCAGAGTTATAAATGACAGATAACGTCCAAAAATATATTGAAGTAAGGCTGCGAAGAGGACTTGAAAGCGGGGCAGAATTGCAGGAAACCGATTTCAGGAGGTAGACTGGATTTGCATTTAAAGCATAGGAAAAGAGGCAGAACATCGACAATGATGCACTTGGCAACAAAGGGCGTATGAGTTTGTTCCTGAATATATTCAGGAACAAACACATACGCCCTTTTTGGCAAACCAAGCAAGCTTGCAATGGAAATCCGAACTACTATGAAGTGTCACTTCCCCCCGGTCTAAAGGGCCATCTGAGAAAAGTGTAAAATCCAGAAAGGCAAGACAGGCCATGGGGAAAAAGGAGCCTTGTTATGCTGATGGGCGGGATGTACATTGCCAACAGCCACTCTGGAGAAGTGTATGGTGTTTCCTGATACATCTGAAAAACAAAGCAACAGAGTCTAGGGCATTTCCACTTATGGTCCTATAGCTTAGGGAAATTAAAATCAAAAAGACACAGCCACCCCAAAATTTACAACGGCTCTGTTTACAGGAACCTCTTCTACAGTACAAGTTAAATATCCCAGAGAACAAATAATTGATAAAGAAGTTGCGGTACTTATGTACAACAGAATACCACTCAGCAATGAAATCTGTGTCACCAGGCCTGTACCAGCATAATGAGTGGATTGAGGCATGATGATTCTAAGTGAAATAAGTCACACAGAAAAAGAAACATCATAAGGTATCACTAATGCACGGAATGTAAACTTGGCTACACAGGAACTGAATTACAAAACAGAACAGGGTCTCAAGTTTAGAAAACCAACTTATGCTTGCTTAAGGGGAAAGGTGAGTTGGGGTGCTGCATAAAACCAGAGTTTGAAATTAGCACAGATACCGTTCCATAAGCCAAATATGTAATAGACAAGACCTACCCCTTGCTCAACGAAATGGACTCAACAATGAGGTATCACCTCACACCTGTTAGAATGGGCATCATCTGAAAATCTACAAACAACAAATGCTGGAAAGGGTGTGGAGAAAAGGAAGCCTCTTCCACTATTGTTGGGAATATAAATTGATACAGTCACTATGGAGAACAATATGGAGTTTCTTAAGAAACTAATAATAGAATTACCATATGATACAGCAATCCCAGGACTGGACATATACCCAGACAAAACCATAAATCAAAAAGAGACATTCACCGCAATGTTCATTGCATCACTATTTACAATATCGAGGTAATGGAAGCAACCTAAATGCCCACAGACAGACGAATGCATAAAGATGTGGTACATATATAAAATGGAATATTACTAAGCCATGAAAGGAATGAAATTGGGTCATTTGTAGAGACGTCGATGGATCTAGAGACTGTCATACAGAGTGAAGTAAGTCAGAAAGAGAAAAACAAATCTTGTATATTCATGCATATATGTGGAACCTAGAAAAACTGTACAGATTAACCGTTTTGCAAGGCATAAATAGAGCAACAGATGTAGACAACAATCGTATGGACAACAAGGGGGGAAAGCTCTTGGAGGGGTGGTGGTGGGAGGAGTTGAGAGATTGGGATTGGCATGTAAACATTTATATGTATAAAATAGATAACCAATGAGAACCTGCTGTATAAAAATATAAAATAAAATTCAAAATTAAAAAGAAATAAAATTTAAAAAATAAAACAGAAAAAACAATTATTCCCTTCACATACATGTATTTATATGAATAAATTATTTCCATGCTTATATCTGTAAATACAAAAAAGAGGAATAAAATCTACCTTGAACCAAAAACGAAAAAGAGAAAAAAAAAACAGAACCCACCAGTTACTCAGAGGAAAACCGTATCAGGGCACTTGCTCCAGTTGTAAACAATTCTGAAGTTGGTCAGTGGTGGGGAATCGTCTCCCATTCAGCCAGCAGCCCCCACACAACAAGCGTCCTCATTGCAAAGCTGGGGCACCGTGCCGAGGCATCTGTGAGTAAACGTGAGCTGAACCCCAGGCCAGTTGCTGCTGAACTGTTCCCGCCCTTCCCAGGTAAAACACCTGAATATATACAAGGACTTGAAAGCCTAGAGGAAGGGCCATGGAGCCACACGAGTGACAGCATGCCAGCTGACTTGGTGCCTGCAGGCCAGCCAGGATGGTCCTGGCCCTGGGTGCTCTTCTGGAAGATTTCCATTTCCCTGCCTGAGATACCCGTCCTGTCCCTGCCCCCACTGCTTTTTTCCTTCCTCACCTCTGCCCAGGGAGAAATTCCAGCAGCAGGTATGGGTGACACATCCTCTTCTTTAGCAGGTGGCAGCCTGGCAACTGCTGCAGAAAGTCCAGCAGAGCCCCACTCACACTGGGCCACCCACAAAGCCGTGGCCTCTCACTCCCTCCCACCAGCCCAGCCCCGAGACTGCTGACAGGGCAGAGAAAATGGCGTCAGGCACAGCTGCAGGGGCTTTTGCTGCCTGGAGTGGTATTTATATTGATCTCAACCCAGGCACACCTGGGGAGGGCTGGCCGGCATGGTAAGGCTGCCCAGGTCAGCCAATCATCACCCCTCAGGGGCTCACAGTTGCAGACAATGGAACTTGCTGAACCGGCCAGGTCCAAGGAACAGGTGTGGGCTCCTGAGAGTCAGGATAGACAAGGGGCTGCAGCTTTGGCTTGTTTTCTAATCATTTTATCTGGCCCATGAGTGGGAGACAACTTCAAGAAAACCCTCTCCTAATGAGAGGAACCCAGGAGTCAGGGAGAGGAGGGGTGGGTGGTGGTTGGAGACAGAGGCCTGGTGCCCTGTGTGCAGTGGAAGTCTCTGGAAGACCAGGTGGAGGGAGGCCACACAGAGTGATGCCCAGGGTCACAGACCTGTCGGAGCTGCTGTTTGTTAGTTCAAGTCCTGCTCTGAGGTGCTCTGTGTCAGCTCTGAGCGACAGGTGAGCTGGGGGTGCTCTTCAATGAGGGCTATGTGCACGGTTCCTGTGTGCCCAGCCCTGCCACGGTACCTGCAAGGGTAGCTCTGTATCCTGGGAGGGGCCTGACCATGAGAGCCCCGTGGGCTGGGTTGGGGGTGGGGTACCTGCCCAGGAGAGCTCCATATCCTGGGATTGGCCTGACCACGAGAGCCCCATGGGCTGCTGGGGACCTGGTAAAGGATGTCAGGACAGTCAGTGAAGCCACCGAGGATATACCTCCAGTTGCTCCTGATCCCTACACCCTGCTGGTCATTCTACCAACCACCAGGACATGGTATTCTGTATTAGTCTTCAATGATGCCTTCTTTTGTATTCCATTAGTCCCAGAGTCACAAGAAATTTTGGCTTGTGAGTGGCAGGACTCAACATACAACTAAAACAATACTTCCGGGCCGTCTTGCCCCAAGGGTTCAAAAATTCCCACACCATCTTTGGGGAAAGCTTAGCTAACGACCGAAAAGTTCTACCTCTGGAAAAGGAAACCCTCCTTCAATATGCAGACGACATTCTGATCGCCAGCCCTACTAAGGAGGCCTCTGAACTACCAAGCCAATAAAGGATAGAAGTTGTCCAAGAAAAAGCTCAAATATCACAGACTGCAGTGACCTGCCTGGGCTTCATTCTCACACAAGGTCAGAGAAGCCCATCCCAGGAAAGGGAAGAAACCATTTGCAGCCTTACCCCTTTCTAAAACTAGAAGACAGCTTAGGGGTTCCTGGGGAGGCCAGGGTTTGCTGCTTCTGGATCCCTAACTACAGTCTACTAGCTGGGCCTCTATATGAAACACTGAAAGGAAAAGATGATGATCCTTTTGAACAGAATCCAGAAGTGGCCTTTCAAGAATGGAAAGAGCAGTCAATTCAGACCCTTGCCCTGGAACTCCCTAATTGAGCTAAACCCTTTGACCTTTCCATTCCCGGTGAAAGGTGAATCGCCATTGGAGAATTAGTGCAAAAACTGGGACCACTTGAAATGGAACAACGCAAGAATGCCATCCAGGTAGGATAAACTACAGTCACCAAGGGGCTTGGCCCACTGCCACATCTGGCCAAGATACTGGCGGTATCTAAAAACCTGGAAATCAGCAGCCCAAAAGGCCACCTCCCTCCTAAGGGAAAAGGACCCCACGTGGTGATCCTAATCACCAACCATGCCCTGAAGTTGCAGGGTTCGCTCCGTGGGCACACCGACCTCGAGTGAGGAGGCCCTCCAACTCCAACATCCAGAGAGATAACCGGGGGCAACAGGGCACCATGACGACTCGTGTGAACATCACTTGACCTGGAGTTTCTCTCATAAAACAACAATAGTGTGTCCCGAAGGAGTAGACTACTGCTTGCAGGACTTCCTGCACCCGGAGGGGAGCTAATAATCTTGGCGGGGGAACCGTATATCACACCGTCACCATAGAAAAGCCTACAGACACCGTGATGATGGTGGCCAATAAGACCGGCTGGACTCCTGTTTACTTCAAAAGGCTGTTGACTCAGTGGCCATCATGGTCCTTGATCACCACTGACCCTGGACTGTCTGGGAGTTGAGCGGGCAGGGCTCTGACACCTGGTGCTGTTTTTACGTTAATTCAGGGGCCTAATTGAAGAAAGAGCAGACTACTGGTCAGAACATCTAGGCTGGCAGAAACGGTCAGCCTAAGGTGGCCGAACAAATGTGGGGCGGGGTGAAACCGGCCCCCACAGTGTCTCTGCACATCTCTTTCCTGGACCCTTAAAGGTCATTAGAATCTATAACACTTCCAATGCTGGTGCTCAGGCGGACGAGCAGGGAGGCAGGGGTCCTGGGGCCAATCAACGTCACCTGGAGGCTGCTGGGGAGAAGTTCTGACCCTCGTCCCCTGGTATGAGGGCTCCCAACTCAGCACTCAGCAGTTACAGAAGAAGGGTCTGCACCCTCAGCACTCCAAGAATGAGGAACGGGACAAAAGGCAGAGGAGGGGTTTGTCCCCAGCAAAGCCCATTAAAAATCCCTGGGAGATAAAAATAGAATGTGGGCAATAAAGTCAAGTCTGACCTTTTTTATCCTTTGTGCTTTGTCTAATTTCACGTGCTCCTAGGGTCCCGCATGCAGAGGTTCCACACCCGGCACTTCAGACCAGATTTCCTGGTGCAGAATGGCTGGGTCGACACCTCAGCTCCTGGGGCCCAGTGCAGACTCCGAGATATAGAGCCTGAGCTGCAGCCAACCCGGCCCTTGAGAGCTCCGCCCCCTCCCTCCCACTGACTCTGACAGGATCTCTACACAGCAGCCCAGCCCACAGCCCACGGGGTAGTGCATGCTCTCACCTCTCCATTCTCTGATGAAAATATAAAGTTTCCTTTGCTTGGGAACCAAACTCAGTCTCGATCTGTTGGCCCCAATGACACTGGGCAGGGGGACCCTTGTTGGGGTCCACTCTGGAGGATCAGTAACAGAAATTGAGACTATTGTAACTTCAATGAACAGATGTGTGAGCCAAACTGTAGTTAACATAGAACAGTTTATAAGGCTCGGGTAAAATAAGATGTTTCTAACACTTCCATTTGATATTTCCATCACTTTATTATAAGCAAGTTCAGTGAAAAGGTTTGTCTTATTTGTCAGGTCAATATTAGAGAAATGAAGTGATTTCTTTCCAAGGATGTACATCTAATAATCTTGGTTAAAGCTTCAATCTTGTTTTAAATGCTTTTCCATTGAAAATGATACCTCTCTTTCAGCTCCCCCATTTCTGAGAAGTATAAAATCTTATAATTTATTATTACCAAAGGGGAAAGGTGGGAGGAGGGATAAATTAACAGTTTGGAATTAACACATACACACTGCTATGTATAAAATAGATCATCAACAAGGAACTACTGTATAGCACAGGGAACTACACTCAATATTGTGCAATAACCTATAAGGGGAAATAATCGGAAAAAGAATAGATATTTTTATTGACATCATCTATCAATGACAGTTAAAGTGTAACCTAAGGGAAGCCGGTGGTGAGTGCTTCTGACCCTGAAGACTTCAGTCATCTAAAGTTTGGACTCTGCCTACTTCCCAAGGCCCTTAATGAACATATGTGTAGCCGTAGCTTAAAAAACTCCCCAGTTTGGGTTTCGGGGAGACACTGATTTTGAAAAAGCCCTGGTGTTCTCCTTACATGAATGGGACTCTTCCTACTGCTAAAACATGTCTGTCACATCCAGAGGATGGTATAACGTCTGATCGGGAAGAGTTTGGAAAAGGCATCTCATCTCCTCATCTCCTGGTGCTCGGGTTCACCCCTCCAGTGTCTTTACTAACAGTCTCCCCACTTGGAGATGTCAACACTGTCAACATCCTGTTGCGTACAGTTTGGAATTTGTCCAGAGGATGAAGCGGAAGGATGAGGAACAATGAGAGAGAAGTCCTAGGTGTTCAGACAGGCACATGTCACTCTAATTTCCAATCAGGAAGATGAATTGACCAAAGGCTAGGGTTGCCCATGGAAACAGTATAGGGCTTGAGGAAATCCCACTGCTTTGTGGCCAGTTCCCATAAACACAAGTTGAACAATGGAACTCAGGGGCAGTAAAATTCATGAAACTGCAGAGTTGAAAATATCTATCACTGAAAAATGTCTTGAGGAAAGTCAGAGAAAAGGATTGGCAAGCAAGGGAGAATGGCAGGAAAGGGATTTGAGGAGGTAGAAAGGACTCGCCATTAAGCACAAGAAAAGGGGCTGAACATTGCCGACATTGCAGTTGGCCAAAAAGGCTGTATGCGTTTTTTTCTGTATATATTCAAGAAAAGGGCATACACTTTTTTAGCCAACCAAACAGGTGGGCACTGGAAATCAATACTACAAAAGATATCACTTCGCATCAGTCAGAAGAGCCATCCTCATAAAGTGTAAACGCCAGAAATGCAGGACAGGGCAAGGAGAAGAGGGAGCCCTGTGAGGCTTATAGTGGAAATGTATATTGCCAACGGCCATTCTGGAGAAGTGTATTGTGTTTACTAAAGCATCTAAAAAATGAGCTACAGAGCATAGGGCACTTGCACTCATGGGCGTATATCTTGGGAAAAACAAAAATCGAGAGGACACAGGCACCCCAATGTTTACTGCCTCTCTGTTTAAAAGATCCTCGACTAGGATATAACTTAAATGTCTCTGGAGGGAAAAAATGGATAGAGATGTGGTACTTATGTAGAGTGGAATATTACTCAGCCTGGAAATCAATGAAATATGGCCAGTTGTAACAACTCCGGAGGAGTTACGTATGATCATTCTAAGTGACATAAATATGTAGAAAACACGCGTAAGGCTGCTAAACGGGAAAGGTGGGGAGGGGTGAGGCATCATCCAGGAGGTTGAAATTAGCAAAGATACCATTCCAAATACCAAACTGATAATCAACAAGGCCTACACGGTAGCTAAAAGAACTGCACTCAGCACACTCAAGTCACCGGAAAAGAATATCTATGACTGGTAAGAATCTGAAAAAGAAATTATTGATGTCTCTCTGTACGTGAATCAAGTGGATGTACAGCAGCAAGAAACAGAGCTTTGAAAATCAGCTGTAAACAACATAGTAATAAATTGAAAAAAATAAACGACAGAGAGACAGAGAAAACCTCTTACAACTTTTCCTCAGGGACGGTGATGCAACATGGATTGAACACATCTAGACCCACAGCAGGATGAGACATAAGGCTGGAAACTGTTCGCGCTAAGAGAAATGTGAGGTTGGGTGAGGAAATGCATACCCTTTAAAGTAATACTACCTGGTACCCATTCAATGGGTCCCAAATCTGCAGGTTCAAGGAATCTTCCTACAGCTAAAACATGCATGGAAAACCCAGAGGACTGTACACCATGTGATCGGGAGATGTGTCTAAAATGCACCTCATTTATCCTCTCCTGGTGCTCCTGTTCATCATTCCAGCCACGTTACTTAGAATCTCCCCACTTAGAGAATCAGCACATTTAAACTTCTGTTTCACACATTTTGCAAATTGTGAGGAGGATGAACGGGAACAGGGGGAACCAATGAGAGAATAGTTGTAGGGGTTTGGACGGGCACATGTCACTCTAATTTCCCATTAAGAATAAGAATTAAAAAAAGGCTCAGCCCGCCTCGCCGGAGCCAAAATAGGGCCTGAAGCAATCCTGCGGTTTTGAGGCCAGCTCACAAAAGAGCAACTTAAAAAATGGAGCTCAGGGTCACTGCAATTCACAAACCTGCAGAGTTATAAATGAAAACTAACGTCCAAAAATATGTTGAGGTAAGGCAAAGAAGAGGATCTGAATGCAAGACAGAATTGCAAGAAACAGATTTCAAGAGATAGATTGGACTCGCCTTTAAAGCACATGAAAAGCGGCAGAATTTCGACAATGATGCAGTTGGCCCAAAAGGGAGTATGCGTTTTTTCCTGAATATATCCAGGAAAAAACGCATACGCACTTTATGGGCAACCAAGCAAGCAAGCAATGCAAATATGCACAACAAAGAAGTCTCATTTCCCACCGGTCAAAAGGGCCATCCGAAAAAATTGTAAAAACCAGAAATGCAGGACAGGCCATGGAGAACAGGGAGCCTTTATACGCTGATGGACAGTGTGTGAACTGCCGAGAGCCACTCTGGAGAAGTGTATGGTGGTTCCTAAATCATCTAAAAAACAGAGCGACAGAGCATAGGGCACTTCCAATCACGGGAGTATATCTAGGGAAGTCTAAAAATCAACAAGACACAAGCACACCACAGTTTAGGGCTACTCTGTTTACAAGAACCTCAACTTCAGTACACCTTAAATATCCCAGGAAAGAGAACAATGGATAAAGAAAATGTGGTACTTATGTACAATGGAATATCTCTTCACCATGAAATCAATGTAATAAGGCTAGTAGAAGGATAAAGAGTGGATTGAGGTCCGATAATACTACTTGAAATAAGTCAAACAGAAAAAGAAACACATCATAAGATATCACTTATAGAGGGAGGATAAATATGGCTGCACAAAAAATGAATTACAAAACAGAACAGTGTCTCACATTTAGAAAACACACTTATGTCAGCTTAAGGGGAAAGGAGAGGTGGGGTGATGCATAAAACCAGAGTTTGAAATTAGCACAGATACCGTTCAATAAACCAAATAGGTATCAGACAAGATCTACACCTTGCTCAATGAACTGGCCTCAACACACCCTATACACTGCAGAGAAATATATCTGAGTAATAAGAATCTTAAAACCCATGTATTGATATATCTCCATAAGGGAATCAAGTGTGCGCAGAGCGGCACAAACACAGCAGTGAAAATGAGCTAAACCCCATTATAGAAATAAATTTTAAAACCAAAACGCAGAAACAATGAAAGAGAGAAAAATTCTTACAAAATTCGCTCAGGGGCTGTGATGCAACCTGGAATGACCACATATAAACCCACAGCTGGATAAGACATAAGGCTGGACACTTGGGGCTGAAAGGATTGGAGAGCTTTGGTGAGCAACTGCCGAAAGTTTAATGCAATACTTCATGCTACTTATTCCAAGGGTCCCAACACTCCAAGTTGAAGGGAATCTTCCTACAGCTAAACCATGCATGGGAAATCCAGCGGATGGTATACCATATGATCGGGAAAGGTTTCTAAAATGCACCTCATTTTCCTCTCCTGGGGCTCCGGATCAACATTCCAGCCACTTTACTAACAACATCTCCACATGGAGAGTCAATGCCTTTAAGTTCCGGTATCACACAGTCTGCAGTTAGTGCGGAGGATGAATGGGAATAGGGGGAACCAGTGAGAAAATAGCTGTAGCGGTTTCAATGGGCACATGTCACTCTAATTTCAATTCAGGAAGAAGAATTAACCAAAGGCAGAGCAAGGCGCCCCAGAAGAAGAATAGGGCCTGAAGAAATCCTGTGGATATGAGGCAAGATCACAAAAATAAGAGCTGAAAAATGGAGCTAAGGGCCACTGCAATTCAAAAACCTGCAGAGTTATAAAGGCCAACTATTTTCCAAAAGTATATTGAAGTAAGGCTATGAAGAGGCACTGAGAGCAAGGCAGAAATGCAGGAAACCTATTTCAGGAGGTAGACTGGAATTGCACTGAAAACATATGAAAAGACTCAGAACGTCGACAATGATGCACTTGGCCAAAAAGGGCGTATGCGTTCTTTCCTGAATATACTCAGGAAGAAACGCATACGCCCTTTCTGGCCAACCAAGCAAGCTCGCAAAGGAAATCTACACTACAATGAAGTCTCACTGCCCCCCGGTCAAAGGGCCTTCTGAAAAAAGAGTAAAATCCAGAAAGGCAGGACAGGCCATGGAGAACTGGGAGCCTTGTTATGCTGATGGGCGGGATGTAAATTGCCAACAGCCACTCTGGAGAAGTGTATGCTGTTTCCTGAAACATCTAAAAAACAAAGCAACAGAGCCTAGGGCACTTCCACTTATGGTCCTATAGCTTAGGGAAATTAAAATCAAAAAGACACAGCCACCCCAAAGGTTGGGCCGGCTCTGTTTATAAGAACCTCGTTTACGGTACAAGTTCAATATCGCAAAAAGCGAAAAATGGATAAAGAAGTTGTGGTACTTACGTACAATGCAATATCACTCAGCAATGAAATCTATGTCATCAGGCCCGTAGCAGCATAATGAGTGGATTCAGGTACGATGATTCTAAGTGAAATAAGTCACACAGAAAGAGAAACATCATAAGATATCACTACTACACGGAATGTAAACTTGGCTACACAGGAACTGAATTACAACACAGAACAGGGTCTCAAATGTAGAAAAACAAATTATGCTTGCTTAAGGGGAAAGGTGAGTTGGGGTGCTGCATAAAACCACACATTGAAATTAGCAGATACCGTTCCATAAGCCAAATATGTAATAGACAAGAGCTACTCCTTGCTCAACGAAGTGGACTCAACATCCCATATTAAAAGCCTAAGAATATACCTGACTAGTAAGAATCTTAAAACCTATGGATTTATATGTCTCCGAAAGAGAATCAAGCATGTGTACAGCGGCATAAACGCAGCAGTGATAGGATTGGTGAGGTTCAGTGAGCAAATGCAGACCCTTTGAAGTCATATTGCATGGTACCCATTCCATGGTCTCAACTCTCCAGGTTTAAGGGATTCTTCATTCAGCTAAAACATGCATGTGGAACCCAGAGTATGATCCACGGTGTGATCGGGAAACGTGTTCAAATGTGTCTCAGTTTTCGTCCCCTGGTACTCGGGTACAACATTCCAGACGCTTTACTAACACTCTCCCCACTTGGAGAGTCAGTGCCTTTAACCTCCTGTTTGGCCCAGTTTGCAGTTTCTGTGGAAGATGAACAGGAAGATGGAGAACCAAGGAGAGATTAGCTGGAGGTGTCTGGAAGGGCAAATTTAACTCTCATTTCCCACCAGGAAGAGGAATTAACCAAAGGCTCAGCATGCCATGCCGGAACCACACTAGGGCCTGAAGCAATCCTGTGGTGTTGCGGCCAGCTCACAAAAAAGCGAGTTGAAGAAAGGAGCTCAGGGACACTGTAATTCACAACCCTACAGAGTTATAAATGACACTTATCGTCCAAAAATATATTGAAGTAAGGCTGCCAAGAGGACTTGAAAGCGGGGCAGAATTGCAGGAAACCGATTTCAGGAGGTAGACGGGAATTGCATGTAAAGCATAGGAAAAGAGGCAGAACGTCCACAATGATGCACTTGGCCAAAAAGGGCGTATGCGTTTTTTCCTGAATATAGGAAAAAACGCATACGCCCTTTTTGGCCAACCAAGCAAGCTTGCAAAGGAAATCTGCACTACAATGAAGTCTCACTGCCCCCCGGTCAAAAGGGCCATCTGAAAAAAGTGTAAAATCCAGAAAGGCAGGACAGGCCATGGAGAACTGGGAGCCTTGTTATGCTGATGGGCGGGATGTAAATTGCCAGCAGCAACTCTGGAGAAGTGTATGGTGTTTCCTGAAACATCTAAAAAACAAAGCAACAGAGCCTAGGGCACTTCCACTTATGGTCCTATAGCTTAGGGAAATTAAAATCAAAAAGACACAGCCACCCCAAGTTTGGGACGGCTCTGTTTACAAGAACCTCGTGTACTGTACAAGTTCAATATCACAGAAAGCGAAAAATGGATAAAGAAGTTGTGGTACATACGTACAATGCAATATCACTCAGCAATGAAATCTATTTCATCAGGCCCATAGCAGCATAATGAGTGGATTCAGGTACGATGATTCTAAGTGAAATAAGTCACACAGGGCTTACCTGGTGGCGCAGTGGTTGAGAGTCCGCCTGCCGATGCAGAGGACATGGGTTCGTGCCCCGCTCCGTGAAGATCCCACATGCCGCGGAGCGGCTGGGCCTGTGAGCCATGGCCGCTGAGCCTGCGCGTCCGGAGCCTGTGCTCCGCAATGGGAAAGACCACAACAGTGAGAGGCCCACGTACCGCAAAAAAAAAAAAAAATAAAAAAATAAAAGAAATAAAAAAATAAGTCACACAGAAAAAGAAACATCATAAGATATCACTACTACACGGAATGTAAACTTGGTTACACAAGAACTAAATTACTAAACAGAACAGAGTGTCAAATGTAGAAAACCAATTTATGCTTGCTTAAGGGGAAAGGTGAGTTGGGGTGCTGCATACAACAAGAGATTGAAATTAGCACAGATACCGTTCCATAAGCCAAATATATAATAGACAAGTGCTACTCCTTGCTCAACGAACTGGACTCAACACCCCATATTAAACGCCTAACAATATACCTGACTAGTAAGAATCTTAAAAACTATGGATTTATATGTCTCCGAAAGAGAATCAAGCGTGTGTACAGCGGCATAAACGCAGCAGTGATAGGATTGGTGAGGTTTGGTGAGCAAATGCAGACCCTTTGAAGTCATATTGCATGGTACCCATTCCATGGGTCTCAACTCTCCATGTTTAAGGGATTCTTCCTTCAGCTAAAACATGCATGTGGAACCCAGAGTATGATCCACCGTGTGATCGGAAAACGTGTTCAAATGTGTCTCAGTTTACGTCCCCTGGTACTCGGGTGCAACATTCCAGACGCTTTACTAACACTCTCCCCACTTGGAGAGTCAGTGCCTTTAACCTCCTGTTTGGCCCAGTTTGCAATTTCTGTGGAAAATGAAGAGGAATAGGGAGAACCAATGAGAGACTAGGTGGAGGTGTCTGGACGGGCAAATTTAACTCTCATTTCCCACCAGGAAGAGGAATTAACCAAAGTCTCAGCATGCCGTGCCGGTACCAAACTAGGGCCTGAAGCAATCCTGCGGTGTTGCGGCCAGCTCACAAGAAAGCGAGTTGAAGAAAGGAGCTCCGGGGCACTGTAATTCACAAACCTGCAGAGTTATAAATGACAGCTATCGTCCAAAAATATATTGAAGTAAGGCTGCCAAGAGGACTTGAAAGCGGGGCAGAATTGCAGGAAACCGATTTCAGGAGGTAGACAGGAATTGCATGTAACGCATAGGAAAAGAGGCAGAACGTCCACAATGATGCTGTTGGCCAAAAAGGACGTATGCGTTTTTTCCTGAATATATTCAGGAAAAAACGCATACGCCCTTTTTGGCCAAACAAGCAAGCTTGCAAAGGAAATCTGCACTACAATGAAGTCTCACTGCCCCCCGGTCAAAAGGGCCATCTGAAAAAAATGTAAAATCCAGAAAGGCAGGACAGGCCATGGAGAACTGGGAGCCTTGTTATGCTGATGATCGGGATGTGAATTGCCAGCAGCCACTCTGGAGAAGTGTATGGTGTTTCCTGAAACATCCAAAAAACAAAGCAACAGAGCCTAGGGCACTTCCACTTATGGTCCTATAGCTTAGGGAAATTAAAATCAAAAGACACAGCCACCCCAAAGTTTGGGACGGCTCTGTTTACAAGAACCTCGTTTACGGTACAAGTTCAATATCACAGAAAGCGAAAAATGGATAAAGAAGTTGTGGTACTTACGTACAAGGCAATATCACTCAGCAATGAAATCTATGTCATCAGGCCCGTAGCAGCATAATGAGTGGATTCAGGTACGATGATTCTAAGTGAAATAAGTCACACAGAAAAAGAAACATCATAAGATATCACTACTACACGGAATGTAAACTTGGCTACACAGGAACTGAATTACAAAACAGAACAGAGTGTCAAATGTAGAAAACCAACTTATGCTTGCTTAAGGGGAAAGGTGAGTTGGGGTGCTGCATGAAACCAGAGATTGAAATTAGCACAGATACCGTTCCATAAGCCAAATATGTAATAGACAAGAGCTACTCCTTGCTCAACGCAGTGGACTCAACACCCCATATTAAACGCCTAAGAATATACCTGACTAGAAATAATCTAAAAACCTACTGATTTATATGTCTCCGAAAGAGAATCAAGCGTGTGTACAGCGGCAGGCAGGAGTGTCCCCACACCAGTGGGACAACATCATCGAAAGGTGAGGATCCCAGCACATGTGTCCTCAAACCAGAGGAACCACATCACCAAGGGGTTCGGAATGAAGCTGGCAGGACCGGCCTCACAGCACAGGGTCCATAGAATATAAAAGTTGAGGAATCCAGCAGTTGGAACCTCCCAGCAAGTGGCCCAGAGCACCGAGGCTATGAGATCCAGGCCGCAGTGAACTCACAGCAGAGGGCCCACATCATGAACCTGTGAGCAGCCCAGCTGTTGGGACCTCAGAACAGAAGGCCCACATCCCCATTGGGATGGGAACCTGGCAGGAGTGGCTTTGCACCACTTAGCACATATCAGAAAATGTTAGGAGCCCAGCAGTTAGGGCCTGATGCCAGGGGGCCCTCATAACTGAGAGGAGGAGACTCCCAGCAGGTTCCAACTGCCAACAGAGGGCCCACGTCTACAAGGTGGCATGCGCCAGCCAGGCAGTAGTGACCTCACAGCAGAGGGCCTATCTCACAGAAGGGTGAGGAACCGAGGCAGGATGAGACTCTCACCAGAGGGCCCACAACACCAAGGGGATGGGAACCAGTCAGGACTGTCCTCCCACCAGTGGGGCCACATCATCGAAAGGTGAGGAACCCAGCACATGTGGCCTCATATCAGAGGACATACATCACAAAGGGGATGGGAGTGAGGCAGGTAGGAGTAGCCTAAAAACAGAGGGCCCAAAGAATAAAAAAAGTGAGGAATCCAGCATTTGGAACCTCCCAGCAGGCGGCCGAGAGCACAGAAGCTATGGGATGCAGGCAGGAGTGAACTAACAGCAGAGAGCCCACATCATGAAACTGTGAGCAACCCAGGCATTGGGACCTCAGAGCAGAAAGCCCACATCCCCATGGGGATGGGAACCTGACAGGAGTGTCCTGGCATCACTGGGCTCACATCAGAAAACGTGGGGAGCCCAGCAGTTAGAGCCTGATGCTAGAGGGCCGTCATCACCGAGGGCAGGAGGCTCCCAGCAGGTTCCATGTGCCAACAGAGGGCCCACGTCGCCAAGGTGATGTGTGCAAGTCAGGCAGGATTGACCTCACAGCAGAGGGCCTACCTCACAGAAGAGTGAGGAACCCAGCCAGGATAAGACTGTCACCAGAAGGCCCACATCACCAAGGGGATGGGAACCAGGCAGGAGTGTCCTCACACCAGTGGGGCCACATCATTGAAAGTTGCCTAACCCAGCACATGTGGCCTCAAACCAGAAGACCCACATCACGAAGGGGTTGCGAGTGAGGCAGGCAGGAGGAGCATCACAACACAGGACCCATAGAATACAAAAGTTGAGGAATCGAGCAGTTGGAACCTCCCAGCAGGCAGCCAAGACCACAGAGGCTATGGGATCCAGGCCACAGTGAACTAACACCAGAGAGCCCACATCATGAAATTGTGATCAACCCAGCCGTTGGAACCTCAGAGCAGAAGGCCCACATCCCCATGGGGATGGGAACCTAAGAGGAGTGCTTGAGCAACACTGGGCTCACTAAGAAAAGTTGGGGAGCCCAGCAGTTAGGGCCTGACGTCAGAGGGCCCTCATCACAGAGCTGAGGAGGCTCCCAGCAGGGTCCAATTGCCACCAGAGGGCTCATGTCAACAAGGAGAGGTGAGCAACCCAGGCAAGAGTTACCTGATAGTAGAGGGCCCACCTCACAGATGGGTGAGGAACCCAGCCAGGATCAGACTCTCACCAGAGGGCCCACATCACAAAGGGGATGGGACCCAGTCAGGATTATCCTCACACCAGTGGGGCCTTATCATCTTAAGGTGAGGAACCCAGCACATGTGTCCTCAAACCAGAGGACCCACATCACCAAGGGCCTTGGAGTGAGGCAGGCAGGAGTAGCCTCACAACACAGGGCACATAATATAAAAAACGTGAGGATTCCAGCATTTAGACCTTCCAGCAGGCAGCCCAGAACACCGAGGATATGGGATCCAGGCCACAGTGAACTCACAGCAGAGGGCCCACATCACAAAACTGTGAGCAACCCAGGAGTTGAGACTTCAGCGCAGAAGGACCACATCCCCATGGGAATGGGAACCTGGCTGGAGTGTCCTCGCACCACTGGGCGCACATCAGAAAATGTGGGGAGCCCACCATTTAGGGCCTGACGCCAGAGGGCCGTCATCACCGAGAGGAGGAGGCGCCCTGCACGCTCCAACTGCCACCAGAGGGCTCACGTCTCCAAGGTGACGTGTGCCAGCCAGGCAGGAGTGACCTCACAGCAGAGGGCCTACCTCACAGAACGTTGAGGAACCCAGCCAGGATTAGACTCTCGCCAGAGGGCCCACCTCACCAAGGGGATGGGAACCAGGCAGGAGTGTCCTCACACGAGTGGGGTCACATCATCGAAAGGTGAGGAACGCAGCACATGTGGCCTCAAGCCATAGGACAGTCATCACCAAGGGGCTGGCGGTGAGGCAGGCAGGAGGAGCCTCACAACAGAGGGCACATAGAATAAAAAAGTTGAGGAATCCAGCAGTTGGAACCTCCCAGCAGGCGGCTCAGAGCACCGATGATAAGGGATCCTTGCCGGAGTGAACTCACAGCAGAGGGCCCACATCATGGTACTGTGAGCAAGCCAGCCGTTTTGACCTCAGAGCAGAAGGCCCATATCGCCATGGGGATGGGAACCTGGCAAGAGTCTCCTCACTCACTTGGCACACATCAGAAAATGTGGGGAGCCCAGCAGTTATGGCCTAAGGCAAGAGGGCCCTCATCACCGAGGGGAGGAGGATCCCAGCACACTCCAACTGCCACCAGAGGGCCCACGTCGCCAAGGTGACGTGGGCCAGACAGGCATGATTGACCTCACAGCAGAGGGCCCACCTCACAGAAGGGTGAGGAACCCAGCCAGGATCAGACTCTCACCTGAGGGCCCACATCAGCAAGGGGATGGGAACCAGTCAGGACTGTCTTCCCTCCAGTGGGGTCACATCATCGAAAGGTGCGGAACCCAGCACATGTGGCCTCAAATCAGAGGACACATATCACAAAGGGAATGGGAGTGAGGCAGGCAGGAGTAGCCTAAAAACAGAGGGCCCAAAGAATAAGAAAGGTGAGGAATCCAGCAGTTGGAACCTCCCAGCAGGCGGTCCAGAGCACAGAAGCTATGGGATGCAGGCAGGAGTGAACTAACAGCAGAGAGCCCACATCATGAAACTGTGAGCAACCCAGGCTTTGGGACCTCAGAGCAGAAGGCCCACACCCCAATGGGGATGTGAACCTGGCTGGAGTGTCCTCGCACCACTGGGCACACATCACAAAATGTGGGGAGCCCAGCAGTTAGGGCCTGATGCCAGAGGGCCCTCATCACCGAGGAGAGGAGGCTCCCAGCAGGCTCCAAGTGCCACCAGAGGGCTCATGTCCACAAGGCGAGGTGAGCAAGCCAGGCAAGAGTGACCTCACATCAGACGGCCCACCTCACAGATGGGTGAGGAACCCAGCCAGGATCAGACTCTCAACAGAGGGCCCACATCACCAAGGGGATGTGAACCAGGCAGGAGTCTCCTAAGACCATTGGTCCCACATCATCGAAAGGTGAGGAACCCAGCACATGTGGCCTCAAACCAGACGACACACATCACGAAGGGGCTGGGAGTGAGGCAGGCAGGAGGATCCTCACAACAGAGGGCCCAAAAATTTAAAAAAGTGAGGAATCCAGCAGTTGGAACCTCCCAGCAGGCGGCCAAGAGCACAGAGGCTATGGGATCCAGGCTTCTGTGAACTAACACCAGAGAGCCCACATCATGAAAATGTGAACAACCCAGCCGTTGGGACCTCAGAGCAGAAGGCCCACATCCCCATGGAGATGGGATCCTAAGAGGAGTGCCAAAGCATCACTGGGCTCACTAAGAAAAGTTGGTGAGCCCAGCAGTCAGGGCCTGATGCAAGAGGGCCCTCATCACCGGGGGGAAGAGATTCCCAGCACGCTCCAACTGCCACCACACGGCTGACTTCACCAAGGCAATGTGTGCCAGCCATGCAGGAGTGACCTATCAGCAGAGGGTCTCCCTCACAGGTGGGTGAGGAACAAAGCCAGGAACAGACTCTCACCAGGGGGTCCACATAACCACGTGGATGAGAACCAAGCAGGAGTGTCCTCACACTAGTGGGGCCACATCATCGAAAGGTGAGGAACCCAGCAAAAGTGGCCACAAACCAGAGGACCCACATCACCAAGGGGTTGAGAGTGAGGTAGGTGTCTGGACGGGCATATTTAACACTCATTTCCCACCAGGAAGAGGAATTAACCAAAGGCTCAGCGTGCCCTGCCAGAAGCAGATTAGGGCCTGAAGCAGTCTTGCGGGTTTGCGGCCAGCTCACAAGAAAGCGAGTTGAAGAAAGGAGCTCAGGGGCCCTGTAATTCACAAACCTGCAGAGTTATAAATGACAGATAACGTCCAAAAATATATTGAAGTAAGGCTGCGAAGAGGACTTGAAAGAGGGGCAGAATTGCAGGAAACCGATTTCAGGAGGTAGACTGGATTTGCATTTAAAGCATAGGAAAAGAGGCAGAACATCGACAATGATGCACTTGGCAACAAAGGGCGTATGAGTTTGTTCCTGAATATATTCAGGAACAAACACATACGCCCTTTTTGGCAAACCAAGCAAGCTTGCAATGGAAATCCGAACTACTATGAAGTGTCACTTCCCCCCGGTCTAAAGGGCCATCTGAGAAAAGTGTAAAATCCAGAAAGGCAAGACAGGCCATGGGGAAAAAGGAGCCTTGTTATGCTGATGGGCGGGATGTACATTGCCAACAGCCACTCTGGAGAAGTGTATGGTGTTTCCTGATACATCTGAAAAACAAAGCAACAGAGTCTAGGGCATTTCCACTTATGGTCCTATAGCTTAGGGAAATTAAAATCAAAAAGACACAGCCACCCCAAAATTTACAACGGCTCTGTTTACAGGAGCCTCTTCTACAGTACAAGTTAAATATCCCAGAGAACAAATAATTGATAAAGAAGTTGCGGTACTTATGTACAACAGAATACCACTCAGCAATGAAATCTGTGTCACCAGGCCTGTACCAGCATAATGAGTGGATTGAGGCACGATGATTCTAAGTGAAATAAGTCACACAGAAAAAGAAACATCATAAGGTATCACTAATGCACGGAATGTAAACTTGGCTACACATGAACTGAATTACAAAACAGAACAGGGTCTCAAGTTTAGAAAACCAACTTATGCTTGCTTAAGGGGAAAGGTGAGTTGGGGTGCTGCATAAAACCAGAGTTTGAAATTAGCACAGATACCGTTCCATAAGCCAAATATGTAATAGACAAGACCTACCCCTTGCTCAACGAAATGGACTCAACAATGAGGTATCACCTCACACCTGTTAGAATGGGCATCATCTGAAAATCTACAAACAACAAATGCTGGAAAGGGTGTGGAGAAAAGGAAGCCTCTTCCACTATTGTTGGGAATATAAATTGATACAGTCACTATGGAGAACAATATGGAGTTTCTTAAGAAACTAATAATAGAATTACCATATGATACAGCGATCCCAGGACTGGACATATACCCAGACAAAACCATAAATCAAAAAGAGACATTCACCGCAATGTTCATTGCATCACTATTTACAATATCGAGGTAATGGAAGCAACCTAAATGCCCACAGACAGACGAATGCATAAAGATGTGGTACATATATAAAATGGAATATTACTAAGCCATGAAAGGAATGAAATTGGGTCATTTGTAGAGACGTCGATGGATCTAGAGACTGTCATACAGAGTGAAGTAAGTCAGAAAGAGAAAAACAAATCTTGTATATTCATGCATATATGTGGAACCTAGAAAAACTGTACAGATTAACCGTTTTGCAAGGCATAAATAGAGCAACAGATGTAGACAACAATCGTATGGACAACAAGGGGGGAAAGCTCTTGGAGGGGTGGTGGTGGGAGGAGTTGAGAGATTGGGATTGGCATGTAAACATTTATATGTATAAAATAGATAACCAATGAGAACCTGCTGTATAAAAATATAAAATAAAATTCAAAATTAAAAAGAAATAAAATTTAAAAAATAAAACAGAAAAAACAATTATTCCCTTCACATACATGTATTTATATGAATAAATTATTTCCATGCTTATATCTGTAAATACAAAAAAGAGGAATAAAATCTACCTTGAACCAAAAACGAAAAAGAGAAAAAAAAAACAGAACCCACCAGTTACTCAGAGGAAAACCGTATCAGGGCACTTGCTCCAGTTGTAAACAATTCTGAAGTTGGTCAGTGGTGGGGAATCGTCTCCCATTCAGCCAGCAGCCCCCACACAACAAGCGTCCTCATTGCAAAGCTGGGGCACCGTGCCGAGGCATCTGTGAGTAAACGTGAGCTGAACCCCAGGCCAGTTGCTGCTGAACTGTTCCCGCCCTTCCCAGGTAAAACACCTGAATATATACAAGGACTTGAAAGCCTAGAGGAAGGGCCATGGAGCCACACGAGTGACAGCATGCCAGCTGACTTGGTGCCTGCAGGCCAGCCAGGATGGTCCTGGCCCTGGGTGCTCTTCTGGAAGATTTCCATTTCCCTGCCTGAGATACCCGTCCTGTCCCTGCCCCCACTGCTTTTTTCCTTCCTCACCTCTGCCCAGGGAGAAATTCCAGCAGCAGGTATGGGTGACACATCCTCTTCTTTAGCAGGTGGCAGCCTGGCAACTGCTGCAGAAAGTCCAGCAGAGCCCCACTCACACTGGGCCACCCACAAAGCCGTGGCCTCTCACTCCCTCCCACCAGCCCAGCCCCGAGACTGCTGACAGGGCAGAGAAAATGGCGTCAGGCACAGCTGCAGGGGCTTTTGCTGCCTGGAGTGGTATTTATATTGATCTCAACCCAGGCACACCTGGGGAGGGCTGGCCGGCATGGTAAGGCTGCCCAGGTCAGCCAATCATCACCCCTCAGGGGCTCACAGTTGCAGACAATGGAACTTGCTGAACCGGCCAGGTCCAAGGAACAGGTGTGGGCTCCTGAGAGTCAGGATAGACAAGGGGCTGCAGCTTTGGCTTGTTTTCTAATCATTTTATCTGGCCCATGAGTGGGAGACAACTTCAAGAAAACCCTCTCCTAATGAGAGGAACCCAGGAGTCAGGGAGAGGAGGGGTGGGTGGTGGTTGGAGACAGAGGCCTGGTGCCCTGGGTGCAGTGGAAGTCTCTGGAAGACCAGGTGGAGGGAGGCCACACAGAGTGATGCCCAGGGTCACAGACCTGTCGGAGCTGCTGTTTGTTAGTTCAAGTCCTGCTCTGAGGTGCTCTGTGTCAGCTCTGAGCGACAGGTGAGCTGGGGGTGCTCTTCAATGAGGGCTATGTGCACGGTTCCTGTGTGCCCAGCCCTGCCACGGTACCTGCAAGGGTAGCTCTGTATCCTGGGAGGGGCCTGACCATGAGAGCCCCGTGGGCTGGGTTGGGGGTGGGGTACCTGCCCAGGAGAGCTCCATATCCTGGGATTGGCCTGACCACGAGAGCCCCATGGGCTGCTGGGGACCTGGTAAAGGATGTCAGGACAGTCAGTGAAGCCACTGAGGATATACCTCCAGTTGCTCCTGATCCCTACACCCTGCTGGTCATTCTACCAACCACCAGGACATGGTATTCTGTATTAGTCTTCAATGATGCCTTCTTTTGTATTCCATTAGTCCCAGAGTCACAAGAAATTTTGGCTTGTGAGTGGCAGGACTCAACATACAACTAAAACAATACTTCCGGGCCGTCTTGCCCCAAGGGTTCAAAAATTCCCACACCATCTTTGGGGAAAGCTTAGCTAACGACCGAAAAGTTCTACCTCTGGAAAAGGAAACCCTCCTTCAATATGCAGACGACATTCTGATCGCCAGCCCTACTAAGGAGGCCTCTGAACTACCAAGCCAATAAAGGATAGAAGTTGTCCAAGAAAAAGCTCAAATATCACAGACTGCAGTGACCTGCCTGGGCTTCATTCTCACACAAGGTCAGAGAAGCCCATCCCAGGAAAGGGAAGAAACCATTTGCAGCCTTACCCCTTTCTAAAACTAGAAGACAGCTTAGGGGTTCCTGGGGAGGCCAGGGTTTGCTGCTTCTGGATCCCTAACTACAGTCTACTAGCTGGGCCTCTATATGAAACACTGAAAGGAAAAGATGATGATCCTTTTGAACAGAATCCAGAAGTGGCCTTTCAAGAATGGAAAGAGCAGTCAATTCAGACCCTTGCCCTGGAACTCCCTAATTGAGCTAAACCCTTTGACCTTTCCATTCCCGGTGAAAGGTGAATCGCCATTGGAGAATTAGTGCAAAAACTGGGACCACTTGAAATGGAACAACGCAAGAATGCCATCCAGGTAGGATAAACTACAGTCACCAAGGGGCTTGGCCCACTGCCACATCTGGCCAAGATACTGGCGGTATCTAAAAACCTGGAAATCAGCAGCCCAAAAGGCCACCTCCCTCCTAAGGGAAAAGGACCCCACGTGGTGATCCTAATCACCAACCATGCCCTGAAGTTGCAGGGTTCGCTCCGTGGGCACACCGACCTCGAGTGAGGAGGCCCTCCAACTCCAACATCCAGAGAGATAACCGGGGGCAACAGGGCACCATGACGACTCGTGTGAACATCACTTGACCTGGAGTTTCTCTCATAAAACAACAATAGTGTGTCCCGAAGGAGTAGACTACTGCTTGCAGGACTTCCTGCACCCGGAGGGGAGCTAATAATCTTGGCGGGGGAACCGTATATCACACCGTCACCATAGAAAAGCCTACAGACACCGTGATGATGGTGGCCAATAAGACCGGCTGGACTCCTGTTTACTTCAAAAGGCTGTTGACTCAGTGGCCATCATGGTCCTTGATCACCACTGACCCTGGACTGTCTGGGAGTTGAGCGGGCAGGGCTCTGACACCTGGTGCTGTTTTTACGTTAATTCAGGGGCCTAATTGAAGAAAGAGCAGACTACTGGTCAGAACATCTAGGCTGGCAGAAACGGTCAGCCTAAGGTGGCCGAACAAATGTGGGGCGGGGTGAAACCGGCCCCCACAGCGTCTCTGCACATCTCTTTCCTGGACCCTTAAAGGTCATTAGAATCTATAACACTTCCAATGCTGGTGCTCAGGCGGACGAGCAGGGAGGCAGGGGTCCTGGGGCCAATCAACGTCACCTGGAGGCTGCTGGGGAGAAGTTCTGACCCTCGTCCCCTGGTATGAGGGCTCCCAACTCAGCACTCAGCAGTTACAGAAGAAGGGTCTGCACCCTCAGCACTCCAAGAATGAGGAACGGGACAAAAGGCAGAGGAGGGGTTTGTCCCCAGCAAAGCCCATTAAAAATCCCTGGGAGATAAAAATAGAATGTGGGCAATAAAGTCAAGTCTGACCTTTTTTATCCTTTGTGCTTTGTCTAATTTCACGTGCTCCTAGGGTCCCGCATGCAGAGGTTCCACACCCGGCACTTCAGACCAGATTTCCTGGTGCAGAATGGCTGGGTCGACACCTCAGCTCCTGGGGCCCAGTGCAGACTCCGAGATATAGAGCCTGAGCTGCAGCCAACCCGGCCCTTGAGAGCTCCGCCCCCTCCCTCCCACTGACTCTGACAGGATCTCTACACAGCAGCCCAGCCCACAGCCCACGGGGTAGTGCATGCTCTCACCTCTCCATTCTCTGATGAAAATATAAAGTTTCCTTTGCTTGGGAACCAAACTCAGTCTCGATCTGTTGGCCCCAATGACACTGGGCAGGGGGACCCTTGTTGGGGTCCACTCTGGAGGATCAGTAACAGAAATTGAGACTATTGTAACTTCAATGAACAGATGTGTGAGCCAAACTGTAGTTAACATAGAACAGTTTATAAGGCTCGGGTAAAATAAGATGTTTCTAACACTTCCATTTGATATTTCCATCACTTTATTATAAGCAAGTTCAGTGAAAAGGTTTGTCTTATTTGTCAGGTCAATATTAGAGAAATGAAGTGATTTCTTTCCAAGGATGTACATCTAATAATCTTGGTTAAAGCTTCAATCTTGTTTTAAATGCTTTTCCATTGAAAATGATACCTCTCTTTCAGCTCCCCCATTTCTGAGAAGTATAAAATCTTATAATTTATTATTACCAAAGGGGAAAGGTGGGAGGAGGGATAAATTAACAGTTTGGAATTAACACATACACACTGCTATGTATAAAATAGATCATCAACAAGGAACTACTGTATAGCACAGGGAACTACACTCAATATTGTGCAATAACCTATAAGGGGAAATAATCGGAAAAAGAATAGATATTTTTATTGACATCATCTATCAATGACAGTTAAAGTGTAACCTAAGGGAAGCCGGTGGTGAGTGCTTCTGACCCTGAAGACTTCAGTCATCTAAAGTTTGGACTCTGCCTACTTCCCAAGGCCCTTAATGAACATATGTGTAGCCGTAGCTTAAAAAACTCCCCAGTTTGGGTTTCGGGGAGACACTGATTTTGAAAAAGCCCTGGTGTTCTCCTTACATGAATGGGACTCTTCCTACTGCTAAAACATGTCTGTCACACCCAGAGGATGGTATACCGTCTGATCGGGAAGAGTTTGGAAAAGGCATCTCATCTCCTCATCTCCTGGTGCTCGGGTTCACCCCTCCAGCGTCTTTACTAACAGTCTCCCCACTTGGAGATGTCAACACTGTCAACATCCTGTTGCGTACAGTTTGGAATTTGTCCAGAGGATGAAGCGGAAGGATGAGGAACAATGAGAGACAAGTCCTAGGTGTTCAGACAGGCACATGTCACTCTAATTTCCAATCAGGAAGATGAATTGACCAAAGGCTAGGGTTGCCCATGGAAACAGTATAGGGCTTGAGGAAATCCCACTGCTTTGTGGCCAGTTCCCATAAACACAAGTTGAACAATGGAACTCAGGGGCAGTAAAATTCACGAAACTGCAGAGTTGAAAATATCTATCACTGAAAAATGTCTTGAGGAAAGTCAGAGAAAAGGATTGGCAAGCAAGGGAGAATGGCAGGAAAGGGATTTGAGGAGGTAGAAAGGATTCGCCATTAAGCACAAGAAAAGGGGCTGAACATTTCCGACATTGCAGTTGGCCAAAAAGGCTGTATGCGTTTTTTTCTGTATATATTCAAGAAAAGGGCATACACTTTTTTAGCCAACCAAACAGGTGGGCACTGGAAATCAATACTACAAAAGATATCACTTCGCATCAGTCAGAAGAGCCATCCTCATAAAGTGTAAACGCCAGAAATGCAGGACAGGGCAAGGAGAAGAGGGAGCCCTGTGAGGCTTATAGTGGAAATGTATATTGCCAACGGCCATTCTGGAGAAGTGTATTGTGTTTACTAAAGCATCTAAAAAATGAGCTACAGAGCATAGGGCACTTGCACTCATGGGCGTATATCTTGGGAAAAACAAAAATCGAGAGGACACAGGCACCCCAATGTTTACTGCCTCTCTGTTTAAAAGATCCTCGACTAGGATATAACTTAAATGTCTCTGGAGGGAAAAAATGGATAGAGATGTGGTACTTATGTAGAGTGGAATATTACTCAGCCTGGAAATCAATGAAATATGGCCAGTTGTAACAACTCTGGAGGAGTTACGTATGATCATTCTAAGTGACATAATTCAAAAAGAAAAAGACACATATCATAAGATATCACTTAAAGGTGGAATCCAAAATGGCTACACATGAAATAAATTACAAAACAAAAACATAGTCAAATATGTAGAAAACACGCGTAAGGCTGCTAAACGGGAAAGGTGGGGAGGGGTGAGGCATCATCCAGGAGGTTGAAATTAGCAAAGATACCATTCCAAATACCAAACTGATAATCAACAAGGCCTACACGGTAGCTAAAAGAACTGCACTCAGCACACTCAAGTCACCGGAAAAGAATATCTATGACTGGTAAGAATCTGAAAAAGAATTTATTGATGTCTCTCTGTACGTGAATCAAGTGGATGTACAGCAGCAAGAAACAGAGCTTTGAAAATCAGCTGTAACCAATATAGTAATAAATTGAAAAAAATAAACGACAGAGAGACAGAGAAAACCTCTTACAACTTTTCCTCAGGGACGGTGATGCAACATGGATTGAACACATCTAGACCCACAGCAGGATGAGACATAAGGCTGGAAACTGTTCGCGCTAAGAGAAATGTGAGGTTGGGTGAGGAAATGCACACCCTTTAAAGTAATACTACCTGGTACCCATTCAATGGGTCCCAAATCTGCAGGTTCAAGGAATCTTCCTACAGCTAAAACATGCATGGAAAACCCAGAGGACTGTACACCATGTGATCGGGAGATGTGTCTAAAATGCACCTCATTTATCCTCTCCTGGTGCTCCTGTTCATCATTCCAGCCACGTTACTTAGAATCTCCCCACTTAGAGAATCAGCACATTTAAACTTCTGTTTCACACATTTTGCAAATTGTGAGGAGGATGAATGGGAAGAGGGGGAAACAATGAGAGAATAGTTGTAGGGGTTTGGACGGGCACATGTCACTCTAATTTCCCATTAAGAATAAGAATTAAAAAAAGGCTCAGCCCGCCTCGCCGGAGCCAAAATAGGGCCTGAAGCAATCCTGCGGTTTTGAGGCCAGCTCACAAAAGAGCAACTTAAAAAATGGAGCTCAGGGTCACTGCAATTCACAAACCTGCAGAGTTATAAATGAAAACTAACGTCCAAAAATATGTTGAGGTAAGGCAAAGAAGAGGATCTGAATGCAAGACAGAATTGCAAGAAACAGATTTCAAGAGATAGATTGGACTCGCCTTTAAAGCACATGAAAAGCGGCAGAATTTCGACAATGATGCAGTTGGCCCAAAAGGGAGTATGCGTTAGTTCCTGAATATATCCAGGAAAAAACGCATACGCACTTTATGGGCAACCAAGCAAGCAAGCAATGCAAATGTGCACAACAAAGAAGTCTCATTTCCCACCGGTCAAAAGGGCCATCCGAAAAAATTGTAAACACCAGAAATGCAGGACAGGCCATGGAGAACAGGGAGCCTTTATACGCTGATGGACAGTGTGTGAACTGCCGAGAGCCACTCTGGAGAAGTGTATGGTGGTTCCTAAATCATCTAAAAAACAGAGCGACAGAGCATAGGGCACTTCCAATCACGGGAGTATATCTAGGGAAGTCTAAAAATCAACAAGACACAAGCACACCACAGTTTAGGGCTACTCTGTTTACAAGAACCTCAACTTCAGTACACCTTAAATATCCCAGGAAAGAGAACAATAGATAAAGAAAATGTGGTACTTATGTACAATGGAATATCTCTTCACCATGAAATCAATGTAATAAGGCTAGTAGAAGGATAAAGAGTGGATTGAGGTCCGATAATACTACTTGAAATAAGTCAAACAGAAAAAGAAACATATCATAAGATATCACTTATAGAGGGAGGATAAATATGGCTGCACAAAAAATGAATTACAAAACAGAACAGTGTCTCACATTTAGAAAACACACTTATGTCAGCTTAAGGGGAAAGGAGAGGTGGGGTGATGCATAAAACCAGAGTTTGAAATTAGCACAGATACCGTTCAATAAACCAAATAGGTATCAGACAAGATCTACACCTCGCTCAATGAACTGGCCTCAACACACCCTATACACCGCAGAGAAATATATCTGAGTAATAAGACTCTTAAAACCCATGTATTGATATATCTCCATAAGGGAATCAAGTGTGCGCAGAGCGGCACAAACACAGCAGTGAAAATGAGCTAAACCCCATTATAGAAATAAATTTTAAAACCAAAACGCAGAAACAATGAAAGAGAGAAAAATTCTTACAAAATTCGCTCAGGGGCTGTGATGCAACCTGGAATGACCACATATAAACCCACAGCTGGATAAGACATAAGGCTGGACACTTGGGGCTGAAAGGATTGGAGAGCTTTGGTGAGCAACTGCCGAAAGTTTAATGCAATACTTCATGCTACTTATTCCAAGGGTCCCAACACTCCAAGTTGAAGGGAATCTTCCTACAGCTAAACCATGCATGGGAAATCCAGCGGATGGTATACCATATGATCGGGAAAGGTTTCTAAAATGCACCTCATTTTCCTCTCCTGGGGCTCCGGATCAACATTCCAGCCACTTTACTAACAACATCTCCACATGGAGAGTCAATGCCTTTAAGTTCCGGTATCGCACAGTCTGCAGTTAGTGCGGAGGATGAATGGGAATAGGGGGAACCAGTGAGAAAATAGCTGTAGCGGTTTCAATGGGCACATGTCACTCTAATTTCACATCAGGAAGAAGAATTAACCAAAGGCAGAGCAAGGCGCCCCAGAAGAAGAATAGGGCCTGAAGAAATCCTGTGGATATGAGGCAAGATCACAAAAATAAGAGCTGAAAAATGAAGCTAAGGGCCACTGCAATTCAAAAACCTGCAGAGTTATAAAGGCCAACTATTCTCCAAAAGTATATTGAGGTAAGGCTATGAAGAGGCACTGAGAGCAAGGCAGAACTGCAGGAAACCGATTTCAGGAGGTAGACAGGAATTGTACTGAAAACATATGAAAACACTCAGAACGTCGACAATGATGCACTTGGCCAAAAAGGGCGTATGCGTTTTTTCCTGAATATATTCAGGAAGAAACGCATACGCCCTTTCTGGCCAACCAAGCAAGCTCTCAAAGGAAATCTGCACTACAATGAAGTCTCACTTCACCCCGGTCAAAGGGCCATCTGAAAAAAGAGTAAAATCCAGAAAGGCAGGACAGGCCATGGAGAACTGGGAGCCTTGTTATGCTGATGGGCGGGATGTAAATTGCCAGCAGCCACTCTGGAGAAGTGTATGGTGTTTCCTGAAACATCTAAAAAACAAAGCAACAGAGCCTAGGGCACTTCCACTTATGGTCCTATAGCTTATGGAAATTAAAATCAAAAAGACACAGCCACCCCAAAGGTTGGGACGGCTCTGTTTACAAGAACCTCGTTTACGGTACAAGTTCAATATCAGAGAAAGCGAAAAATGGATAAAGAAGTTGTGGTACTTACGTACAATGCAATATCACTCAGCAATGAGATCTATGTCATCAGGCCCGTAGCAGCATAATGAGTGGATTCAGGTACGATGATTCTAAGTGAACTAAGTCACACAGAAAAAGAAACACCATAAGATATCACTACTACACGGAAGGTAAACTTGGCTACACAAGAACTGAATTACAAAACAGAACAGGGTCTCAAATGTAGAAAACCAACTTATGCTTGCTTAAGAGGAAAGGTGAGTTGGGGTGCTGCATGAAACCAGAGATTGAAATTAGCACAGATACCGTTCCATAAGCCAAATATGTAATAGACAAGAGCTACTCCTTGCTCAACGAAGTGGACTCAACACCCCATATTAAACGCCTAAGAATATAACTGACTAGTAAGAATCTTAAAACCTATGGATTTATATGTCTCCGAAAGAGAATCAAGCGTGTGTACAGCGGCATAAACGCAGCAGTGATAGGATTGGTGAGGTTCGGTGAGCAAATGCAGACCCTTTGAAATCATACTGCATGGTACCCATTCCATGGGTCTCAACTCTCCAAGTTTACGGGATTCTTCCTTCAGCTAAAACATGCATGTGGAACCCAGAGTATGATCCAGCGTGTGATCGGGAAACGTGTTCAAATGTGTCTCGTTTTCGTCCCCTGGTACTCGAGTGCAACATTCCAGATGCTTTACTAACACTCTCCCCACTTGGAGAGTCAGTGCCTTTAACCTCCTGTTTGGCCCAGTTTGCAGTTTCTGTGGAAAATGAACAGGAATAGGGAGAACGAAAGAGAGACTAGCTGGAGGTGTCTGGACGGGCAAATTTAACTCTCATTTCCCACCAGGAAGAGGAATTAACCAAAGGCTCAGCGTGCCGTGCCGGAACCACACTAGGGCCTGAAGCAATCCTGCGGTGTTGCGGCCAGCTCACAAGAAAGCGAGTTGAAGAAAGGAGCTCAGGGGCACTGTAATTCACAAACCTGCAGAGTTATAAATGACAGCTATCGTCCAAAAATATATTGAAGTAAGGCTGCCAAGAGGACTTGAAAGCGGGGCAGAATTGCAGGAAACCGATTTCAGGAGGTAGACGGGAATTGCATGTAAAGCATAGGAAAAGAGGCAGAACGTCCACAATGATGCACTTGGCCAAAAAGGGCGTATGCGTTTTTTCCTGAATATATTCAGGAAAAAACGCATACGCCCTTTTTGGCCAACCAAGCAAGCTTGCAAATGATATCTGCACTACAATGAAGTCTCACTGCCCCCCGGTCAAAAGGGCCATCTGAAAAAAGTGTAAAATCCAGAAAGGCAGGACAGGCCATGGAGAACTGGGAGCCTTGTTATGCTGGTAGGCGGGATGTAAATTGCCAACAGCCACTCTGGAGAAGGGTATGGTGTTTCCTGAAACATCTAAAAAACAAAGCAACAGAGCCTAGGGCACTTCCACTTATGGTCCTATAGCTTAGGGAAATTAAAATCAAAAAGACACGGTCACCCCAAAGTTTGGGACGGCTCTGTTTACAGAACCTCGTTTACAGTACAAGTTCAATATCACAGAAAGCAAAAAATGGATAAAGAAGTTGTGGTACTTACGTACAATGCAATATCACTCAGCAATGAAATCTATGTCATCAGGCCCGTAGCAGCATAATGAGTGGATGCAGGTATGATGAGTCTAAGTGAAATAAGTCACACAGAAAAAGAAACATCATAAGATATCACTACTACACGGAATGTAAACTTGGCTACACAGGAACTGAATTACAAAACAGAACAGGGTCTCAAATGTAGAAAACCAACTTATGCTTGCTTAAGGGGAAAGGTGAGTTGGGGTGCTGCATGAAACCACAGATTGAAATTAGCACAGATACCGTTCCATAAGCCAAATATGTAATAGACAAGAGCTACTCCTTGCTCAACGAAGTGTACTCAACACCCCATATTAAACGCCTAACAATATACCTGACTAGAAATAATCTAAAAACCTACCGATTTATATGTCTCCGAAAGAGAATCAAGCGTGTGTACAGCGACATAAACGCAGCGGTGATAGGATTGGTGAGGTTCGGTGAGCAAATGCAGACCCTATGAAGTCATATTGCATGGTACCCATTCCATGGGTCTCAACTCTCCAGGTTTAAGGGATTCTTCCTTCAGCTTAAACATGCATGTGGAACCCAGAGTATGATCCAGCATGTGATCGGGCAACGTGTTCAAATGTGTCTCGTTTTCGTCCCCTGGTACTCGAGTGCAACATTCCAGATGCTTTACTAACACTCTCCCCACTTGGAGAGTCAGTGCCTTTAACCTCCTGTTTGGCCCAGTTTGCAGTTTCTGTGGAAAATGAACAGGAATAGGGAGAACGAAAGAGAGACTAGCTGGAGGTGTCTGGACGGGCAAATTTAACTCTCATTTCCCACCAGGAAGAGGAATTAACCAAAGGCTCAGCGTGCCGTGCCGGAACCACACTAGGGCCTGAAGCAATCCTGCGGTGTTGCGGCCAGCTCACAAGAAAGCGAGTTGAAGAAACGAGCTCAGGGGCACTGTAATTCACAAACCTGCAGAGTTATAAATGACAGCTATCGTCCAAAAATATATTGAAGTAAGGCTGCCAAGAGGACTTGAAAGCGGGGCAGAATTGCAGGAAACCGATTTCAAGAGGTAGACGGGAATTGCATGTAAAGCATAGGAAAAGAGGCAGAACGTCCACAATGATGCACTTGGCCAAAAAGGGCGTATGCGTTTTTTCCTGAATATATTCAGGAAAAAACGCATACGCCCTTTTTGGCCAACCAAGCAAGCTTGCAAAGGATATCTGCACTACAATGAAGTCTCACTGCCCCCCGGTCAAAAGGGCCATCTGAAAAAAGTGTAAAATCCAGAAAGGCAGGACAGGCCATGGAGAACTGGGAGCCTTGTTATGCTGGTAGGCGGGATGTAAATTGCCAACAGCCACTCTGGAGAAGTGTATGGTGTTTCCTGAAACATCTAAAAAACTAAGCAACAGAGCCTAGGGCACTTCCACTTATGGTCCTATAGCTTAGGGAAATTAAAATCAAAAAGACACGGTCACCCCAAAGTTTGGGACGGCTCTGTTTACAGAACCTCGTTTACAGTACAAGTTCAATATCACAGAAAGCAAAAAATGGATAAAGAAGTTGTGGTACTTACGTACAATGCAATATCACTCAGCAATGAAATCTATGTCATCAGGCCCGTAGCAGCATAATGAGTGGATGCAGGTATGATGAGTCTAAGTGAAATAAGTCACACAGAAAAAGAAACATCATAAGATATCACTACTACACGGAATGTAAACTTGGCTACACAGGAACTGAATTACAAAACAGAACAGGGTCTCAAATGTAGAAAACCAACTTATGCTTGCTTAAGGGGAAAGGTGAGTTGGGGTGCTGCATGAAACCACAGATTGAAATTAGCACAGATACCGTTCCATAAGCCAAATATGTAATAGACAAGAGCTACTCCTTGCTCAACGAAGTGAACTCAACACCCCATATTAAACGCCTAACAATATACCTGACTAGAAATAATCTAAAAACCTACCGATTTATATGTCTCCGAAAGAGAATCAAGCGTGTGTACAGCGACATAAACGCAGCGGTGATAGGATTGGTGAGGTTCGGTGAGCAAATGCAGACCCTATGAAGTCATATTGCATGGTACCCATTCCATGGGTCTCAACTCTCCAGGTTTAAGGGATTCTTCCTTCAGCTTAAACATGCATGTGGAACCCAGAGTATGATCCAGCATGTGATCGGGCAACGTGTTCAAATGTGTCTCGTTTTCGTCCCCTGGTACTCGAGTGCAACATTCCAGATGCTTTACTAACACTCTCCCCACTTGGAGAGTCAGTGCCTTTAACCTCCTGTTTGGCCCAGTTTGCAATTTCTGTGGAAAATGAACAGGAATAGGGAGAACGAAAGAGAGACTAGCTGGAGGTGTCTGGACGGGCAAATTTAACTCTCATTTCCCACCAGGAAGAGGAATTAACCAAAGGCTCAGCGTGCCGTGCCGGAACCACACTAGGGCCTGAAGCAATCCTGCGGTGTTGCGGCCAGCTCACAAGAAAGCGAGTTGAAGAAAGGAGCTCAGGGGCACTGTAATTCACAAACCTGCAGAGTTATAAATGACAGCTATCGTCCAAAAATATATTGAAGTAAGGCTGCCAAGAGGACTTGAAAGCGGGGCAGAATTGCAGGAAACCGATTTCAGGAGGTAGACGGGAATTGCATGTAAAGCATAGGAAAAGAGGCAGAACGTCCACAATGATGCACTTGGCCAAAAAGGGCGTATGCGTTTTTTCCTGAATATATTCAGGAAAAAACGCATACGCCCTTTTTGGCCAACCAAGCAAGCTTGCAAAGGATATCTGCACTACAATGAAGTCTCACTGCCCCCCGGTCAAAAGGGCCATCTGAAAAAAGTGTAAAATCCAGAAAGGCAGGACAGGCCATGGAGAACTGGGAGCCTTGTTATGCTGGTAGGCGGGATGTAAATTGCCAACAGCCACTCTGGAGAAGTGTATGGTGTTTCCTGAAACATCTAAAAAACAAAGCAACAGAGCCTAGGGCACTTCCACTTATGGTCCTATAGCTTAAGGAAATTAAAATCAAAAAGACACGGTCACCCCAAAGTTTGGGACGGCTCTGTTTACAGAACCTCGTTTACAGTACAAGTTCAATATCACAGAAAGCAAAAAATGGATAAAGAAGTTGTGGTACTTACGTACAATGCAATATTACTCAGCAATGAAATCTATGTCATCAGGCCCGTAGCAGCATAATGAGTGGATGCAGGTATGATGAGTCTAAGTGAAATAAGTCACACAGAAAAAGAAACATCATAAGATATCACTACTACACGGAATGTAAACTTGGCTACACAGGAACTGAATTACAAAACAGAACAGGGTCTCAAATGTAGAAAACCAACTTATGCTTGCTTAAGGGGAAAGGTGAGTTGGGGTGCTGCATAAAACCAGAGATTGAAATTAGCACAGATACCGTTCCATAAGCCAAATATGTAATAGACAAGAGCTACTCCTTGCTCAACGAAGTGGACTCAACACCCCATATTAAACGCTTAAAAATACCCCGGACTAGAAATAATCTTATAAACTACGGATTTATATGTCTCCGAAAGAGAATCAAGCGTGTGTACAGCGGCATAAACGCAGCAGTGATAGGATTGGTGAGGTTCGGTGAGCAAATGCAGACCCTTTGAAGTCATATTGCATGGTACCCATTCCATGGGTCTCAACTCTCCAAGTTTAAGGGATTCTTCCTTCAGCTAAAACATGCATGTGGAACACAGAGTATGATCCACCGTGTGATCAGGAAACGTGTTCAAATGTGTCTCAGTTTTCGTCCCCTGGTACTCGGGTGCAACACTCCAGACGCTTTACTAACACTCTCCCCACTTGGAGAGTCAGTGCCTTTAACCTCCTGTATGGCCCAGTTTGTAATTTCTGTGGAAAATGTACAGCAATAGGGAGAACCAATGAGAAACTAGCTGGAGGTGTCTGGACGGGCAAATTTAACTCTCATTTCCCACCAGAAAGAGGAATTAACCAAAGGCTCAGCATGCCGTGCCGGAACCACACTAGGGCCTGAAGCAATCCTGCGGTGTTGCGGCCAGCTCACAAGAAAGCGAGTTGAAGAAAGGAGCTCAGGGGCACTGTAATTCACAAACCTGCAGAGTTATAAATGACAGCTATCGTCCAAAAATATATTGAAGTAAGGCTGCCAAGAGGACTTGAAAGCGGGGCAGAATTGCAGGAAACCGATTTCAGGAGGTAGACGGGAATTGCATGTAAAGCATAGGAAAAGAGGGAGAACGTCCACAATGATGCACTTGGCCAAAAAGGGCGTATGCGTTTTTTCCTGAATATATTCAGGAAAAAACGCATACGCCCTTTTTGGCCAACCAAGCAAGCTTGCAATGGAAATCTGCACTACAATGAAGTCTCGCTGCCCCCCAGTCAAAAGGGCCATATGAAAAAAGTGTAAAATCCAGAAAGGCAGGACAGGCCATGAAGAACTGGGAGCCTTGTTATGCTGATGGGCGGGATGTAAATTGACAACAGCCACTCTGGAGAAGTGTATGGTGTTTCCTGTAACATCTAAAAAACTAAGCAACAGAGCCTAGGGCACTTCCACTTATGGTCCTATAGCTTAGGGCAATTAAAATGAAAGAGACACAGCCACCCCAAAGTTTGGGACGGCTCTGTTTACAAGAATCTTGTTTACGGTACAAGTTCAATATCACAAAAGCGAAAAATGGATAAAGAAGTTGTGGTACTTACGTACAATGCAATATCACTCAGCAATGAAATCTATGTCATCAGGCCCGTAGCAGCATAATGAGTGGATTCAGGTATGATGATTCTAAGTGAAATAAGTCACACAGAAAAAGAAACATCATAAGATATCACTACTACACGGAATGTAAACTTGGCTACACAGGATCTGAATTACAAAACAGAACAGGGTCTCAAATGTAGAAAACCAACTTATGCTTGCTTAAGGGGAAAGGTGAGTTGGGGTGCTGCATGAAACCAGAGATTGAAATTAGCACAGATACCGTTCCATAAGCCAAATATGTAATAGACAAGATCTACTCCTTGCTCAAGGAAGTGGATTCAACAGCCCATATTAAACGCCTAAGAATATACCTGACTAGAAATAATCTAAAAACCTACCGATTTATATATCTCCGAAAGAGAATCAAGCGTGTGTACAGCGGCATAAACGCAGCAGTGATAGGATTGGTGAGGTTCGGTGAGCAAATGCAGACCCTTTGAAGTCATATTGCATGGTACCCATTCCATAGGTCTCAACTCTCCAGGTTTAAGGGATTCTTCCTTCAGCTAAAACATGCATGTGGAACCCAGAGTATGACCCACCGTGTGATCAGGAAACGTGTTCAAATGTGTCTCAGTTTTTGTCCCCTGGTACTCGGGTGCAACATTCCAGATGCTTTACTAACACTCTCCCCACTTGGAGAGTGAGTGCCTTTAAACTCCTGTTTGGCCCACTTTGCAATTTCTGTGGAAAATGAACAGGAATAGGGAGAACCAATGAGAGACTACGTGGAGGTGTCTGAACGGGCAAATTTAACTCTCATTTCCCACCAGGAAGAGGAATTAACCAAAGGCTCAGCATGCCGTGCCGCAACCATACTAGGGCCTGAAGCAATCCTGCGGTGTTGCGGCCAGCTCACAAGAAAGCGAGTTGAAGAAAGGAGCTCAGAGGCACTGTAATTCACAAACCTGCAGAGTTATAAATGACAGCTATCCTCCAAAAATATATTGAAGTAAGGCTGCCAAGAGGAGTTGAAAGCGGGGCAGAATTGCAGGAAACCGATTTCAGGAGGTAGACTGGAATTGCATGTAAAGCATAGGAAAAGAGGCAGAACGTCCACAATGATGCACTTGGCCAAAAAGGGCGTATGCGTTTTTTCCTGAATATATTCAGGAAAAAACGCATACGCCCTTTTTGGCCAACCAAGCAAGCTTGCAAAGGAAATCTGCACTACAATGAAGTCTCACTGCCTCCCGGTCAAAAGGGCCATCTGAAAAATGTGTAAAATCCAGAAAGGCAGGACAGGCCAAGGAGAACTGGGAGCCTTGTTATGCTGACGGGCGGGATGTAAATTGCCAGCAGCCACTCTGGAGAAGTGTATGGTGTTTCCTGAAACATTCAAAAAACAAAGCAACAGAGCCTAGGGCACTTCCACTTATGGTCCTATAGCTTAGGGAAATTAAAATCAAAAAGACACAGCCACCCCAAAGTTTGGGACGGCTCTGTTTACAAGAACCTCGTTTACGGTACAAGTTCAATATCACAGAAAGCAAAAAATGGATAAAGAAGTTGTGGTACTTATGTACAATGCAATATCACTCAGCAATGAAATCTATGTCATCAAGCCCGTAGCAGAATAATGAGTGGATTCAGGTACGATGATTCTAAGTGAAATAAGTCACACAGAAAAAGAAACATCATAAGATATCACTACTACACGGAATGTAAACTTGGCTACACAGGAACTGAATTACAAAACAGAACAGGGTGTCAAATGTAGAAAACCAACTTATGCTTGCTTAAGGGGAAAGGTGAGTTGGGGTGCTGCATAAAACCAGAGATTGAAATTAGCACAGATACCGTTCCATAAGCCAAATATGTAATAGACAAGAGCTACTCCTTGCTCAACGAAGTGGACTCAACACCCCATATTAAACGCCTAACAATATACCTGACTAGTAAGAATCTTAAAACCTATGGATTTATAAGTCTCCGAAAGAGAATCAAGCGTGTGTACAGCGGCATAAACGCAGCAGTGATAGGATTGGTGAGGTTCGGTGAGCAAATGCAGACCCTTTGAAGTCATATTGCATGGTACCCATTCCATGGGTCTCAACTCTCCAGGTTTAAGGGATTCTTCCTTCAGCTAAAACATGCATGTGGAACCCAGAGTATGATCCACCGTGTGATGGGGAAACGTGATCAAATGTGTCTCAGTTTTCGTCCCCTGGTACTCGGATGCAACATTCCAGACGCTTTACTAACACTCTCCCCACTTGGAGAGTCAGTGCCTTTAACCTCCTGTTTGGCCCAGTTTGCAATTTCTGTGGAAAATGAACAGGAATAGGGAGAACCAATGAGAGACTAGGTGGAGGTGTCTTGACGTGCAAATTTAACTCTCATTTCCCACCAAGAAGAAGAATTAACCAAAGGTTCAGCATGCCATGCCGGAAGTACACTAGGGCCTGAAGCAATCCTGCGGTGTTGCGGCCAGCTCAAAAGAAAGCGAGTTGAAGAAAGGAGCTCAGGGGCACTGTAATTCACAAACCTGCAGAGATAAATGACAGCTATCTTCCAAAAATATATTGAAGTAAGGCTGCCAAGAGGAGTTGAAAGCGGGGCAGAATTGCAGGAAACCGATTTCAGGAGGTAGACTGGAATTGCATGTAAAGCATAGGAAAAGAGGCAGAACGTCCACAATGATGCACTTGGCCAAAAAGGGCGTATGCGTTTTTTCCTGAATATATTCAGGAAAAAACGCATACGCCCTTTTTGGCCAACCAAGCAAGCTTGCAAAGGAAATCTGCACTACAATGAAGTCTCACTGCCCCCCGCTCAAAAGGGCCATCTGAAAAAATTGTTAAATCCAGAAAGGCCGGACAGGCCATGGAGAACTGGGAGCCTTGTTATTCTGATGGGTGCGATGTAAATTGCCAGCAGCCACTCTGGAGAAGTGTATGGTGTTTCCTGAAACATCCAAAAAACAAAGCAACAGAGCCTAGGGCACTTCCACTTATGGTCCTATAGCTTAGGGAAATTAAAATCAAAAAGACACAGCCACCCCAAAGTTTGGGCCGGCTCTGTTTACAAGAACCTCGTTTACGGTACAAGTTCAATATCACAGAAAGCGAAAAATGGATAAAGAAGTTGTGGTACTTACGTACAATGCAATATCACTCAGCAATGAAATCTATGTCATCAGGCCCGTAGCAGCATAATGAGTGGATTCAGGTACAATGATTCTAAGTGAAATAAATCACACAGAAAAAGAAACATCATAAGATATCACTACTACACGGAATGTAAACTTGGCTACACAGGAACTGAATTACAAAACAGAACAGGGTGTCAAATGTAGAAAACCAACTTATGCTTGTTTCAGTGGAAAGGTGAGTTGGGGTGCTGCATAAAACCAGAGATTGAAATTAGCACAGATACCGTTCCATAAGCGAAATATGTAATAGACAAGAGCTACTCCTTGCTCAACGAAGTGGACTCCACACCCCACATTAAACGCCTAAGAATATACCTGACTAGTAAGAATCTTAAAACCTAAGGATTTATATGTCTCCGAAAGAGAATCAAGCGTGTGTACAGCGGCATAAACGCAGCAGTGATAGGATTGGTGAGGTTCGGTGAGCAAATGCAGACCCTTTGGAGTCATATTGCATGGTACCAATTCCATGGGTCTCAACTCTCCAGGTTTAAGGGATTCTTCCTTCAGCTAAAACATGCATGTGGACCCCAGAGTATGATCAACCGTGTGATCGGGAAACGTGGTCAAATGTGTCTCAGTTTTCGTCCCCTGGTACTCGGGTGCAACATTCCAGACGCTTTACTAACACTCTCCCCACTTGGAGAGTCAGTGCCTTTAACCTCCTGTTTGGCCCAGTTTGCAATTTCTTCGGAAGATGAACAGCAATAAGGAGAAGCAATGGGAGACTATCTGTAGGTGTCTGGACGGGCAAATTTATCTCTCATTTCCCACCAGGAAGATAAATGAACCAAAGGCTCCGCGTGCCATGCTGGAACTAGATTAGGGCCTGAGGAGATCCTGCGGTGTTGCGGCCAGCTCACAAGAAAGCGAGTTGAAGAAAGGAGCTCAGGGGCACTGTAATTCAGAAACCTGCGGAGTTATAAATGACAGCTATCATCCAAAATTATACTGAAGTAAGGCTGCGAAGAGGACTTGAATGCGGGGCAGAATTGCTGGAAACTGATTTCAGAACGTACACGGGAGTAGCTCTTAAAGCATAGGAAAAGAGACAGAACTTGGAAAATAATGCACTTGGCAAAAAAGGGCATATGTGTTTTATCCAGAGCTCTCATACCTGAGGGGAGGAGATTCCCAGCAGGCTCCAACTGCCACCTGAGGGCTCACATTGCCAAGGCAACGTGAGCATGCCAGGCAGGAGTTACCTCACAGCAGAGGTCCCACCTCACAGAAGGGTGAGAAACCCAGCCAACATCAGACTCTCACCAGAGGGCCCACATCACCAAGGGGATGGGAACCAGGCAGGAGTGTCTTCACATCAGTGGGGCCACATCATCAAAAGCTGAGGTACTCAGCACATGTGTCCTCAAACCAGAGGACCCACATCACCAAGGACCTCGGAGTGAGGCAGGCAGGAGTAGCCTCACAACACTGGGCACATAGAATAAAAAAGTGAGGAATCCAGCAGTTGGAACCTCCCAGCAGGCGGCCCAGAGCACCGAGGCCATGGGATCCAGGCCACAGTGAATTCACAGAAGAGGGCCCATGTCATGAAACTGAGCAACCCAGCCATTGGGACCTCAGAGCAGGAGGCCCACATCCCCATGGGGATGGAATTCTGGTAGGAGTGTCCTCGCACCACTGAGAACGTATCAGAAAATTTTGGGCGACCAGCAGTTAGGGCCTGACGCCAGAGGACCCTCATCACCAAGGGAAGGAGGCTCCCAGCAGGCTCCAACTGCCACCAGAGGGCTGACGTCGCCAAGGCGATGTGTGCCAACCAGGCACGAATGACCTCACAGCAGAGGGCCCACCTCAGAGAAGTGTGACGAACCCAGTCAGGATCAGACTCGCACCAGAGGGCCCACATCACCAAATGGATTGGAACCAGGCAGGAGTGTCCTCACATGAGTAGGGCCACATCATCTAAAGGTGAGGAACCCAGCACATGTGGCTTCAAACCATAGGACACCCATCACCAAGGGGCTGGGAGTGAGGCAGGCAGGAGGAGCCTCATAACAGAGGGCCCAAAAATAAGAAAGGTGAGGAATCCAGCAGTTGGAACCTCCCAGCAGGCGGCCCAGAGCACAGAGGCTAGAGGAACCAGGCCAGAGTGAACTAACACCAGACAGCCCACATCATGAAACTGTGAGCAACCCAGACATTGGGACCTCAGAGCAGAAGGCCCACATCCCCATGGTGATGGGAACATGACAGGAGTGTCCTGGCATCACTGGGCTCACATCAGAAAACGTGGGGTGCTCAGAAGTTAGGGCCTGACGCTAGAGGGCACTCATCACCGAGAGGAGGAGGCTCCCAGCAGGCTCCAGCTGCCACCAGAGGGCCAACGTCGCCAAGGTGATGTGTGCCAGCCTGGCAGGAGTGACCTCACAGCAGAGGGCCCACCTCACAGAAGGGTGAGGAACACAGCCAGGATCAGACTCTCACCAGAGGGCCCACATCACCAAGGGGATGGGAACCAGGCAGGAGTGTCCCCACACCAGTGGGACAACATCATCGAAAGGTGAGGATCCCAGCACATGTGTCCTCAAACCAGAGGAACCACATCACCAAGGGGTTCGGAATGAGGCTGGCAGGACTGGCCTCACAACACAGGGTCCATAGAATATAAAAGTTGAGGAATCCAGCAGTTGGAACCTCCCAGCAAGTGGCCCAGAGCACCGAGGCTATGGGATCCAGGCCGCAGTGAACTCACAGCAGAGGGCCCACATCATGAACCTGTGAGCAGCCCAGCTGTTGGGACCTCAGAACAGAAGGCCCACATCCCCATTGGGATGGGAACCTGGCAGGAGTGGCTTTGCACCACTTAGCACATATCAGAAAATGTTAGGAGCCCAGCAGTTAGGGCCTGACGCCAGGGGGCCCTCATAACTGAGGGGAGGAGACTCCCAGCAGGTTCCAACTGCCAACAGAGGGCCCACGTCTACAAGGTGGCATGCGCCAGCCAGGCAGTAGTGACCTCACAGCAGAGGGCCTATCTCACAGAAGGGTGAGGAACCGAGGCAGGATGAGACTCTCACCAGAGGGCCCACAACACCAAGGGGATGGGAACCAGTCAGGACTGTCCTCCCACCAGTGGGGCCACATCATCGAAAGGTGCGGAACCCAGCACATGTGGCCTCATATCAGAGGACATACATCACAAAGGGGATGGGAGTGAGGCAGGTAGGAGTAGCCTAAAAACAGAGGGCCCAAAGAATAAAAAATGTGAGGAATCCAGCATTTGGAACCTCCCAGCAGGCGGCCGAGAGCACAGAAGCTATGGGATGCAGGCAGGAGTGAACTAACAGCAGAGAGCCCACATCATGAAACTGTGAGCAACCCAGGCATTGGGACCTCAGAGCAGAAAGCCCACATCCCCATGGGGATGGGAACCTGACAGGAGTGTCCTGGCATCACTGGGCTCACATCAGAAAACGTGGGGAGCCCAGCAGTTAGAGCCTGATGCTAGAGGGCCGTCATCACCGAGGGCAGGAGGCTCCCAGCAGGTTCCATGTGCCAACAGAGGGCCCACGTCGCCAAGGTGATGTGTGCAAGTCAGGCAGGATTGACCTCACAGCAGAGGGCCTACCTCACAGAAGAGTGAGGAACCCAGCCAGGATAAGACTGTCACCAGAAGGCCCACATCACCAAGGGGATGGGAACCAGGCAGGAGTGTCCTCACACCAGTGGGGCCACATCATTGAAAGTTGCCTAACCCAGCACATGTGGCCTCAAACCAGAAGACCCACATCACGAAGGGGTTGCGAGTGAGGCAGGCAGGAGGAGCATCACAACACAGGACCCATAGAATACAAAAGTTGAGGAATCGAGCAGTTGGAACCTCCCAGCAGGCAGCCAAGACCACAGAGGCTATGGGATCCAGGCCACAGTGAACTAACACCAGAGAGCCCACATCATGAAATTGTGATCAACCCAGCCGTTGGAACCTCAGAGCAGAAGGCCCACATCCCCATGGGGATGGGAACCTAAGAGGAGTGCTTGAGCAACACTGGGCTCACTAAGAAAAGTTGGGGAGCCCAGCAGTTAGGGCCTGACGTCAGAGGGCCCTCATCACAGAGCTGAGGAGGCTCCCAGCAGGGTCCAATTGCCACCAGAGGGCTCATGTCAACAAGGCGAGGTGAGCAACCCAGGCAAGAGTTACCTGATAGTAGAGGGCCCACCTCACAGATGGGTGAGGAACCCAGCCAGGATCAGACTCTCACCAGAGGGCCCACATCACAAAGGGGATGGGACCCAGTCAGGATTATCCTCACACCAGTGGGGCCTCATCATCTTAAGGTGAGGAACCCAGCACATGTGTCCTCAAACCAGAGGACCCACATCACCAAGGGCCTTGGAGTGAGGCAGGCAGGAGTAGCCTCACAACACAGGGCACATAATATAAAAAACGTGAGGATTCCAGCATTTAGACCTTCCAGCAGGCGGCCCAGAACACCGAGGCTATGGGATCCAGGCCACAGTGAACTCACAGCAGAGGGCCCACATCACAAAACTGTGAGCAACCCAGGAGTTGAGACTTCAGCGCAGAAGGACCACATCCCCATGGGAATGGGAACCTGGCTGGAGTGTCCTCGCACCACTGGGCGCACATCAGAAAATGTGGGGAGCCCACCATTTAGGGCCTGACGCCAGAGGGCCGTCATCACCGAGAGGAGGAGGCGCCCTGCACGCTCCAACTGCCACCAGAGGGCTCACGTCTCCAAGGTGACGTGTGCCAGCCAGGCAGGAGTGACCTCACAGCAGAGGGCCTACCTCACAGAACGTTGAGGAACCCAGCCAGGATTAGACTCTCGCCAGAGGGCCCACCTCACCAAGGGGATGGGAACCAGGCAGGAGTGTCCTCACACGAGTGGGGTCACATCATCGAAAGGTGAGGAACGCAGCACATGTGGCCTCAAGCCATAGGACAGTCATCACCAAGGGGCTGGCAGTGAGGCAGGCAGGAGGAGCCTCACAACAGAGGGCACATAGAATAAAAAAGTTGAGGAATCCAGCAGTTGGAACCTCCCAGCAGGCGGCTCAGAGCACCGATGATAAGGGATCCTTGCCGGAGTGAACTCACAGCAGAGGGCCCACATCATGGTACTGTGAGCAAGCCAGCCGTTTTGACCTCAGAGCAGAAGGCCCATATCGCCATGGGGATGGGAACCTGGCAAGAGTCTCCTCACTCACTTGGCACACATCAGAAAATGTGGGGAGCCCAGCAGTTATGGCCTAAGGCAAGAGGGCCCTCATCACCGAGGGGAGGAGGATCCCAGCACACTCCAACTGCCACCAGAGGGCCCACGTCGCCAAGGTGACGTGGGCCAGACAGGCATGATTGACCTCACAGCAGAGGGCCCACCTCACAGAAGGGTGAGGAACCCAGCCAGGATCAGACTCTCACCTGAGGGCCCACATCAGCAAGGGGATGGGAACCAGTCAGGACTGTCTTCCCTCCAGTGGGGTCACATCATCGAAAGGTGCGGAACCCAGCACATGTGGCCTCAAATCAGAGGACACATATCACAAAGGGAATGGGAGTGAGGCAGGCAGGAGTAGCCTAAAAACAGAGGGCCCAAAGAATAAGAAAGGTGAGGAATCCAGCAGTTGGAACCTCCCAGCAGGCGGTCCAGAGCACAGAAGCTATGGGATGCAGGCAGGAGTGAACTAACAGCAGAGAGCCCACATCATGAAACTGTGAGCAACCCAGGCTTTGGGACCTCAGAGCAGAAGGCCCACACCCCAATGGGGATGTGAACCTGGCTGGAGTGTCCTCGCACCACTGGGCACACATCACAAAATGTGGGGAGCCCAGCAGTTAGGGCCTGATGCCAGAGGGCCCTCATCACCGAGGAGAGGAGGCTCCCAGCAGGCTCCAAGTGCCACCAGAGGGCTCATGTCCACAAGGCGAGGTGAGCAAGCCAGGCAAGAGTGACCTCACATCAGACGGCCCACCTCACAGATGGGTGAGGAACCCAGCCAGGATCAGACTCTCAACAGAGGGCCCACATCACCAAGGGGATGTGAACCAGGCAGGAGTCTCCTAAGACCATTGGTCCCACATCATCGAAAGGTGAGGAACCCAGCACATGTGGCCTCAAACCAGACGACACACATCACGAAGGGGCTGGGAGTGAGGCAGGCAGGAGGATCCTCACAACAGAGGGCCCAAAAATTTAAAAAAGTGAGGAATCCAGCAGTTGGAACCTCCCAGCAGGCGGCCAAGAGCACAGAGGCTATGGGATCCAGGCTTCTGTGAACTAACACCAGAGAGCCCACATCATGAAAATGTGAACAACCCAGCCGTTGGGACCTCAGAGCAGAAGGCCCACATCCCCATGGAGATGGGATCCTAAGAGGAGTGCCAAAGCATCACTGGGCTCACTAAGAAAAGTTGGTGAGCCCAGCAGTCAGGGCCTGATGCAAGAGGGCCCTCATCACCGGGGGGAAGAGATTCCCAGCACGCTCCAACTGCCACCACACGGCTGACTTCACCAAGGCAATGTGTGCCAGCCATGCAGGAGTGACCTATCAGCAGAGGGTCTCCCTCACAGGTGGGTGAGGAACAAAGCCAGGAACAGACTCTCACCAGGGGGTCCACATAACCACGTGGATGAGAACCAAGCAGGAGTGTCCTCACACTAGTGGGGCCACATCATCGAAAGGTGAGGAACCCAGCAAAAGTGGCCACAAACCAGAGGACCCACATCACCAAGGGGTTGAGAGTGAGGTAGGTGTCTGGACGGGCATATTTAACACTCATTTCCCACCAGGAAGAGGAATTAACCAAAGGCTCAGCGTGCCCTGCCAGAAGCAGATTAGGGCCTGAAGCAGTCTTGCGGGTTTGCGGCCAGCTCACAAGAAAGCGAGTTGAAGAAAGGAGCTCAGGGGCCCTGTAATTCACAAACCTGCAGAGTTATAAATGACAGATAACGTCCAAAAATATATTGAAGTAAGGCTGCGAAGAGGACTTGAAAGCGGGGCAGAATTGCAGGAAACCGATTTCAGGAGGTAGACTGGATTTGCATTTAAAGCATAGGAAAAGAGGCAGAACATCGACAATGATGCACTTGGCAACAAAGGGCGTATGAGTTTGTTCCTGAATATATTCAGGAACAAACACATACGCCCTTTTTGGCAAACCAAGCAAGCTTGCAATGGAAATCCGAACTACTATGAAGTGTCACTTCCCCCCGGTCTAAAGGGCCATCTGAGAAAAGTGTAAAATCCAGAAAGGCAAGACAGGCCATGGGGAAAAAGGAGCCTTGTTATGCTGATGGGCGGGATGTACATTGCCAACAGCCACTCTGGAGAAGTGTATGGTGTTTCCTGATACATCTGAAAAACAAAGCAACAGAGTCTAGGGCATTTCCACTTATGGTCCTATAGCTTAGGGAAATTAAAATCAAAAAGACACAGCCACCCCAAAATTTACAACGGCTCTGTTTACAGGAACCTCTTCTACAGTACAAGTTAAATATCCCAGAGAACAAATAATTGATAAAGAAGTTGCGGTACTTATGTACAACAGAATACCACTCAGCAATGAAATCTGTGTCACCAGGCCTGTACCAGCATAATGAGTGGATTGAGGCATGATGATTCTAAGTGAAATAAGTCACACAGAAAAAGAAACATCATAAGGTATCACTAATGCACGGAATGTAAACTTGGCTACACAGGAACTGAATTACAAAACAGAACAGGGTCTCAAGTTTAGAAAACTAACTTATGCTTGCTTAAGGGGAAAGGTGAGTTGGGGTGCTGCATAAAACCAGAGTTTGAAATTAGCACAGATACCGTTCCATAAGCCAAATATGTAATAGACAAGACCTACCCCTTGCTCAACGAAATGGACTCAACAATGAGGTATCACCTCACACCTGTTAGAATGGGCATCATCTGAAAATCTACAAACAACAAATGCTGGAAAGGGTGTGGAGAAAAGGAAGCCTCTTCCACTATTGTTGGGAATATAAATTGATACAGTCACTATGGAGAACAATATGGAGTTTCTTAAGAAACTAATAATAGAATTACCATATGATACAGCAATCCCAGGACTGGACATATACCCAGACAAAACCATAAATCAAAAAGAGACATTCACCGCAATGTTCATTGCATCACTATTTACAATATCGAGGTAATGGAAGCAACCTAAATGCCCACAGACAGACGAATGCATAAAGATGTGGTACATATATAAAATGGAATATTACTAAGCCATGAAAGGAATGAAATTGGGTCATTTGTAGAGACGTCGATGGATCTAGAGACTGTCATACAGAGTGAAGTAAGTCAGAAAGAGAAAAACAAATCTTGTATATTCATGCATATATGTGGAACCTAGAAAAACTGTACAGATTAACCGTTTTGCAAGGCATAAATAGAGCAACAGATGTAGACAACAATCGTATGGACAACAAGGGGGGAAAGCTCTTGGAGGGGTGGTGGTGGGAGGAGTTGAGAGATTGGGATTGGCATGTAAACATTTATATGTATAAAATAGATAACCAATGAGAAGCTGCTGTATAAAAATATAAAATAAAATTCAAAATTAAAAAGAAATAAAATTTAAAAAATAAAACAGAAAAAACAATTATTCCCTTCACATACATGTATTTATATGAATAAATTATTTCCATGCTTATATCTGTAAATACAAAAAAGAGGAATAAAATCTACCTTGAACCAAAAACGAAAAAGAGAAAAAAAAAACAGAACCCACCAGTTACTCAGAGGAAAACCGTATCAGGGCACTTGCTCCAGTTGTAAACAATTCTGAAGTTGGTCAGTGGTGGGGAATCGTCTCCCATTCAGCCAGCAGCCCCCACACAACAAGCGTCCTCATTGCAAAGCTGGGGCACCGTGCCGAGGCATCTGTGAGTAAACGTGAGCTGAACCCCAGGCCAGTTGCTGCTGAACTGTTCCCGCCCTTCCCAGGTAAAACACCTGAATATATACAAGGACTTGAAAGCCTAGAGGAAGGGCCATGGAGCCACACGAGTGACAGCATGCCAGCTGACTTGGTGCCTGCAGGCCAGCCAGGATGGTCCTGGCCCTGGGTGCTCTTCTGGAAGATTTCCATTTCCCTGCCTGAGATACCCGTCCTGTCCCTGCCCCCACTGCTTTTTTCCTTCCTCACCTCTGCCCAGGGAGAAATTCCAGCAGCAGGTATGGGTGACACATCCTCTTCTTTAGCAGGTGGCAGCCTGGCAACTGCTGCAGAAAGTCCAGCAGAGCCCCACTCACACTGGGCCACCCACAAAGCCGTGGCCTCTCACTCCCTCCCACCAGCCCAGCCCCGAGACTGCTGACAGGGCAGAGAAAATGGCGTCAGGCACAGCTGCAGGGGCTTTTGCTGCCTGGAGTGGTATTTATATTGATCTCAACCCAGGCACACCTGGGGAGGGCTGGCCGGCATGGTAAGGCTGCCCAGGTCAGCCAATCATCACCCCTCAGGGGCTCACAGTTGCAGACAATGGAACTTGCTGAACCGGCCAGGTCCAAGGAACAGGTGTGGGCTCCTGAGAGTCAGGATAGACAAGGGGCTGCAGCTTTGGCTTGTTTTCTAATCATTTTATCTGGCCCATGAGTGGGAGACAACTTCAAGAAAACCCTCTCCTAATGAGAGGAACCCAGGAGTCAGGGAGAGGAGGGGTGGGTGGTGGTTGGAGACAGAGGCCTGGTGCCCTGGGTGCAGTGGAAGTCTCTGGAAGACCAGGTGGAGGGAGGCCACACAGAGTGATGCCCAGGGTCACAGACCTGTCGGAGCTGCTGTTTGTTAGTTCAAGTCCTGCTCTGAGGTGCTCTGTGTCAGCTCTGAGCGACAGGTGAGCTGGGGGTGCTCTTCAATGAGGGCTATGTGCACGGTTCCTGTGTGCCCAGCCCTGCCACAGTACCTGCAAGGGTAGCTCTGTATCCTGGGAGGGGCCTGACCATGAGAGCCCCGTGGGCTGGGTTGGGGGTGGGGTACCTGCCCAGGAGAGCTCCATATCCTGGGATTGGCCTGACCACGAGAGCCCCATGGGCTGCTGGGGACCTGGTAAAGGATGTCAGGACAGTCAGTGAAGCCACCGAGGATATACCTCCAGTTGCTCCTGATCCCTACACCCTGCTGGTCATTCTACCAACCACCAGGACATGGTATTCTGTATTAGTCTTCAATGATGCCTTCTTTTGTATTCCATTAGTCCCAGAGTCACAAGAAATTTTGGCTTGTGAGTGGCAGGACTCAACATACAACTAAAACAATACTTCCGGGCCGTCTTGCCCCAAGGGTTCAAAAATTCCCACACCATCTTTGGGGAAAGCTTAGCTAACGACCGAAAAGTTCTACCTCTGGAAAAGGAAACCCTCCTTCAATATGCAGACGACATTCTGATCGCCAGCCCTACTAAGGAGGCCTCTGAACTACCAAGCCAATAAAGGATAGAAGTTGTCCAAGAAAAAGCTCAAATATCACAGACTGCAGTGACCTGCCTGGGCTTCATTCTCACACAAGGTCAGAGAAGCCCATCCCAGGAAAGGGAAGAAACCATTTGCAGCCTTACCCCTTTCTAAAACTAGAAGACAGCTTAGGGGTTCCTGGGGAGGCCAGGGTTTGCTGCTTCTGGATCCCTAACTACAGTCTACTAGCTGGGCCTCTATATGAAACACTGAAAGGAAAAGATGATGATCCTTTTGAACAGAATCCAGAAGTGGCCTTTCAAGAATGGAAAGAGCAGTCAATTCAGACCCTTGCCCTGGAACTCCCTAATTGAGCTAAACCCTTTGACCTTTCCATTCCCGGTGAAAGGTGAATCGCCATTGGAGAATTAGTGCAAAAACTGGGACCACTTGAAATGGAACAACGCAAGAATGCCATCCAGGTAGGATAAACTACAGTCACCAAGGGGCTTGGCCCACTGCCACATCTGGCCAAGATACTGGCGGTATCTAAAAACCTGGAAATCAGCAGCCCAAAAGGCCACCTCCCTCCTAAGGGAAAAGGACCCCACGTGGTGATCCTAATCACCAACCATGCCCTGAAGTTGCAGGGTTCGCTCCGTGGGCACACCGACCTCGAGTGAGGAGGCCCTCCAACTCCAACATCCAGAGAGATAACCGGGGGCAACAGGGCACCATGACGACTCGTGTGAACATCACTTGACCTGGAGTTTCTCTCATAAAACAACAATAGTGTGTCCCGAAGGAGTAGACTACTGCTTGCAGGACTTCCTGCACCCGGAGGGGAGCTAATAATCTTGGCGGGGGAACCGTATATCACACCGTCACCATAGAAAAGCCTACAGACACCGTGATGATGGTGGCCAATAAGACCGGCTGGACTCCTGTTTACTTCAAAAGGCTGTTGACTCAGTGGCCATCATGGTCCTTGATCACCACTGACCCTGGACTGTCTGGGAGTTGAGCGGGCAGGGCTCTGACACCTGGTGCTGTTTTTACGTTAATTCAGGGGCCTAATTGAAGAAAGAGCAGACTACTGGTCAGAACATCTAGGCTGGCAGAAACGGTCAGCCTAAGGTGGCCGAACAAATGTGGGGCGGGGTGAAACCGGCCCCCACAGCGTCTCTGCACATCTCTTTCCTGGACCCTTAAAGGTCATTAGAATCTATAACACTTCCAATGCTGGTGCTCAGGCGGACGAGCAGGGAGGCAGGGGTCCTGGGGCCAATCAACGTCACCTGGAGGCTGCTGGGGAGAAGTTCTGACCCTCGTCCCCTGGTATGAGGGCTCCCAACTCAGCACTCAGCAGTTACAGAAGAAGGGTCTGCACCCTCAGCACTCCAAGAATGAGGAACGGGACAAAAGGCAGAGGAGGGGTTTGTCCCCAGCAAAGCCCATTAAAAATCCCTGGGAGATAAAAATAGAATGTGGGCAATAAAGTCAAGTCTGACCTTTTTTATCCTTTGTGCTTTGTCTAATTTCACGTGCTCCTAGGGTCCCGCATGCAGAGGTTCCACACCCGGCACTTCAGACCAGATTTCCTGGTGCAGAATGGCTGGGTCGACACCTCAGCTCCTGGGGCCCAGTGCAGACTCCGAGATATAGAGCCTGAGCTGCAGCCAACCCGGCCCTTGAGAGCTCCGCCCCCTCCCTCCCACTGACTCTGACAGGATCTCTACACAGCAGCCCAGCCCACAGCCCACGGGGTAGTGCATGCTCTCACCTCTCCATTCTCTGATGAAAATATAAAGTTTCCTTTGCTTGGGAACCAAACTCAGTCTCGATCTGTTGGCCCCAATGACACTGGGCAGGGGGACCCTTGTTGGGGTCCACTCTGGAGGATCAGTAACAGAAATTGAGACTATTGTAACTTCAATGAACAGATGTGTGAGCCAAACTGTAGTTAACATAGAACAGTTTATAAGGCTCGGGTAAAATAAGATGTTTCTAACACTTCCATTTGATATTTCCATCACTTTATTATAAGCAAGTTCAGTGAAAAGGTTTGTCTTATTTGTCAGGTCAATATTAGAGAAATGAAGTGATTTCTTTCCAAGGATGTACATCTAATAATCTTGGTTAAAGCTTCAATCTTGTTTTAAATGCTTTTCCATTGAAAATGATACCTCTCTTTCAGCTCCCCCATTTCTGAGAAGTATAAAATCTTATAATTTATTATTACCAAAGGGGAAAGGTGGGAGGAGGGATAAATTAACAGTTTGGAATTAACACATACACACTGCTATGTATAAAATAGATCATCAACAAGGAACTACTGTATAGCACAGGGAACTACACTCAATATTGTGCAATAACCTATAAGGGGAAATAATCGGAAAAAGAATAGATATTTTTATTGACATCATCTATCAATGACAGTTAAAGTGTAACCTAAGGGAAGCCGGTGGTGAGTGCTTCTGACCCTGAAGACTTCAGTCATCTAAAGTTTGGACTCTGCCTACTTCCCAAGGCCCTTAATGAACATATGTGTAGCCGTAGCTTAAAAAACTCCCCAGTTTGGGTTTCGGGGAGACACTGATTTTGAAAAAGCCCTGGTGTTCTCCTTACATGAATGGGACTCTTCCTACTGCTAAAACATGTCTGTCACACCCAGAGGATGGTATACCGTCTGATCGGGAAGAGTTTGGAAAAGGCATCTCATCTCCTCATCTCCTGGTGCTCGGGTTCACCCCTCCAGCGTCTTTACTAACAGTCTCCCCACTTGGAGATGTCAACACTGTCAACATCCTGTTGCGTACAGTTTGGAATTTGTCCAGAGGATGAAGCGGAAGGATGAGGAACAATGAGAGACAAGTCCTAGGTGTTCAGACAGGCACATGTCACTCTAATTTCCAATCAGGAAGATGAATTGACCAAAGGCTAGGGTTGCCCATGGAAACAGTATAGGGCTTGAGGAAATCCCACTGCTTTGTGGCCAGTTCCCATAAACACAAGTTGAACAATGGAACTCAGGGGCAGTAAAATTCACGAAACTGCAGAGTTGAAAATATCTATCACTGAAAAATGTCTTGAGGAAAGTCAGAGAAAAGGATTGGCAAGCAAGGGAGAATGGCAGGAAAGGGATTTGAGGAGGTAGAAAGGACTCGCCATTAAGCACAAGAAAAGGGGCTGAACATTGCCGACATTGCAGTTGGCCAAAAAGGCTGTATGCGTTTTTTTCTGTATATATTCAAGAAAAGGGCATACACTTTTTTAGCCAACCAAACAGGTGGGCACTGGAAATCAATACTACAAAAGATATCACTTCGCATCAGTCAGAAGAGCCATCCTCATAAAGTGTAAACGCCAGAAATGCAGGACAGGGCAAGGAGAAGAGGGAGCCCTGTGAGGCTTATAGTGGAAATGTATATTGCCAACGGCCATTCTGGAGAAGTGTATTGTGTTTACTAAAGCATCTAAAAAATGAGCTACAGAGCATAGGGCACTTGCACTCATGGGCGTATATCTTGGGAAAAACAAAAATCGAGAGGACACAGGCACCCCAATGTTTACTGCCTCTCTGTTTAAAAGATCCTCGACTAGGATATAACTTAAATGTCTCTGGAGGGAAAAAATGGATAGAGATGTGGTACTTATGTAGAGTGGAATATTACTCAGCCTGGAAATCAATGAAATATGGCCAGTTGTAACAACTCCGGAGGAGTTACGTATGATCATTCTAAGTGACATAAATATGTAGAAAACACGCGTAAGGCTGCTAAACGGGAAAGGTGGGGAGGGGTGAGGCATCATCCAGGAGGTTGAAATTAGCAAAGATACCATTCCAAATACCAAACTGATAATCAACAAGGCCTACACGGTAGCTAAAAGAACTGCACTCAGCACACTCAAGTCACCGGAAAAGAATATCTATGACTGGTAAGAATCTGAAAAAGAATTTATTGATGTCTCTCTGTACGTGAATCAAGTGGATGTACAGCAGCAAGAAACAGAGCTTTGAAAATCAGCTGTAAACAACATAGTAATAAATTGAAAAAAATAAACGACAGAGAGACAGAGAAAACCTCTTACAACTTTTCCTCAGGGACGGTGATGCAACATGGATTGAACACATCTAGACCCACAGCAGGATGAGACATAAGGCTGGAAACTGTTCGCGCTAAGAGAAATGTGAGGTTGGGTGAGGAAATGCATACCCTTTAAAGTAATACTACCTGGTACCCATTCAATGGGTCCCAAATCTGCAGGTTCAAGGAATCTTCCTACAGCTAAAACATGCATGGAAAACCCAGAGGACTGTACACCATGTGATTGGGAGATGTGTCTAAAATGCACCTCATTTATCCTCTCCTGGTGCTCCTGTTCATCATTCCAGCCACGTTACTTAGAATCTCCCCACTTAGAGAATCAGCACATTTAAACTTCTGTTTCACACATTTTGCAAATTGTGAGGAGGATGAACGGGAACAGGGGGAACCAATGAGAGAATAGTTGTAGGGGTTTGGACGGGCACATGTCACTCTAATTTCCCATTAAGAATAAGAATTAAAAAAAGGCTCAGCCCGCCTCGCCGGAGCCAAAATAGGGCCTGAAGCAATCCTGCGGTTTTGAGGCCAGCTCACAAAAGAGCAACTTAAAAAATGGAGCTCAGGGTCACTGCAATTCACAAACCTGCAGAGTTATAAATGAAAACTAACGTCCAAAAATATGTTGAGGTAAGGCAAAGAAGAGGATCTGAATGCAAGACAGAATTGCAAGAAACAGATTTCAAGAGATAGATTGGACTCGCCTTTAAAGCACATGAAAAGCGGCAGAATTTCGACAATGATGCAGTTGGCCCAAAAGGGAGTATGCATTTTTTCCTGAATATATCCAGGAAAAAACGCATACGCACTTTATGGGCAACCAAGCAAGCAAGCAATGCAAATGTGCACAACAAAGAAGTCTCATTTCCCACCGGTCAAAAGGGCCATCCGAAAAAATTGTAAAAACCAGAAATGCAGGACAGGCCATGGAGAACAGGGAGCCTTTATACGCTGATGGACAGTGTGTGAACTGCCGAGAGCCACTCTGGAGAAGTGTATGGTGGTTCCTAAATCATCTAAAAAACAGAGCGACAGAGCATAGGGCACTTCCAATCACGGGAGTATATCTAGGGAAGTCTAAAAATCAACAAGACACAAGCACACCACAGTTTAGGGCTACTCTGTTTACAAGAACCTCAACTTCAGTACACCTTAAATATCCCAGGAAAGAGAACAATGGATAAAGAAAATGTGGTACTTATGTACAATGGAATATCTCTTCACCATGAAATCAATGTAATAAGGCTAGTAGAAGGATAAAGAGTGGATTGAGGTCCGATAATACTACTTGAAATAAGTCAAACAGAAAAAGAAACACATCATAAGATATCACTTATAGAGGGAGGATAAATATGGCTGCACAAAAAATGAATTACAAAACAGAACAGTGTCTCACATTTAGAAAACACACTTATGTCAGCTTAAGGGGAAAGGAGAGGTGGGGTGATGCATAAAACCAGAGTTTGAAATTAGCACAGATACCGTTCAATAAACCAAATAGGTATCAGACAAGATCTACACCTTGCTCAATGAACTGGCCTCAACACACCCTATACACCGCAGAGAAATATATCTGAGTAATAAGAATCTTAAAACCCATGTATTGATATATCTCCATAAGGGAATCAAGTGTGCGCAGAGCGGCACAAACACAGCAGTGAAAATGAGCTAAACCCCATTATAGAAATAAATTTTAAAACCAAAACGCAGAAACAATGAAAGAGAGAAAAATTCTTACAAAATTCGCTCAGGGGCTGTGATGCAACCTGGAATGACCACATATAAACCCACAGCTGGATAAGACATAAGGCTGGACACTTGGGGCTGAAAGGATTGGAGAGCTTTGGTGAGCAACTGCCGAAAGTTTAATGCAATACTTCATGCTACTTATTCCAAGGGTCCCAACACTCCAAGTTGAAGGGAATCTTCCTACAGCTAAACCATGCATGGGAAATCCAGCGGATGGTATACCATATGATCGGGAAAGGTTTCTAAAATGCACCTCATTTTCCTCTCCTGGGGCTCCGGATCAACATTCCAGCCACTTTACTAACAACATCTCCACATGGAGAGTCAATGCCTTTAAGTTCCGGTATCACACAGTCTGCAGTTAGTGCGGAGGATGAATGGGAATAGGGGGAACCAGTGAGAAAATAGCTGTAGCGGTTTCAATGGGCACATGTCACTCTAATTTCAATTCAGGAAGAAGAATTAACCAAAGGCAGAGCAAGGCGCCCCAGAAGAAGAATAGGGCCTGAAGAAATCCTGTGGATATGAGGCAAGATCACAAAAATAAGAGCTGAAAAATGGAGCTAAGGGCCACTGCAATTCAAAAACCTGCAGAGTTATAAAGGCCAACTATTTTCCAAAAGTATATTGAAGTAAGGCTATGAAGAGGCACTGAGAGCAAGGCAGAAATGCAGGAAACCTATTTCAGGAGGTAGACTGGAATTGCACTGAAAACATATGAAAAGACTCAGAACGTCGACAATGATGCACTTGGCCAAAAAGGGCGTATGCGTTCTTTCCTGAATATACTCAGGAAGAAACGCATACGCCCTTTCTGGCCAACCAAGCAAGCTCGCAAAGGAAATCTACACTACAATGAAGTCTCACTGCCCCCCGGTCAAAGGGCCTTCTGAAAAAAGAGTAAAATCCAGAAAGGCAGGACAGGCCATGGAGAACTGGGAGCCTTGTTATGCTGATGGGCGGGATGTAAATTGCCAACAGCCACTCTGGAGAAGTGTATGCTGTTTCCTGAAACATCTAAAAAACAAAGCAACAGAGCCTAGGGCACTTCCACTTATGGTCCTATAGCTTAGGGAAATTAAAATCAAAAAGACACAGCCACCCCAAAGGTTGGGCCGGCTCTGTTTACAAGAACCTCGTTTACGGTACAAGTTCAATATCGCAAAAAGCGAAAAATGGATAAAGAAGTTGTGGTACTTATGTACAATGCAATATCACTCAGCAATGAAATCTATGTCATCAGGCCCGTAGCAGCATAATGAGTGGATTCAGGTACGATGATTCTAAGTGAAATAAGTCACACAGAAAGAGAAACATCATAAGATATCACTACTACACGGAATGTAAACTTGGCTACACAGGAACTGAATTACAACACAGAACACGGTCTCAAATGTAGAAAACCAAATTATGCTTGCTTAAGGGGAAAGGTGAGTTGGGGTGCTGCATAAAACCACACATTGAAATTAGCAGATACCGTTCCATAAGCCAAATATGTAATAGACAAGAGCTACTCCTTGCTCAACGAAGTGGACTCAACATCCCATATTAAAAGCCTAAGAATATACCTGACTAGTAAGAATCTTAAAACCTATGGATTTATATGTCTCCGAAAGAGAATCAAGCATGTGTACAGCGGCATAAACGCAGCAGTGATAGGATTGGTGAGGTTCAGTGAGCAAATGCAGACCCTTTGAAGTCATATTGCATGGTACCCATTCCATGGTCTCAACTCTCCAGGTTTAAGGGATTCTTCATTCAGCTAAAACATGCATGTGGAACCCAGAGTATGATCCACGGTGTGATCGGGAAACGTGTTCAAATGTGTCTCAGTTTTCGTCCCCTGGTACTCGGGTACAACATTCCAGACGCTTTACTAACACTCTCCCCACTTGGAGAGTCAGTGCCTTTAACCTCCTGTTTGGCCCAGTTTGCAGTTTCTGTGGAAGATGAACAGAAAGATGGAGAACCAAGGAGAGACTAGCTGGAGGTGTCTGGAAGGGCAAATTTAACTCTCATTTCCCACCAGGAAGAGGAATTAACCAAAGGCTCAGCGTGCCATGCCGGAACCACACTAGGGCCTGAAGCAATCCTGTGGTGTTGCGGCCAGCTCACAAAAAAGCGAGTTGAAGATAGGAGCTCAGGGACACTGTAATTCACAACCCTACAGAGTTATAAATGACACTTATCGTCCAAAAATATATTGAAGTAAGGCTGCCAAGAGGACTTGAAAGCGGGGCAGAATTGCAGGAAACCGATTTCAGGAGGTAGACTGGAATTGCATGTAAAGCATAGGAAAAGAGGCAGAACGTCCACAATGATGCACTTGGCCAAAAAGGGCGTATGCGTTTTTTCCTGAATATAGGAAAAAACGCATACGCCCTTTTTGGCCAAACAAGCAAGCTTGCAAAGGAAATCTGCACTACAATGAAGTCTCACTGCCCCCCGGTCAAAAGGGCCATCTGAAAAAAGTGTAAAATCCAGAAAGGCAGGACAGGCCATGGAGAACTGGGAGCCTTGTTATGCTGATGGGCGGGATGTAAATTGCCAGCAGCAACTCTGGAGAAGTGTATGGTGTTTCCTGAAACATCTAAAAAACAAAGCAACAGAGCCTAGGGCACTTCCACTTATGGTCCTATAGCTTAGGGAAATTAAAATCAAAAAGACACAGCCACCCCAAGTTTGGGACAGCTCTGTTTACAAGAACCTCGTGTACGGTACAAGTTCAATATCACAGAAAGCGAAAAATGGATAAAGAAGTTGTGGTACTTACGTACAATGCAATATCACTCAGCAATGAAATCTATGTCATCAGGCCTGTAGCACCATAATGAGTGGATTCAGGTACGATGATTCTAAGTGAAATAAGTCACACAGGGCTTACCTGGTGGCGCAGTGGTTGAGAGTCCGCCTGCCGTTGCAGAGGACATGGGTTCGTGCCCCGCTCCGGGAAGGTCCCACATGCCGCGGAGCAGCTGGGCCTGTGAGCCATGGCCGCTGAGCCTGCGCGTCCGGAGCCTGTGCTCTGCAATGGGAAAGACCACAACAGTGACAGGCCCACGTACCGCAAAAAATAAAAAAAAATAAAAAAATAAAAAAAATAAAAAAATAAAAAAATACGTCACACAGAAAAAGAAACATCATAAGATATCACTACTACATGGAATGTAAACTTGGTTACACAGGAACTAAATTACTAAACAGAACAGAGTGTCAAATGTAGAAAACCAATTTATGCTTACTTAAGGGGAAAGGTGAGTTGGGGTGCTGCATACAACAAGAGATTGAAATTAGCACAGATACCGTTCCATAAGCCAAATATATAATAGACAAGTGCTACTCCTTGCTCAACGAACTGGACTCAACACCCCATATTAAACGCCTAACAATATACCTGACTAGTAAGAATCTTAAAAACTATGGATTTATATGTCTCCGAAAGAGAATCAAGCGTGTGTAGAGCGGCATAAACGCAGCAGTGATAGGATTGGTGAGGTTCGGTGAGCAAATGCAGACCCTTTGAAGTCATATTGCATGGTACCCATTCCATGGGTCTCAACTCTCCATGTTTAAGGGATTCTTCCTTCAGCTAAAACATGCATGTGGAACCCAGAGTATGATCCACCGTGTGATCGGAAAACGTATTCAAATGTGTCTCAGTTTACGTCCCCTGGTACTCGGGTGCAACATTCCAAACGCTTTACTAACACTCTCCCCACTTGGAGAGTCAGTGCCTTTAACCTCCTGTTTGGCCCAGTTTGCAATTTCTGTGGAAAATGAACAGAAATAGGGAGAACCAATGAGAGACTAGCTGGAGGTGTCTGGACGGGCAAATTTAACTCTCATTTCCCACCAGGAAGAGGAATTAACCAAAGGCTCAGCATGCCATACCGGAAACAAACTAGGGCCTGAAGCAATCCTGCGGTGTTGCGGCCAGCTCACAAGAAAACGAGTTGAAGAAAGGAGCTCAGGGGCACTGTAATTCACAAATATGCAGAGTTATAAATGACAGCTATCTTCCAAAAATATATTGAAGTAAGGCTGCCAAGAGGAGTTGAAAGCGGGGCAGAATTGCAGGAAACCGATTTCAGGAGGTAGACTGGAATTGCATGTAAAGCATAGGAAAAGAGGCAGAACGTCCACAATGATGCACTTGGCCAAAAAGGGCGTATGCGTTTTTTCCTGAATATATTCAGGAAAAAACGCATACGCCCTTTTTGGCCAACCAAGCAAGCTTGCAAAGGAAATCTGCACTACAATGAAGTCTCACTGCCCCCCGGTCAAAAGGGCCATCTGAGAAAAGTGTAAAATCCAGAAAGGCAGGACAGGCCATGGAGAACTGGGAGCCTTGTTATGCTGATGGGCGGGATGTAAATTACCAGCAGCCACTCTGGAGAAGTGTATGGTGTTTCCTGAAACATCCAAAAAACAAAGCAACAGAGCCTAGGGCACTTCCACTTATGGTCCTATAGCTTAGGGAAATTAAAATCAAAAAGACACAGCCACCCCAAAGTTTGGGACGGCTCTGTTTACAAGAACCTTGTTCACCGTACAAGTTCAATATCACAGAAAGCGAAAAATGGATAAAGAAGTTGTGGTACTTACGTACAATGCAATATCACTCAGCAATGAAATCTATGTCATCAGGCCCGTAGCAGCATAATGAGTGGATTCAGGTACGATGATTCTAAGTGAAATAAGTCACACAGAAAGAGAAACATCATAAGATATCACTACTACACGGAATGTAAACTTGGCTACACAGGAACTGAATTACAAAACAGAACAGGGTGTCAAATGTAGAAAACCAACTTATGCTTGCTTCAGTGGAAAGGTGAGTTGGGGTGCTGCATAAAACCAGAGATTGAAATTAGCACAGATACCGTTCCATAAGCCAAATATGTAATAGACAAGAGCTACTCCTTGCTCAACGAAGTGGACTCAACAACCCATATTAAACGCCTAACAATATACCTGACTAGTAAGAATCTTAAAACCTATGGATTTATATGTCTCCGAAAGAGAATGAAGCGTGTGTACAGCGGCATAAACGCAGCAGTGATAGGATTGGTGAGGTTCGGTGAGCAAATGCAGACCCTTTGAAGTCATATTGCATGGTACCCATTCCATGGGTCTCAACTCTCCATGTTTAAGGGATTCTTCCTTCAGCTAAAACATGCATGTGGAACCCAGAGTATGATCCACCGTGTGATCGGAAAACGTGTTCAAATGTGTCTCGTTTTCGTCCCCTGGTACTCGGGTGCAACATTCCAGACGCTTTGCTAACACTCTCCCCACTTGGAGAGTCAGTGCCTTTAACCTCCTGTTTGGCCCAGTTTGCAATTTCTGTGGAAAATGAACAGGAATAGGGAGAACCAATGAGAGACTAGATGGAGGTGTCTGGACGGGCAAATTTAACTCTCATTTCCCACCAGGAAGAGGAATTAACCAAAGGCTCAGCATGCCGTGCCGGAAACAAACTAGGGCCTGAAGCAATCCTGCGGTGTTGCGGCCAGCTCACAAGAAAGCGAGTTGAAGAAAGGAGCTCAGGGGCACTGTAATTCACAAACCTGCAGAGTTATAAATGACAGCTATCTTCCAAAAATATATTGAAGTAAGGCTGCCAAGAGGAGTTGAAAGCGGGGCAGAATTGCAGGAAACCGATTTCAGGAGGTAGACTGGAATTGCATTTAAAGCATAGGAAAGGAGGCAGAACGTCCACAATGATGCACTTGGCCAAAAAGGGCGTATGCGTTTTTTCCTGAATATATTCAGGAAAAAACGCATACGCCCTTTTTGGCCAACCAAGCAAGCTTGCAAAGGAAATCTGCACTACAATGAAGTCTCACTGCCCCCCGGTCAAAAGGGCCATCTGAGAAAAGTGTAAAATCCAGAAAGGCAGGACAGGCCATGGAGAACTGGGAGCCTTGTTATGCTGATGGGCGGGATGTAAATTACCAGCAGCCACTCTGGAGAAGTGTATGGTGTTTCCTGAAACATCCAAAAAACAAAGCAACAGAGCCTAGGGCACTTCCACTTATGGTCCTATAGCTTAGGGAAATTAAAATCAAAAAGACACAGCCACCCCAAAGTTTGGGACGGCTCTGTTTACAAGAACCTTGTTCACCGTACAAGTTCAATATCACAGAAAGCGAAAAATGGATAAAGAAGTTGTGGTACTTACGTACAATGCAATATCACTCAGCAATGAAATCTATGTCATCAGGCCCGTAGCAGCATAATGAGTGGATTCAGGTACGATGATTCTAAGTGAAATAAGTCACACAGAAAAAGAAACATCATAAGATATCACTACTACACGGAATGTAAACTTGGCTACACAGGAACTGAATTACAAAACAGAACAGGGTGTCAAATGTAGAAAACCAACTTATGCTTGCTTCAGTGGAAAGGTGAGTTGGGGTGCTGCATAAAACCAGAGATTGAAATTAGCACAGATACCGTTCCATAAGCCAAATATGTAATAGACAAGAGCTACTCCTTGCTCAACGAAGTGGACTCAACAACCCATATTAAACGCCTAACAATATACCTGACTAGTAAGAATCTTAAAACCTATGGATTTATATGTCTCCGAAAGAGAATGAAGCGTGTGTACAGCGGCATAAACGCAGCAGTGATAGGATTGGTGAGGTTCGGTGAGCAAATGCAGACCCTTTGAAGTCATATTGCATGGTACCCATTCCATGGGTCTCAACTCTCCATGTTTAAGGGATTCTTCCTTCAGCTAAAACATGCATGTGGAACCCAGAGTATGATCCACCGTGTGATCGGAAAACGTGTTCAAATGTGTCTCAGTTTACGTCCCCTGGTACTCGGGTGCAACATTCCAGACGCTTTGCTAACACTCTCCCCACTTGGAGAGTCAGTGCCTTTAACCTCCTGTTTGGCCCAGTTTGCAATTTCTGTGGAAAATGAACAGGAATAGGGAGAACCAATGAGAGACTAGATGGAGGTGTCTGGACGGGCAAATTTAACTCTCATTTCCCACCAGGAAGAGGAATTAACCAAAGGCTCAGCATGCCGTGCCGGAAACAAACTAGGGCCTGAAGCAATCCTGCGGTGTTGCGGCCAGCTCACAAGAAAGCGAGTTGAAGAAAGGAGCTCAGGGGCACTGTAATTCACAAACCTGCAGAGTTATAAATGACAGCTATCTTCCAAAAATATATTGAAGTAAGGCTGCCAAGAGGAGTTGAAAGCGGGGCAGAATTGCAGGAAACCGATTTCAGGAGGTAGACTGGAATTGCATTTAAAGCATAGGAAAGGAGGCAGAACGTCCACAATGATGCACTTGGCCAAAAAGGGCGTATGCGTTTTTTCCTGAATATATTCAGGAAAAAACGCATACGCCCTTTTTGGCCAACCAAGCAAGCTTGCAAAGGAAATCTGCACTACAATGAAGTCTCACTGCCCCCCGGTCAAAAGGGCCATCTGAAAAAAGTGTAAAATCCAGAAAGGCAGGACAGGCCATGGAGAACTGGGAGCCTTGTTATGCTGATGGGCGGGATGTAAATTGCCAGCAGCCACTCTGGAGAAGTGTATGGTGTTTCCTGAAACATCCAAAAAACAAAGCAACAGAGCCTAGGGCACTTCCACTTATGGTCCTATAGCTTAGGGAAATTAAAATCAAAAAGACACAGCCACCCCAAGTTTGGGACGGCTCTGTTTACAAGAACCTTGTTCACCGTACAAGTTCAATATCACAGAAAGCGAAAAATGGATAAAGAAGTTGTGGTACATATGTACAATGCAATATCACTCAGCAATGAAATCTATTTCATCAGGCCCATAGCAGCATAATGAGTGGATTCAGGTACGATGATTCTAAGTGAAATAAGTCACACAGGGCTTACCTGGTGGCGCAGTGGTTGAGAGTCCGCCTGCCGATGCAGAGGACATGGGTTCGTGCCCCGCTCCGTGAAGATCCCACATGCCGCGGAGCGGCTGGGCCTGTGAGCCATGGCCGCTGAGCCTGGGCGTCCGGAGCCTGTGCTCCGCAATGGGAAAGACCACAACAGTGAGAGGCCCACGTACCGCAAAAAAAAAAAAAAAATAAAAAAATAAAAGAAATAAAAAAATAAGTCACACAGAAAAAGAAACATCATAAGATATCACTACTACACGGAATGTAAACTTGGTTACACAAGAACTAAATTACTAAACAGAACAGAGTGTCAAATGTAGAAAACCAATTTATGCTTGCTTAAGGGGAAAGGTGAGTTGGGGTGCTGCATACAACAAGAGATTGAAATTAGCACAGATACCGTTCCATAAGCCAAATATATAATAGACAAGTGCTACTCCTTGCTCAACGAACTGGACTCAACACCCCATATTAAACGCCTAACAATATACCTGACTAGTAAGAATCTTAAAAACTATGGATTTATATGTCTCCGAAAGAGAATCAAGCGTGTGTACAGCGGCATAAACGCAGCAGTGATAGGATTGGTGAGGTTCGGTGAGCAAATGCAGACCCTTTGAAGTCATATTGCATGGTACCCATTCCATGGGTCTCAACTCTCCATGTTTAAGGGATTCTTCCTTCAGCTAAAACATGCATGTGGAACCCAGAGTATGATCCACCGTGTGATCGGAAAACGTGTTCAAATGTGTCTCAGTTTACGTCCCCTGGTACTCGGGTGCAACATTCCAGACGCTTTACTAACACTCTCCCCACTTGGAGAGTCAGTGCCTTTAACCTCCTGTTTGGCCCAGTTTGCAATTTCTGTGGAAAATGAACAGGAATAGGGAGAACCAATGAGAGACTAGGTGGAGGTGTCTGGACGGGCAAATTTAACTCTCATTTCCCACCAGGAAGAGGAATTAACCAAAGGCTCAGTGTGCCATGCCGGTACCAAACTAGGGCCTGAAGCAATCCTGCGGTGTTGCGGCCAGCTCACAAGAAAGCGAGTTGAAGAAAGGAGCTCAGGGGCACTGTAATTCAGAAACCTGCGGAGTTATAAATGACAGCTATCATCCAAAATTATACTAAAGTAAGGCTGCGAAGAGGACTTGAATGCGGGGCAGAATTGCTGGAAACTGATTTCAGAACGTACACGGGAGTAGCTCTTAAAGCATAGGAAAAGAGACAGAACTTGGAAAATAATGCACTTGGCAAAAAAGGGCATATGTGTTTTATACAGAGCTCTCATACCTGAGGGGAGGAGATTCCCAGCAGGCTCCAACTGCCACCTGAGGGCTCACATTGCCAAGGCAACGTGAGCATGCCAGGCAGGAGTTACCTCACAGCAGAGGTCCCACCTCACAGAAGGGTGAGAAACCCAGCCAACATCAGACTCTCACCAGAGGGCCCACATCACCAAGGGGATGGGAACCAGGCAGGAGTGTCTTCACATCAGTGGGGTCACATCATCAAAAGCTGAGGTACTCAGCACATGTGTCCTCAAACCAGAGGACCCACATCACCAAGGACCTCGGAGTGAGGCAGGCAGGAGTAGCCTCACAACACTGGGCACATAGAATAAAAAAGTGAGGAATCCAGCAGTTGGAACCTCCCAGCAGGCGGCCCAGAGCACCGAGGCCATGAGATCCAGGCCACAGTGAACTCACAGAAGAGGGCCCATGTCATGAAACTGAGCAACCCAGCCATTGGAACCTCAGAGCAGGAGGCCCACATCCCCATGGGGATGGAATTCTGGTAGGAGTGTCCTCGCACCACTGAGAACGTATCAGAAAATTTGGTGCGACCAGCAGTTAGGGCCTGACGCCAGAGGACCCTCATCACCAAGGGAAGGAGGCTCCCAGCAGGCTCCAACTGCCACCAGAGGGCTGACGTCGCCAAGGCGATGTGTGCCAACCAGGCACGAATGACCTCACAGCAGAGGGCCCACCTCAGAGAAGTGTGACGAACCCAGTCAGGATCAGACTCGCACCAGAGGGCCCACATCACCAAATGGATTGGAACCAGGCAGGAGTGTCCTCACATGAGTAGGGCCACATCATCTAAAGGTGAGGAACCCAGAACATGTGGCTTCAAACCATAGGACACCCATCACCAAGGGGCTGGGAGTGAGGCAGGCAGGAGGAGCCTCATAACAGAGGGCCCAAAAATAAGAAAGGTGAGGAATCCAGCAGTTGGAACCTCCCAGCAGGCGGCCCAGAGCACAGAGGCTAGAGGAACCAGGCCAGAGTGAACTAACACCAGACAGCCCACATCATGAAACTGTGAGCAACCCAGACATTGGGACCTCAGAGCAGAAGGCCCACATCCCCATGGTGATGGGAACATGACAGGAGTGTCCTGGCATCACTGGGCTCACATCAGAAAACGTGGGGTGCTCAGAAGTTAGGGCCTGACGCTAGAGGGCACTCATCACCGAGAGGAGGAGGCTCCCAGCAGGCTCCAGCTGCCACCAGAGGGCCAACGTCGCCAAGGTGATGTGTGCCAGCCTGGCAGGAGTGACCTCACAGCAGAGGGCCCACCTCACAGAAGGGTGAGGAACACAGCCAGGATCAGACTCTCACCAGAGGGCCCACATCACCAAGGGGATGGGAACCAGGCAGGAGTGTCCCCACACCAGTGGGACAACATCATCGAAAGGTGAGGATCCCAGCACATGTGTCCTCAAACCAGAGGAACCACATCACCAAGGGGTTCGGAATGAGGCTGGCAGGACCGGCCTCACAACACAGGGTCCATAGAATATAAAAGTTGAGGAATCCAGCAGTTGGAACCTCCCAGCAAGTGGCCCAGAGCACCGAGGCTATGGGATCCAGGCCGCAGTGAACTCACAGCAGAGGGCCCACATCATGAACCTGTGAGCAGCCCAGCTGTTGGGACCTCAGAACAGAAGGCCCACATCCCCATTGGGATGGGAACCTGGCAGGAGTGGCTTTGCACCACTTAGCACATATCAGAAAATGTTAGGAGCCCAGCAGTTAGGGCCTGATGCCAGGGGGCCCTCATAACTGAGGGGAGGAGACTCCCAGCAGGTTCCAACTGCCAACAGAGGGCCCACGTCTACAAGGTGGCATGCGCCAGCCAGGCAGTAGTGACCTCACAGCAGAGGGCCTATCTCACAGAAGGGTGAGGAACCGAGGCAGGATGAGACTCTCACCAGAGGGCCCACAACACCAAGGGGATGGGAACCAGTCAGGACTGTCCTCCCACCAGTGGGGCCACATCATCGAAAGGTGAGGAACCCAGCACATGTGGCCTCATATCAGAGGACATACATCACAAAGGGGATGGGAGTGAGGCAGGTAGGAGTAGCCTAAAAACAGAGGGCCCAAAGAATAAAAAAAGTGAGGAATCCAGCATTTGGAACCTCCCAGCAGGCGGCCGAGAGCACAGAAGCTATGGGATGCAGGCAGGAGTGAACTAACAGCAGAGAGCCCACATCATGAAACTGTGAGCAACCCAGGCATTGGGACCTCAGAGCAGAAAGCCCACATCCCCATGGGGATGGGAACCTGACAGGAGTGTCCTGGCATCACTGGGCTCACATCAGAAAACGTGGGGAGCCCAGCAGTTAGAGCCTGATGCTAGAGGGCCGTCATCACCGAGGGCAGGAGGCTCCCAGCAGGTTCCATGTGCCAACAGAGGGCCCACGTCGCCAAGGTGATGTGTGCAAGTCAGGCAGGATTGACCTCACAGCAGAGGGCCTACCTCACAGAAGAGTGAGGAACCCAGCCAGGATAAGACTGTCACCAGAAGGCCCACATCACCAAGGGGATGGGAACCAGGCAGGAGTGTCCTCACACCAGTGGGGCCACATCATTGAAAGTTGCCTAACCCAGCACATGTGGCCTCAAACCAGAAGACCCACATCACGAAGGGGTTGCGAGTGAGGCAGGCAGGAGGAGCATCACAACACAGGACCCATAGAATACAAAAGTTGAGGAATCGAGCAGTTGGAACCTCCCAGCAGGCAGCCAAGACCACAGAGGCTATGGGATCCAGGCCACAGTGAACTAACACCAGAGAGCCCACATCATGAAATTGTGATCAACCCAGCCGTTGGAACCTCAGAGCAGAAGGCCCACATCCCCATGGGGATGGGAACCTAAGAGGAGTGCTTGAGCAACACTGGGCTCACTAAGAAAAGTTGGGGAGCCCAGCAGTTAGGGCCTGACGTCAGAGGGCCCTCATCACAGAGCTGAGGAGGCTCCCAGCAGGGTCCAATTGCCACCAGAGGGCTCATGTCAACAAGGCGAGGTGAGCAACCCAGGCAAGAGTTACCTGATAGTAGAGGGCCCACCTCACAGATGGGTGAGGAACCCAGCCAGGATCAGACTCTCACCAGAGGGCCCACATCACAAAGGGGATGGGACCCAGTCAGGATTATCCTCACACCAGTGGGGCCTTATCATCTTAAGGTGAGGAACCCAGCACATGTGTCCTCAAACCAGAGGACCCACATCACCAAGGGCCTTGGAGTGAGGCAGGCAGGAGTAGCCTCACAACACAGGGCACATAATATAAAAAACGTGAGGATTCCAGCATTTAGACCTTCCAGCAGGCAGCCCAGAACACCGAGGATATGGGATCCAGGCCACAGTGAACTCACAGCAGAGGGCCCACATCACAAAACTGTGAGCAACCCAGGAGTTGAGACTTCAGCGCAGAAGGACCACATCCCCATGGGAATGGGAACCTGGCTGGAGTGTCCTCGCACCACTGGGCGCACATCAGAAAATGTGGGGAGCCCACCATTTAGGGCCTGACGCCAGAGGGCCGTCATCACCGAGAGGAGGAGGCGCCCTGCACGCTCCAACTGCCACCAGAGGGCTCACGTCTCCAAGGTGACGTGTGCCAGCCAGGCAGGAGTGACCTCACAGCAGAGGGCCTACCTCACAGAACGTTGAGGAACCCAGCCAGGATTAGACTCTCGCCAGAGGGCCCACCTCACCAAGGGGATGGGAACCAGGCAGGAGTGTCCTCACACGAGTGGGGTCACATCATCGAAAGGTGAGGAACGCAGCACATGTGGCCTCAAGCCATAGGACAGTCATCACCAAGGGGCTGGCAGTGAGGCAGGCAGGAGGAGCCTCACAACAGAGGGCACATAGAATAAAAAAGTTGAGGAATCCAGCAGTTGGAACCTCCCAGCAGGCGGCTCAGAGCACCGATGATAAGGGATCCTTGCCGGAGTGAACTCACAGCAGAGGGCCCACATCATGGTACTGTGAGCAAGCCAGCCGTCTTGACCTCAGAGCAGAAGGCCCATATCGCCATGGGGATGGGAACCTGGCAAGAGTCTCCTCACTCACTTGGCACACATCAGAAAATGTGGGGAGCCCAGCAGTTATGGCCTAAGGCAAGAGGGCCCTCATCACCGAGGGGAGGAGGATCCCAGCACACTCCAACTGCCACCAGAGGGCCCACGTCACCAAGGTGACGTGTGCCAGACAGGCATGATTGACCTCACAGCAGAGGGCCCACCTCACAGAAGGGTGAGGAACCCAGCCAGGATCAGACTCTCACCTGAGGGCCCACATCAGCAAGGGGATGGGAACCAGTCAGGACTGTCTTCCCTCCAGTGGGGTCACATCATCGAAAGGTGCGGAACCCAGCACATGTGGCCTCAAATCAGAGGACACATATCACAAAGGGAATGGGAGTGAGGCAGGCAGGAGTAGCCTAAAAACAGAGGGCCCAAAGAATAAGAAAGGTGAGGAATCCAGCAGTTGGAACCTCCCAGCAGGTGGTCCAGAGCACAGAAGCTATGGGATGCAGGCAGGAGTGAACTAACAGCAGAGAGCCCACATCATGAAACTGTGAGCAACCCAGGCTTTGGGACCTCAGAGCAGAAGGCCCACACCCCAATGGGGATGTGAACCTGGCTGGAGTGTCCTCGCACCACTGGGCACACATCACAAAATGTGGGGAGCCCAGCAGTTAGGGCCTGATGCCAGAGGGCCCTCATCACCGAGGAGAGGAGGCTCCCAGCAGGCTCCAAGTGCCACCAGAGGGCTCATGTCCACAAGGCGAGGTGAGCAAGCCAGGCAAGAGTGACCTCACATCAGACGGCCCACCTCACAGATGGGTGAGGAACCCAGCCAGGATCAGACTCTCAACAGAGGGCCCACATCACCAAGGGGATGTGAACCAGGCAGGAGTCTCCTAAGACCATTGGTCCCACATCATCGAAAGGTGAGGAACCCAGCACATGTGGCCTCAAACCAGACGACACACATCACGAAGGGGCTGGGAGTGAGGCAGGCAGGAGGATCCTCACAACAGAGGGCCCAAAAATTTAAAAAAGTGAGGAATCCAGCAGTTGGAACCTCCCAGCAGGCGGCCAAGAGCACAGAGGCTATGGGATCCAGGCTTCTGTGAACTAACACCAGAGAGCCCACATCATGAAAATGTGAACAACCCAGCCGTTGGGACCTCAGAGCAGAAGGCCCACATCCCCATGGAGATGGGATCCTAAGAGGAGTGCCAAAGCATCACTGGGCTCACTAAGAAAAGTTGGTGAGCCCAGCAGTCAGGACCTGATGTAAGAGGGCCCTCATCACCGGGGGGAAGAGATTCCCAGCACGCTCCAACTGCCACCACACGGCTGACTTCACCAAGGCAATGTGTGCCAGCCATGCAGGAGTGACCTATCAGCAGAGGGTCTCCCTCACAGGTGGGTGAGGAACAAAGCCAGGAACAGACTCTCACCAGGGGGTCCACATAACCACGTGGATGAGAACCAAGCAGGAGTGTCCTCACACTAGTGGGGCCACATCATCGAAAGGTGAGGAACCCAGCAAAAGTGGCCACAAACCAGAGGACCCACATCACCAAGGGGTTGAGAGTGAGGTAGGTGTCTGGACGGGCATATTTAACACTCATTTCCCACCAGGAAGAGGAATTAACCAAAGGCTCAGCGTGCCCTGCCAGAAGCAGATTAGGGCCTGAAGCAGTCTTGCGGGTTTGCGGCCAGCTCACAAGAAAGCGAGTTGAAGAAAGGAGCTCAGGGGCCCTGTAATTCACAAACCTGCAGAGTTATAAATGACAGATAACGTCCAAAAATATATTGAAGTAAGGCTGCGAAGAGGACTTGAAAGCGGGGCAGAATTGCAGGAAACCGATTTCAGGAGGTAGACTGGATTTGCATTTAAAGCATAGGAAAAGAGGCAGAACATCGACAATGATGCACTTGGCAACAAAGGGCGTATGAGTTTGTTCCTGAATATATTCAGGAACAAACACATACGCCCTTTTTGGCAAACCAAGCAAGCTTGCAATGGAAATCCGAACTACTATGAAGTGTCACTTCCCCCCGGTCTAAAGGGCCATCTGAGAAAAGTGTAAAATCCAGAAAGGCAAGACAGGCCATGGGGAAAAAGGAGCCTTGTTATGCTGATGGGCGGGATGTACATTGCCAACAGCCACTCTGGAGAAGTGTATGGTGTTTCCTGATACATCTGAAAAACAAAGCAACAGAGTCTAGGGCATTTCCACTTATGGTCCTATAGCTTAGGGAAATTAAAATCAAAAAGACACAGCCACCCCAAAATTTACAACGGCTCTGTTTACAGGAGCCTCTTCTACAGTACAAGTTAAATATCCCAGAGAACAAATAATTGATAAAGAAGTTGCGGTACTTATGTACAACAGAATACCACTCAGCAATGAAATCTGTGTCACCAGGCCTGTACCAGCATAATGAGTGGATTGAGGCACGATGATTCTAAGTGAAATAAGTCACACAGAAAAAGAAACATCATAAGGTATCACTAATGCACGGAATGTAAACTTGGCTACACATGAACTGAATTACAAAACAGAACAGGGTCTCAAGTTTAGAAAACCAACTTATGCTTGCTTAAGGGGAAAGGTGAGTTGGGGTGCTGCATAAAACCAGAGTTTGAAATTAGCACAGATACCGTTCCATAAGCCAAATATGTAATAGACAAGACCTACCCCTTGCTCAACGAAATGGACTCAACAATGAGGTATCACCTCACACCTGTTAGAATGGGCATCATCTGAAAATCTACAAACAACAAATGCTGGAAAGGGTGTGGAGAAAAGGAAGTCTCTTCCACTATTGTTGGGAATATAAATTGATACAGTCACTATGGAGAACAATATGGAGTTTCTTAAGAAACTAATAATAGAATTACCATATGATACAGCAATCCCAGGACTGGACATATACCCAGACAAAACCATAAATCAAAAAGAGACATTCACCGCAATGTTCATTGCATCACTATTTACAATATCGAGGTAATGGAAGCAACCTAAATGCCCACAGACAGACGAATGCATAAAGATGTGGTACATATATAAAATGGAATATTACTAAGCCATGAAAGGAATGAAATTGGGTCATTTGTAGAGACGTCGATGGATCTAGAGACTGTCATACAGAGTGAAGTAAGTCAGAAAGAGAAAAACAAATCTTGTATATTCATGCATATATGTGGAACCTAGAAAAACTGTACAGATTAACCGTTTTGCAAGGCATAAATAGAGCAACAGATGTAGACAACAATCGTATGGACAACAAGGGGGGAAAGCTCTTGGAGGGGTGGTGGTGGGAGGAGTTGAGAGATTGGGATTGGCATGTAAACATTTATATGTATAAAATAGATAACCAATGAGAAGCTGCTGTATAAAAATATAAAATAAAATTCAAAATTAAAAAGAAATAAAATTTAAAAAATAAAACAGAAAAAACAATTATTCCCTTCACATACATGTATTTATATGAATAAATTATTTCCATGCTTATATCTGTAAATACAAAAAAGAGGAATAAAATCTACCTTGAACCAAAAACGAAAAAGAGAAAAAAAAAACAGAACCCACCAGTTACTCAGAGGAAAACCGTATCAGGGCACTTGCTCCAGTTGTAAACAATTCTGAAGTTGGTCAGTGGTGGGGAATCGTCTCCCATTCAGCCAGCAGCCCCCACACAACAAGCGTCCTCATTGCAAAGCTGGGGCACCGTGCCGAGGCATCTGTGAGTAAACGTGAGCTGAACCCCAGGCCAGTTGCTGCTGAACTGTTCCCGCCCTTCCCAGGTAAAACACCTGAATATATACAAGGACTTGAAAGCCTAGAGGAAGGGCCATGGAGCCACACGAGTGACAGCATGCCAGCTGACTTGGTGCCTGCAGGCCAGCCAGGATGGTCCTGGCCCTGGGTGCTCTTCTGGAAGATTTCCATTTCCCTGCCTGAGATACCCGTCCTGTCCCTGCCCCCACTGCTTTTTTCCTTCCTCACCTCTGCCCAGGGAGAAATTCCAGCAGCAGGTATGGGTGACACATCCTCTTCTTTAGCAGATGGCAGCCTGGCAACTGCTGCAGAAAGTCCAGCAGAGCCCCACTCACACTGGGCCACCCACAAAGCCGTGGCCTCTCACTCCCTCCCACCAGCCCAGCCCGGAGACTGCTGACAGGGCAGAGAAAATGGCGTCAGGCACAGCTGCAGGGGCTTTTGCTGCCTGGAGTGGTATTTATATTGATCTCAACCCAGGCACACCTGGGGAGGGCTGGCCGGCATGGTAAGGCTGCCCAGGTCAGCCAATCATCACCCCTCAGGGGCTCACAGTTGCAGACAATGGAACTTGCTGAACCGGCCAGGTCCAAGGAACAGGTGTGGGCTCCTGAGAGTCAGGATAGACAAGGGGCTGCAGCTTTGGCTTGTTTTCTAATCATTTTATCTGGCCCATGAGTGGGAGACAACTTCAAGAAAACCCTCTCCTAATGAGAGGAACCCAGGAGTCAGGGAGAGGAGGGGTGGGTGGTGGTTGGAGACAGAGGCCTGGTGCCCTGGGTGCAGTGGAAGTCTCTGGAAGACCAGGTGGAGGGAGGCCACACAGAGTGATGCCCAGGGTCACAGACCTGTCGGAGCTGCTGTTTGTTAGTTCAAGTCCTGCTCTGAGGTGCTCTGTGTCAGCTCTGAGCGACAGGTGAGCTGGGGGTGCTCTTCAATGAGGGCTATGTGCACGGTTCCTGTGTGCCCAGCCCTGCCACGGTACCTGCAAGGGTAGCTCTGTATCCTGGGAGGGGCCTGACCATGAGAGCCCCGTGGGCTGGGTTGGGGGTGGGGTACCTGCCCAGGAGAGCTCCATATCCTGGGATTGGCCTGACCACGAGAGCCCCATGGGCTGCTGGGGACCTGGTAAAGGATGTCAGGACAGTCAGTGAAGCCACCGAGGATATACCTCCAGTTGCTCCTGATCCCTACACCCTGCTGGTCATTCTACCAACCACCAGGACATGGTATTCTGTATTAGTCTTCAATGATGCCTTCTTTTGTATTCCATTAGTCCCAGAGTCACAAGAAATTTTGGCTTGTGAGTGGCAGGACTCAACATACAACTAAAACAATACTTCCGGGCCGTCTTGCCCCAAGGGTTCAAAAATTCCCACACCATCTTTGGGGAAAGCTTAGCTAACGACCGAAAAGTTCTACCTCTGGAAAAGGAAACCCTCCTTCAATATGCAGACGACATTCTGATCGCCAGCCCTACTAAGGAGGCCTCTGAACTACCAAGCCAATAAAGGATAGAAGTTGTCCAAGAAAAAGCTCAAATATCACAGACTGCAGTGACCTGCCTGGGCTTCATTCTCACACAAGGTCAGAGAAGCCCATCCCAGGAAAGGGAAGAAACCATTTGCAGCCTTACCCCTTTCTAAAACTAGAAGACAGCTTAGGGGTTCCTGGGGAGGCCAGGGTTTGCTGCTTCTGGATCCCTAACTACAGTCTACTAGCTGGGCCTCTATATGAAACACTGAAAGGAAAAGATGATGATCCTTTTGAACAGAATCCAGAAGTGGCCTTTCAAGAATGGAAAGAGCAGTCAATTCAGACCCTTGCCCTGGAACTCCCTAATTGAGCTAAACCCTTTGACCTTTCCATTCCCGGTGAAAGGTGAATCGCCATTGGAGAATTAGTGCAAAAACTGGGACCACTTGAAATGGAACAACGCAAGAATGCCATCCAGGTAGGATAAACTACAGTCACCAAGGGGCTTGGCCCACTGCCACATCTGGCCAAGATACTGGCGGTATCTAAAAACCTGGAAATCAGCAGCCCAAAAGGCCACCTCCCTCCTAAGGGAAAAGGACCCCACGTGGTGATCCTAATCACCAACCATGCCCTGAAGTTGCAGGGTTCGCTCCGTGGGCACACCGACCTCGAGTGAGGAGGCCCTCCAACTCCAACATCCAGAGAGATAACCGGGGGCAACAGGGCACCATGACGACTCGTGTGAACATCACTTGACCTGGAGTTTCTCTCATAAAACAACAATAGTGTGTCCCGAAGGAGTAGACTACTGCTTGCAGGACTTCCTGCACCCGGAGGGGAGCTAATAATCTTGGCGGGGGAACCGTATATCACACCGTCACCATAGAAAAGCCTACAGACACCGTGATGATGGTGGCCAATAAGACCGGCTGGACTCCTGTTTACTTCAAAAGGCTGTTGACTCAGTGGCCATCATGGTCCTTGATCACCACTGACCCTGGACTGTCTGGGAGTTGAGCGGGCAGGGCTCTGACACCTGGTGCTGTTTTTACGTTAATTCAGGGGCCTAATTGAAGAAAGAGCAGACTACTGGTCAGAACATCTAGGCTGGCAGAAACGGTCAGCCTAAGGTGGCCGAACAAATGTGGGGCGGGGTGAAACCGGCCCCCACAGCGTCTCTGCACATCTCTTTCCTGGACCCTTAAAGGTCATTAGAATCTATAACACTTCCAATGCTGGTGCTCAGGCGGACGAGCAGGGAGGCAGGGGTCCTGGGGCCAATCAACGTCACCTGGAGGCTGCTGGGGAGAAGTTCTGACCCTCGTCCCCTGGTATGAGGGCTCCCAACTCAGCACTCAGCAGTTACAGAAGAAGGGTCTGCACCCTCAGCACTCCAAGAATGAGGAACGGGACAAAAGGCAGAGGAGGGGTTTGTCCCCAGCAAAGCCCATTAAAAATCCCTGGGAGATAAAAATAGAATGTGGGCAATAAAGTCAAGTCTGACCTTTTTTATCCTTTGTGCTTTGTCTAATTTCACGTGCTCCTAGGGTCCCGCATGCAGAGGTTCCACACCCGGCACTTCAGACCAGATTTCCTGGTGCAGAATGGCTGGGTCGACACCTCAGCTCCTGGGGCCCAGTGCAGACTCCGAGATATAGAGCCTGAGCTGCAGCCAACCCGGCCCTTGAGAGCTCCGCCCCCTCCCTCTCACTGACTCTGACAGGATCTCTACACAGCAGCCCAGCCCACAGCCCACGGGGTAGTGCATGCTCTCACCTCTCCATTCTCTGATGAAAATATAAAGTTTCCTTTGCTTGGGAACCAAACTCAGTCTCGATCTGTTGGCCCCAATGACACTGGGCAGGGGGACCCTTGTTGGGGTCCACTCTGGAGGATCAGTAACAGAAATTGAGACTATTGTAACTTCAATGAACAGATGTGTGAGCCAAACTGTAGTTAACATAGAACAGTTTATAAGGCTCGGGTAAAATAAGATGTTTCTAACACTTCCATTTGATATTTCCATCACTTTATTATAAGCAAGTTCAGTGAAAAGGTTTGTCTTATTTGTCAGGTCAATATTAGAGAAATGAAGTGATTTCTTTCCAAGGATGTACATCTAATAATCTTGGTTAAAGCTTCAATCTTGTTTTAAATGCTTTTCCATTGAAAATGATACCTCTCTTTCAGCTCCCCCATTTCTGAGAAGTATAAAATCTTATAATTTATTATTACCAAAGGGGAAAGGTGGGAGGAGGGATAAATTAACAGTTTGGAATTAACACATACACACTGCTATGTATAAAATAGATCATCAACAAGGAACTACTGTATAGCACAGGGAACTACACTCAATATTGTGCAATAACCTATAAGGGGAAATAATCGGAAAAAGAATAGATATTTTTATTGACATCATCTATCAATGACAGTTAAAGTGTAACCTAAGGGAAGCCGGTGGTGAGTGCTTCTGACCCTGAAGACTTCAGTCATCTAAAGTTTGGACTCTGCCTACTTCCCAAGGCCCTTAATGAACATATGTGTAGCCGTAGCTTAAAAAACTCCCCAGTTTGGGTTTCGGGGAGACACTGATTTTGAAAAAGCCCTGGTGTTCTCCTTACATGAATGGGACTCTTCCTACTGCTAAAACATGTCTGTCACACCCAGAGGATGGTATACCGTCTGATCGGGAAGAGTTTGGAAAAGGCATCTCATCTCCTCATCTCCTGGTGCTCGGGTTCACCCCTCCAGCGTCTTTACTAACAGTCTCCCCACTTGGAGATGTCAACACTGTCAACATCCTGTTGCGTACAGTTTGGAATTTGTCCAGAGGATGAAGCGGAAGGATGAGGAACAATGAGAGACAAGTCCTAGGTGTTCAGACAGGCACATGTCACTCTAATTTCCAATCAGGAAGATGAATTGACCAAAGGCTAGGGTTGCCCATGGAAACAGTATAGGGCTTGAGGAAATCCCACTGCTTTGTGGCCAGTTCCCATAAACACAAGTTGAACAATGGAACTCAGGGGCAGTAAAATTCACGAAACTGCAGAGTTGAAAATATCTATCACTGAAAAATGTCTTGAGGAAAGTCAAAGAAAAGGATTGGCAAGCAAGGGAGAATGGCAGGAAAGGGATTTGAGGAGGTAGAAAGGATTCGCCATTAAGCACAAGAAAAGGGGCTGAACATTTCCGACATTGCAGTTGGCCAAAAAGGCTGTATGCGTTTTTTTCTGTATATATTCAAGAAAAGGGCATACACTTTTTTAGCCAACCAAACAGGTGGGCACTGGAAATCAATACTACAAAAGATATCACTTCGCATCAGTCAGAAGAGCCATCCTCATAAAGTGTAAACGCCAGAAATGCAGGACAGGGCAAGGAGAAGAGGGAGCCCTGTGAGGCTTATAGTGGAAATGTATATTGCCAACGGCCATTCTGGAGAAGTGTATTGTGTTTACTAAAGCATCTAAAAAATGAGCTACAGAGCATAGGGCACTTGCACTCATGGGCGTATATCTTGGGAAAAACAAAAATCGAGAGGACACAGGCACCCCAATGTTTACTGCCTCTCTGTTTAAAAGATCCTCGACTAGGATATAACTTAAATGTCTCTGGAGGGAAAAAATGGATAGAGATGTGGTACTTATGTAGAGTGGAATATTACTCAGCCTGGAAATCAATGAAATATGGCCAGTTGTAACAACTCCGGAGGAGTTACGTATGATCATTCTAAGTGACATAATTCAAAAAGAAAAAGACACATATCATAAGATATCACTTAAAGGTGGAATCCAAAATGGCTACACATGAAATAAATTACAAAACAAAAACATAGTCAAATATGTAGAAAACACGCGTAAGGCTGCTAAACGGGAAAGGTGGGGAGGGGTGAGGCATCATCCAGGAGGTTGAAATTAGCAAAGATACCATTCCAAATACCAAACTGATAATCAACAAGGCCTACACGGTAGCTAAAAGAACTGCACTCAGCACACTCAAGTCACCGGAAAAGAATATCTATGACTGGTAAGAATCTGAAAAAGAATTTATTGATGTCTCTCTGTACGTGAATCAAGTGGATGTACAGCAGCAAGAAACAGAGCTTTGAAAATCAGCTGTAACCAATATAGTAATAAATTGAAAAAAATAAACGACAGAGAGACAGAGAAAACCTCTTACAACTTTTCCTCAGGGACGGTGATGCAACATGGATTGAACACATCTAGACCCACAGCAGGATGAGACATAAGGCTGGAAACTGTTCGCGCTAAGAGAAATGTGAGGTTGGGTGAGGAAATGCACACCCTTTAAAGTAATACTACCTGGTACCCATTCAATGGGTCCCAAATCTGCAGGTTCAAGGAATCTTCCTACAGCTAAAACATGCATGGAAAACCCAGAGGACTGTACACCATGTGATCGGGAGATGTGTCTAAAATGCACCTCATTTATCCTCTCCTGGTGCTCCTGTTCATCATTCCAGCCACGTTACTTAGAATCTCCCCACTTAGAGAATCAGCACATTTAAACTTCTGTTTCACACATTTTGCAAATTGTGAGGAGGATGAACGGGAAGAGGGGGAAACAATGAGAGAATAGTTGTAGGGGTTTGGACGGGCACATGTCACTCTAATTTCCCATTAAGAATAAGAATTAAAAAAAGGCTCAGCCCGCCTCGCCGGAGCCAAAATAGGGCCTGAAGCAATCCTGCGGTTTTGAGGCCAGCTCACAAAAGAGCAACTTAAAAAATGGAGCTCAGGGTCACTGCAATTCACAAACCTGCAGAGTTATAAATGAAAACTAACGTCCAAAAATATGTTGAGGTAAGGCAAAGAAGAGGATCTGAATGCAAGACAGAATTGCAAGAAACAGATTTCAAGAGATAGATTGGACTCGCCTTTAAAGCACATGAAAAGCGGCAGAATTTCGACAATGATGCAGTTGGCCCAAAAGGGAGTATGCGTTAGTTCCTGAATATATCCAGGAAAAAACGCATACGCACTTTATGGGCAACCAAGCAAGCAAGCAATGCAAATGTGCACAACAAAGAAGTCTCATTTCCCACCGGTCAAAAGGGCCATCCGAAAAAATTGTAAACACCAGAAATGCAGGACAGGCCATGGAGAACAGGGAGCCTTTATACGCTGATGGACAGTGTGTGAACTGCCGAGAGCCACTCTGGAGAAGTGTATGGTGGTTCCTAAATCATCTAAAAAACAGAGCGACAGAGCATAGGGCACTTCCAATCACGGGAGTATATCTAGGGAAGTCTAAAAATCAACAAGACACAAGCACACCACAGTTTAGGGCTACTCTGTTTACAAGAACCTCAACTTCAGTACACCTTAAATATCCCAGGAAAGAGAACAATAGATAAAGAAAATGTGGTACTTATGTACAATGGAATATCTCTTCACCATGAAATCAATGTAATAAGGCTAGTAGAAGGATAAAGAGTGGATTGAGGTCCGATAATACTACTTGAAATAAGTCAAACAGAAAAAGAAACATATCATAAGATATCACTTATAGAGGGAGGATAAATATGGCTGCACAAAAAATGAATTACAAAACAGAACAGTGTCTCACATTTAGAAAACACACTTATGTCAGCTTAAGGGGAAAGGAGAGGTGGGGTGATGCATAAAACCAGAGTTTGAAATTAGCACAGATACCGTTCAATAAACCAAATAGGTATCAGACAAGATCTACACCTTGCTCAATGAACTGGCCTCAACACACCCTATACACCGCAGAGAAATATATCTGAGTAATAAGAATCTTAAAACCCATGTATTGATATATCTCCATAAGGGAATCAAGTGTGCGCAGAGCGGCACAAACACAGCAGTGAAAATGAGCTAAACCCCATTATAGAAATAAATTTTAAAACCAAAACGTAGAAACAATGAAAGAGAGAAAAATTCTTACAAAATTCGCTCAGGGGCTGTGATGCAACCTGGAATGACCACATATAAACCCACAGCTGGATAAGACATAAGGCTGGACACTTGGGGCTGAAAGGATTGGAGAGCTTTGGTGAGCAACTGCCGAAAGTTTAAGGCAATACTTCATGCTACTTATTCCAAGGGTCCCAACACTCCAAGTTGAAGGGAATCTTCCTACAGCTAAACCATGCATGGGAAATCCAGCGGATGGTATACCATATGATCGGGAAAGGTTTCTAAAATGCACCTCATTTTCCTCTCCTGGGGCTCCGGATCAACATTCCAGCCACTTTACTAACAACATCTCCACATGGAGAGTCAATGCCTTTAAGTTCCGGTATCGCACAGTCTGCAGTTAGTGCGGAGGATGAATGGGAATAGGGGGAACCAGTGAGAAAATAGCTGTAGCGGTTTCAATGGGCACATGTCACTCTAATTTCACATCAGGAAGAAGAATTAACCAAAGGCAGAGCAAGGCGCCCCAGAAGAAGAATAGGGCCTGAAGAAATCCTGTGGATATGAGGCAAGATCACAAAAATAAGAGCTGAAAAATGAAGCTAAGGGCCACTGCAATTCAAAAACCTGCAGAGTTATAAAGGCCAACTATTCTCCAAAAGTATATTGAGGTAAGGCTATGAAGAGGCACTGAGAGCAAGGCAGAACTGCAGGAAACCGATTTCAGGAGGTAGACAGGAATTGTACTGAAAACATATGAAAACACTCAGAACGTCGACAATGATGCACTTGGCCAAAAAGGGCGTATGCGTTTTTTCCTGAATATATTCAGGAAGAAACGCATACGCCCTTTCTGGCCAACCAAGCAAGCTCTCAAAGGAAATCTGCACTACAATGAAGTCTCACTTCACCCCGGTCAAAGGGCCATCTGAAAAAAGAGTAAAATCCAGAAAGGCAGGACAGGCCATGGAGAACTGGGAGCCTTGTTATGCTGATGGGCGGGATGTAAATTGCCAGCAGCCACTCTGGAGAAGTGTATGGTGTTTCCTGAAACATCTAAAAAACAAAGCAACAGAGCCTAGGGCACTTCCACTTATGGTCCTATAGCTTATGGAAATTAAAATCAAAAAGACACAGCCATTCCAAAGTTTGGGACGGCTCTGTTTACAAGAACCTCGTTTACGGTACAAGTTCAATATCAGAGAAAGCGAAAAATGGATAAAGAAGTTGTGGTACTTACGTACAATGCAATATCACTCAGCAATGAGATCTATGTCATCAGGCCCGTAGCAGCATAATGAGTGGATTCAGGTACGATGATTCTAAGTGAACTAAGTCACACAGAAAAAGAAACACCATAAGATATCACTACTACACGGAAGGTAAACTTGGCTACACAAGAACTGAATTACAAAACAGAACAGGGTCTCAAATGTAGAAAACCAACTTATGCTTGCTTAAGAGGAAAGGTGAGTTGGGGTGCTGCATGAAACCAGAGATTGAAATTAGCACAGATACCGTTCCATAAGCCAAATATGTAATAGACAAGAGCTACTCCTTGCTCAACGCAGTGGACTCAACACCCCATATTAAACGCCTAAGAATATAACTGACTAGTAAGAATCTTAAAACCTATGGATTTATATGTCTCCGAAAGAGAATCAAGCGTGTGTACAGCGGCATAAACGCAGCAGTGATAGGATTGGTGAGGTTCGGTGAGCAAATGCAGACCCTTTGAAATCATACTGCATGGTACCCATTCCATGGGTCTCAACTCTCCATGTTTAAGGGATTCTTCCTTCAGCTAAAACATGCATGTGGAACCCAGAGTATGATCCAGCGTGTGATCGGGAAACGTGTTCAAATGTGTCTCGTTTTCGTCCCCTGGTACTCGAGTGCAACATTCCAGATGCTTTACTAACACTCTCCCCACTTGGAGAGTCAGTGCCTTTAACCTCCTGTTTGGCCCAGTTTGCAATTTCTGTGGAAAATGAACAGGAATAGGGAGAACGAAAGAGAGACTAGCTGGAGGTGTCTGGACGGGCAAATTTAACTCTCATTTCCCACCAGGAAGAGGAATTAACCAAAGGCTCAGCGTGCCGTGCCGGAACCACACTAGGGCCTGAAGCAATCCTGCGGTGTTGCGGCCAGCTCACAAGAAAGCGAGTTGAAGAAAGGAGCTCAGGGGCACTGTAATTCACAAACCTGCAGAGTTATAAATGACAGCTATCGTCCAAAAATATATTGAAGTAAGGCTGCCAAGAGGACTTGAAAGCGGGGCAGAATTGCAGGAAACCGATTTCAGGAGGTAGACGGGAATTGCATGTAAAGCATAGGAAAAGAGGCAGAACGTCCACAATGATGCACTTGGCCAAAAAAGGCGTATGCGTTTTTTCCTGAATATATTCAGGAAAAAACGCATACGCCCTTTTTGGCCAACCAAGCAAGCTTGCAAAGGATATCTGCACTACAATGAAGTCTCACTGCCCCCCGGTCAAAAGGGCCATCTGAAAAAAGTGTAAAATCCAGAAAGGCAGGACAGGCCATGGAGAACTGGGAGCCTTGTTATGCTGGTAGGCGGGATGTAAATTGCCAACAGCCACTCTGGAGAAGTGTATGGTGTTTCCTGAAACATCTAAAAAACAAAGCAACAGAGCCTAGGGCACTTCCACTTATGGTCCTATAGCTTAGGGAAATTAAAATCAAAAAGACACGGTCACCCCAAAGTTTGGGACGGCTCTGTTTACAGAACCTCGTTTACAGTACAAGTTCAATATCACAGAAAGCAAAAAATGGATAAAGAAGTTGTGGTACTTACGTACAATGCAATATCACTCAGCAATGAAATCTATGTCATCAGGCCCGTAGCAGCATAATGAGTGGATGCAGGTATGATGAGTCTAAGTGAAATAAGTCACACAGAAAAAGAAACATCATAAGGTATCACTACTACACGGAATGTAAACTTGGCTACACAGGAACTGAATTACAAAACAGAACAGGGTCTCAAATGTAGAAAACCAACTTATGCTTGCTTAAGGGGAAAGGTGAGTTGGGGTGCTGCATGAAACCACAGATTGAAATTAGCACAGATACCGTTCCATAAGCCAAATATGTAATAGACAAGAGCTACTCCTTGCTCAACGAAGTGTACTCAACACCCCATATTAAACGCCTAACAATATACCTGACTAGAAATAATCTAAAAACCTACCGATTTATATGTCTCCGAAAGAGAATCAAGCGTGTGTACAGCGACATAAACGCAGCGGTGATAGGATTGGTGAGGTTCGGTGAGCAAATGCAGACCCTATGAAGTCATATTGCATGGTACCCATTCCATGGGTCTCAACTCTCCAGGTTTAAGGGATTCTTCCTTCAGCTTAAACATGCATGTGGAACCCAGAGTATGATCCAGCGTGTGATCGGGAAACGTGTTCAAATGTGTCTCGTTTTCGTCCCCTGGTACTCGAGTGCAACATTCCAGATGCTTTACTAACACTCTCCCCACTTGGAGAGTCAGTGCCTTTAACCTCCTGTTTGGCCCAGTTTGCAGTTTCTGTGGAAAATGAACAGGAATAGGGAGAACGAAAGAGAGACTAGCTGGAGGTGTCTGGACGGGCAAATTTAACTCTCATTTCCCACCAGGAAGAGGAATTAACCAAAGGCTCAGCGTGCCGTGCCGGAACCACACTAGGGCCTGAAGCAATCCTGCGGTGTTGCGGCCAGCTCACAAGAAAGCGAGTTGAAGAAAGGAGCTCAGGGGCACTGTAATTCACAAACCTGCAGAGTTATAAATGACAGCTATCGTCCAAAAATATATTGAAGTAAGGCTGCCAAGAGGACTTGAAAGCGGGGCAGAATTGCAGGAAACCGATTTCAGGAGGTAGACGGGAATTGCATGTAAAGCATAGGAAAAGAGGCAGAACGTCCACAATGATGCATTTGGCCAAAAAGGGCGTATGCGTTTTTTCCTGAATATATTCAGGAAAAAACGCATACGCCCTTTTTGGCCAACCAAGCAAGCTTGCAAAGGATATCTGCACTACAATGAAGTCTCACTGCCCCCCGGTCAAAAGGGCCATCTGAAAAAAGTGTAAAATCCAGAAAGGCAGGACAGGCCATGGAGAACTGGGAGCCTTGTTATGCTGGTAGGCGGGATGTAAATTGCCAACAGCCACTCTGGAGAAGTGTATGGTGTTTCCTGAAACATCTAAAAAACAAAGCAACAGAGCCTAGGGCACTTCCACTTATGGTCCTATGGCTTAGGGAAATTAAAATCAAAAAGACACGGTCACCCCAAAGTTTGAGACGGCTCTGTTTACAGAACCTCGTTTACAGTACAAGTTCAATATCACAGAAAGCAAAAAATGGATAAAGAAGTTGTGGTACTTACGTACAATGCAATATCACTCAGCAATGAAATCTATGTCATCAGGCCCGTAGCAGCATAATGAGTGGATGCAGGTATGATGAGTCTAAGTGAAATAAGTCACACAGAAAAAGAAACATCATAAGATATCACTACTACACGGAATGTAAACTTGGCTACACAGGAACTGAATTACAAAACAGAACAGGGTCTCAAATGTAGAAAACCAACTTATGCTTGCTTAAGGGGAAAGGTGAGTTGGGGTGCTGCATAAAACCAGAGATTGAAATTAGCACAGATACCGTTCCATAAGCCAAATATGTAATAGACAAGAGCTACTCCTTGCTCAACGAAGTGGACTCAACACCCCATATTAAACGCTTAAAAATACCCCGGACTAGAAATAATCTTATAAACTACGGATTTATATGTCTCCGAAAGAGAATCAAGCGTGTGTACAGCGGCATAAACGCAGCAGTGATAGGATTGGTGAGGTTCGGTGAGCAAATGCAGACCCTATGAAGTCATATTGCATGGTACCCATTCCATGGGTCTCAACTCTCCAGGTTTAAGGGATTCTTCCTTCAGCTAAAACATGCATGTGGAACCCAGAGTATGATACACCGTGTGATCGGGAAACGTGTTCAAATGTGTCTCGTTACGTCCCCTGGTACTCGAGTGCAAAATTCCAGATGCTTTACTAACACTCTCCCCACTTGGAGAGTCAGTGCCTTTAACCTCCTGTTTGGCCCAGTTTGCAATTTCTGTGGAAAATGAACAGGAATAGGGAGAACGAAAGAGAGACTAGCTGGAGGTGTCTGGACGGGCAAATTTAACTCTCATTTCCCACCAGGAAGAGGAATTAACCAAAGGCTCAGCGTGCCGTGCCGGTACCAAACTAGGGCCTGAAGCAATCCTGCGGTGTTGCGGCCAGCTCACAAGAAAGCGAGTTGAAGAAAGGAGCTCAGGGGCACTGTAATTCACAAACCTGCAGAGTTATAAATGACAGCTATCTTCCAAAAATATATTGAAGTAAGGCTGCCAAGAGGACTTGAAAGCGGGGCAGAATTGCAGGAAACCGATTTCAGGAGGTAGACAGGAATTGCATGTAACGCATAGGAAAAGAGGCAGAAAGTCCACAATGATGCTCTTGGCCAAAAAGGGCGTATGCGTTTTTTCCTGAATATATTCAGGAAAAAACGCATACGCCCTTTTTGGCCAAACAAGCAAGCTTGCAAAGGAAATCTGCACTACAATGAAGTCTCACTGCCCCCCGGTCAAAAGGGCCATCTGAAAAAAATGTAAAATCCAGAAAGGCAGGACAGGCCATGGAGAACTGGGAGCCTTGTTATGCTGATGATCGGGATGTGAATTGCCAGCAGCCACTCTGGAGAAGTGTATGGTGTTTCCTGAAACATCCAAAAAACAAAGCAACAGAGCCTAGGGCACTTCCACTTATGGTCCTATAGCTTAGGGAAATTAAAATCAAAAGACACAGCCACCCCAAAGTTTGGGACGGCTCTGTTTACAAGAACCTTGTTTACGGTACAAGTTCAATATCACAGAAAGCGAAAAATGGATAAAGAAGTTGTGGTACTTACGTACAATGCAATATCACTCAGCAATGAAATCTATGTCATCAGGCCCGTAGCAGCATAATGAGTGGATTCAGGTACGATGATTCTAAGTGAAATAAGTCACACAGAAAAAGAAACATCATAAGATATCCCTAATACACGGAATGTAAACTTGGCTACACAGGAACTGAATTACAAAACAGAACAGGGTGTCAAATGTAGAAAACCAACGTATGCTTGCTTAAGGGGAAAGGTGAGTTGGGGTGCTGCATGAAACCAGAGATTGAAATTAGCACAGATACCGTTCCATAAGCCAAATATGTAATAGACAAGAGCTACTCCTTGCTCAACGAAGTGGACTCAACACCCCATATTAAACGCCTAAGAATATACCTGACTAGTAAGAATCTTAAAACCTATGGATTTATATGTCTCCGAAAGAGAATCAAGCGTCTGTACAGCAGCATAAACGCAGCAGTGATAGGATTGGTGAGGTTTGGTGAGCAAATGCAGACCCTTTGAAGTCATATTGCATGGTACCCATTCCATGGGTCTCAACTCTCCAGGTTTAAGGGATTCTTCCTTCAGCTAAAACATGCATGTGGAACGGAGTGTATGATCCACCGTGTGATCGGGAAACGTGTTCAAATGTGTCTCAGTTTTCGTCCCCTGGTACTCGGGTGCAACATTCCAGACGCTTTACTAACACTCTCCCCACTTGGAGAGTCAGTGCCTTTAACCTCCTGTTTGGCCCAGTTTGCAATTTCTTCGGAAGATGAACAGCAATAAGGAGAAGCAATGGGAGACTATCTGTAGGTGTCTGGACGGGCAAATTTAACTCTCATTTCCCACCAGGAAGATAAATGAACCAAAGGCTCCGCGTGCCATGCTGGAACTAGATTAGGGCCTGAGGAGATCCTGCGGTGTTGCGGCCAGCTCACAAGAAAGCGAGTTGAAGAAAGGAGCTCAGGGGCACTGTAATTCAGAAACCTGCGGAGTTATAAATGACAGCTATCATCCAAAATTATACTGAAGTAAGGCTGCGAAGAGGACTTGAATGCGGGGCAGAATTGCTGGAAACTGATTTCAGAACGTACACGGGAGTAGCTCTTAAAGCATAGGAAAAGAGACAGAACTTGGAAAATAATGCACTTGGCAAAAAAGGGCATATGTGTTTTATACAGAGCTCTCATACCTGAGGGGAGGAGATTCCCAGCAGGCTCCAACTGCCACCTGAGGGCTCACATTGCCAAGGCAACGTGAGCATGCCAGGCAGGAGTTACCTCACAGCAGAGGTCCCACCTCACAGAAGGGTGAGAAACCCAGCCAACATCAGACTCTCACCAGAGGGCCCACATCACCAAGGGGATGGGAACCAGGCAGGAGTGTCTTCACATCAGTGGGGTCACATCATCAAAAGCTGAGGTACTCAGCACATGTGTCCTCAAACCAGAGGACCCACATCACCAAGGACCTCGGAGTGAGGCAGGCAGGAGTAGCCTCACAACACTGGGCACATAGAATAAAAAAGTGAGGAATCCAGCAGTTGGAACCTCCCAGCAGGCGGCCCAGAGCACCGAGGCCATGGGATCCAGGCCACAGTGAACTCACAGAAGAGGGCCCATGTCATGAAACTGAGCAACCCAGCCATTGGGACCTCAGAGCAGGAGGCCCACATCCCCATGGGGATGGAATTCTGGTAGGAGTGTCCTCGCACCACTGAGAACGTATCAGAAAATTTTGGGCGACCAGCAGTTAGGGCCTGACGCCAGAGGACCCTCATCACCAAGGGAAGGAGGCTCCCAGCAGGCTCCAACTGCCACCAGAGGGCTGACGTCGCCAAGGCGATGTGTGCCAACCAGGCACGAATGACCTCACAGCAGAGGGCCCACCTCAGAGAAGTGTGACGAACCCAGTCAGGATCAGACTCGCACCAGAGGGCCCACATCACCAAATGGATTGGAACCAGGCAGGAGTGTCCTCACATGAGTAGGGCCACATCATCTAAAGGTGAGGAACCCAGAACATGTGGCTTCAAACCATAGGACACCCATCACCAAGGGGCTGGGAGTGAGGCAGGCAGGAGGAGCCTCATAACAGAGGGCCCAAAAATAAGAAAGGTGAGGAATCCAGCAGTTGGAACCTCCCAGCAGGCGGCCCAGAGCACAGAGGCTAGAGGAACCAGGCCAGAGTGAACTAACACCAGACAGCCCACATCATGAAACTGTGAGCAACCCAGACATTGGGACCTCAGAGCAGAAGGCCCACATCCCCATGGTGATGGGAACATGACAGGAGTGTCCTGGCATCACTGGGCTCACATCAGAAAACGTGGGGTGCTCAGAAGTTAGGGCCTGACGCTAGAGGGCACTCATCACCGAGAGGAGGAGGCTCCCAGCAGGCTCCAGCTGCCACCAGAGGGCCAACGTCGCCAAGGTGATGTGTGCCAGCCTGGCAGGAGTGACCTCACAGCAGAGGGCCCACCTCACAGAAGGGTGAGGAACACAGCCAGGATCAGACTCTCACCAGAGGGCCCACATCACCAAGGGGATGGGAACCAGGCAGGAGTGTCCCCACACCAGTGGGACAACATCATCGAAAGGTGAGGATCCCAGCACATGTGTCCTCAAACCAGAGGAACCACATCACCAAGGGGTTCGGAATGAGGCTGGCAGGACTGGCCTCACAACACAGGGTCCATAGAATATAAAAGTTGAGGAATCCAGCAGTTGGAACCTCCCAGCAAGTGGCCCAGAGCACCGAGGCTATGGGATCCAGGCCGCAGTGAACTCACAGCAGAGGGCCCACATCATGAACCTGTGAGCAGCCCAGCTGTTGGGACCTCAGAACAGAAGGCCCACATCCCCATTGGGATGGGAACCTGGCAGGAGTGGCTTTGCACCACTTAGCACATATCAGAAAATGTTAGGAGCCCAGCAGTTAGGGCCTGATGCCAGGGGGCCCTCATAACTGAGGGGAGGAGACTCCCAGCAGGTTCCAACTGCCAACAGAGGGCCCACGTCTACAAGGTGGCATGCACCAGCCAGGCAGTAGTGACCTCACAGCAGAGGGCCTATCTCACAGAAGGGTGAGGAACCGAGGCAGGATGAGACTCTCACCAGAGGGCCCACAACACCAAGGGGATGGGAACCAGTCAGGACTGTCCTCCCACCAGTGGGGCCACATCATCGAAAGGTGAGGAACCCAGCACATGTGGCCTCATATCAGAGGACATACATCACAAAGGGGATGGGAGTGAGGCAGGTAGGAGTAGCCTAAAAACAGAGGGCCCAAAGAATAAAAAAAGTGAGGAATCCAGCATTTGGAACCTCCCAGCAGGCGGCCGAGAGCACAGAAGCTATGGGATGCAGGCAGGAGTGAACTAACAGCAGAGAGCCCACATCATGAAACTGTGAGCAACCCAGGCATTGGGACCTCAGAGCAGAAAGCCCACATCCCCATGGGGATGGGAACCTGACAGGAGTGTCCTGGCATCACTGGGCTCACATCAGAAAACGTGGGGAGCCCAGCAGTTAGAGCCTGATGCTAGAGGGCCGTCATCACCGAGGGCAGGAGGCTCCCAGCAGGTTCCATGTGCCAACAGAGGGCCCACGTCGCCAAGGTGATGTGTGCAAGTCAGGCAGGATTGACCTCACAGCAGAGGGCCTACCTCACAGAAGAGTGAGGAACCCAGCCAGGATAAGACTGTCACCAGAAGGCCCACATCACCAAGGGGATGGGAACCAGGCAGGAGTGTCCTCACACCAGTGGGGCCACATCATTGAAAGTTGCCTAACCCAGCACATGTGGCCTCAAACCAGAAGACCCACATCACGAAGGGGTTGCGAGTGAGGCAGGCAGGAGGAGCATCACAACACAGGACCCATAGAATACAAAAGTTGAGGAATCGAGCAGTTGGAACCTCCCAGCAGGCAGCCAAGACCACAGAGGCTATGGGATCCAGGCCACAGTGAACTAACACCAGAGAGCCCACATCATGAAATTGTGATCAACCCAGCCGTTGGAACCTCAGAGCAGAAGGCCCACATCCCCATGGGGATGGGAACCTAAGAGGAGTGCTTGAGCAACACTGGGCTCACTAAGAAAAGTTGGGGAGCCCAGCAGTTAGGGCCTGACGTCAGAGGGCCCTCATCACAGAGCTGAGGAGGCTCCCAGCAGGGTCCAATTGCCACCAGAGGGCTCATGTCAACAAGGCGAGGTGAGCAACCCAGGCAAGAGTTACCTGATAGTAGAGGGCCCACCTCACAGATGGGTGAGGAACCCAGCCAGGATCAGACTCTCACCAGAGGGCCCACATCACAAAGGGGATGGGACCCAGTCAGGATTATCCTCACACCAGTGGGGCCTTATCATCTTAAGGTGAGGAACCCAGCACATGTGTCCTCAAACCAGAGGACCCACATCACCAAGGGCCTTGGAGTGAGGCAGGCAGGAGTAGCCTCACAACACAGGGCACATAATATAAAAAACGTGAGGATTCCAGCATTTAGACCTTCCAGCAGGCAGCCCAGAACACCGAGGATATGGGATCCAGGCCACAGTGAACTCACAGCAGAGGGCCCACATCACAAAACTGTGAGCAACCCAGGAGTTGAGACCTCAGCGCAGAAGGACCACATCCCCATGGGAATGGGAACCTGGCTGGAGTGTCCTCGCACCACTGGGCGCACATCAGAAAATGTGGGGAGCCCACCATTTAGGGCCTGACGCCAGAGGGCCGTCATCACCGAGAGGAGGAGGCGCCCTGCACGCTCCAACTGCCACCAGAGAGCTCACGTCTCCAAGGTGACGTGTGCCAGCCAGGCAGGAGTGACCTCACAGCAGAGGGCCTACCTCACAGAACGTTGAGGAACCCAGCCAGGATTAGACTCTCGCCAGAGGGCCCACCTCACCAAGGGGATGGGAACCAGGCAGGAGTGTCCTCACACGAGTGGGGTCACATCATCGAAAGGTGAGGAACGCAGCACATGTGGCCTCAAGCCATAGGACAGTCATCACCAAGGGGCTGGCAGTGAGGCAGGCAGGAGGAGCCTCACAACAGAGGGCACATAGAATAAAAAAGTTGAGGAATCCAGCAGTTGGAACCTCCCAGCAGGCGGCTCAGAGCACCGATGATAAGGGATCCTTGCCGGAGTGAACTCACAGCAGAGGGCCCACATCATGGTACTGTGAGCAAGCCAGCCGTTTTGACCTCAGAGCAGAAGGCCCATATCGCCATGGGGATGGGAACCTGGCAAGAGTCTCCTCACTCACTTGGCGCACATCAGAAAATGTGGGGAGCCCAGCAGTTATGGCCTAAGGCAAGAGGGCCCTCATCACCGAGGGGAGGAGGATCCCAGCACACTCCAACTGCCACCAGAGGGCCCACGTCACCAAGGTGACGTGTGCCAGACAGGCATGATTGACCTCACAGCAGAGGGCCCACCTCACAGAAGGGTGAGGAACCCAGCCAGGATCAGACTCTCACCTGAGGGCCCACATCAGCAAGGGGATGGGAACCAGTCAGGACTGTCTTCCCTCCAGTGGGGTCACATCATCGAAAGGTGCGGAACCCAGCACATGTGGCCTCAAATCAGAGGACACATATCACAAAGGGAATGGGAGTGAGGCAGGCAGGAGTAGCCTAAAAACAGAGGGCCCAAAGAATAAGAAAGGTGAGGAATCCAGCAGTTGGAACTTCCCAGCAGGCGGTCCAGAGCACAGAAGCTATGGGATGCAGGCAGGAGTGAACTAACAGCAGAGAGCCCACATCATGAAACTGTGAGCAACCCAGGCTTTGGGACCTCAGAGCAGAAGGCCCACACCCCAATGGGGATGTGAACCTGGCTGGAGTGTCCTCGCACCACTGGGCACACATCACAAAATGTGGGGAGCCCAGCAGTTAGGGCCTGATGCCAGAGGGCCCTCATCACCGAGGAGAGGAGGCTCCCAGCAGGCTCCAAGTGCCACCAGAGGGCTCATGTCCACAAGGCGAGGTGAGCAAGCCAGGCAAGAGTGACCTCACATCAGACGGCCTACCTCACAGATGGGTGAGGAACCCAGCCAGGATCAGACTCTCAACAGAGGGCCCACATCACCAAGGGGATGTGAACCAGGCAGGAGTCTCCTAAGACCATTGGTCCCACATCATCGAAAGGTGAGGAACCCAGCACATGTGGCCTCAAACCAGACGACACACATCACGAAGGGGCTGGGAGTGAGGCAGGCAGGAGGATCCTCACAACAGAGGGCCCAAAAATTTAAAAAAGTGAGGAATCCAGCAGTTGGAACCTCCCAGCAGGCGGCCAAGAGCACAGAGGCTATGGGATCCAGGCTTCTGTGAACTAACACCAGAGAGCCCACATCATGAAAATGTGAACAACCCAGCCGTTGGGACCTCAGAGCAGAAGGCCCACATCCCCATGGAGATGGGATCCTAAGAGGAGTGCCAAAGCATCACTGGGCTCACTAAGAAAAGTTGGTGAGCCCAGCAGTCAGGGCCTGATGCAAGAGGGCCCTCATCACCGGGGGGAAGAGATTCCCAGCACGCTCCAACTGCCACCACACGGCTGACTTCACCAAGGCAATGTGTGCCAGCCATGCAGGAGTGACCTATCAGCAGAGGGTCTCCCTCACAGGTGGGTGAGGAACAAAGCCAGGAACAGACTCTCACCAGGGGGTCCACATAACCACCTGGATGAGAACCAAGCAGGAGTGTCCTCACACTAGTGGGGCCACATCATCGAAAGGTGAGGAACCCAGCAAAAGTGGCCACAAACCAGTGGACCCACATCACCAAGGGGTTGAGAGTGAGGTAGGTGTCTGGACGGGCATATTTAACACTCATTTCCCACCAGGAAGAGGAATTAACCAAAGGCTCAACGTGCCCTGCCAGAAGCAGATTAGGGCCTGAAGCAGTCTTGCGGGTTTGCGGCCAGCTCACAAGAAAGCGAGTTGAAGAAAGGAGCTCAGGGGCCCTGTAATTCACAAACCTGCAGAGTTATAAATGACAGATAACGTCCAAAAATATATTGAAGTAAGGCTGCGAAGAGGACTTGAAAGCGGGGCAGAATTGCAGGAAACCGATTTCAGGAGGTAGACTGGATTTGCATTTAAAGCATAGGAAAAGAGGCAGAACATCGACAATGATGCACTTGGCAACAAAGGGCGTATGAGTTTGTTCCTGAATATATTCAGGAACAAACACATACGCCCTTTTTGGCAAACCAAGCAAGCTTGCAATGGAAATCCGAACTACTATGAAGTGTCACTTCCCCCCGGTCTAAAGGGCCATCTGAGAAAAGTGTAAAATCCAGAAAGGCAAGACAGGCCATGGGGAAAAAGGAGCCTTGTTATGCTGATGGGCGGGATGTACATTGCCAACAGCCACTCTGGAGAAGTGTATGGTGTTTCCTGATACATCTGAAAAACAAAGCAACAGAGTCTAGGGCATTTCCACTTATGGTCCTATAGCTTAGGGAAATTAAAATCAAAAAGACACAGCCACCCCAAAATTTACAACGGCTCTGTTTACAGGAGCCTCTTCTACAGTACAAGTTAAATATCCCAGAGAACAAATAATTGATAAAGAAGTTGCGGTACTTATGTACAACAGAATACCACTCAGCAATGAAATCTGTGTCACCAGGCCTGTACCAGCATAATGAGTGGATTGAGGCACGATGATTCTAAGTGAAATAAGTCACACAGAAAAAGAAACATCATAAGGTATCACTAATGCATGGAATGTAAACTTGGCTACACATGAACTGAATTACAAAACAGAACAGGGTCTCAAGTTTAGAAAACCAACTTATGCTTGCTTAAGGGGAAAGGTGAGTTGGGGTGCTGCATAAAACCAGAGTTTGAAATTAGCACAGATACCGTTCCATAAGCCAAATATGTAATAGACAAGACCTACCCCTTGCTCAACGAAATGGACTCAACAATGAGGTATCACCTCACACCTGTTAGAATGGGCATCATCTGAAAATCTACAAACAACAAATGCTGGAAAGGGTGTGGAGAAAAGGAAGCCTCTTCCACTATTGTTGGGAATATAAATTGATACAGTCACTATGGAGAACAATATGGAGTTTCTTAAGAAACTAATAATAGAATTACCATATGATACAGCGATCCCAGGACTGGACATATACCCAGACAAAACCATAAATCAAAAAGAGACATTCACCGCAATGTTCATTGCATCACTATTTACAATATCGAGGTAATGGAAGCAACCTAAATGCCCACAGACAGACGAATGCATAAAGATGTGGTACATATATAAAATGGAATATTACTAAGCCATGAAAGGAATGAAATTGGGTCATTTGTAGAGACGTCGATGGATCTAGAGACTGTCATACAGAGTGAAGTAAGTCAGAAAGAGAAAAACAAATCTTGTATATTCATGCATATATGTGGAACCTAGAAAAACTGTACAGATTAACCGTTTTGCAAGGCATAAATAGAGCAACAGATGTAGACAACAATCGTATGGACAACAAGGGGGGAAAGCTCTTGGAGGGGTGGTGGTGGGAGGAGTTGAGAGATTGGGATTGGCATGTAAACATTTATATGTATAAAATAGATAACCAATGAGAAGCTGCTGTATAAAAATATAAAATAAAATTCAAAATTAAAAAGAAATAAAATTTAAAAAATAAAACAGAAAAAACAATTATTCCCTTCACATACATGTATTTATATGAATAAATTATTTCCATGCTTATATCTGTAAATACAAAAAAGAGGAATAAAATCTACCTTGAACCAAAAACGAAAAAGAGAAAAAAAAAACAGAACCCACCAGTTACTCAGAGGAAAACCGTATCAGGGCACTTGCTCCAGTTGTAAACAATTCTGAAGTTGGTCAGTGGTGGGGAATCGTCTCCCATTCAGCCAGCAGCCCCCACACAACAAGCGTCCTCATTGCAAAGCTGGGGCACCGTGCCGAGGCATCTGTGAGTAAACGTGAGCTGAACCCCAGGCCAGTTGCTGCTGAACTGTTCCCGCCCTTCCCAGGTAAAACACCTGAATATATACAAGGACTTGAAAGCCTAGAGGAAGGGCCATGGAGCCACACGAGTGACAGCATGCCAGCTGACTTGGTGCCTGCAGGCCAGCCAGGATGGTCCTGGCCCTGGGTGCTCTTCTGGAAGATTTCCATTTCCCTGCCTGAGATACCCGTCCTGTCCCTGCCCCCACTGCTTTTTTCCTTCCTCACCTCTGCCCAGGGAGAAATTCCAGCAGCAGGTATGGGTGACACATCCTCTTCTTTAGCAGGTGGCAGCCTGGCAACTGCTGCAGAAAGTCCAGCAGAGCCCCACTCACACTGGGCCACCCACAAAGCCGTGGCCTCTCACTCCCTCCCACCAGCCCAGCCCCGAGACTGCTGACAGGGCAGAGAAAATGGTGTCAGGCACAGCTGCAGGGGCTTTTGCTGCCTGGAGTGGTATTTATATTGATCTCAACCCAGGCACACCTGGGGAGGGCTGGCCGGCATGGTAAGGCTGCCCAGGTCAGCCAATCATCACCCCTCAGGGGCTCACAGTTGCAGAAAATGGAACTTGCTGAACCGGCCAGGTCCAAGGAACAGGTGTGGGCTCCTGAGAGTCAGGATAGACAAGGGGCTGCAGCTTTGGCTTGTTTTCTAATCATTTTATCTGGCCCATGAGTGGGAGACAACTTCAAGAAAACCCTCTCCTAATGAGAGGAACCCAGGAGTCAGGGAGAGGAGGGGTGGGTGGTGGTTGGAGACAGAGGCCTGGTGCCCTGGGTGCAGTGGAAGTCTCTGGAAGACCAGGTGGAGGGAGGCCACACAGAGTGATGCCCAGGGTCACAGACCTGTCGGAGCTGCTGTTTGTTAGTTCAAGTCCTGCTCTGAGGTGCTCTGTGTCAGCTCTGAGCGACAGGTGAGCTGGGGGTGCTCTTCAATGAGGGCTATGTGCACGGTTCCTGTGTGCCCAGCCCTGCCACGGTACCTGCAAGGGTAGCTCTGTATCCTGGGAGGGGCCTGACCATGAGAGCCCCGTGGGCTGGGTTGGGGGTGGGGTACCTGCCCAGGAGAGCTCCATATCCTGGGATTGGCCTGACCACGAGAGCCCCATGGGCTGCTGGGGACCTGGTAAAGGATGTCAGGACAGTCAGTGAAGCCACCGAGGATATACCTCCAGTTGCTCCTGATCCCTACACCCTGCTGGTCATTCTACCAACCACCAGGACATGGTATTCTGTATTAGTCTTCAATGATGCCTTCTTTTGTATTCCATTAGTCCCAGAGTCACAAGAAATTTTGGCTTGTGAGTGGCAGGACTCAACATACAACTAAAACAATACTTCCGGGCCGTCTTGCCCCAAGGGTTCAAAAATTCCCACACCATCTTTGGGGAAAGCTTAGCTAACGACCGAAAAGTTCTACCTCTGGAAAAGGAAACCCTCCTTCAATATGCAGACGACATTCTGATCGCCAGCCCTACTAAGGAGGCCTCTGAACTACCAAGCCAATAAAGGATAGAAGTTGTCCAAGAAAAAGCTCAAATATCACAGACTGCAGTGACCTGCCTGGGCTTCATTCTCACACAAGGTCAGAGAAGCCCATCCCAGGAAAGGGAAGAAACCATTTGCAGCCTTACCCCTTTCTAAAACTAGAAGACAGCTTAGGGGTTCCTGGGGAGGCCAGGGTTTGCTGCTTCTGGATCCCTAACTACAGTCTACTAGCTGGGCCTCTATATGAAACACTGAAAGGAAAAGATGATGATCCTTTTGAACAGAATCCAGAAGTGGCCTTTCAAGAATGGAAAGAGCAGTCAATTCAGACCCTTGCCCTGGAACTCCCTAATTGAGCTAAACCCTTTGACCTTTCCATTCCCGGTGAAAGGTGAATCGCCATTGGAGAATTAGTGCAAAAACTGGGACCACTTGAAATGGAACAATGCAAGAATGCCATCCAGGTAGGATAAACTACAGTCACCAAGGGGCTTGGCCCACTGCCACATCTGGCCAAGATACTGGCGGTATCTAAAAACCTGGAAATCAGCAGCCCAAAAGGCCACCTCCCTCCTAAGGGAAAAGGACCCCACGTGGTGATCCTAATCACCAACCATGCCCTGAAGTTGCAGGGTTCGCTCCGTGGGCACACCGACCTCGAGTGAGGAGGCCCTCCAACTCCAACATCCAGAGAGATAACCGGGGGCAACAGGGCACCATGACGACTCGTGTGAACATCACTTGACCTGGAGTTTCTCTCATAAAACAACAATAGTGTGTCCCGAAGGAGTAGACTACTGCTTGCAGGACTTCCTGCACCCGGAGGGGAGCTAATAATCTTGGCGGGGGAACCGTATATCACACCGTCACCATAGAAAAGCCTACAGACACCGTGATGATGGTGGCCAATAAGACCGGCTGGACTCCTGTTTACTTCAAAAGGCTGTTGACTCAGTGGCCATCATGGTCCTTGATCACCACTGACCCTGGACTGTCTGGGAGTTGAGCGGGCAGGGCTCTGACACCTGGTGCTGTTTTTACGTTAATTCAGGGGCCTAATTGAAGAAAGAGCAGACTACTGGTCAGAACATCTAGGCTGGCAGAAATGGTCAGCCTAAGGTGGCCGAACAAATGTGGGGCGGGGTGAAACCGACCCCCACAGCGTCTCTGCACATCTCTTTCCTGGACCCTTAAAGGTCATTAGAATCTATAACACTTCCAATGCTGGTGCTCAGGCGGACGAGCAGGGAGGCAGGGGTCCTGGGGCCAATCAACGTCACCTGGAGGCTGCTGGGGAGAAGTTCTGACCCTCGTCCCCTGGTATGAGGGCTCCCAACTCAGCACTCAGCAGTTACAGAAGAAGGGTCTGCACCCTCAGCACTCCAAGAATGAGGAACGGGACAAAAGGCAGAGGAGGGGTTTGTCCCCAGCAAAGCCCATTAAAAATCCCTGGGAGATAAAAATAGAATGTGGGCAATAAAGTCAAGTCTGACCTTTTTTATCCTTTGTGCTTTGTCTAATTTCACGTGCTCCTAGGGTCCCGCATGCAGAGGTTCCACACCCGGCACTTCAGACCAGATTTCCTGGTGCAGAATGGCTGGGTCGACACCTCAGCTCCTGGGGCCCAGTGCAGACTCCGAGATATAGAGCCTGAGCTGCAGCCAACCCGGCCCTTGAGAGCTCCGCCCCCTCCCTCTCACTGACTCTGACAGGATCTCTACACAGCAGCCCAGCCCACAGCCCACGGGGTAGTGCATGCTCTCACCTCTCCATTCTCTGATGAAAATATAAAGTTTCCTTTGCTTGGGAACCAAACTCAGTCTCGATCTGTTGGCCCCAATGACACTGGGCAGGGGGACCCTTGTTGGGGTCCACTCTGGAGGATCAGTAACAGAAATTGAGACTATTGTAACTTCAATGAACAGATGTGTGAGCCAAACTGTAGTTAACATAGAACAGTTTATAAGGCTCGGGTAAAATAAGATGTTTCTAACACTTCCATTTGATATTTCCATCACTTTATTATAAGCAAGTTCAGTGAAAAGGTTTGTTTTATTTGTCAGGTCAATATTAGAGAAATGAAGTGATTTCTTTCCAAGGATGTACATCTAATAATCTTGGTTAAAGCTTCAATCTTGTTTTAAATGCTTTTCCATTGAAAATGATACCTCTCTTTCAGCTCCCCCATTTCTGAGAAGTATAAAATCTTATAATTTATTATTACCAAAGGGGAAAGGTGGGAGGAGGGATAAATTAACAGTTTGGAATTAACACATACACACTGCTATGTATAAAATAGATCATCAACAAGGAACTACTGTATAGCACAGGGAACTACACTCAATATTGTGCAATAACCTATAAGGGGAAATAATCGGAAAAAGAATAGATATTTTTATTGACATCATCTATCAATGACAGTTAAAGTGTAACCTAAGGGAAGCCGGTGGTGAGTGCTTCTGACCCTGAAGACTTCAGTCATCTAAAGTTTGGACTCTGCCTACTTCCCAAGGCCCTTAATGAACATATGTGTAGCCGTAGCTTAAAAAACTCCCCAGTTTGGGTTTCGGGGAGACACTGATTTTGAAAAAGCCCTGGTGTTCTCCTTACATGAATGGGACTCTTCCTACTGCTAAAACATGTCTGTCACACCCAGAGGATGGTATACCGTCTGATCGGGAAGAGTTTGGAAAAGGCATCTCATCTCCTCATCTCCTGGTGCTCGGGTTCACCCCTCCAGCGTCTTTACTAACAGTCTCCCCACTTGGAGATGTCAACACTGTCAACATCCTGTTGCGTACAGTTTGGAATTTGTCCAGAGGATGAAGCGGAAGGATGAGGAACAATGAGAGACAAGTCCTAGGTGTTCAGACAGGCACATGTCACTCTAATTTCCAATCAGGAAGATGAATTGACCAAAGGCTAGGGTTGCCCATGGAAACAGTATAGGGCTTGAGGAAATCCCACTGCTTTGTGGCCAGTTCCCATAAACACAAGTTGAACAATGGAACTCAGGGGCAGTAAAATTCACGAAACTGCAGAGTTGAAAATATCTATCACTGAAAAATGTCTTGAGGAAAGTCAGAGAAAAGGATTGGCAAGCAAGGGAGAATGGCAGGAAAGGGATTTGAGGAGGTAGAAAGGATTCGCCATTAAGCACAAGAAAAGGGGCTGAACATTTCCGACATTGCAGTTGGCCAAAAAGGCTGTATGCGTTTTTTTCTGTATATATTCAAGAAAAGGGCATACACTTTTTTAGCCAACCAAACAGGTGGGCACTGGAAATCAATACTACAAAAGATATCACTTCGCATCAGTCAGAAGAGCCATCCTCATAAAGTGTAAACGCCAGAAATGCAGGACAGGGCAAGGAGAAGAGGGAGCCCTGTGAGGCTTATAGTGGAAATGTATATTGCCAACGGCCATTCTGGAGAAGTGTATTGTGTTTACTAAAGCATCTAAAAAATGAGCTACAGAGCATAGGGCACTTGCACTCATGGGCGTATATCTTGGGAAAAACAAAAATCGAGAGGACACAGGCACCCCAATGTTTACTGCCTCTCTGTTTAAAAGATCCTCGACTAGGATATAACTTAAATGTCTCTGGAGGGAGAAAATGGATAGAGATGTGGTACTTATGTAGAGTGGAATATTACTCAGCCTGGAAATCAATGAAATATGGCCAGTTGTAACAACTCCGGAGGAGTTACGTATGATCATTCTAAGTGACATAATTCAAAAAGAAAAAGACACATATCATAAGATATCACTTAAAGGTGGAATCCAAAATGGCTACACATGAAATAAATTACAAAACAAAAACATAGTCAAATATGTAGAAAACACGCGTAAGGCTGCTAAACGGGAAAGGTGGGGAGGGGTGAGGCATCATCCAGGAGGTTGAAATTAGCAAAGATACCATTCCAAATACCAAACTGATAATCAACAAGGCCTACACGGTAGCTAAAAGAACTGCACTCAGCACACTCAAGTCACCGGAAAAGAATATCTATGACTGGTAAGAATCTGAAAAAGAATTTATTGATGTCTCTCTGTACGTGAATCAAGTGGATGTACAGCAGCAAGAAACAGAGCTTTGAAAATCAGCTGTAACCAATATAGTAATAAATTGAAAAAAATAAACGACAGAGAGACAGAGAAAACCTCTTACAACTTTTCCTCAGGGACGGTGATGCAACATGGATTGAACACATCTAGACCCACAGCAGGATGAGACATAAGGCTGGAAACTGTTCGCGCTAAGAGAAATGTGAGGTTGGGTGAGGAAATGCACACCCTTTAAAGTAATACTACCTGGTACCCATTCAATGGGTCCCAAATCTGCAGGTTCAAGGAATCTTCCTACAGCTAAAACATGCATGGAAAACCCAGAGGACTGTACACCATGTGATCGGGAGATGTGTCTAAAATGCACCTCATTTATCCTCTCCTGGTGCTCCTGTTCATCATTCCAGCCACGTTACTTAGAATCTCCCCACTTAGAGAATCAGCACATTTAAACTTCTGTTTCACACATTTTGCAAATTGTGAGGAGGATGAACGGGAAGAGGGGGAAACAATGAGAGAATAGTTGTAGGGGTTTGGACGGGCACATGTCACTCTAATTTCCCATTAAGAATAAGAATTAAAAAAAGGTTCAGCCCGCCTCGCCGGAGCCAAAATAGGGCCTGAAGCAATCCTGCGGTTTTGAGGCCAGCTCACAAAAGAGCAACTTAAAAAATGGAGCTCAGGGTCACTGCAATTCACAAACCTGCAGAGTTATAAATGAAAACTAACGTCCAAAAATATGTTGAGGTAAGGCAAAGAAGAGGATCTGAATGCAAGACAGAATTGCAAGAAACAGATTTCAAGAGATAGATTGGACTCGCCTTTAAAGCACATGAAAAGCGGCAGAATTTCGACAATGATGCAGTTGGCCCAAAAGGGAGTATGCGTTATTTCCTGAATATATCCAGGAAAAAACGCATACGCACTTTATGGGCAACCAAGCAAGCAAGCAATGCAAATGTGCACAACAAAGAAGTCTCATTTCCCACCGGTCAAAAGGGCCATCCGAAAAAATTGTAAACACCAGAAATGCAGGACAGGCCATGGAGAACAGGGAGACTTTATACGCTGATGGACAGTGTGTGAACTGCCGAGAGCCACTCTGGAGAAGTGTATGGTGGTTCCTAAATCATCTAAAAAAGAGAGCTACAATTTCTATGGAAGATGAAAAGGAATAGGGAGAACCAATGAGAGACTAGCTGGAGGTGTCTGGACGGGCAAATTTAACTCTCACTTCCCACGAGGAAGAGGAATTAACCAAAGGCTCAGCGTGCCATGCCGTAACCAGAAGAGGTCCTGAAGCAATCATGCAGTGTTGCGGCCAGCTCACAAGAAAGCGAGTTGAAGAAAGGAGCTCAGGGGCACTGTAATTCACAAACCTGCAGAGTTATAAATGACAGCTATCGTCCAAAAATATATTGAAGTGTGGCTGCCAAGAGGACTTGAAAGTGGGGCAGAATTGCAAAAAACGGATTTCAGGAGGTAGACTGGAATTGCATTTAAAGCATAAGAAAAGAGGCAGAACATCCACAATGATGCACTTGGCCAAAAAGGCCCTATACCTTTTTTCCTGAATATATTCAGGAAAAAACGCATATGCCCGTTTTGGCCAACAAAGCAAGCTTGCAAAGGAAATCTGCACTAAAATGAAGTCTCACTTCCCCCTGGTCAAAAGGGCCATCTAAAAAAAAGTGTAAAATCCAGAAAGGCATGACAGGCCATGGAGAACTGGGAGACTTGTTATTCTGATGGGCGGAATGTAAATTGCCAACAGCCACTCTGGAGAAGTATATGGTATTTCCTGAAACATCTAAAAAACAAAGCAACAGAGCCTAGGGCACTTCCACTTATGGTCCTATAGCTTAGGGAAATTATAATCAAAAAGACACAGCCACCCCAAACTTTGGGACAGCTCTTTTTACAAGAACCTCGTTTACGGTACAAGTTCAATATCACAGAAAGCGAAAAATGGATAAAGAAGTTGTGGTACTTACGTACAATGCAATATCACTCAGCAATGAAATCTATGTCATCAGGCCCGTAGCAGCATAATGAGTGGATGCACGTACGATGATTCTAAGTGAAATAAGTCACACAGAAAAAGAAACATCATAAGATATCACTACTACACGGAATGTAAACTTGGCTACACAGGAACTGAATTACAAAACAGAACAGGGTCTCAAATGTAGAAAACCAACTTATGCTTGCTTAAGGGGAAAGGTGAGTTGGGTTGCTGCATGAAACCAGAGATTGAAATTAGCACAGATACCGTTCCATAAGCCAAATATGTGATAGACAAGAGCTACTCCTTGCTCAACGAAGTGGACTCAACACCCCATATTAAACGCCTAAGAATATACCTGACTAGAAATAATCTAAAAACCTACCGATTTATATGTCTCCGAAAGAGAATCAAGCGTGTGTACAGTGACATACACGCAGCAGTGATAGGATTGGTGAGGTTCGGTGAGCAAATGCAGACCCTATGAAGTCATATTGCATGGTACCCATTCCATGGGTCTCAACTCTCCAGGTTTAAGGGATTCTTCCTTCAGCTAAAACATGCATGTGGAACCCAGAGTATGATCCACCGTGTGATCGGGAAACGTGTTCAAATGTGTCTAGTTTTCGTCCCCTGGTACTCGGGTGCAACATTCCAGATGCTTTACTAACACTCTCCCCACTTGGAGAGTCAGTGCCTTTAACGTCCTGTTTGGCCCAGTTTGCAATTTCTGTGGAAAATGAACAGGAATAGGGAGAACGAAAGAGAGACTAGCTGGAGGTGTCTGGACGGGCAAATTTAACTCTCATTTCCCACCAGGAAGAGGAATTAACCAAAGGCTCAGCGTGCCGTGCCGGAACCACACTAGGGCCTGAAGCAATCCTGCGGTGTTGCGGCCAGCTCACAAAAAAGTGAGTTGAAGAAAGGAGCTCAGGGGCACTGTAATTCACAAACCTGCAGAGTTATAAATGACAGCTATCGTCCAAAAATATATTGAAGTAAGGCTGCCAAGAGGACTTGAAAGTGGGGCAGAATTGCAGGAAACCGATTTCAGGAGGTAGACGGGAATTGCATGTAAAGCATAAGAAAAGAGGCAGAACGTCCACAATGATGCACTTGGCCAAAAAGGGTGTATGCGTATTTTCCTGAATATATTCAGGAAAAAACGCATACGCCCTTTTTGGCCAACCAAGCAAGCTTGCAAACGAAATCTGCACTACAATGAAGTCTCACTGCCCCCCGGTCAAAAGGGCATCTTAAAAAAGTGTAAAATCCAGAAAGGCAGGACAGGCCATGGAGAACTGGGAGCCTTGTTATGCTGATGGGCGGGATGTAAATTGCCAACAGCCACTCTGGAGAAGTGTATGGTGTTTCCTGAAACATCTAAAAAACTAAGCAACAGAGCCTAGGGCACTTCCACTTATGGTCCTATAGCTTAGGGAAATTAAAATCAAAAAGACACAGCCACCGCAAAATTTGGGCCGGCTCTGTTTACAAGAACCTCGTTTACGGTACAAGTTCAATATCACAGAAAGCGAAAAATGGATAAAGAAGTTGTGGTACTTACGTACAATGCAATATCATTCAGCAATGAAATCTATGTCATCAGGCCCGTAGCAGCATAATGAGTGGATGCAGGTATGATGAGTCTAAGTGAAATAAGTCACACAGAAAAAGAAACATCATAAAATATCACTACTACACGGAATGTAAACTTGGCTACACAGGAACTGAATTACAAAACAGAACAGGGTCTCAAATGTAGAAAACCAACTTATGCTTGCTTAAGGGGAAAGGTGAGTTGGGGTGCTGCATAAAACCAGAGATTGAAATTAGCACAGATACCGTTCCATAAGCCAAATATGTAATAGACAAGAGCTACTCCTTGCTCAACGAAGTGGACTCAACACCCCATATTAAACGCTTAAGAATACACCTGACTAGAAATAATCTTAAAAAGTACGAATTTATATGTCTCCGAAAGAGAATCAAGCGTGTGTACAACGGCATAAACTCAGCAGTGATAGGATTGGTGAGGTTCGGTGAGCAAATGCAGACCCTTTGAAGTCATATTGCATGGTACCCATTCCATGGGTCTCAACTCTCCAGGTTTAAGGGATTCTTCCTTCAGCTAAAACATGCATGTGGAACCCAGAGTAGGATCCACCGTGTAATCGGGAAACGTGTTCAAATGTGTCTCAGTTTTCCTCCCCTGGTACTCGGGTGCAACACTCCAGACGCTTTACTAACACCCTCCCCACTTGGAGAGTCAGTGCCTTTAACCTCCTGTATGGCCCAGTTTGCAATTTCTGCGGAGAATGTACAGGAATAGGGAGAACCAATGATAAACTAGCTGGAGGTGTCTGGACGGGCAAATTTAACTCTCATTTCCCACCAGGAAGAGGAATTAACCAAAGGCTCAGCGTGCCGTGCCGGAACCACACTAGGGCCTGAAGCAATCCTGCAGTGTTGCGGCCAGCTCACAAAAAAGTGAGTTGAAGAAAGGAGCTGAGGGGCACTGTAATTCACAAACCTGCAGAGTTATAAATGACAGCTATCGTCCAAAAATATATTGAAGTAAGGCTGCCAAGAGGACTTGAAAGTGGGGCAGAATTGCAGGAAACCGATTTCAGGAGGTAGACGGGAATTGCATGTAAAGCATAGGAAAAGAGGCAGAACGTCCACAATGATGCACTTGGCCAAAAAGGGCGTATGCGTTTTTTCCTGAATATATTCAGGAAAAAACGCATACGCCCTTTTTGGCCAACCAAGCAAGCTTGCAAACGAAATCTGCACTACAATGAAGTCTCACTGCCCCCCGGTCAAAAGGGCCATCTGAAAAAAGTGTAAAATCCAGAAAGGCAGGACAGGCCATGGAGAACTGGGAGCCTTGTTATGCTGATGGGCGGGATGTAAATTGCCAACAGCCACTCTGGAGAAGTGTATGGTGTTTCCTGAAACATCTAAAAAACTAAGCAACAGAGCCTAGGGCACTTCCACTTATGGTCCTATAGCTTAGGGAAATTAAAATCAAAAAGACACAGCCACCCCAAGTTTGGGACGGCTCTGTTTACAAGAACCTCGTTTATGGTACAAGTTCAATATCACAGAAAGCGAAAAATGGATAAAGAAGTTGTGGTACTTACGTACAATGCAATATCACTCAGCAATGAAATCTATGTCATCAGGCCCGTAGCAGCATAATGAGTGGATTCAGGTACGATGATTCTAAGTGAAATAAGTCACACAGAAAAAGAAACATCATAAGATATCACCAATACACGGAATGTAAACTTGGCTACAAAGGAACTGAATTACAAAACAGAACAGGGTCTCAAATGTAGAAAACCAACTTATGCTTGCTTAAGGGGAAAGGTGAGTTGGGGTGCTGCATGAAACCAGAGATTGAAATTAGCACAGATACCGTTCCATAAGCCAAATATGTAATAGACAAGAGCTACTCCTTGCTCAACGAAGTGGACTCAACACCCCATATTAAACGCCTAAGAATATACCTGACTAGAAATAATCTAAAAACCTACCGATTTATATATCTCCGAAAGAGAATCAAGCGTGTGTACAGCGACATAAACGCAGCAGTGATAGGATTGGTGAGGTTCGGTGAGCAAATGCAGACCCTATGAAGTCATATTGCATGGTACCCATTCCATGGGTCTCAACTCTCCAGGTTTAAGGGATTCTTCCTTCAGCTAAAACATGCATGTGGAACACAGAGTATGATCCACCGTGTGATCGGGAAACGTGTTCAAATGTGTCTCGTTTTCGTCCCCTGGTACTCGAGTGCAACATTCCAGATGCTTTACTAACACTCTCCCCACTTGGAGAGTCAGTGCCTTTAACCTCCTGTTTGGCCCAGGTTGCAATTTCTGTGGAAAATGAACAGGAATAGGGAGAACGAAAGAGAGACTAGCTGGAGGTGTCTGGACGGGCAAATTTAACTCTCATTTCCCACCAGGAAGAGGAATTAACCAAAGGCTCAGCGTGCCGTGCCGGAGCCACATTAGGGCCTGAAGCAATCCTGCGGTGTTGCGGCCAGCTCACAAGAAAGCGAGTTGAAGAAAGGAGCTCAGGGGCACTGTAATTCACAAACCTGCAGAGTTATAAATGACAGCTATCGTCCAAAAATATATTGAAGTAAGGCTGCCAAGAGGACTTGAAAGCGGGGCAGAATTGCAGGAAACCGATTTCAGGAGGTAGACGGGAATTGCATGTAAAGCATAGGAAAAGAGGCAGAACGTCCACAATGATGCACTTGGCCAAAAAGGGCGTATGTGTTCTTTCCTGAATATATTCAGGAAAAAACGCATACGCCCTTTTTGGCCAACCAAACAGGCTTGCAAAGGAAATCTACACTACAATGAAGTCTCACTGCCCCCCGGTCAAAAGGGCCATCTGAAAAAAGTGTAATATCCAGAAAGGCAGGACAGGCCATGGAGAACTGGGAGCCTTGTTATGCTGATGGGCGGGATGTAAATTGCCAACAGCCACTCTGGAGAAGTGTATGGTGTTTCCTGAAACATCTAAAAAACAAAGCAACAGAGCCTAGGGCACTTCCACTTATGGTCCTATAGCTTAGGGAAATTAAAATCAAAAAGACACAGGCTCCCCAAACTTTGGGACGGCTCTGTTTACAAGAACCTCGTTTACGGTACAAGTTCAATATCACAGAAAGCGAAAAATGGATACAGAAGTTGTGGTACTTACGTACAATGCAATATCACTCAGCAATGAAATCTATGTCATCAGGCCCGTAGAAGCATAATGAGTGGATTCAGGTATGATGATTCTAAGTGAAATAAGTCACACAGAAAAAGAAACATCATAAGGTATCAGTACTACACGGAATGTAAACTTGGCTACGCAGGAACTGAATTACAAAACAGAACAGGGTCTCAAATGTAGAAAACCAACTTATGCTTGCTTGAGGGGAAAGGTGAGTTGGGGTGCTGCATGAAACCAGAGATTGAAATTAGCACAGATACCGTTCCATAAGCCAAATATGTAATAGACAAGAGCTACTCCTTGCTCAACGAAGTGGACTCAACACCCCATATTAAACGCCTAAGAATATACCTGACTAGTAAGAATATTAAAACCTACGGATTTATATGTTTCCGAAAGAGAATCAAGCGTGTGTACAGCGGCATAAACGCAGCAGTGATAGGATTGGTGAGGTTCGGTGAGCAAATGCAGACCCTTTGAAGTCATATTGCCTGGTACCCATTCCATAGGTCTCAACTCTCCAAGTTTAAGGGATTCTTCCTTCAGCTAAAACATGCATGTGGAACACAGAGTATGATCCACCGTGTGATCAGGAAACGTGTTCAAATGTGTCTCAGTTTTCGTCCCCTGGTACTCGGGTGCAACACTCCAGACGCTTTACTAACACTCTCTCCACTTGGAGAGTCAGTGCCTTTAACCTCCCTTATGGCCCAGTTTGCAATTTCTGCGGAAAATGTACAGGAATAGGGAGAACCAATGATAAACTAGCTGGAGGTGTCTGGACGGGCAAATTTAACTCTCATTTCCCACCAGGAAGAGGAATTAACCAAAGGCTCAGTGTGCTGTGCCGGATCCACACTAGGGCCTGAAGCAATCCTGCGGTGTTGCGGCCAGCTCACAAGAAAGCGAGTTGAAGAAAGGAGCTCCGGGGCACTGTAATTCACAAACCTGCAGAGTTATAAATGACAGCTATCGTCCAAAAATATATTGAAGTAAGGCTGCCAAGAGGACTTGAAAGCGGGGCAGAATTGCAGGAAACCGATTTCAGGAGGTAGACTGGAATTGCATGTAAAGCATAGGAAAAGAGGCAGAACGTCCACAATGATGCACTTGGCCAAAAAGGGCGTATGTGTTCTTTACTGAATATATTCAGGAAAAAACGCATACGCCCTTTTTGGCCAACCAAGCAGGCTTGCAAAGAAATCTACATTACAATGAAGTCTCACTGCCCCCCGGTCAAAAGGGACATATGAAAAAAGTGTAATATCCAGAAAGGCAGGACAGGCCATGGAGAACTGGGAGCCTTGTTATGCTGATGGGCGGGATGTAAATTGCCAACAGCCACTCTGGAGAAGTGTATGGTGTTTCCTGAAACATCTAAAAAACTAAGCAACAGAGCCTAGGGCACTTCCACTTATGGTCCTATAGCTTAGGGAAATTAAAATCAAAAAGACACAGCCACCCCAAGTTTGGGACGGCTCTGTTTACAAGAACCTCGTTTATGGTACAAGTTCAATATCACAGAAAGCGAAAAATGGATAAAGAAGTTGTGGTACTTACGTACAATGCAATATCACTCAGCAATGAAATCTATGTCATCAGGCCCGTAGCAGCATAATGAGTGGATTCAGGTACGATGATTCTAAGTGAAATAAGTCACACAGAAAAAGAAACATCATAAGATATCACCAATACACGGAATGTAAACTTGGCTACAAAGGAACTGAATTACAAAACAGAACAGGGTCTCAAATGTAGAAAACCAACTTATGCTTGCTTAAGGGGAAAGGTGAGTTGGGGTGCTGCATGAAACCAGAGATTGAAATTAGCACAGATACCGTTCCATAAGCCAAATATGTAATAGACAAGAGCTACTCCTTGCTCAACGAAGTGGACTCAACACCCCATATTAAACGCCTAAGAATATACCTGACTAGAAATAATCTAAAAACCTACCGATTTATATATCTCCGAAAGAGAATCAAGCGTGTGTACAGCGACATAAACGCAGCAGTGATAGGATTGGTGAGGTTCGGTGAGCAAATGCAGACCCTATGAAGTCATATTGCATGGTACCCATTCCATGGGTCTCAACTCTCCAGGTTTAAGGGATTCTTCCTTCAGCTAAAACATGCATGTGGAACACAGAGTATGATCCACCGTGTGATCGGGAAACGTGTTCAAATGTGTCTCGTTTTCGTCCCCTGGTACTCGAGTGCAACATTCCAGATGCTTTACTAACACTCTCCCCACTTGGAGAGTCAGTGCCTTTAACCTCCTGTTTGGCCCAGGTTGCAATTTCTGTGGAAAATGAACAGGAATAGGGAGAACGAAAGAGAGACTAGCTGGAGGTGTCTGGACGGGCAAATTTAACTCTCATTTCCCACCAGGAAGAGGAATTAACCAAAGGCTCAGCGTGCCGTGCCGGAGCCACATTAGGGCCTGAAGCAATCCTGCGGTGTTGCGGCCAGCTCACAAGAAAGCGAGTTGAAGAAAGGAGCTCAGGGGCACTGTAATTCACAAACCTGCAGAGTTATAAATGACAGCTATCGTCCAAAAATATATTGAAGTAAGGCTGCCAAGAGGACTTGAAAGCGGGGCAGAATTGCAGGAAACCGATTTCAGGAGGTAGACGGGAATTGCATGTAAAGCATAGGAAAAGAGGCAGAACGTCCACAATGATGCACTTGGCCAAAAAGGGCGTATGTGTTCTTTCCTGAATATATTCAGGAAAAAACGCATACGCCCTTTTTGGCCAACCAAACAGGCTTGCAAAGGAAATCTACACTACAATGAAGTCTCACTGCCCCCCGGTCAAAAGGGCCATCTGAAAAAAGTGTAATATCCAGAAAGGCAGGACAGGCCATGGAGAACTGGGAGCCTTGTTATGCTGATGGGCGGGATGTAAATTGCCAACAGCCACTCTGGAGAAGTGTATGGTGTTTCCTGAAACATCTAAAAAACAAAGCAACAGAGCCTAGGGCACTTCCACTTATGGTCCTATAGCTTAGGGAAATTAAAATCAAAAAGACACAGGCTCCCCAAACTTTGGGACTGCTCTGTTTACAAGAACCTCGTTTACGGTACAAGTTCAATATCACAGAAAGCGAAAAATGGATACAGAAGTTGTGGTACTTACGTACAATGCAATATCACTCAGCAATGAAATCTATGTCATCAGGCCCGTAGAAGCATAATGAGTGGATTCAGGTATGATGATTCTAAGTGAAATAAGTCACACAGAAAAAGAAACATCATAAGGTATCAGTACTACACGGAATGTAAACTTGGCTACGCAGGAACTGAATTACAAAACAGAACAGGGTCTCAAATGTAGAAAACCAACTTATGCTTGCTTGAGGGGAAAGGTGAGTTGGGGTGCTGCATGAAACCAGAGATTGAAATTAGCACAGATACCGTTCCATAAGCCAAATATGTAATAGACAAGAGCTACTCCTTGCTCAACGAAGTGGACTCAACACCCCATATTAAACGCCTAAGAATATACCTGACTAGTAAGAATATTAAAACCTACGGATTTATATGTTTCCGAAAGAGAATCAAGCGTGTGTACAGCGGCATAAACGCAGCAGTGATAGGATTGGTGAGGTTCGGTGAGCAAATGCAGACCCTTTGAAGTCATATTGTCTGGTACCCATTCCATAGGTCTCAACTCTCCAAGTTTAAGGGATTCTTCCTTCAGCTAAAACATGCATGTGGAACACAGAGTATGATCCACCGTGTGATCAGGAAACGTGTTCAAATGTGTCTCAGTTTTCGTCCCCTGGTACTCGGGTGCAACACTCCAGACGCTTTACTAACACTCTCTCCACTTGGAGAGTCAGTGCCTTTAACCTCCCTTATGGCCCAGTTTGCAATTTCTGCGGAAAATGTACAGGAATAGGGAGAACCAATGATAAACTAGCTGGAGGTGTCTGGACGGGCAAATTTAACTCTCATTTCCCACCAGGAAGAGGAATTAACCAAAGGCTCAGTGTGCTGTGCCGGATCCACACTAGGGCCTGAAGCAATCCTGCGGTGTTGCGGCCAGCTCACAAGAAAGCGAGTTGAAGAAAGGAGCTCCGGGGTACTGTAATTCACAAACTTGCAGAGTTATAAATGACAGCTATCGTCCAAAAATATATTGAAGTAAGGCTGCCAAGAGGACTTGAAAGCGGGGCAGAATTGCAGGAAACCGATTTCAGGAGGTAGACTGGAATTGCATGTAAAGCATAGGAAAAGAGGCAGAACGTCCACAATGATGCACTTGGCCAAAAAGGGCGTATGTGTTCTTTCCTGAATATATTCAGGAAAAAACGCATACGCCCTTTTTGGCCAACCAAGCAAGCTTGCAAACGAAATCTGCACTACAATGAAGTCTCACTGCCCCCCGGTCAAAAGGGCCATCTGAAAAAAGTGTAAAATCCAGAAAGGCAGGACAGGCCATGGAGAACTGGGAGCCTTGTTATGCTGATGGGCGGGATGTAAATTGCCAACAGCCACTCTGGAGAAGTGTATGGTGTTTCCTGAAACATCTAAAAAACTAAGCAACAGAGCCTAGGGCACTTCCACTTATGGTCCTATAGCTTAGGGAAATTAAAATCAAAAAGACACAGCCACCCCAAGTTTGGGACGGCTCTGTTTACAAGAACCTCGTTTATGGTACAAGTTCAATATCACAGAAAGCGAAAAATGGATAAAGAAGTTGTGGTACTTACGTACAATGCAATATCACTCAGCAATGAAATCTATGTCATCAGGCCCGTAGCAGCATAATGAGTGGATTCAGGTACGATGATTCTAAGTGAAATAAGTCACACAGAAAAAGAAACATCATAAGATATCACCAATACACGGAATGTAAACTTGGCTACAAAGGAACTGAATTACAAAACAGAACAGGGTCTCAAATGTAGAAAACCAACTTATGCTTGCTTAAGGGGAAAGGTGAGTTGGGGTGCTGCATGAAACCAGAGATTGAAATTAGCACAGATACCGTTCCATAAGCCAAATATGTAATAGACAAGAGCTACTCCTTGCTCAACGAAGTGGACTCAACACCCCATATTAAACGCCTAAGAATATACCTGACTAGAAATAATCTAAAAACCTACCGATTTATATATCTCCGAAAGAGAATCAAGCGTGTGTACAGCGACATAAACGCAGCAGTGATAGGATTGGTGAGGTTCGGTGAGCAAATGCAGACCCTATGAAGTCATATTGCATGGTACCCATTCCATGGGTCTCAACTCTCCAGGTTTAAGGGATTCTTCCTTCAGCTAAAACATGCATGTGGAACACAGAGTATGATCCACCGTGTGATCGGGAAACGTGTTCAAATGTGTCTCGTTTTCGTCCCCTGGTACTCGAGTGCAACATTCCAGATGCTTTACTAACACTCTCCCCACTTGGAGAGTCAGTGCCTTTAACCTCCTGTTTGGCCCAGGTTGCAATTTCTGTGGAAAATGAACAGGAATAGGGAGAACGAAAGAGAGACTAGCTGGAGGTGTCTGGACGGGCAAATTTAACTCTCATTTCCCACCAGGAAGAGGAATTAACCAAAGGCTCAGCGTGCCGTGCCGGAGCCACATTAGGGCCTGAAGCAATCCTGCGGTGTTGCGGCCAGCTCACAAGAAAGCGAGTTGAAGAAAGGAGCTCAGGGGCACTGTAATTCACAAACCTGCAGAGTTATAAATGACAGCTATCGTCCAAAAATATATTGAAGTAAGGCTGCCAAGAGGACTTGAAAGCGGGGCAGAATTGCAGGAAACCGATTTCAGGAGGTAGACGGGAATTGCATGTAAAGCATAGGAAAAGAGGCAGAACGTCCACAATGATGCACTTGGCCAAAAAGGGCGTATGTGTTCTTTCTTGAATATATTCAGGAAAAAACGCATACGCCCTTTTTGGCCAACCAAACAGGCTTGCAAAGGAAATCTACACTACAATGAAGTCTCACTGCCCCCCGGTCAAAAGGGCCATCTGAAAAAAGTGTAATATCCAGAAAGGCAGGACAGGCCATGGAGAACTGGGAGCCTTGTTATGCTGATGGGCGGGATGTAAATTGCCAACAGCCACTCTGGAGAAGTGTATGGTGTTTCCTGAAACATCTAAAAAACAAAGCAACAGAGCCTAGGGCACTTCCACTTATGGTCCTATAGCTTAGGGAAATTAAAATCAAAAAGACACAGGCTCCCCAAACTTTGGGACGGCTCTGTTTACAAGAACCTCGTTTACGGTACAAGTTCAATATCACAGAAAGCGAAAAATGGATACAGAAGTTGTGGTACTTACGTACAATGCAATATCACTCAGCAATGAAATCTATGTCATCAGGCCCGTAGAAGCATAATGAGTGGATTCAGGTATGATGATTCTAAGTGAAATAAGTCACACAGAAAAAGAAACATCATAAGGTATCAGTACTACACGGAATGTAAACTTGGCTACGCAGGAACTGAATTACAAAACAGAACAGGGTCTCAAATATAGAAAACCAACTTATGCTTGCTTGAGGGGAAAGGTGAGTTGGGGTGCTGCATGAAACCAGAGATTGAAATTAGCACAGATACCGTTCCATAAGCCAAATATGTAATAGACAAGAGCTACTCCTTGCTCAACGAAGTGGACTCAACACCCCATATTAAACGCCTAAGAATATACCTGACTAGTAAGAATATTAAAACCTACGGATTTATATGTTTCCGAAAGAGAATCAAGCGTGTGTACAGCGGCATAAACGCAGCAGTGATAGGATTGGTGAGGTTCGGTGAGCAAATGCAGACCCTTTGAAGTCATATTGCCTGGTACCCATTCCATAGGTCTCAACTCTCCAAGTTTAAGGGATTCTTCCTTCAGCTAAAACATGCATGTGGAACACAGAGTATGATCCACCGTGTGATCAGGAAACGTGTTCAAATGTGTCTCAGTTTTCGTCCCCTGGTACTCGGGTGCAACACTCCAGACGCTTTACTAACACTCTCTCCACTTGGAGAGTCAGTGCCTTTAACCTCCCTTATGGCCCAGTTTGCAATTTCTGCGGAAAATGTACAGGAATAGGGAGAACCAATGATAAACTAGCTGGAGGTGTCTGGACGGGCAAATTTAACTCTCATTTCCCACCAGGAAGAGGAATTAACCAAAGGCTCAGTGTGCTGTGCCGGATCCACACTAGGGCCTGAAGCAATCCTGCGGTGTTGCGGCCAGCTCACAAGAAAGCGAGTTGAAGAAAGGAGCTCCGGGGCACTGTAATTCACAAACCTGCAGAGTTATAAATGACAGCTATCGTCCAAAAATATATTGAAGTAAGGCTGCCAAGAGGACTTGAAAGCGGGGCAGAATTGCAGGAAACCGATTTCAGGAGGTAGACTGGAATTGCATGTAAAGCATAGGAAAAGAGGCAGAACGTCCACAATGATGCACTTGGCCAAAAAGGGCGTATGTGTTCTTTCCTGAATATATTCAGGAAAAAACGCATACGCCCTTTTTGGCCAACCAAGCAGGCTTGCAAAGAAATCTACATTACAATGAAGTCTCACTGCCCCCCGGTCAAAAGGGCCATCTGAAAAAAGTGTAATATCCAGAAAGGCAGGACAGGCCATGGAGAACTGGGAGCCTTGTTATGCTGATGGGCGGGATGTAAATTGCCAACAGCCACTCTGGAGAAGTGTATGGTGTTTCCTGAAACATCTAAAAAAAAAGGCAACAGAGCCTAGGGCACTTCCACTTATGGTCCTATAGCTTAGGGAAATTAAAATCAAAAAGACACAGCCTCCCCAAACTTTGGGACGGCTCTGTTTACAAGAACCTCGTTTACGGTACAAGTTCAATATCACAGAAAGCGAAAAATGGATACAGGAGTTGTGGTACTTACGTACAATGCAATATCACTCAGCAATGAAATCTATGTCATCAGGCCCGTAGCAGCATAATGAGTGGATTCAGGTATGATGATTCTAAGTGAAATAAGTCACACAGAAAAAGAAACATCATAAGATATCACTACTACACGGAATGTAAACTTGGCTACACAGGAACTGAATTACAAAACAGAACAGGGTCTCAAATGTAGAAAACCAACTTATGCTTGCTTAAGGGGAAAGGTGAGTTGGGGTGCTGCATAAAACCAGAGATTGAAATTAGCACAGATACCGTTCCATAAGCCAAATATGTAATAGACAAGAGCTACTCCTTGCTCAACGAAGTGGACTCAACACCCCATATTAAACGCTTAAGAATACACCTGACTAGAAATAATCTTAAAAAGTACGAATTTATATGTCTCCGAAAGAGAATCAAGCGTGTGTACAACGGCATAAACTCAGCAGTGATAGGATTGGTGAGGTTCGGTGAGCAAATGCAGACCCTTTGAAGTCATATTGCATGGTACCCATTCCATGGGTCTCAACTCTCCAGGTTTAAGGGATTCTTCCTTCAGCTAAAACATGCATGTGGAACCCAGAGTAGGATCCACCGTGTAATCGGGAAACGTGTTCAAATGTGTCTCAGTTTTCCTCCCCTGGTACTCGGGTGCAACACTCCAGACGCTTTACTAACACCCTCCCCACTTGGAGAGTCAGTGCCTTTAACCTCCTGTATGGCCCAGTTTGCAATTTCTGCGGAGAATGTACAGGAATAGGGAGAACCAATGATAAACTAGCTGGAGGTGTCTGGACGGGCAAATTTAACTCTCATTTCCCACCAGGAAGAGGAATTAACCAAAGGCTCAGCGTGCCGTGCCGGAACCACACTAGGGCCTGAAGCAATCCTGCAGTGTTGCGGCCAGCTCACAAAAAAGTGAGTTGAAGAAAGGAGCTGAGGGGCACTGTAATTCACAAACCTGCAGAGTTATAAATGACAGCTATCGTCCAAAAATATATTGAAGTAAGGCTGCCAAGAGGACTTGAATGTGGGGCAGAATTGCAGGAAACCGATTTCAGGAGGTAGACGGGAATTGCATGTAAAGCATAGGAAAAGAGGCAGAACGTCCACAATGATGCACTTGGCCAAAAAGGGCGTATGCGTTTTTTCCTGAATATATTCAGGAAAAAACGCATACGCCCTTTTTGGCCAACCAAGCAAGCTTGCAAACGAAATCTGCACTACAATGAAGTCTCACTGCCCCCCGGTCAAAAGGGCCATCTGAAAAAAGTGTAAAATCCAGAAAGGCAGGACAGGCCATGGAGAACTGGGAGCCTTGTTATGCTGATGGGCGGGATGTAAATTGCCAACAGCCACTCTGGAGAAGTGTATGGTGTTTCCTGAAACATCTAAAAAACTAAGCAACAGAGCCTAGGGCACTTCCACTTATGGTCCTATAGCTTAGGGAAATTAAAATCAAAAAGACACAGCCACCCCAAAGTTTGGGACGGCTCTGTTTACAAGAACCTCGTTTATGGTACAAGTTCAATATCACAGAAAGCGAAAAATGGATACAGAAGTTGTGGTACTTACGTACAATGCAATATCACTCAGCAATGAAATCTATGTCATCAGGCCCGTAGCAGCATAATGAGTGGATTCAGGTACGATGATTCTAAGTGAAATAAGTCACACAGAAAAAGAAACATCATAAGATATCACCAATACACGGAATGTAAACTTGGCTACAAAGGAACTGAATTACAAAACAGAACAGGGTCTCAAATGTAGAAAACCAACTTATGCTTGCTTAAGGGGAAAGGTGAGTTGGGGTGCTGCATGAAACCAGAGATTGAAATTAGCACAGATACCGTTCCATAAGCCAAATATGTAATAGACAAGAGCTACTCCTTGCTCAACGAAGTGGACTCAACACCCCATATTAAACGCCTAAGAATATACCTGACTAGAAATAATCTAAAAACCTACCGATTTATATATCTCCGAAAGAGAATCAAGCGTGTGTACAGCGACATAAACGCAGCAGTGATAGGATTGGTGAGGTTCGGTGAGCAAATGCAGACCCTATGAAGTCATATTGCATGGTACCCATTCCATGGGTCTCAACTCTCCAGGTTTAAGGGATTCTTCCTTCAGCTAAAACATGCATGTGGAACACAGAGTATGATCCACCGTGTGATCGGGAAACGTGTTCAAATGTGTCTCGTTTTCGTCCCCTGGTACTCGAGTGCAACATTCCAGATGCTTTACTAACACTCTCCCCACTTGGAGAGTCAGTGCCTTTAACCTCCTGTTTGGCCCAGGTTGCAATTTCTGTGGAAAATGAACAGGAATAGGGAGAACGAAAGAGAGACTAGCTGGAGGTGTCTGGACGGGCAAATTTAACTCTCATTTCCCACCAGGAAGAGGAATTAACCAAAGGTTCAGCGTGCCGTGCCGGAGCCACATTAGGGCCTGAAGCAATCCTGCGGTGTTGCGGCCAGCTCACAAGAAAGCGAGTTGAAGAAAGGAGCTCAGGGGCACTGTAATTCACAAACCTGCAGAGTTATAAATGACAGCTATCGTCCAAAAATATATTGAAGTAAGGCTGCCAAGAGGACTTGAAAGCGGGGCAGAATTGCAGGAAACCGATTTCAGGAGGTAGAGGGGAATTGCATGTAAAGCATAGGAAAAGAGGCAGAACGTCCACAATGATGCACTTGGCCAAAAAGGGCGTATGTGTTCTTTCCTGAATATATTCAGGAAAAAACGCATACGCACTTTTTGGCCAACCAAACAGGCTTGCAAAGGAAATCTACACTACAATGAAGTCTCACTGCCCCCCGGTCAAAAGGGCCATCTGAAAAAAGTGTAATATCCAGAAAGGCAGGACAGGCCATGGAGAACTGGGAGCCTTGTTATGCTGATGGGCGGGATGTAAATTGCCAACAGCCACTCTGGAGAAGTGTATGGTGTTTCCTGAAACATCTAAAAAACAAAGCAACAGAGCCTAGGGCACTTCCACTTATGGTCCTATAGCTTAGGGAAATTAAAATCAAAAAGACACAGGCTCCCCAAACTTTGGGACGGCTCTGTTTACAAGAACCTCGTTTACGGTACAAGTTCAATATCACAGAAAGCGAAAAATGGATACAGAAGTTGTGGTACTTACGTACAATGCAATATCACTCAGCAATGAAATCTATGTCATCAGGCCCGTAGAAGCATAATGAGTGGATTCAGGTATGATGATTCTAAGTGAAATAAGTCACACAGAAAAAGAAACATCATAAGGTATCAGTACTACACGGAATGTAAACTTGGCTACGCAGGAACTGAATTACAAAACAGAACAGGGTCTCAAATGTAGAAAACCAACTTATGCTTGCTTGAGGGGAAAGGTGAGTTGGGGTGCTGCATGAAACCAGAGATTGAAATTAGCACAGATACCGTTCCATAAGCCAAATATGTAATAGACAAGAGCTACTCCTTGCTCAACGAAGTGGACTCAACACCCCATATTAAACGCCTAAGAATATACCTGACTAGTAAGAATATTAAAACCTACGGATTTATATGTTTCCGAAAGAGAATCAAGCGTGTGTACAGCGGCATAAACGCAGCAGTGATAGGATTGGTGAGGTTCGGTGAGCAAATGCAGACCCTTTGAAGTCATATTGCCTGGTACCCATTCCATGGGTCTCAACTCTCCAAGTTTAAGGGATTCTTCCTTCAGCTAAAACATGCATGTGGAACACAGAGTATGATCCACCGTGTGATCAGGAAACGTGTTCAAATGTGTCTCAGTTTTCGTCCCCTGGTACTCGGGTGCAACACTCCAGACGCTTTACTAACACTCTCTCCACTTGGAGAGTCAGTGCCTTTAACCTCCCTTATGGCCCAGTTTGCAATTTCTGCGGAAAATGTACAGGAATAGGGAGAACCAATGATAAACTAGCTGGAGGTGTCTGGACGGGCAAATTTAACTCTCATTTCCCACCAGGAAGAGGAATTAACCAAAGGCTCAGTGTGCTGTGCCGGATCCACACTAGGGCCTGAAGCAATCCTGCGGTGTTGCGGCCAGCTCACAAGAAAGCGAGTTGAAGAAAGGAGCTCCGGGCACTGTAATTCACAAACCTGCAGAGTTATAAATGACAGCTATCGTCCAAAAATATATTGAAGTAAGGCTGCCAAGAGGACTTGAAAGCGGGGCAGAATTGCAGGAAACCGATTTCAGGAGGTAGACTGGAATTGCATGTAAAGCATAGGAAAAGAGGCAGAACGTCCAAAATGATGCACTTGGCCAAAAAGGGCGTATGTGTTCTTTCCTGAATATATTCAGGAAAAAACGCATACGCACTTTTTGGCCAACCAAGCAGGCTTGCAAAGAAATCTACATTACAATGAAGTCTCACTGCCCCCCGGTCAAAAGGGCCATCTGAAAAAAGTGTAATATCCAGAAAGGCAGGACAGGCCATGGAGAACTGGGAGCCTTGTTATGCTGATGGGCGGGATGTAAATTGCCAACAGCCACTCTGGAGAAGTGTATGGTGTTTCCTGAAACATCTAAAAAACAAAGCAAGAGAGCCTAGGGCACTTCCACTTATGGTCCTATAGCTTAGGGAAATTAAAATCAAAAAGACACAGCCTCCCCAAACTTTGGGAAGGCTCTGTTTACAAGAACCTCGTTTACGGTACAAGTTCAATATCACAGAAAGCGAAAAATGGATACAGAAGTTGTGGTACTTACGTACAATGCAATATCACTCAGCAATGAAATCTATGTCATCAGGCCCGTAGCAGCATAATGAGTGGATTCAGGTATGATGATTCTAAGTGAAATAAGTCACACAGAAAAAGAAACATCATAAGATATCACTACTACACGGAATGTAAACTTGGCTACACAGGAACTGAATTACAAAACAGAACAGGGTCTCAAATGTAGAAAACCAACTTATGCTTGCTTGAGGGGAAAGGTGAGTTGGGGTGCTGCATGAAACCAGAGATTGAAATTAGCACAGATACCGTTCCATAAGCCAAATATGTAATAGACAAGAGCTACTCCTTGCTCAACGAAGTGGACTCAACACCCCATATTAAACGCCTAAGAATATACCTGACTAGTAAGAATATTAAAACCTACGGATTTATATGTCTCCGAAAGAGAATCAAGCGTGTGTACAGCGGCATAAACGCAGCAGTGATAGGATTGGTGAGGTTCGGTGAGCAAATGCAGACCCTTTGAAGTCATATTGCATGGTACCCATTCCATGGGTCTCAACTCTCCAAGGTTAAGGGATTCTTCCTTCAGCTAAAACATGCATGTGGAACACAGAGTATGATCCACCGTGTGATCAGGAAACGTGTTCAAATGTGTCTCAGTTTCCGTCCCCTGGTACTCGGGTGCAACACTCCAGACACTTTACTAACACTCTCTCCACTTGGAGAGTCAGTGCCTTTAACCTCCTGTATGGCCCAGTTTGCAATTTCTGCGGAAAATGTACAGGAATAGGGAGAACCAATGATAAACTAGCTGGAGGTGTCTGGACGGGCAAATTTAACTCTCATTTCCCACCAGGAAGAGGAATTAACCAAAGGCTCAGCGTGCCGTTCCGGATCCACACTAGGGCCTGAAGCAATCCTGCGGTGTTGCGGCCAGCTCACAAGAAAGCGAGTTGAAGAAAGGAGCTCAGGGGCACTGTAATTCACAAACCTGCAGAGTTATAAATGACAGCTATCGTCCAAAAATATATTGAAGTAAGGCTGCCAAGAGGACTTGAAAGTGGTGCAGAATTGCACGAAACCGATTTCAGGAGGTAGACTGGAATTGCATGTAAAGCATAGGAAAAGAGGCAGAACGTCCACAACGATGCACTTGGCCAAAAAGGGCGTATGCGTTTTTTCCTGAATATATTCAGGAAAAAACGCATACGCCCTTTTTGGCCAACCAAGCAAGCTTGCAAAGGAAATCTGCACTACAATGAAGTCTCACTGCCCCCCGGTCAAAAGGGACATATGAAAAAAGTGTAAAATCCAGAAAGGCAGGACAGGCCATGAAGAACTGGGAGCCTTGTTATGCTGATGGGCAGGATGTAAATTGCCAACAGCCACTCTGGAGAAGTGTATGGTGTTTCCTGAAACATCTAAAAAACTAAGCAACAGAGCCTAGGGCACTTCCACTTATGGTCCTATAGCTTAGGGCAATTAAAATCAAAGAGACACAGCCACCCCAAAGTTTGGGACGGCTCTGTTTACAAGAATCTTGTTTACGGTACAAGTTCAATATCACAAAAGCGAAAAATGGATAAAGAAGTTGTGGTACTTACGTACAATGCAATATCACTCAGCAATGAAATCTATGTCATCAGGCCCGTAGCAGCATAATGAGTGGATTCAGGTACGATGATTCTAAGTGAAATAAGTCACACAGAAAGAGAAACATCATAAGATATCACTACTACACGGAATGTAAACTTGGCTACACAGGAATTGAATTACAAAACAGAACAGGGTCTCAAATGTAGAAAACCAACTTATGCTTGCTTAAGGGGAAAGGTGAGTTGGGGTGCTGCATGAAACCAGAGATTGAAATTAGCACAGATACCGTTCCATAAGCCAAATATGCAATAGACAAGAGCTACTCTTTGCTGAACGAAGTGGACTCAACACCCCATATTAAACGCCTAAGAATATACCTGACTAGAAATAATCTTAAAACCTTTGGATTTATATGTCTCCGAAAGAGAATCAAGCGTGTGTACAGCGGTATAAACGCAGCAGTGATAGGATTGGTGAGGTTCGGTGAGCAAATGCAGACCCTATGAAATCATATTGCATGGTACCCATTCCATGGGTCTCAACTCTCCAGGTTTAAGGGATTCTTCCTTCAGCTAAAACATGCATGTGGAACACAGAGTATGATCCACCGTGTGATCAGGAAACGTGTTCAAATGTGTCTCAGTTTTCGTCCCCTGGTACTCGGGTGCAACACTCCAGACGCTTTACTAACACTCTCCCCACTTGGAGAGTCAGTGCCTTTAACCTCCTGGATGGCCCAGTTTGCAATTTCTGTGGAAAATGTACAGGAATAGGGAGAACCAATGAGAAACTAGCTGGAGGTGTCTGGACGGGCAAATTTAATTCTCATTTCCCACCAGAAAGAGGAATTAACCAAAGGCTCAGCATGCCGTGCCAGAACCACACTAGGGCCTGAAGCAATCCTGCGGTGTTGCGGCCAGCTCACAAGAAAGCGAGTTGAAGAAAGGAGCTCAGGGGCACTGTAATTCACAAACCTGCAGAGTTATTAATGACAGCTATCGTCCAAAAATATATTGAAGTAAGGCTGCCAAGAGGACTTGAAAGCGGGGCAGAATTGCAGGAAACCGATTTCAGGAGGTAGACGGGAATTGCATGTAAAGCATAGGAAAAGAGGCAGAACGTCCACAATGATGCACTTGGCCAAAAAGGGCGTATGTGTTCTTTCCTGAATATATTCAGGAAAAAACGCATACGCCCTTTTTGGCCAACCAAGCAGGCTTGCAAAGGAAATCTACACTACAATGAAGTCTCACTGCCCCCCGGTCAAAAGGGCCATCTGAAAAAAGTGTAATATCCAGAAAGGCAGGACAGGCCATGGAGAACTGGGAGCCTTGTTATGCTGATGGGCGGGATGTAAATTGCCAACAGCCACTCTGGAGAAGTGTATGGTGTTTCCTGAAACATCTAAAAAACAAAGCAACAGAGCCTAGGGCACTTCCACTTATGGTCCTATAGCTTAGGGAAATTAAAATCAAAAAGACACAGCCTCCCCAAACTTTGGGAAGGCTCTGTTTACAAGAACCTCGTTTACGGTACAAGTTCAATATCACAGAAAGCGAAAAATGGATACAGAAGTTGTGGTACTTACGTACAATGCAATATCACTCAGCAATGAAATCTATGTCATCAGGCCCGTAGCAGCATAATGAGTGGATTCAGGTATGATGATTCTAAGTGAAATAAGTCACACAGAAAAAGAAACATCATAAGATATCACTACTACACGGAATGTAAACTTGGCTACACAGGAACTGAATTACAAAACAGAACAGGGTCTCAAATGTAGAAAACCAACTTATGCTTGCTTGAGGGGAAAGGTGAGTTGGGGTGCTGCATGAAACCAGAGATTGAAATTAGCACAGATACCGTTCCATAAGCCAAATATGTAATAGACAAGAGCTACTCCTTGCTCAACGAAGTGGACTCAACACCCCATATTAAACGCCTAAGAATATACCTGACTAGTAAGAATATTAAAACCTACGGATTTATATGTCTCCGAAAGAGAATCAAGCGTGTGTACAGCGGCATAAACGCAGCAGTGATAGGATTGGTGAGGTTCGGTGAGCAAATGCAGACCCTTTGAAGTCATATTGCATGGTACCCATTCCATGGGTCTCAACTCTCCAAGGTTAAGGGATTCTTCCTTCAGCTAAAACATGCATGTGGAACACAGAGTATGATCCACCGTGTGATCAGGAAACGTGTTCAAATGTGTCTCAGTTTTCGTCCCCTGGTACTCGGGTGCAACACTCCAGACACTTTACTAACACTCTCTCTACTTGGAGAGTCAGTGCCTTTAACCTCCTGTATGGCCCAGTTTGCAATTTCTGCGGAAAATGTACAGGAATAGGGAGAACCAATGATAAACTAGCTGGAGGTGTCTGGACGGGCAAATTTAACTCTCATTTCCCACCAGGAAGAGGAATTAACCAAAGGCTCAGCGTGCCGTGCTGGATCCACACTAGGGCCTGAAGCAATCCTGCGGTGTTGCGGCCAGCTCACAAGAAAGCGAGTTGAAGAAAGGAGCTCAGGGGCACTGTAATTCACAAACTTGCAGAGTTATAAATGACAGCTATCGTCCAAAAATATATTGAAGTAAGGCTGCCAAGAGGACTTGAAAGTGGTGCGGAATTGCACGAAACCGATTTCAGGAGGTAGACTGGAATTGCATGTAAAGCATAGGAAAAGAGGCAGAACGTCCACAACGATGCACTTGGCCAAAAAGGGCGTATGCGTTTTTTCCTGAATATATTCAGGAAAAAACGCATACGCACTTTTTGGTCAGCCAAGAAAGCTTGCAAAGGAAATCTGCACTACAATGAAGTCTCACTGCCGCCCAGTCAAAAGGGCCATCTGAAAAATGTGTAAAATCCAGAAAGGCAGGACAGGCCATGGAGAACTGGGAGCCTTGTTATGCTGATGGGCGTGATGTAAATTGCCAACAGCCACTCTGGAGAAGTGTATGGTGTTTCCTGAAACATCTAAAAAACAAAGCAACAGACCCTAGGGCACTTCCACTTATGGTCCTATAGCTTAGGGAAATTAAAATCAAAAAGACACAGCCACCCCAAAGTTTGGGACGGCTCTGTTTACAAGAACCTCGTTTATGGTACAAGTTCAATATCACAGAAAGCGAAAAATGGATAAAGAAGTTTTGGTACTTACGTACAATGCAATATCACTCAGCAATGAAATCTATGTCATCAGGCCCGTAGCAGCATAATGAGTGGATTCAGGTACGATGATTCTAAGTGAAATAAGTCACACAGAAAAAGAAACATCATAAGATATCACCAATACATGGAATGTAAACTTGGCTATAAAGGAACTGAATTACAAAACAGAACAGGGTCTCAAATGTAGAAAACCAACTTATGCTTGCTTAAGGGGAAAGGTGAGTTGGGGTGCTGCATGAAACCAGAGATTGAAATTAGCACAGATACCGTTCCATAAGCCAAATATGCAATAGACAAGAGCTACTCCTTGCTGAACGAAGTGGACTCAACACCCCATATTAAACGCCTAAGAATATACCTGACTAGAAATAATCTTAAAACCTACGGATTTATATGTCTCCGAAAGAGAATCAAGCGTGTGTACAGCGGCATAAACGCAGCAGTGATAGGATTGGTGAGGTTCGGTGAGCAAATGCAGACCCTTTGAAGTCATATTGCATGGTACCCATTCCATGGGTCTCAACTCTCCAGCTTTAAGGGATTCTTCCTTCAGCTGAAACATGCATGTGGAACACAGAGTATGATCCACCGTGTGATCAGGAAACGTGTTCAAAAGTGTCTCAGTTTTCGTCCCCTCGTACTCGGGTGCAACATTCAAGACGCTTTACTAACACTCTCCCCACTTGGAGAGTCAGTGTCTTTAACCTCCTGTTTGGCCCAGGTTGCAATTTCTGTGGAAAATGAACAGGAATAGGGAGAACGAAAGAGAGACTAGCTGGAGGTGTCTGGACGGGCAAATTTAACTCTCATTTCCCACCAGGAAGAGGAATTAACCAAAGGCTCAGCGTGCCGTGCCGGAGCCACATTAGGGCCTGAAGCAATCCTGCGGTGTTGCGGCCAGCTCACAAGAAAGCGAGTTGAAGAAAGGAGCTCAGGGGCACTGTAATTCACAAACCTGCAGAGTTATAAATGACAGCTATCGTCCAAAAATATATTGAAGTAAGGCTGCCAAGAGGACTTGAAAGCGGGGCAGAATTGCAGGAAACCGATTTCAGGAGGTAGACGGGAATTGCATGTAAAGCATAGGAAAAGAGGCAGAACGTCCACAATGATGCACTTGGCCAAAAAGGGCGTATGTGTTCTTTCCTGAATATATTCAGGAAAAAACGCATACGCCCTTTTTGGCCAACCAAACAGGATTGCAAAGGAAATCTACACTACAATGAAGTCTCACTGCCCCCCGGTCAAAAGGGCCATCTGAAAAAAGTGTAATATCCAGAAAGGCAGGACAGGCCATGGAGAACTGGGAGCCTTGTTATGCTGATGGGCGGGATGTAAATTGCCAACAGCCACTCTGGAGAAGTGTATGGTGTTTCCTGAAACATCTAAAAAACAAAGCAACAGAGCCTAGGGCACTTCCACTTATGGTCCTATAGCTTAGGGAAATTAAAATCAAAAAGATACAGGCTCCCCAAACTTTGGGACGGCTCTGTTTACAAGAACCTCGTTTACGGTACAAGTTCAATATCACAGAAAGCGAAAAATGGATACAGAAGTTGTGGTACTTACGTACAATGCAATATCACTCAGCAATGAAATCTATGTCATCAGGCCCGTAGAAGCATAATGAGTGGATTCAGGTATGATGATTCTAAGTGAAATAAGTCACACAGAAAAAGAAACATCATAAGGTATCAGTACTACACGGAATGTAAACTTGGCTACGCAGGAACTGAATTACAAAACAGAACAGGGTCTCAAATGTAGAAAACCAACTTATGCTTGCTTGAGGGGAAAGGTGAGTTGGGGTGCTGCATGAAACCAGAGATTGAAATTAGCACAGATACCGTTCCATAAGCCAAATATGTAATAGACAAGAGCTACTCCTTGCTCAACGAAGTGGACTCAACACCCCATATTAAACGCCTAAGAATATACCTGACTAGTAAGAATATTAAAACCTACGGATTTATATGTTTCCGAAAGAGAATCAAGCGTGTGTACAGCGGCATAAACGCAGCAGTGATAGGATTGGTGAGGTTCGGTGAGCAAATGCAGACCCTTTGAAGTCATATTGCCTGGTACCCATTCCATAGGTCTCAACTCTCCAAGTTTAAGGGATTCTTCCTTCAGCTAAAACATGCATGTGGAACACAGAGTATGATCCACCGTGTGATCAGGAAACGTGTTCAAATGTGTCTCAGTTTTCGTCCCCTGGTACTCGGGTGCAACACTCCAGACGCTTTACTAACACTCTCTCCACTTGGAGAGTCAGTGCCTTTAACCTCCCTTATGGCCCAGGTTGCAATTTCTGCGGAAAATGTACAGGAATAGGGAGAACCAATGATAAACTAGCTGGAGGTGTCTGGACGGGCAAATTTAACTCTCATTTCCCACCAGGAAGAGGAATTAACCAAAGGCTCAGTGTGCTGTGCCGGATCCACACTAGGGCCTGAAGCAATCCTGCGGTGTTGCGGCCAGCTCACAAGAAAGCGAGTTGAAGAAAGGAGCTCCGGGGCACTGTAATTCACAAACCTGCAGAGTTATAAATGACAGCTATCGTCCAAAAATATATTGAAGTAAGGCTGCCAAGAGGACTTGAAAGCGGGGCAGAATTGCAGGAAACCGATTTCAGGAGGTAGACTGGAATTGCATGTAAAGCATAGGAAAAGAGGCAGAACGTCCACAATGATGCACTTGGCCAAAAAGGGCGTATGTGTTCTTTCCTGAATATATTCAGGAAAAAACGCATACGCCCTTTTTGGCCAACCAAGCAGGCTTGCAAAGAAATCTACATTACAATGAAGTCTCACTGCCCCCCGGTCAAAAGGGCCATCTGAAAAAAGTGTAATATCCAGAAAGGCAGGACAGGCCATGGAGAACTGGGAGCCTTGCTATGCTGATGGGCGGGATGTAAATTGCCAACAGCCACTCTGGAGAAGTGTATGGTGTTTCCTGAAACATCTAAAAAACAAAGCAACAGAGCCTAGGGCACTTCCACTTATGGTCCTATAGCTTAGGGAAATTAAAATCAAAAAGACACAGCCTCCCCAAACTTTGGGACGGCTCTGTTTACAAGAACCTCGTTTACGGTACAAGTTCAATATCACAGAAAGCGAAAAATGGATACAGAAGTTGTGGTACTTACGTACAATGCAATATCACTCAGCAATGAAATCTATGTCATCAGGCCCGTAGCAGCATAATGAGTGGATTCAGGTATGATGATTCTAAGTGAAATAAGTCACACAGAAAAAGAAACATCATAAGATATCACTACTACACGGAATGTAAACTTGGCTACACAGGAACTGAATTACAAAACAGAACAGGGTCTCAAATGTAGAAAACCAACTTATGCTTGCTTAAGGGGAAAGGTGAGTTGGGGTGCTGCATAAAACCAGAGATTGAAATTAGCACAGATACCGTTCCATAAGCCAAATATGTAATAGACAAGAGCTAGTCCTTGCTCAACGAAGTGGACTCAACACCCCATATTAAACGCTTAAGAATACACCTGACTAGAAATAATCTTAAAATGTACGAATTTATATGTCTCCGAAAGAGAATCAAGCGTGTGTACAACGGCATAAACTCAGCAGTGATAGGATTGGTGAGGTTCGGTGAGCAAATGCAGACCCTTTGAAGTCATATTGCATGGTACCCATTCCATGGGTCTCAACTCTCCAGGTTTAAGGGATTCTTCCTTCAGCTAAAACATGCATGTGGAACCCAGAGTAGGATCCACCGTGTAATCGGGAAACGTGTTCAAATGTGTCTCAGTTTTCCTCCCCTGGTACTCGGGTGCAACACTCCAGACGCTTTACTAACACCCTCCCCACTTGGAGAGTCAGTGCCTTTAACCTCCTGTATGGCCCAGTTTGCAATTTCTGCGGAGAATGTACAGGAATAGGGAGAACCAATGATAAACTAGCTGGAGGTGTCTGGACGGGCAAATTTAACTCTCATTTCCCACCAGGAAGAGGAATTAACCAAAGGCTCAGCGTGCCGTGCCGGAACCACACTAGGGCCTGAAGCAATCCTGCAGTGTTGCGGCCAGCTCACAAAAAAGCGAGTTGAAGAAAGGAGCTCAGGGGCACTGTAATTCACAAACCTGCAGAGTTATAAATGACAGCTATCGTCCAAAAATATATTGAAGTAAGGCTGCCAAGAGGACTTGAAAGTGGGTCAGAATTGCAGGAAACCGATTTCAGGAGGTAGACGGGAATTGCATGTAAAGCATAGGAAAAGAGGCAGAACGTCCACAATGATGCACTTGGCCAAAAAGGGCGTATGCGTTTTTTCCTGAATATATTCAGGAAAAAACGCATACGCCCTTTTTGGCCAACCAAGCAAGCTTGCAAACGAAATCTGCACTAAAATGAAGTCTCACTGCCCCCCGGTCAAAAGGGCCATCTGAAAAAAGTGTAAAATCCAGAAAGGCAGGACAGGCCATGGAGAACTGGGAGCCTTGTTATGCTGATGGGCGGGATGTAAATTGCCAACAGCCACTCTGGAGAAGTGTATGGTGTTTCCTGAAACATCTAAAAAACTAAGCAACAGAGCCTAGGGCACTTCCACTTATGGTCCTATAGCTTAGGGAAATTAAAATCAAAAAGACACAGCCACCCCAAGTTTGGGACGGCTCTGTTTACAAGAACCTCGTTTATGGTACAAGTTCAATATCACAGAAAGCGAAAAATGGATAAAGAAGTTGTGGTACTTACGTACAATGCAATATCACTCAGCAATGAAATCTATGTCATCAGGCCCGTAGCAGCATAATGAGTGGATTCAGGTACGATGATTCTAAGTGAAATAAGTCACACAGAAAAAGAAACATCATAAGATATCACCAATACACGGAATGTAAACTTGGCTACAAAGGAACTGAATTACAAAACAGAACAGGGTCTCAAATGTAGAAAACCAACTTATGCTTGCTTAAGGGGAAAGGTGAGTTGGGGTGCTGCATGAAACCAGAGATTGAAATTAGCACAGATACCGTTCCATAAGCCAAATATGTAATAGACAAGAGCTACTCCTTGCTCAACGAAGTGGACTCAACACCCCATATTAAACGCCTAAGAATATACCTGACTAGAAATAATCTAAAAACCTACCGATTTATATATCTCCGAAAGAGAATCAAGCGTGTGTACAGCGACATAAACGCAGCAGTGATAGGATTGGTGAGGTTCGGTGAGCAAATGCAGACCCTATGAAGTCATATTGCATGGTACCCATTCCATGGGTCTCAACTCTCCAGGTTTAAGGGATTCTTCCTTCAGCTAAAACATGCATGTGGAACACAGAGTATGATCCACCGTGTGATCGGGAAACGTGTTCAAATGTGTCTCGTTTTCGTCCCCTGGTACTCGAGTGCAACATTCCAGATGCTTTACTAACACTCTCCCCACTTGGAGAGTCAGTGCCTTTAACCTCCTGTTTGGCCCAGGTTGCAATTTCTGTGGAAAATGAACAGGAATAGGGAGAACGAAAGAGAGACTAGCTGGAGGTGTCTGGACGGGCAAATTTAACTCTCATTTCCCACCAGGAAGAGGAATTAACCAAAGGCTCAGCGTGCCGTGCCGGAGCCACATTAGGGCCTGAAGCAATCCTGCGGTGTTGCGGCCAGCTCACAAGAAAGCGAGTTGAAGAAAGGAGCTCAGGGGCACTGTAATTCACAAACCTGCAGAGTTATAAATGACAGCTATCGTCCAAAAATATATTGAAGTAAGGCTGCCAAGAGGACTTGAAAGCGGGGCAGAATTGCAGGAAACCGATTTCAGGAGGTAGACGGGAATTGCATGTAAAGCATAGGAAAAGAGGCAGAACGTCCACAATGATGCACTTGGCCAAAAAGGGCGTATGTGTTCTTTCCTGAATATATTCAGGAAAAAACGCATACGCCCTTTTTGGCCAACCAAACAGGCTTGCAAAGGAAATCTACACTACAATGAAGTCTCACTGCCCCCCGGTCAAAAGGGCCATCTGAAAAAAGTGTAATATCCAGAAAGGCAGGACAGGCCATGGAGAACTGGGAGCCTTGTTATGCTGATGGGCGGGATGTAAATTGCCAACAGCCACTCTGGAGAAGTGTATGGTGTTTCCTGAAACATCTAAAAAACAAAGCAACAGAGCCTAGGGCACTTCCACTTATGGTCCTATAGCTTAGGGAAATTAAAATCAAAAAGACACAGGCTCCCCAAACTTTGGGACGGCTCTGTTTACAAGAACCTCGTTTACGGTACAAGTTCAATATCACAGAAAGCGAAAAATGGATACAGAAGTTGTGGTACTTACGTACAATGCAATATCACTCAGCAATGAAATCTATGTCATCAGGCCCGTAGAAGCATAATGAGTGGATTCAGGTATGATGATTCTAAGTGAAATAAGTCACACAGAAAAAGAAACATCATAAGGTATCAGTACTACACGGAATGTAAACTTGGCTACGCAGGAACTGAATTACAAAACAGAACAGGGTCTCAAATGTAGAAAACCAACTTATGCTTGCTTGAGGGGAAAGGTGAGTTGGGGTGCTGCATGAAACCAGAGATTGAAATTAGCACAGATACCGTTCCATAAGCCAAATATGTAATAGACAAGAGCTACTCCTTGCTCAACGAAGTGGACTCAACACCCCATATTAAACGCCTAAGAATATACCTGACTAGTAAGAATATTAAAACCTACGGATTTATATGTTTCCGAAAGAGAATCAAGCGTGTGTACAGCGGCATAAACGCAGCAGTGATAGGATTGGTGAGGTTCGGTGAGCAAATGCAGACCCTTTGAAGTCATATTGCCTGGTACCCATTCCATAGGTCTCAACTCTCCAAGTTTAAGGGATTCTTCCTTCAGCTAAAACATGCATGTGGAACACAGAGTATGATCCACCGTGTGATCAGGAAACGTGTTCAAATGTGTCTCAGTTTTCGTCCCCTGGTACTCGGGTGCAACACTCCAGACGCTTTATTAACACTCTCTCCACTTGGAGACTCAGTGCCTTTAACCTCCCTTATGGCCCAGTTTGCAATTTCTGCGGAAAATGTACAGGAATAGGGAGAACCAATGATAAACTAGCTGGAGGTGTCTGGACGGGCAAATTTAACTCTCATTTCCCACCAGGAAGAGGAATTAACCAAAGGCTCAGTGTGCTGTGCCGGATCCACACTAGGGCCTGAAGCAATCCTGCGGTGTTGCGGCCAGCTCACAAGAAAGCGAGTTGAAGAAAGGAGCTCCGGGGCACTGTAATTCACAAACCTGCAGAGTTATAAATGACAGCTATCGTCCAAAAATATATTGAAGTAAGGCTGCCAAGAGGACTTGAAAGCGGGGCAGAATTGCAGGAAACCGATTTCAGGAGGTAGACTGGAATTGCATGTAAAGCATAGGAAAAGAGGCAGAAAGTCCACAATGATGCACTTGGCCAAAAAGGGCGTATGTGTTCTTTCCTGAATATATTCAGGAAAAAACGCATACGCCCTTTTTGGCCAACCAAGCAGGCTTGCAAAGAAATCTACATTACAATGAAGTCTCACTGCCCCCCGGTCAAAAGGGCCATCTGAAAAAAGTGTAATATCCAGAAAGGCAGGACAGGCCATGGAGAACTGGGAGCCTTGTTATGCTGATGGGCGGGATGTAAATTGCCAACAGCCACTCTGGAGAAGTGTATGGTGTTTCCTGAAACATCTAAAAAACAAGGCAACAGAGCCTAGGGCACTTCCACTTATGGTCCTATAGCTTAGGGAAATTAAAATCAAAAAGACACAGCCTCCCCAAACTTTGGGACGGCTCTGTTTACAAGAACCTCGTTTACGGTACAAGTTCAATATCACAGAAAGCGAAAAATGGATACAGAAGTTGTGGTACTTACGTACAATGCAATATCACTCAGCAATGAAATCTATGTCATCAGGCCCGTAGCAGCATAATGAGTGGATTCAGGTATGATGATTCTAAGTGAAATAAGTCACACAGAAAAAGAAACATCATAAGATATCACTACTACACGGAATGTAAACTTGGCTACACAGGAACTGAATTACAAAACAGAACAGGGTCTCAAATGTAGAAAACCAACTTATGCTTGCTTAAGGGGAAAGGTGAGTTGGGGTGCTGCATAAAACCAGAGATTGAAATTAGCACAGATACCGTTCCATAAGCCAAATATGTAATAGACAAGAGCTACTCCTTGCTCAACGAAGTGGACTCAACACCCCATATTAAACGCTTAAGAATACACCTGACTAGAAATAATCTTAAAAAGTACGAATTTATATGTCTCCGAAAGAGAATCAAGCGTGTGTACAACGGCATAAACTCAGCAGTGATAGGATTGGTGAGGTTCGGTGAGCAAATGCAGACCCTTTGAAGTCATATTGCATGGTACCCATTCCATGGGTCTCAACTCTCCAGGTTTAAGGGATTCTTCCTTCAGCTAAAACATGCATGTGGAACCCAGAGTAGGATCCACCGTGTAATCGGGAAACGTGTTCAAATGTGTCTCAGTTTTCCTCCCCTGGTACTCGGGTGCAACACTCCAGACGCTTTACTAACACCTCCCCACTTGGAGAGTCAGTGCCTTTAACCTCCTGTATGGCCCAGTTTGCAATTTCTGCGGAGAATGTACAGGAATAGGGAGAACCAATGATAAACTAGCTGGAGGTGTCTGGACGGGCAAATTTAACTCTCATTTCCCACCAGGAAGAGGAATTAACCAAAGGCTCAGCGTGCCGTGCCGGAACCACACTAGGGCCTGAAGCAATCCTGCAGTGTTGCGGCCAGCTCACAAAAAAGTGAGTTGAAGAAAGGAGCTGAGGGGCACTGTAATTCACAAACCTGCAGAGTTATAAATGACAGCTATCGTCCAAAAATATATTGAAGTAAGGCTGCCAAGAGGACTTGAATGTGGGGCAGAATTGCAGGAAACCGATTTCAGGAGGTAGACGGGAATTGCATGTAAAGCATAGGAAAAGAGGCAGAACGTCCACAATGATGCACTTGGCCAAAAAGGGCGTATGCGTTTTTTCCTGAATATATTCAGGAAAAAACGCATACGCCCTTTTTGGCCAACCAAGCAAGCTTGCAAACGAAATCTGCACTACAATGAAGTCTCACTGCCCCCCGGTCAAAAGGGCCATCTGAAAAAAGTGTAAAATCCAGAAAGGCAGGACAGGCCATGGAGAACTGGGAGCCTTGTTATGCTGATGGGCGGGATGTAAATTGCCAACAGCCACTCTGGAGAAGTGTATGGTGTTTCCTGAAACATCTAAAAAACTAAGCAACAGAGCCTAGGGCACTTCCACTTATGGTCCTATAGCTTAGGGAAATTAAAATCAAAAAGACACAGCCACCCCAAAGTTTGGGACGGCTCTGTTTACAAGAACCTCGTTTATGGTACAAGTTCAATATCACAGAAAGCGAAAAATGGATAAAGAAGTTGTGGTACTTACGTACAATGCAATATCACTCAGCAATGAAATCTATGTCATCAGGCCCGTAGCAGCATAATGAGTGGATTCAGGTACGATGATTCTAAGTGAAATAAGTCACACAGAAAAAGAAACATCATAAGATATCACCAATACACGGAATGTAAACTTGGCTACAAAGGAACTGAATTACAAAACAGAACAGGGTCTCAAATGTAGAAAACCAACTTATGCTTGCTTAAGGGGAAAGGTGAGTTGGGGTGCTGCATGAAACCAGAGATTGAAATTAGCACAGATACCGTTCCATAAGCCAAATATGTAATAGACAAGAGCTACTCCTTGCTCAACGAAGTGGACTCAACACCCCATATTAAACGCCTAAGAATATACCTGACTAGAAATAATCTAAAAACCTACCGATTTATATATCTCCGAAAGAGAATCAAGCGTGTGTACAGCGACATAAACGCAGCAGTGATAGGATTGGTGAGGTTCGGTGAGCAAATGCAGACCCTATGAAGTCATATTGCATGGTACCCATTCCATGGGTCTCAACTCTCCAGGTTTAAGGGATTCTTCCTTCAGCTAAAACATGCATGTGGAACACAGAGTATGATCCACCGTGTGATCGGGAAACGTGTTCAAATGTGTCTCGTTTTCGTCCCCTGGTACTCGAGTGCAACATTCCAGATGCTTTACTAACACTCTCCCCACTTGGAGAGTCAGTGCCTTTAACCTCCTGTTTGGCCCAGGTTGCAATTTCTGTGGAAAATGAACAGGAATAGGGAGAACGAAAGAGAGACTAGCTGGAGGTGTCTGGACGGGCAAATTTAACTCTCATTTCCCACCAGGAAGAGGAATTAACCAAAGGTTCAGCGTGCCGTGCCGGAGCCACATTAGGGCCTGAAGCAATCCTGCGGTGTTGCGGCCAGCTCACAAGAAAGCGAGTTGAAGAAAGGAGCTCAGGGGCACTGTAATTCACAAACCTGCAGAGTTATAAATGACAGCTATCGTCCAAAAATATATTGAAGTAAGGCTGCCAAGAGGACTTGAAAGCGGGGCAGAATTGCAGGAAACCGATTTCAGGAGGTAGAGGGGAATTGCATGTAAAGCATAGGAAAAGAGGCAGAACGTCCACAATGATGCACTTGGCCAAAAAGGGCGTATGTGTTCTTTCCTGAATATATTCAGGAAAAAACGCATACGCCCTTTTTGGCCAACCAAACAGGCTTGCAAAGGAAATCTACACTACAATGAAGTCTCACTGCCCCCCGGTCAAAAGGGCCATCTGAAAAATGTGTAATATCCAGAAAGGCAGGACAGGCCATGGAGAACTGGGAGCCTTGTTATGCTGATGGGCGGGATGTAAATTGCCAACAGCCACTCTGGAGAAGTGTATGGTGTTTCCTGAAACATCTAAAAAACAAAGCAACAGAGCCTAGGGCACTTCCACTTATGGTCCTATAGCTTAGGGAAATTAAAATCAAAAAGACACAGGCTCCCCAAACTTTGGGACGGCTCTGTTTACAAGAACCTCGTTTACGGTACAAGTTCAATATCACAGAAAGCGAAAAATGGATACAGAAGTTGTGGTACTTACGTACAATGCAATATCACTCAGCAATGAAATCTATGTCATCAGGCCCGTAGAAGCATAATGAGTGGATTCAGGTATGATGATTCTAAGTGAAATAAGTCACACAGAAAAAGAAACATCATAAGGTATCAGTACTACACGGAATGTAAACTTGGCTACGCAGGAACTGAATTACAAAACAGAACAGGGTCTCAAATGTAGAAAACCAACTTATGCTTGCTTGAGGGGAAAGGTGAGTTGGGGTGCTGCATGAAACCAGAGATTGAAATTAGCACAGATACCGTTCCATAAGCCAAATATGTAATAGACAAGAGCTACTCCTTGCTCAACGAAGTGGACTCAACACCCCATATTAAACGCCTAAGAATATACCTGACTAGTAAGAATATTAAAACCTACGGATTTATATGTTTCCGAAAGAGAATCAAGCGTGTGTACAGCGGCATAAACGCAGCAGTGATAGGATTGGTGAGGTTCGGTGAGCAAATGCAGACCCTTTGAAGTCATATTGCCTGGTACCCATTCCATGGGTCTCAACTCTCCAAGTTTAAGGGATTCTTCCTTCAGCTAAAACATGCATGTGGAACACAGAGTATGATCCACCGTGTGATCAGGAAACGTGTTCAAATGTGTCTCAGTTTTCGTCCCCTGGTACTCGGGTGCAACACTCCAGACGCTTTACTAACACTCTCTCCACTTGGAGAGTCAGTGCCTTTAACCTCCCTTATGGCCCAGTTTGCAATTTCTGCGGAAAATGTACAGGAATAGGGAGAACCAATGATAAACTAGCTGGAGGTGTCTGGACGGGCAAATTTAACTCTCATTTCCCACCAGGAAGAGGAATTAACCAAAGGCTCAGTGTGCTGTGCCAGATCCACACTAGGGCCTGAAGCAATCCTGCGGTGTTGCGGCCAGCTCACAAGAAAGCGAGTTGAAGAAAGGAGCTCCGGGCACTGTAATTCACAAACCTGCAGAGTTATAAATGACAGCTATCGTCCAAAAATATATTGAAGTAAGGCTGCCAAGAGGACTTGAAAGCGGGGCAGAATTGCAGGAAACCGATTTCAGGAGGTAGACGGGAATTGCATGTAAAGCATAGGAAAAGAGGCAGAACGTCCAAAATGATGCACTTGGCCAAAAAGGGCGTATGTGTTCTTTCCTGAATATATTCAGGAAAAAACGCATACGCACTTTTTGGCCAACCAAGCAGGCTTGCAAAGAAATCTACATTACAATGAAGTCTCACTGCCCCCCGGTCAAAAGGGCCATCTGAAAAAAGTGTAATATCCAGAAAGGCAGGACAGGCCATGGAGAACTGGGAGCCTTGTTATGCTGATGGGCGGGATGTAAATTGCCAACAGCCACTCTGGAGAAGTGTATGGTGTTTCCTGAAACATCTAAAAAACAAAGCAAGAGAGCCTAGGGCACTTCCACTTATGGTCCTATAGCTTAGGGAAATTAAAATCAAAAAGACACAGCCTCCCCAAACTTTGGGACGGCTCTGTTTACAAGAACCTCGTTTACGGTACAAGTTCAATATCACAGAAAGCGAAAAATGGATACAGAAGTTGTGGTACTTACGTACAATGCAATATCACTCAGCAATGAAATCTATGTCATCAGGCCCGTAGCAGCATAATGAGTGGATTCAGGTATGATGATTCTAAGTGAAATAAGTCACACAGAAAAAGAAACATCATAAGATATCACTACTACACGGAATGTAAACTTGGCTACACAGGAGCTGAATTACAAAACAGAACAGGGTCTCAAATGTAGAAAACCAACTTATGCTTGCTTGAGGGGAAAGGTGAGTTGGGATGCTGCATGAAACCAGAGATTGAAATTAGCACAGATACCGTTCCATAAGCCAAATATGTAATAGACAAGAGCTACTCCTTGCTCAACGAAGTGGACTCAACACCCCATATTAAACGCCTAAGAATATACCTGACTAGTAAGAATATTAAAACCTACGGATTTATATGTCTCCGAAAGAGAATCAAGCGTGTGTACAGCGGCATAAACGCAGCAGTGATAGGATTGGTGAGGTTCGGTGAGCAAATGCAGACCCTTTGAAGTCATATTGCATGGTACCCATTCCATGGGTCTCAACTCTCCAAGGTTAAGGGATTCTTCCTTCAGCTAAAACATGCATGTGGAACACAGAGTATGATCCACCGTGTGATCAGGAAACGTGTTCAAATGTGTCTCAGTTTCCGTCCCCTGGTACTCGGGTGCAACACTCCAGACACTTTACTAACACTCTCTCCACTTGGAGAGTCAGTGCCTTTAACCTCCTGTATGGCCCAGTTTGCAATTTCTGCGGAAAATGTACAGGAATAGGGAGAACCAATGATAAACTAGCTGGAGGTGTCTGGACGGGCAAATTTAACTCTCATTTCCCACCAGGAAGAGGAATTAACCAAAGGCTCAGCGTGCCGTTCCGGATCCACACTAGGGCCTGAAGCAATCCTGCGGTGTTGCGGCCAGCTCACAAGAAAGCGAGTTGAAGAAAGGAGCTCAGGGGCACTGTAATTCACAAACCTGCAGAGTTATAAATGACAGCTATCGTCCAAAAATATATTGAAGTAAGGCTGCCAAGAGGACTTGAAAGTGGTGCAGAATTGCAGGAAACCGATTTCAGGAGGTAGACTGGAATTGCATGTAAAGCATAGGAAAAGAGGCAGAACGTCCACAACGATGCACTTGGCCAAAAAGGGCGTATGCGTTTTTTCCTGAATATATTCAGGAAAAAACGCATACGCCCTTTTTGGCCAACCAAGCAAGCTTGCAAAGGAAATCTGCACTACAATGAAGTCTCACTGCCCCCCGGTCAAAAGGGACATATGAAAAAAGTGTAAAATCCAGAAAGGCAGGACAGGCCATGAAGAACTGGGAGCCTTGTTATGCTGATGGGCAGGATGTAAATTGCCAACAGCCACTCTGGAGAAGTGTATGGTGTTTCCTGAAACATCTAAAAAACTAAGCAACAGAGCCTAGGGCACTTCCACTTATGGTCCTATAGCTTAGGGCAATTAAAATCAAAGAGACACAGCCACCCCAAAGTTTGGGACGGCTCTGTTTACAAGAATCTTGTTTACGGTACAAGTTCAATATCACAAAAGCGAAAAATGGATAAAGAAGTTGTGGTACTTACGTACAATGCAATATCACTCAGCAATGAAATCTATGTCATCAGGCCCGTAGCAGCATAATGAGTGGATTCAGGTACGATGATTCTAAGTGAAATAAGTCACACAGAAAGAGAAACATCATAAGATATCACTACTACACGGAATGTAAACTTGGCTACACAGGAATTGAATTACAAAACAGAACAGGGTCTCAAATGTAGAAAACCAACTTATGCTTGCTTAAGGGGAAAGGTGAGTTGGGGTGCTGCATGAAACCAGAGATTGAAATTAGCACAGATACCGTTCCATAAGCCAAATATGCAATAGACAAGAGCTACTCTTTGCTGAACGAAGTGGACTCAACACCCCATATTAAACGCCTAAGAATATACCTGACTAGAAATAATCTTAAAACCTTTGGATTTATATGTCTCCGAAAGAGAATCAAGCGTGTGTACAGCGGTATAAACGCAGCAGTGATAGGATTGGTGAGGTTCGGTGAGCAAATGCAGACCCTATGAAATCATATTGCATGGTACCCATTCCATGGGTCTCAACTCTCCAGGTTTAAGGGATTCTTCCTTCAGCTAAAACATGCATGTGGAACACAGAGTATGATCCACCGTGTGATCAGGAAACGTGTTCAAATGTGTCTCAGTTTTCGTCCCCTGGTACTCGGGTGCAACACTCCAGACGCTTTACTAACACTCTCCCCACTTGGAGAGTCAGTGCCTTTAACCTCCTGGATGGCCCAGTTTGCAATTTCTGTGGAAAATGTACAGGAATAGGGAGAACCAATGAGAAACTAGCTGGAGGTGTCTGGACGGGCAAATTTAATTCTCATTTCCCACCAGAAAGAGGAATTAACCAAAGGCTCAGCATGCCGTGCCAGAACCACACTAGGGCCTGAAGCAATCCTGCGGTGTTGCGGCCAGCTCACAAGAAAGCGAGTTGAAGAAAGGAGCTCAGGGGCACTGTAATTCACAAACCTGCAGAGTTATTAATGACAGCTATCGTCCAAAAATATATTGAAGTAAGGCTGCCAAGAGGACTTGAAAGCGGGGCAGAATTGCAGGAAACCGATTTCAGGAGGTAGACGGGAATTGCATGTAAAGCATAGGAAAAGAGGCAGAACGTCCACAATGATGCACTTGGCCAAAAAGGGCGTATGTGTTCTTTCCTGAATATATTCAGGAAAAAACGCATACGCCCTTTTTGGCCAACCAAGCAGGCTTGCAAAGGAAATCTACACTACAATGAAGTCTCACTGCCCCCCGGTCAAAAGGGCCATCTGAAAAAAGTGTAATATCCAGAAAGGCAGGACAGGCCATGGAGAACTGGGAGCCTTGTTATGCTGATGGGCGGGATGTAAATTGCCAACAGCCACTCTGGAGAAGTGTATGGTGTTTCCTGAAACATCTAAAAAACAAAGCAACAGAGCCTAGGGCACTTCCACTTATGGTCCTATAGCTTAGGGAAATTAAAATCAAAAAGACACAGCCTCCCCAAACTTTGGGAAGGCTCTGTTTACAAGAACCTCGTTTACGGTACAAGTTCAATATCACAGAAAGCGAAAAATGGATACAGAAGTTGTGGTACTTACGTACAATGCAATATCACTCAGCAATGAAATCTATGTCATCAGGCCCGTAGCAGCATAATGAGTGGATTCAGGTATGATGATTCTAAGTGAAATAAGTCACACAGAAAAAGAAACATCATAAGATATCACTACTACACGGAATGTAAACTTGGCTACACAGGAACTGAATTACAAAACAGAACAGGGTCTCAAATGTAGAAAACCAACTTATGCTTGCTTGAGGGGAAAGGTGAGTTGGGGTGCTGCATGAAACCAGAGATTGAAATTAGCACAGATACCGTTCCATAAGCCAAATATGTAATAGACAAGAGCTACTCCTTGCTCAACGAAGTGGACTCAACACCCCATATTAAACGCCTAAGAATATACCTGACTAGTAAGAATATTAAAACCTACGGATTTATATGTCTCCGAAAGAGAATCAAGCGTGTGTACAGCGGCATAAACGCAGCAGTGATAGGATTGGTGAGGTTCGGTGAGCAAATGCAGACCCTTTGAAGTCATATTGCATGGTACCCATTCCATGGGTCTCAACTCTCCAAGGTTAAGGGATTCTTCCTTCAGCTAAAACATGCATGTGGAACACAGAGTATGATCCACCGTGTGATCAGGAAACGTGTTCAAATGTGTCTCAGTTTTCGTCCCCTGGTACTCGGGTGCAACACTCCAGACACTTTACTAACACTCTCTCCACTTGGAGAGTCAGTGCCTTTAACCTCCTGTATGGCCCAGTTTGCAATTTCTGCGGAAAATGTACAGGAATAGGGAGAACCAATGATAAACTAGCTGGAGGTGTCTGGACGGGCAAATTTAACTCTCATTTCCCACCAGGAAGAGGAATTAACCAAAGGCTCAGCGTGCCGTGCCGGATCCACACTAGGGCCTGAAGCAATCCTGCGGTGTTGCGGCCAGCTCACAAGAAAGCGAGTTGAAGAAAGGAGCTCAGGGGCACTGTAATTCACAAACTTGCAGAGTTATAAATGACAGCTATCGTCCAAAAATATATTGAAGTAAGGCTGCCAAGAGGACTTGAAAGTGGTGCAGAATTGCACGAAACCGATTTCAGGAGGTAGACTGGAATTGCATGTAAAGCATAGGAAAAGAGGCAGAACGTCCACAACGATGCACTTGGCCAAAAAGGGCGTATGCGTTTTTTCCTGAATATATTCAGGAAAAAACGCATACGCACTTTTTGGTCAGCCAAGAAAGCTTGCAAAGGAAATCTGCACTACAATGAAGTCTCACTGCCGCCCAGTCAAAAGGGCCATCTGAAAAATGTGTAAAATCCAGAAAGGCAGGACAGGCCATGGAGAACTGGGAGCCTTGTTATGCTGATGGGCGGGATGTAAATTGCCAACAGCCACTCTGGAGAAGTGTATGGTGTTTCCTGAAACATCTAAAAAACAAAGCAACAGACCCTAGGGCACTTCCACTTATGGTCCTATAGCTTAGGGAAATTAAAATCAAAAAGACACAGCCACCCCAAAGTTTGGGACGGCTCTGTTTACAAGAACCTCGTTTATGGTACAAGTTCAATATCACAGAAAGCGAAAAATGGATAAAGAAGTTTTGGTACTTACGTACAATGCAATATCACTCAGCAATGAAATCTATGTCATCAGGCCCGTAGCAGCATAATGAGTGGATTCAGGTACGATGATTCTAAGTGAAATAAGTCACACAGAAAAAGAAACATCATAAGATATCACCAATACATGGAATGTAAACTTGGCTATAAAGGAACTGAATTACAAAACAGAACAGGGTCTCAAATGTAGAAAACCAACTTATGCTTGCTTAAGGGGAAAGGTGAGTTGGGGTGCTGCATGAAACCAGAGATTGAAATTAGCACAGATACCGTTCCATAAGCCAAATATGCAATAGACAAGAGCTACTCCTTGCTGAACGAAGTGGACTCAACACCCCATATTAAACGCCTAAGAATATACCTGACTAGAAATAATCTTAAAACCTACGGATTTATATGTCTCCGAAAGAGAATCAAGCGTGTGTACAGCGGCATAAACGCAGCAGTGATAGGATTGGTGAGGTTCGGTGAGCAAATGCAGACCCTTTGAAGTCGTATTGCATGGTACCCATTCCATGGGTCTCAACTCTCCAGCTTTAAGGGATTCTTCCTTCAGCTGAAACATGCATGTGGAACACAGAGTATGATCCACCGTGTGATCAGGAAACGTGTTCAAAAGTGTCTCAGTTTTCGTCCCCTCGTACTCGGGTGCAACATTCAAGACGCTTTACTAACACTCTCCCCACTTGGAGAGTCAGTGTCTTTAAACTACTGTTTGGCCCAGTTTGCAATTTCTGCGGAAAATGTACAGGAATAGGGAGAACCAATGAGAAACTAGCTGGAGGTGTCTGGACGGGCAAATTTAACTCTCATTTCCCACCAGAAAGAGGAATTAACCAAAGGCTCAGCATGCCGTGCCGGAACCACACTAGGGCCTGAAGCAATCCTGCGGTGTTGCGGCCAGCTCACAAGAAAGCGAGTTGAAGAAAGGAACTCAGGGGCACTGTAATTCACAAACCTGCAGAGTTATAAATGACAGCTATCTTCCAAAAATATATTGAAGTAAGGCTGCCAAGAGGACTTGAAAGCGGGGCAGAATTGCAGGAAACCGATTTCAGGAGGTAGACTGGAATTGCATGTAAAGCATAGGAAAAGAGGCAGAACGTCCACAATGATGCACTTGGCCAAAAAGGGCGTATGCGTTTTTTCCTGAATATATTCAGGAAAAAACGCATACGCCCTTTTTGGCCAACCAAGCAAGCTTGCAAAGGAAATCTGCACTACAATGAAGTCTCACTGCCCCCCGGTCAAAAGGGCCATCTGAAAAAAGTGTAAAATCCAGAAAGGCAGGACAGGCCATGGAGAACTGGGAGCCTTGTTATGCTGGTGGGCGGGATGTAAATTGCCAACAGCCACTCTGGAGAAGTGTATGGTGTTTCCTGAAACATCTAAAAAACAAAGCAACAGAGCCTAGGGCACTTCCACTTATGGTCCTATAGCTTAGGGAAATTAAAATCAAAAAGACACAGTCACCCCAAAGTTTGGGACGGCTCTGTTTACAAGAACCTCGTTTACGGTACAAGTTCAATATCACAAAAAGCGAGAAATGGATAAAGAAGTTGTGGTACTTATGTACAATGCAATATCACTCAGCAATGAAATCTATGTCATCAGGCCCGTAGCAGAATAATGAGTGGATTCAGGTATGATGATTCTAAGTGAAATAAGTCACACAGAAAAAGAAACATCATAAGATATCAGTACTACACGGAATGTAAACTTGGCTACACAGGAACTGAATTACAAAACAGAACAGGGTCTCAAATGTAGAAAACCAACTTATGCTTGCTTGAGGGGAAAGGTGAGTTGGGGTGCTGCATGAAACCAGAGATTGAAATTAGCACAGATACCGTTCCATAAGCCAAATATGTAATAGACAAGAGCTACTCCTTGCTCAACGAAGTGGACTCAACACCCCATATTAAACGCCTAAGAATATACCTGACTAGTAAGAATATTAAAACCTACGGATTTATATGTTTCCGAAAGAGAATCAAGCGTGTGTACAGCGGCATAAACGCAGCAGTGATAGGATTGGTGAGGTTCGGTGAGCAAATGCAGACCCTTTGAAGTCATATTGCCTGGTACCCATTCCATGGGTCTCAACTCTCCAAGTTTAAGGGATTCTTCCTTCAGCTAAAACATGCATGTGGAACACAGAGTATGATCCACCGTGTGATCAGGAAACGTGTTCAAATGTGTCTCAGTTTTCGTCCCCTGGTACTCGGGTGCAACACTCCAGACGCTTTACTAACACTCTCTCCACTTGGAGAGTCAGTGCCTTTAACCTCCCTTATGGCCCAGTTTGCAATTTCTGCGGAAAATGTACAGGAATAGGGAGAACCAATGATAAACTAGCTGGAGGTGTCTGGACGGGCAAATTTAACTCTCATTTCCCACCAGGAAGAGGAATTAACCAAAGGCTCAGTGTGCTGTGCCGGATCCACACTAGGGCCTGAAGCAATCCTGCGGTGTTGCGGCCAGCTCACAAGAAAGCGAGTTGAAGAAAGGAGCTCCGGGCACTGTAATTCACAAACCTGCAGAGTTATAAATGACAGCTATCGTCCAAAAATATATTGAAGTAAGGCTGCCAAGAGGACTTGAAAGCGGGGCAGAATTGCAGGAAACCGATTTCAGGAGGTAGACTGGAATTGCATGTAAAGCATAGGAAAAGAGGCAGAACGTCCAAAATGATGCACTTGGCCAAAAAGGGCGTATGTGTTCTTTCCTGAATATATTCAGGAAAAAACGCATACGCACTTTTTGGCCAACCAAGCAGGCTTGCAAAGAAATCTACATTACAATGAAGTCTCACTGCCCCCCGGTCAAAAGGGCCATCTGAAAAAAGTGTAATATCCAGAAAGGCAGGACAGGCCATGGAGAACTGGGAGCCTTGTTATGCTGATGGGCGGGATGTAAATTGCCAACAGCCACTCTGGAGAAGTGTATGGTGTTTCCTGAAACATCTAAAAAACAAAGCAAGAGAGCCTAGGGCACTTCCACTTATGGTCCTATAGCTTAGGGAAATTAAAATCAAAAAGACACAGCCTCCCCAAACTTTGGGACGGCTCTGTTTACAAGAACCTCGTTTACGGTACAAGTTCAATATCACAGAAAGCGAAAAATGGATACAGAAGTTGTGGTACTTACGTACAATGCAATATCACTCAGCAATGAAATCTATGTCATCAGGCCCGTAGCAGCATAATGAGTGGATTCAGGTATGATGATTCTAAGTGAAATAAGTCACACAGAAAAAGAAACATCATAAGATATCACTACTACACGGAATGTAAACTTGGCTACACAGGAGCTGAATTACAAAACAGAACAGGGTCTCAAATGTAGAAAACCAACTTATGCTTGCTTGAGGGGAAAGGTGAGTTGGGATGCTGCATGAAACCAGAGATTGAAATTAGCACAGATACCGTTCCATAAGCCAAATATGTAATAGACAAGAGCTACTCCTTGCTCAACGAAGTGGACTCAACACCCCATATTAAACGCCTAAGAATATACCTGACTAGTAAGAATATTAAAACCTACGGATTTATATGTCTCCGAAAGAGAATCAAGCGTGTGTACAGCGGCATAAACGCAGCAGTGATAGGATTGGTGAGGTTCGGTGAGCAAATGCAGACCCTTTGAAGTCATATTGCATGGTACCCATTCCATGGGTCTCAACTCTCCAAGGTTAAGGGATTCTTCCTTCAGCTAAAACATGCATGTGGAACACAGAGTATGATCCACCGTGTGATCAGGAAACGTGTTCAAATGTGTCTCAGTTTCCGTCCCCTGGTACTCGGGTGCAACACTCCAGACACTTTACTAACACTCTCTCCACTTGGAGAGTCAGTGCCTTTAACCTCCTGTATGGCCCAGTTTGCAATTTCTGCGGAAAATGTACAGGAATAGGGAGAACCAATGATAAACTAGCTGGAGGTGTCTGGACGGGCAAATTTAACTCTCATTTCCCACCAGGAAGAGGAATTAACCAAAGGCTCAGCGTGCCGTTCCGGATCCACACTAGGGCCTGAAGCAATCCTGCGGTGTTGCGGCCAGCTCACAAGAAAGCGAGTTGAAGAAAGGAGCTCAGGGGCACTGTAATTCACAAACCTGCAGAGTTATAAATGACAGCTATCGTCCAAAAATATATTGAAGTAAGGCTGCCAAGAGGACTTGAAAGTGGTGCAGAATTGCACGAAACCGATTTCAGGAGGTAGACTGGAATTGCATGTAAAGCATAGGAAAAGAGGCAGAACGTCCACAACGATGCACTTGGCCAAAAAGGGCGTATGCGTTTTTTCCTGAATATATTCAGGAAAAAACGCATACGCCCTTTTTGGCCAACCAAGCAAGCTTGCAAAGGAAATCTGCACTACAATGAAGTCTCACTGCCCCCCGGTCAAAAGGGACATATGAAAAAAGTGTAAAATCCAGAAAGGCAGGACAGGCCATGAAGAACTGGGAGCCTTGTTATGCTGATGGGCAGGATGTAAATTGCCAACAGCCACTCTGGAGAAGTGTATGGTGTTTCCTGAAACATCTAAAAAACTAAGCAACAGAGCCTAGGGCACTTCCACTTATGGTCCTATAGCTTAGGGCAATTAAAATCAAAGAGACACAGCCACCCCAAAGTTTGGGACGGCTCTGTTTACAAGAATCTTGTTTACGGTACAAGTTCAATATCACAAAAGCGAAAAATGGATAAAGAAGTTGTGGTACTTACGTACAATGCAATATCACTCAGCAATGAAATCTATGTCATCAGGCCCGTAGCAGCATAATGAGTGGATTCAGGTACGATGATTCTAAGTGAAATAAGTCACACAGAAAGAGAAACATCATAAGATATCACTACTACACGGAATGTAAACTTGGCTACACAGGAATTGAATTACAAAACAGAACAGGGTCTCAAATGTAGAAAACCAACTTATGCTTGCTTAAGGGGAAAGGTGAGTTGGGGTGCTGCATGAAACCAGAGATTGAAATTAGCACAGATACCGTTCCATAAGCCAAATATGCAATAGACAAGAGCTACTCTTTGCTGAACGAAGTGGACTCAACACCCCATATTAAACGCCTAAGAATATACCTGACTAGAAATAATCTTAAAACCTTTGGATTTATATGTCTCCGAAAGAGAATCAAGCGTGTGTACAGCGGTATAAACGCAGCAGTGATAGGATTGGTGAGGTTCGGTGAGCAAATGCAGACCCTATGAAATCATATTGCATGGTACCCATTCCATGGGTCTCAACTCTCCAGGTTTAAGGGATTCTTCCTTCAGCTAAAACATGCATGTGGAACACAGAGTATGATCCACCGTGTGATCAGGAAACGTGTTCAAATGTGTCTCAGTTTTCGTCCCCTGGTACTCGGGTGCAACACTCCAGACGCTTTACTAACACTCTCCCCACTTGGAGAGTCAGTGCCTTTAACCTCCTGGATGGCCCAGTTTGCAATTTCTGTGGAAAATGTACAGGAATAGGGAGAACCAATGAGAAACTAGCTGGAGGTGTCTGGACGGGCAAATTTAATTCTCATTTCCCACCAGAAAGAGGAATTAACCAAAGGCTCAGCATGCCGTGCCAGAACCACACTAGGGCCTGAAGCAATCCTGCGGTGTTGCGGCCAGCTCACAAGAAAGCGAGTTGAAGAAAGGAGCTCAGGGGCACTGTAATTCACAAACCTGCAGAGTTATTAATGACAGCTATCGTCCAAAAATATATTGAAGTAAGGCTGCCAAGAGGACTTGAAAGCGGGGCAGAATTGCAGGAAACCGATTTCAGGAGGTAGACGGGAATTGCATGTAAAGCATAGGAAAAGAGGCAGAACGTCCACAATGATGCACTTGGCCAAAAAGGGCGTATGTGTTCTTTCCTGAATATATTCAGGAAAAAACGCATACGCCCTTTTTGTCCAACCAAGCAGGCTTGCAAAGGAAATCTACACTACAATGAAGTCTCACTGCCCCCCGGTCAAAAGGGCCATCTGAAAAAAGTGTAATATCCAGAAAGGCAGGACAGGCCATGGAGAACTGGGAGCCTTGTTATGCTGATGGGCGGGATGTAAATTGCCAACAGCCACTCTGGAGAAGTGTATGGTGTTTCCTGAAACATCTAAAAAACAAAGCAACAGAGCCTAGGGCACTTCCACTTATGGTCCTATAGCTTAGGGAAATTAAAATCAAAAAGACACAGCCTCCCCAAACTTTGGGAAGGCTCTGTTTACAAGAACCTCGTTTACGGTACAAGTTCAATATCACAGAAAGCGAAAAATGGATACAGAAGTTGTGGTACTTACGTACAATGCAATATCACTCAGCAATGAAATCTATGTCATCAGGCCCGTAGCAGCATAATGAGTGGATTCAGGTATGATGATTCTAAGTGAAATAAGTCACACAGAAAAAGAAACATCATAAGATATCACTACTACACGGAATGTAAACTTGGCTACACAGGAACTGAATTACAAAACAGAACAGGGTCTCAAATGTAGAAAACCAACTTATGCTTGCTTGAGGGGAAAGGTGAGTTGGGGTGCTGCATGAAACCAGAGATTGAAATTAGCACAGATACCGTTCCATAAGCCAAATATGTAATAGACAAGAGCTACTCCTTGCTCAACGAAGTGGACTCAACACCCCATATTAAACGCCTAAGAATATACCTGACTAGTAAGAATATTAAAACCTACGGATTTATATGTCTCCGAAAGAGAATCAAGCGTGTGTACAGCGGCATAAACGCAGCAGTGATAGGATTGGTGAGGTTCGGTGAGCAAATGCAGACCCTTTGAAGTCATATTGCATGGTACCCATTCCATGGGTCTCAACTCTCCAAGGTTAAGGGATTCTTCCTTCAGCTAAAACATGCATGTGGAACACAGAGTATGATCCACCGTGTGATCAGGAAACGTGTTCAAATGTGTCTCAGTTTTCGTCCCCTGGTACTCGGGTGCAACACTCCAGACACTTTACTAACACTCTCTCCACTTGGAGAGTCAGTGCCTTTAACCTCCTGTATGGCCCAGTTTGCAATTTCTGCGGAAAATGTACAGGAATAGGGAGAACCAATGATAAACTAGCTGGAGGTGTCTGGACGGGCAAATTTAACTCTCATTTCCCACCAGGAAGAGGAATTAACCAAAGGCTCAGCGTGCCGTGCCGGATCCACACTAGGGCCTGAAGCAATCCTGCGGTGTTGCGGCCAGCTCACAAGAAAGCGAGTTGAAGAAAGGAGCTCAGGGGCACTGTAATTCACAAACTTGCAGAGTTATAAATGACAGCTATCGTCCAAAAATATATTGAAGTAAGGCTGCCAAGAGGACTTGAAAGTGGTGCAGAATTGCACGAAACCGATTTCAGGAGGTAGACTGGAATTGCATGTAAAGCATAGGAAAAGAGGCAGAACGTCCACAACGATGCACTTGGCCAAAAAGGGCGTATGCGTTTTTTCCTGAATATATTCAGGAAAAAACGCATACGCACTTTTTGGTCAGCCAAGAAAGCTTGCAAAGGAAATCTGCACTACAATGAAGTCTCACTGCCGCCCAGTCAAAAGGGCCATCTGAAAAATGTGTAAAATCCAGAAAGGCAGGACAGGCCATGGAGAACTGGGAGCCTTGTTATGCTGATGGGCGGGATGTAAATTGCCAACAGCCACTCTGGAGAAGTGTATGGTGTTTCCTGAAACATCTAAAAAACAAAGCAACAGACCCTAGGGCACTTCCACTTATGGTCCTATAGCTTAGGGAAATTAAAATCAAAAAGACACAGCCACCCCAAAGTCTGGGACGGCTCTGTTTACAAGAACCTCGTTTATGGTACAAGTTCAATATCACAGAAAGCGAAAAATGGATAAAGAAGTTTTGGTACTTACGTACAATGCAATATCACTCAGCAATGAAATCTATGTCATCAGGCCCGTAGCAGCATAATGAGTGGATTCAGGTACGATGATTCTAAGTGAAATAAGTCACACAGAAAAAGAAACATCATAAGATATCACCAATACATGGAATGTAAACTTGGCTATAAAGGAACTGAATTACAAAACAGAACAGGGTCTCAAATGTAGAAAACCAACTTATGCTTGCTTAAGGGGAAAGGTGAGTTGGGGTGCTGCATGAAACCAGAGATTGAAATTAGCACAGATACCGTTCCATAAGCCAAATATGCAATAGACAAGAGCTACTCCTTGCTGAACGAAGTGGACTCAACACCCCATATTAAACGCCTAAGAATATACCTGACTAGAAATAATCTTAAAACCTACGGATTTATATGTCTCCGAAAGAGAATCAAGCGTGTGTACAGCGGCATAAACGCAGCAGTGATAGGATTGGTGAGGTTCGGTGAGCAAATGCAGACCCTTTGAAGTCATATTGCATGGTACCCATTCCATGGGTCTCAACTCTCCAGCTTTAAGGGATTCTTCCTTCAGCTGAAACATGCATGTGGAACACAGAATATGATCCACCGTGTGATCAGGAAACGTGTTCAAAAGTGTCTCAGTTTTCGTCCCCTCGTACTCGGGTGCAACATTCAAGACGCTTTACTAACACTCTCCCCACTTGGAGAGTCAGTGTCTTTAAACTACTGTTTGGCCCAGTTTGCAATTTCTGCGGAAAATGTACAGGAATAGGGAGAACCAATGAGAAACTAGCTGGAGGTGTCTGGATGGGCAAATTTAACTCTCATTTCCCACCAGAAAGAGGAATTAACCAAAGGCTCAGCATGCCGTGCCGGAACCACACTAGGGCCTGAAGCAATCCTGCGGTGTTGCGGCCAGCTCACAAGAAAGCGAGTTGAAGAAAGGAACTCAGGGGCACTGTAATTCACAAACCTGCAGAGTTATAAATGACAGCTATCTTCCAAAAATATATTGAAGTAAGGCTGCCAAGAGGACTTGAAAGCGGGGCAGAATTGCAGGAAACCGATTTCAGGAGGTAGACTGGAATTGCATGTAAAGCATAGGAAAAGAGGCAGAACGTCCACAATGATGCACTTGGCCAAAAAGGGCGTATGCGTTTTTTCCTGAATATATTCAGGAAAAAACGCATACGCCCTTTTTGGCCAACCAAGCAAGCTTGCAAAGGAAATCTGCACTACAATGAAGTCTCACTGCCCCCCGGTCAAAAGGGCCATCTGAAAAAAGTGTAAAATCCAGAAAGGCAGGACAGGCCATGGAGAACTGGGAGCCTTGTTATGCTGGTGGGCGGGATGTAAATTGCCAACAGCCACTCTGGAGAAGTGTATGGTGTTTCCTGAAACATCTAAAAAACAAAGCAACAGAGCCTAGGGCACTTCCACTTATGGTCCTATAGCTTAGGGAAATTAAAATCAAAAAGACACAGTCACCCCAAAGTTTGGGACGGCTCTGTTTACAAGAACCTCGTTTACGGTACAAGTTCAATATCACAAAAAGCGAGAAATGGATAAAGAAGTTGTGGTACTTACGTACAATGCAATATCACTCAGCAATGAAATCTATGTCATCAGGCCCGTAGCAGAATAATGAGTGGATTCAGGTATGATGATTCTAAGTGAAATAAGTCACACAGAAAAAGAAACATCATAAGATATCAGTACTACACGGAATGTAAACTTGGCTACACAGGAACTGAATTACAAAACAGAACAGGGTCTCAAATGTAGAAAACCAACTTATACTTGCTTGAGGGGAAAGGTGAGTTGGGGTGCTGCATGAAACCAGAGATTGAAATTAGCACAGATACTGTTCCATAAGCCAAATATGTAATAGACAAGAGCTACTCCTTGCTCAACGAAGTGGACTCAACACCCCATATTAAACGCCTAAGAATATACCTGACTAGTAAGAATCTTAAAACCTATGGATTTATATGTCTCCGAAAGAGAATCAAGCGTGTGTACAGCGGCATAAACGCAGCAGTGATAGGATTGGTGAGGTTCGGTGAGCAAATGCAGACCCTTTGAAGTCATATTGCATGGTACCCATTCCATGGGTCTCAACTCTCCAGGTTTAAGGGATTCTTCCTTCAGCTGAAACATGCATGTGGAACACAGAATATGATCCACCGTGTGATCAGGAAACGTGTTCAAATGTGTCTCAGTTTTTGTCCCCTCGTACTCGGGTGCAACATTCAAGACACTTTACTAACACTCTGCCCACTTGGAGAGTCAGTGTCTTTAAACTCCTGTTTGGCCCAGTTTGCAATTTCTGCGGAAAATGTACAGGAATAGGGAGAACCAATGAGAAACTAGCTGGAGGTGTCTGGACGGGCAAATTTAACTCTCATTTCCGACCAGAAAGAGGAATTAACCAAAGGCTCAGCATGCCATGCCAGAACCACACTAGGGCCTGAAGCAATCCTGCGGTGTTGCGGCCAGCTCACAAGAAAGCGAGTTGAAGAAAGGAGCTCAGGGGCACTGTAATTCACAAACCTGCAGAGTTATAAATGACAGCTATCGTCCAAAAATATATTGAAGTAAGGCTGCCAAGAGGACTTGAAAGCGGGGCAGAATTGCAGGAAACCGATTTCAGGAGGTAGACGGGAATTGCATGTAAAGCATAGGAAAAGAGGCAGAACGTCCACAATGATGCACTTGGCCAAAAAGGGCGTATGTGTTCTTTCCTGAATATATTCAGGAAAAAACGCATACGCCCTTTTTCGCCAACCAAGCAGGCTTGCAAAGGAAATCTACACTACAATGAAGTCTCACTGCCCCCCGGTCAAAAGGGCCATCTGAAGAAAGTGTAATATCCAGAAAGGCAGGACTTGGCATGGAGAACTGGGAGCCTTGTTATGCTGATGGGCGGGATGTAAATTGCCAACAGCCACTCTGGAGAAGTGTATGGTGTTTCCTGAAACATCTAAAAAACAAAGCAACAGAGCCTAGGGCACTTCCACTTATGGTCCTATAGCTTAGGGAAATTAAAATCAAAAAGACACAGCCTCCCCAAACTTTGGGAAGGCTCTGTTTACAAGAACCTCGTTTACAGTACAAGTTCAATATCACAGAAAGCGAAAAATGGATATAGAAGTTGTGGTACTTACGTACAATGCAATATCACTCAGCAATGAAATCTATGTCATCAGGCCCGTAGAAGCATAATGAGTGGATTCAGGTATGATGATTCTAAGTGAAATAAGTCACACAGAAAAAGAAACATCATAAGATATCAGTACTACACGGAATGTAAACTTGGCTACACAGGAACTGAATTACAAAACAGAACAGGGTGTCAAATGTAGAAAACCAACTTATGCTTGCTTAAGGGGAAAGGTGAGTTGGGGTGCTGCATGAAACCAGAGATTGAAATTAGCACAGATACCGTTCCATAAGCCAAATATGTAATAGACAAGAGCTACTCCTTGCTCAACGAAGTGGACTCAACACCCCATATTAAACGCTTAAGAATACACCTGACTAGAAACAATCTTAAAAACTACGGATTTATATGTCTCCGAAAGAGAATCAAGCATGTGTACAGCGGCATAAACGCAGCAGTGATAGGATTTGTGAGGTTCAGTGAGCAAATGCAGACCCTTTGAAGTCATATTGCATGGTACCCTTCCATGGGTCTCAACTCTAAAAGTTTAAGGGATTCTTCCTTCAGCTAAAACATGCATGTGGAACACAGAGTATGATCCACCGTGTGATCCGGAAACGTGTTCAAATGTGTCTCAGTTTTCGTCCCCTGGTACTCGGGTGCAACACTCCAGACGCTTTACTAACACTCTCCCCACTTGGAGAGTCAGTGCCTTTAACCTCCTGTATGGCCCAGTTTGCAATTTCTGCGAAAAATGTACAGGAATAGGGAGAACCAATGAGAAACTAGCTGGAGGTGTCTGGACGGGCAAATTTAACTCTCATTTCCGACCAGAAAGAGGAATTAACCAAAGGCTCAGCATGCCGTGCCGGAACCACACTAGGGCCTGAAGCAATCCTGCGGTGTTGCGGCCAGCTCACAAGAAAGCGAGTTGAAGAAAGGAGCTCAGGGGCACTGTAATTCACAAACCTGCAGAGTTATAAATGACAGCTATCGTCCAAAAATATATTGAAGTAAGGCTGCCAAGAGGACTTGAAAGCGGGGCAGAATTGCAGGAAACCGATTTCAGGAGGTAGACTGGAATTGCATGTAAAGCATAGGAAAAGAGGCAGAACGTCCACAATGATGCACTTGGCCAAAAAGGGCGTATGCGTTTTTTCCTGAATATATTCAGGAAAAAACGCATACGCCCTTTTTGGCCAACCAAGCAAGCTTGCAAAGGAAATCTGCACTACAATGAAGTCTCACTGCCCCCCGGTCAAAAGGGCCATCTGAAAAAAGTGTAATATCCAGAAAGGCAGGACAGGCCATGGAGAACTGGGAGCCTTGTTATGCTGATGGGCGGGATGTAAATTGCCAACAGCCACTCTGGAGAAGTGTATGGTGTTTCCTGAAACATCTAAAAAACAAAGCAACAGAGCCTAGGGCACTTCCACTTATGGTCCTATAGCTTAGGGAAATTAAAATCAAAAAGACACAGCCTCCCCAAACTTTGGGAAGGCTCTGTTTACAAGAACCTCGTTTACGGTACAAGTTCAATATCACAGAAAGCGAAAAATGGATACAGAAGTTGTGGTACTTACGTACAATGCAATATCACTCAGCAATGAAATCTATGTCATCAGGCCCGTAGCAGCATAATGAGTGGATTCAGGTATGATGATTCTAAGTGAAATAAGTCACACAGAAAAAGAAACATCATAAGATATCACTACTACACGGAATGTAAACTTGGCTACACAGGAACTGAATTACAAAACAGAACAGGGTCTCAAATGTAGAAAACCAACTTATGCTTGCTTGAGGGGAAAGGTGAGTTGGGGTGCTGCATGAAACCAGAGATTGAAATTAGCACAGATACCGTTCCATAAGCCAAATATGTAATAGACAAGAGCTACTCCTTGCTCAACGAAGTGGACTCAACACCCCATATTAAACGCCTAAGAATATACCTGACTAGTAAGAATATTAAAACCTACGGATTTATATGTCTCCGAAAGAGAATCAAGCGTGTGTACAGCGGCATAAACGCAGCAGTGATAGGATTGGTGAGGTTCGGTGAGCAAATGCAGACCCTTTGAAGTCATATTGCATGGTACCCATTCCATGGGTCTCAACTCTCCAAGGTTAAGGGATTCTTCCTTCAGCTAAAACATGCATGTGGAACACAGAGTATGATCCACCGTGTGATCAGGAAACGTGTTCAAATGTGTCTCAGTTTTCGTCCCCTGGTACTCGGGTGCAACACTCCAGACACTTTACTAACACTCTCTCCACTTGGAGAGTCAGTGCCTTTAACCTCCTGTATGGCCCAGTTTGCAATTTCTGCGGAAAATGTACAGGAATAGGGAGAACCAATGATAAACTAGCTGGAGGTGTCTGGACGGGCAAATTTAACTCTCATTTCCCACCAGGAAGAGGAATTAACCAAAGGCTCAGCGTGCCGTGCCGGATCCACACTAGGGCCTGAAGCAATCCTGCGGTGTTGCGGCCAGCTCACAAGAAAGCGAGTTGAAGAAAGGAGCTCAGGGGCACTGTAATTCACAAACTTGCAGAGTTATAAATGACAGCTATCGTCCAAAAATATATTGAAGTAAGGCTGCCAAGAGGACTTGAAAGTGGTGCAGAATTGCACGAAACCGATTTCAGGAGGTAGACTGGAATTGCATGTAAAGCATAGGAAAAGAGGCAGAACGTCCACAACGATGCACTTGGCCAAAAAGGGCGTATGCGTTTTTTCCTGAATATATTCAGGAAAAAACGCATACGCACTTTTTGGTCAGCCAAGAAAGCTTGCAAAGGAAATCTGCACTACAATGAAGTCTCACTGCCGCCCAGTCAAAAGGGCCATCTGAAAAATGTGTAAAATCCAGAAAGGCAGGACAGGCCATGGAGAACTGGGAGCCTTGTTATGCTGATGGGCGGGATGTAAATTGCCAACAGCCACTCTGGAGAAGTGTATGGTGTTTCCTGAAACATCTAAAAAACAAAGCAACAGACCCTAGGGCACTTCCACTTATGGTCCTATAGCTTAGGGAAATTAAAATCAAAAAGACACAGCCACCCCAAAGTTTGGGACGGCTCTGTTTACAAGAACCTCGTTTATGGTACAAGTTCAATATCACAGAAAGCGAAAAATGGATAAAGAAGTTTTGGTACTTACGTACAATGCAATATCACTCAGCAATGAAATCTATGTCATCAGGCCCGTAGCAGCATAATGAGTGGATTCAGGTACGATGATTCTAAGTGAAATAAGTCACACAGAAAAAGAAACATCATAAGATATCACCAATACATGGAATGTAAACTTGGCTATAAAGGAACTGAATTACAAAACAGAACAGGGTCTCAAATGTAGAAAACCAACTTATGCTTGCTTAAGGGGAAAGGTGAGTTGGGGTGCTGCATGAAACCAGAGATTGAAATTAGCACAGATACCGTTCCATAAGCCAAATATGCAATAGACAAGAGCTACTCCTTGCTGAACGAAGTGGACTCAACACCCCATATTAAACGCCTAAGAATATACCTGACTAGAAATAATCTTAAAACCTACGGATTTATATGTCTCCGAAAGAGAATCAAGCGTGTGTACAGCGGCATAAACGCAGCAGTGATAGGATTGGTGAGGTTCGGTGAGCAAATGCAGACCCTTTGAAGTCATATTGCATGGTACCCATTCCATGGGTCTCAACTCTCCAGCTTTAAGGGATTCTTCCTTCAGCTGAAACATGCATGTGGAACACAGAATATGATCCACCGTGTGATCAGGAAACGTGTTCAAAAGTGTCTCAGTTTTCGTCCCCTCGTACTCGGGTGCAACATTCAAGACGCTTTACTAACACTCTCCCCACTTGGAGAGTCAGTGTCTTTAAACTACTGTTTGGCCCAGTTTGCAATTTCTGCGGAAAATGTACAGGAATAGGGAGAACCAATGAGAAACTAGCTGGAGGTGTCTGGATGGGCAAATTTAACTCTCATTTCCCACCAGAAAGAGGAATTAACCAAAGGCTCAGCATGCCGTGCCGGAACCACACTAGGGCCTGAAGCAATCCTGCGGTGTTGCGGCCAGCTCACAAGAAAGCGAGTTGAAGAAAGGAACTCAGGGGCACTGTAATTCACAAACCTGCAGAGTTATAAATGACAGCTATCTTCCAAAAATATATTGAAGTAAGGCTGCCAAGAGGACTTGAAAGCGGGGCAGAATTGCAGGAAACCGATTTCAGGAGGTAGACTGGAATTGCATGTAAAGCATAGGAAAAGAGGCAGAACGTCCACAATGATGCACTTGGCCAAAAAGGGCGTATGCGTTTTTTCCTGAATATATTCAGGAAAAAACGCATACGCCCTTTTTGGCCAACCAAGCAAGCTTGCAAAGGAAATCTGCACTACAATGAAGTCTCACTGCCCCCCGGTCAAAAGGGCCATCTGAAAAAAGTGTAAAATCCAGAAAGGCAGGACAGGCCATGGAGAACTGGGAGCCTTGTTATGCTGGTGGGCGGGATGTAAATTGCCAACAGCCACTCTGGAGAAGTGTATGGTGTTTCCTGAAACATCTAAAAAACAAAGCAACAGAGCCTAGGGCACTTCCACTTATGGTCCTATAGCTTAGGGAAATTAAAATCAAAAAGACACAGTCACCCCAAAGTTTGGGACGGCTCTGTTTACAAGAACCTCGTTTACGGTACAAGTTCAATATCACAAAAAGCGAGAAATGGATAAAGAAGTTGTGGTACTTACGTACAATGCAATATCACTCAGCAATGAAATCTATGTCATCAGGCCCGTAGCAGAATAATGAGTGGATTCAGGTATGATGATTCTAAGTGAAATAAGTCACACAGAAAAAGAAACATCATAAGATATCAGTACTACACGGAATGTAAACTTGGCTACACAGGAACTGAATTACAAAACAGAACAGGGTCTCAAATGTAGAAAACCAACTTATACTTGCTTGAGGGGAAAGGTGAGTTGGGGTGCTGCATGAAACCAGAGATTGAAATTAGCACAGATACTGTTCCATAAGCCAAATATGTAATAGACAAGAGCTACTCCTTGCTCAACGAAGTGGACTCAACACCCCATATTAAACGCCTAAGAATATACCTGACTAGTAAGAATCTTAAAACCTATGGATTTATATGTCTCCGAAAGAGAATCAAGCGTGTGTACAGCGGCATAAACGCAGCAGTGATAGGATTGGTGAGGTTCGGTGAGCAAATGCAGACCCTTTGAAGTCATATTGCATGGTACCCATTCCATGGGTCTCAACTCTCCAGGTTTAAGGGATTCTTCCTTCAGCTGAAACATGCATGTGGAACACAGAATATGATCCACCGTGTGATCAGGAAACGTGTTCAAATGTGTCTCAGTTTTTGTCCCCTCGTACTCGGGTGCAACATTCAAGACACTTTACTAACACTCTGCCCACTTGGAGAGTCAGTGTCTTTAAACTCCTGTTTGGCCCAGTTTGCAATTTCTGCGGAAAATGTACAGGAATAGGGAGAACCAATGAGAAACTAGCTGGAGGTGTCTGGACGGGCAAATTTAACTCTCATTTCCGACCAGAAAGAGGAATTAACCAAAGGCTCAGCATGCCATGCCAGAACCACACTAGGGCCTGAAGCAATCCTGCGGTGTTGCGGCCAGCTCACAAGAAAGCGAGTTGAAGAAAGGAGCTCAGGGGCACTGTAATTCACAAACCTGCAGAGTTATAAATGACAGCTATCGTCCAAAAATATATTGAAGTAAGGCTGCCAAGAGGACTTGAAAGCGGGGCAGAATTGCAGGAAACCGATTTCAGGAGGTAGACGGGAATTGCATGTAAAGCATAGGAAAAGAGGCAGAACGTCCACAATGATGCACTTGGCCAAAAAGGGCGTATGTGTTCTTTCCTGAATATATTCAGGAAAAAACGCATACGCCCTTTTTCGCCAACCAAGCAGGCTTGCAAAGGAAATCTACACTACAATGAAGTCTCACTGCCCCCCGGTCAAAAGGGCCATCTGAAAAAATTGTAATATCCAGAAAGGCAGGACAGGCCATGGAGAACTGGGAGCCTTGTTATGCTGATGGGCGGGATGTAAATTGCCAACAGCCACTCTGGAGAAGTGTATGGTGTTTCCTGAAACATCTAAAAAACAAAGCAACAGAGCCTAGGGCACTTCCACTTATGGTCCTATAGCTTAGGGAAATTAAAATCAAAAAGACACAGCCTCCCCAAACTTTGGGAAGGCTCTGTTTACAAGAACCTCGTTTACGGTACAAGTTCAATATCACAGAAAGCGAAAAATGGATACAGAAGTTGTGGTACTTACGTACAATGCAATATCACTCAGCAATGAAATCTATGTCATCAGGCCCGTAGCAGCATAATGAGTGGATTCAGGTATGATGATTCTAAGTGAAATAAGTCACACAGAAAAAGAAACATCATAAGATATCACTACTACACGGAATGTAAACTTGGCTACACAGGAACTGAATTACAAAACAGAACAGGGTCTCAAATGTAGAAAACCAACTTATGCTTGCTTGAGGGGAAAGGTGAGTTGGGGTGCTGCATGAAACCAGAGATTGAAATTAGCACAGATACCGTTCCATAAGCCAAATATGTAATAGACAAGAGCTACTCCTTGCTCAACGAAGTGGACTCAACACCCCATATTAAACGCCTAAGAATATACCTGACTAGTAAGAATATTAAAACCTACGGATTTATATGTCTCCGAAAGAGAATCAAGCGTGTGTACAGCGGCATAAACGCAGCAGTGATAGGATTGGTGAGGTTCGGTGAGCAAATGCAGACCCTTTGAAGTCATATTGCATGGTACCCATTCCATGGGTCTCAACTCTCCAAGGTTAAGGGATTCTTCCTTCAGCTAAAACATGCATGTGGAACACAGAGTATGATCCACCGTGTGATCAGGAAACGTGTTCAAATGTGTCTCAGTTTTCGTCCCCTGGTACTCGGGTGCAACACTCCAGACACTTTACTAACACTCTCTCCACTTGGAGAGTCAGTGCCTTTAACCTCCTGTATGGCCCAGTTTGCAATTTCTGCGGAAAATGTACAGGAATAGGGAGAACCAATGATAAACTAGCTGGAGGTGTCTGGACGGGCAAATTTAACTCTCATTTCCCACCAGGAAGAGGAATTAACCAAAGGCTCAGCGTGCCGTGCCGGATCCACACTAGGGCCTGAAGCAATCCTGCGGTGTTGCGGCCAGCTCACAAGAAAGCGAGTTGAAGAAAGGAGCTCAGGGGCACTGTAATTCACAAACTTGCAGAGTTATAAATGACAGCTATCGTCCAAAAATATATTGAAGTAAGGCTGCCAAGAGGACTTGAAAGTGGTGCAGAATTGCACGAAACCGATTTCAGGAGGTAGACTGGAATTGCATGTAAAGCATAGGAAAAGAGGCAGAACGTCCACAACGATGCACTTGGCCAAAAAGGGCGTATGCGTTTTTTCCTGAATATATTCAGGAAAAAACGCATACGCACTTTTTGGTCAGCCAAGAAAGCTTGCAAAGGAAATCTGCACTACAATGAAGTCTCACTGCCGCCCAGTCAAAAGGGCCATCTGAAAAATGTGTAAAATCCAGAAAGGCAGGACAGGCCATGGAGAACTGGGAGCCTTGTTATGCTGATGGGCGGGATGTAAATTGCCAACAGCCACTCTGGAGAAGTGTATGGTGTTTCCTGAAACATCTAAAAAACAAAGCAACAGACCCTAGGGCACTTCCACTTATGGTCCTATAGCTTAGGGAAATTAAAATCAAAAAGACACAGCCACCCCAAAGTTTGGGACGGCTCTGTTTACAAGAACCTCGTTTATGGTACAAGTTCAATATCACAGAAAGCGAAAAATGGATAAAGAAGTTTTGGTACTTACGTACAATGCAATATCACTCAGCAATGAAATCTATGTCATCAGGCCCGTAGCAGCATAATGAGTGGATTCAGGTACGATGATTCTAAGTGAAATAAGTCACACAGAAAAAGAAACATCATAAGATATCACCAATACATGGAATGTAAACTTGGCTATAAAGGAACTGAATTACAAAACAGAACAGGGTCTCAAATGTAGAAAACCAACTTATGCTTGCTTAAGGGGAAAGGTGAGTTGGGGTGCTGCATGAAACCAGAGATTGAAATTAGCACAGATACCGTTCCATAAGCCAAATATGCAATAGACAAGAGCTACTCCTTGCTGAACGAAGTGGACTCAACACCCCATATTAAACGCCTAAGAATATACCTGACTAGAAATAATCTTAAAACCTACGGATTTATATGTCTCCGAAAGAGAATCAAGCGTGTGTACAGCGGCATAAACGCAGCAGTGATAGGATTGGTGAGGTTCGGTGAGCAAATGCAGACCCTTTGAAGTCGTATTGCATGGTACCCATTCCATGGGTCTCAACTCTCCAGCTTTAAGGGATTCTTCCTTCAGCTGAAACATGCATGTGGAACACAGAGTATGATCCACCGTGTGATCAGGAAACGTGTTCAAAAGTGTCTCAGTTTTCGTCCCCTCGTACTCGGGTGCAACATTCAAGACGCTTTACTAACACTCTCCCCACTTGGAGAGTCAGTGTCTTTAAACTACTGTTTGGCCCAGTTTGCAATTTCTGCGGAAAATGTACAGGAATAGGGAGAACCAATGAGAAACTAGCTGGAGGTGTCTGGACGGGCAAATTTAACTCTCATTTCCCACCAGAAAGAGGAATTAACCAAAGGCTCAGCATGCCGTGCCGGAACCACACTAGGGCCTGAAGCAATCCTGCGGTGTTGCGGCCAGCTCACAAGAAAGCGAGTTGAAGAAAGGAACTCAGGGGCACTGTAATTCACAAACCTGCAGAGTTATAAATGACAGCTATCTTCCAAAAATATATTGAAGTAAGGCTGCCAAGAGGACTTGAAAGCGGGGCAGAATTGCAGGAAACCGATTTCAGGAGGTAGACTGGAATTGCATGTAAAGCATAGGAAAAGAGGCAGAACGTCCACAATGATGCACTTGGCCAAAAAGGGCGTATGCGTTTTTTCCTGAATATATTCAGGAAAAAACGCATACGCCCTTTTTGGCCAACCAAGCAAGCTTGCAAAGGAAATCTGCACTACAATGAAGTCTCACTGCCCCCCGGTCAAAAGGGCCATCTGAAAAAAGTGTAAAATCCAGAAAGGCAGGACAGGCCATGGAGAACTGGGAGCCTTGTTATGCTGGTGGGCGGGATGTAAATTGCCAACAGCCACTCTGGAGAAGTGTATGGTGTTTCCTGAAACATCTAAAAAACAAAGCAACAGAGCCTAGGGCACTTCCACTTATGGTCCTATAGCTTAGGGAAATTAAAATCAAAAAGACACAGTCACCCCAAAGTTTGGGACGGCTCTGTTTACAAGAACCTCGTTTACGGTACAAGTTCAATATCACAAAAAGCGAGAAATGGATAAAGAAGTTGTGGTACTTATGTACAATGCAATATCACTCAGCAATGAAATCTATGTCATCAGGCCCGTAGCAGAATAATGAGTGGATTCAGGTATGATGATTCTAAGTGAAATAAGTCACACAGAAAAAGAAACATCATAAGATATCAGTACTACACGGAATGTAAACTTGGCTACACAGGAACTGAATTACAAAACAGAACAGGGTCTCAAATGTAGAAAACCAACTTATGCTTGCTTGAGGGGAAAGGTGAGTTGGGGTGCTGCATGAAACCAGAGATTGAAATTAGCACAGATACCGTTCCATAAGCCAAATATGTAATAGACAAGAGCTACTCCTTGCTCAACGAAGTGGACTCAACACCCCATATTAAACGCCTAAGAATATACCTGACTAGTAAGAATATTAAAACCTACGGATTTATATGTTTCCGAAAGAGAATCAAGCGTGTGTACAGCGGCATAAACGCAGCAGTGATAGGATTGGTGAGGTTCGGTGAGCAAATGCAGACCCTTTGAAGTCATATTGCCTGGTACCCATTCCATGGGTCTCAACTCTCCAAGTTTAAGGGATTCTTCCTTCAGCTAAAACATGCATGTGGAACACAGAGTATGATCCACCGTGTGATCAGGAAACGTGTTCAAATGTGTCTCAGTTTTCGTCCCCTGGTACTCGGGTGCAACACTCCAGACGCTTTACTAACACTCTCTCCACTTGGAGAGTCAGTGCCTTTAACCTCCCTTATGGCCCAGTTTGCAATTTCTGCGGAAAATGTACAGGAATAGGGAGAACCAATGATAAACTAGCTGGAGGTGTCTGGACGGGCAAATTTAACTCTCATTTCCCACCAGGAAGAGGAATTAACCAAAGGCTCAGTGTGCTGTGCCGGATCCACACTAGGGCCTGAAGCAATCCTGCGGTGTTGCGGCCAGCTCACAAGAAAGCGAGTTGAAGAAAGGAGCTCCGGGCACTGTAATTCACAAACCTGCAGAGTTATAAATGACAGCTATCGTCCAAAAATATATTGAAGTAAGGCTGCCAAGAGGACTTGAAAGCGGGGCAGAATTGCAGGAAACCGATTTCAGGAGGTAGACTGGAATTGCATGTAAAGCATAGGAAAAGAGGCAGAACGTCCAAAATGATGCACTTGGCCAAAAAGGGCGTATGTGTTCTTTCCTGAATATATTCAGGAAAAAACGCATACGCACTTTTTGGCCAACCAAGCAGGCTTGCAAAGAAATCTACATTACAATGAAGTCTCACTGCCCCCCGGTCAAAAGGGCCATCTGAAAAAAGTGTAATATCCAGAAAGGCAGGACAGGCCATGGAGAACTGGGAGCCTTGTTATGCTGATGGGCGGGATGTAAATTGCCAACAGCCACTCTGGAGAAGTGTATGGTGTTTCCTGAAACATCTAAAAAACAAAGCAAGAGAGCCTAGGGCACTTCCACTTATGGTCCTATAGCTTAGGGAAATTAAAATCAAAAAGACACAGCCTCCTCAAACTTTGGGACGGCTCTGTTTACAAGAACCTCGTTTACGGTACAAGTTCAATATCACAGAAAGCGAAAAATGGATACAGAAGTTGTGGTACTTACGTACAATGCAATATCACTCAGCAATGAAATCTATGTCATCAGGCCCGTAGCAGCATAATGAGTGGATTCAGGTATGATGATTCTAAGTGAAATAAGTCACACAGAAAAAGAAACATCATAAGATATCACTACTACACGGAATGTAAACTTGGCTACACAGGAGCTGAATTACAAAACAGAACAGGGTCTCAAATGTAGAAAACCAACTTATGCTTGCTTGAGGGGAAAGGTGAGTTGGGATGCTGCATGAAACCAGAGATTGAAATTAGCACAGATACCGTTCCATAAGCCAAATATGTAATAGACAAGAGCTACTCCTTGCTCAACGAAGTGGACTCAACACCCCATATTAAACGCCTAAGAATATACCTGACTAGTAAGAATATTAAAACCTACGGATTTATATGTCTCCGAAAGAGAATCAAGCGTGTGTACAGCGGCATAAACGCAGCAGTGATAGGATTGGTGAGGTTCGGTGAGCAAATGCAGACCCTTTGAAGTCATATTGCATGGTACCCATTCCATGGGTCTCAACTCTCCAAGGTTAAGGGATTCTTCCTTCAGCTAAAACATGCATGTGGAACACAGAGTATGATCCACCGTGTGATCAGGAAACGTGTTCAAATGTGTCTCAGTTTCCGTCCCCTGGTACTCGGGTGCAACACTCCAGACACTTTACTAACACTCTCTCCACTTGGAGAGTCAGTGCCTTTAACCTCCTGTATGGCCCAGTTTGCAATTTCTGCGGAAAATGTACAGGAATAGGGAGAACCAATGATAAACTAGCTGGAGGTGTCTGGACGGGCAAATTTAACTCTCATTTCCCACCAGGAAGAGGAATTAACCAAAGGCTCAGCGTGCCGTTCCGGATCCACACTAGGGCCTGAAGCAATCCTGCGGTGTTGCGGCCAGCTCACAAGAAAGCGAGTTGAAGAAAGGAGCTCAGGGGCACTGTAATTCACAAACCTGCAGAGTTATAAATGACAGCTATCGTCCAAAAATATATTGAAGTAAGGCTGCCAAGAGGACTTGAAAGTGGTGCAGAATTGCACGAAACCGATTTCAGGAGGTAGACTGGAATTGCATGTAAAGCATAGGAAAAGAGGCAGAACGTCCACAACGATGCACTTGGCCAAAAAGGGCGTATGCGTTTTTTCCTGAATATATTCAGGAAAAAACGCATACGCCCTTTTTGGCCAACCAAGCAAGCTTGCAAAGGAAATCTGCACTACAATGAAGTCTCACTGCCCCCCGGTCAAAAGGGACATATGAAAAAAGTGTAAAATCCAGAAAGGCAGGACAGGCCATGAAGAACTGGGAGCCTTGTTATGCTGATGGGCAGGATGTAAATTGCCAACAGCCACTCTGGAGAAGTGTATGGTGTTTCCTGAAACATCTAAAAAACTAAGCAACAGAGCCTAGGGCACTTCCACTTATGGTCCTATAGCTTAGGGCAATTAAAATCAAAGAGACATAGCCACCCCAAAGTTTGGGACGGCTCTGTTTACAAGAATCTTGTTTACGGTACAAGTTCAATATCACAAAAGCGAAAAATGGATAAAGAAGTTGTGGTACTTACGTACAATGCAATATCACTCAGCAATGAAATCTATGTCATCAGGCCCGTAGCAGCATAATGAGTGGATTCAGGTACGATGATTCTAAGTGAAATAAGTCACACAGAAAGAGAAACATCATAAGATATCACTACTACACGGAATGTAAACTTGGCTACACAGGAATTGAATTACAAAACAGAACAGGGTCTCAAATGTAGAAAACCAACTTATGCTTGCTTAAGGGGAAAGGTGAGTTGGGGTGCTGCATGAAACCAGAGATTGAAATTAGCACAGATACCGTTCCATAAGCCAAATATGCAATAGACAAGAGCTACTCTTTGCTGAACGAAGTGGACTCAACACCCCATATTAAACGCCTAAGAATATACCTGACTAGAAATAATCTTAAAACCTTTGGATTTATATGTCTCCGAAAGAGAATCAAGCGTGTGTACAGCGGTATAAACGCAGCAGTGATAGGATTGGTGAGGTTCGGTGAGCAAATGCAGACCCTATGAAATCATATTGCATGGTACCCATTCCATGGGTCTCAACTCTCCAGGTTTAAGGGATTCTTCCTTCAGCTAAAACATGCATGTGGAACACAGAGTATGATCCACCGTGTGATCAGGAAACGTGTTCAAATGTGTCTCAGTTTTCGTCCCCTGGTACTCGGGTGCAACACTCCAGACGCTTTACTAACACTCTCCCCACTTGGAGAGTCAGTGCCTTTAACCTCCTGGATGGCCCAGTTTGCAATTTCTGTGGAAAATGTACAGGAATAGGGAGAACCAATGAGAAACTAGCTGGAGGTGTCTGGACGGGCAAATTTAATTCTCATTTCCCACCAGAAAGAGGAATTAACCAAAGGCTCAGCATGCCGTGCCAGAACCACACTAGGGCCTGAAGCAATCCTGCGGTGTTGCGGCCAGCTCACAAGAAAGCGAGTTGAAGAAAGGAGCTCAGGGGCACTGTAATTCACAAACCTGCAGAGTTATTAATGACAGCTATCGTCCAAAAATATATTGAAGTAAGGCTGCCAAGAGGACTTGAAAGCGGGGCAGAATTGCAGGAAACCGATTTCAGGAGGTAGACGGGAATTGCATGTAAAGCATAGGAAAAGAGGCAGAACGTCCACAATGATGCACTTGGCCAAAAAGGGCGTATGTGTTCTTTCCTGAATATATTCAGGAAAAAACGCATACGCCCTTTTTGTCCAACCAAGCAGGCTTGCAAAGGAAATCTACACTACAATGAAGTCTCACTGCCCCCCGGTCAAAAGGGCCATCTGAAAAAAGTGTAATATCCAGAAAGGCAGGACAGGCCATGGAGAACTGGGAGCCTTGTTATGCTGATGGGCGGGATGTAAATTGCCAACAGCCACTCTGGAGAAGTGTATGGTGTTTCCTGAAACATCTAAAAAACAAAGCAACAGAGCCTAGGGCACTTCCACTTATGGTCCTATAGCTTAGGGAAATTAAAATCAAAAAGACACAGCCTCCCCAAACTTTGGGAAGGCTCTGTTTACAAGAACCTCGTTTACGGTACAAGTTCAATATCACAGAAAGCGAAAAATGGATACAGAAGTTGTGGTACTTACGTACAATGCAATATCACTCAGCAATGAAATCTATGTCATCAGGCCCGTAGCAGCATAATGAGTGGATTCAGGTATGATGATTCTAAGTGAAATAAGTCACACAGAAAAAGAAACATCATAAGATATCACTACTACACGGAATGTAAACTTGGCTACACAGGAACTGAATTACAAAACAGAACAGGGTCTCAAATGTAGAAAACCAACTTATGCTTGCTTGAGGGGAAAGGTGAGTTGGGGTGCTGCATGAAACCAGAGATTGAAATTAGCACAGATACCGTTCCATAAGCCAAATATGTAATAGACAAGAGCTACTCCTTGCTCAACGAAGTGGACTCAACACCCCATATTAAACGCCTAAGAATATACCTGACTAGTAAGAATATTAAAACCTACGGATTTATATGTCTCCGAAAGAGAATCAAGCGTGTGTACAGCGGCATAAACGCAGCAGTGATAGGATTGGTGAGGTTCGGTGAGCAAATGCAGACCCTTTGAAGTCATATTGCATGGTACCCATTCCATGGGTCTCAACTCTCCAAGGTTAAGGGATTCTTCCTTCAGCTAAAACATGCATGTGGAACACAGAGTATGATCCACCGTGTGATCAGGAAACGTGTTCAAATGTGTCTCAGTTTTCGTCCCCTGGTACTCGGGTGCAACACTCCAGACACTTTACTAACACTCTCTCCACTTGGAGAGTCAGTGCCTTTAACCTCCTGTATGGCCCAGTTTGCAATTTCTGCGGAAAATGTACAGGAATAGGGAGAACCAATGATAAACTAGCTGGAGGTGTCTGGACGGGCAAATTTAACTCTCATTTCCCACCAGGAAGAGGAATTAACCAAAGGCTCAGCGTGCCGTGCCGGATCCACACTAGGGCCTGAAGCAATCCTGCGGTGTTGCGGCCAGCTCACAAGAAAGCGAGTTGAAGAAAGGAGCTCAGGGGCACTGTAATTCACAAACTTGCAGAGTTATAAATGACAGCTATCGTCCAAAAATATATTGAAGTAAGGCTGCCAAGAGGACTTGAAAGTGGTGCAGAATTGCACGAAACCGATTTCAGGAGGTAGACTGGAATTGCATGTAAAGCATAGGAAAAGAGGCAGAACGTCCACAACGATGCACTTGGCCAAAAAGGGCGTATGCGTTTTTTCCTGAATATATTCAGGAAAAAACGCATACGCACTTTTTGGTCAGCCAAGAAAGCTTGCAAAGGAAATCTGCACTACAATGAAGTCTCACTGCCGCCCAGTCAAAAGGGCCATCTGAAAAATGTGTAAAATCCAGAAAGGCAGGACAGGCCATGGAGAACTGGGAGCCTTGTTATGCTGATGGGCGGGATGTAAATTGCCAACAGCCACTCTGGAGAAGTGTATGGTGTTTCCTGAAACATCTAAAAAACAAAGCAACAGACCCTAGGGCACTTCCACTTATGGTCCTATAGCTTAGGGAAATTAAAATCAAAAAGACACAGCCACCCCAAAGTTTGGGACGGCTCTGTTTACAAGAACCTCGTTTATGGTACAAGTTCAATATCACAGAAAGCGAAAAATGGATAAAGAAGTTTTGGTACTTACGTACAATGCAATATCACTCAGCAATGAAATCTATGTCATCAGGCCCGTAGCAGCATAATGAGTGGATTCAGGTACGATGATTCTAAGTGAAATAAGTCACACAGAAAAAGAAACATCATAAGATATCACCAATACATGGAATGTAAACTTGGCTATAAAGGAACTGAATTACAAAACAGAACAGGGTCTCAAATGTAGAAAACCAACTTATGCTTGCTTAAGGGGAAAGGTGAGTTGGGGTGCTGCATGAAACCAGAGATTGAAATTAGCACAGATACCGTTCCATAAGCCAAATATGCAATAGACAAGAGCTACTCCTTGCTGAACGAAGTGGACTCAACACCCCATATTAAACGCCTAAGAATATACCTGACTAGAAATAATCTTAAAACCTACGGATTTATATGTCTCCGAAAGAGAATCAAGCGTGTGTACAGCGGCATAAACGCAGCAGTGATAGGATTGGTGAGGTTCGGTGAGCAAATGCAGACCCTTTGAAGTCATATTGCATGGTACCCATTCCATGGGTCTCAACTCTCCAGCTTTAAGGGATTCTTCCTTCAGCTGAAACATGCATGTGGAACACAGAGTATGATCCACCATGTGATCAGGAAACGTGTTCAAAAGTGTCTCAGTTTTCGTCCCCTCGTACTCGGGTGCAACATTCAAGACGCTTTACTAACACTCTCCCCACTTGGAGAGTCAGTGTCTTTAAACTACTGTTTGGCCCAGTTTGCAATTTCTGCGGAAAATGTACAGGAATAGGGAGAACCAATGAGAAACTAGCTGGAGGTGTCTGGATGGGCAAATTTAACTCTCATTTCCCACCAGAAAGAGGAATTAACCAAAGGCTCAGCATGCCGTGCCGGAACCACACTAGGGCCTGAAGCAATCCTGCGGTGTTGCGGCCAGCTCACAAGAAAGCGAGTTGAAGAAAGGAACTCAGGGGCACTGTAATTCACAAACCTGCAGAGTTATAAATGACAGCTATCTTCCAAAAATATATTGAAGTAAGGCTGCCAAGAGGACTTGAAAGCGGGGCAGAATTGCAGGAAACCGATTTCAGGAGGTAGACTGGAATTGCATGTAAAGCATAGGAAAAGAGGCAGAACGTCCACAATGATGCACTTGGCCAAAAAGGGCGTATGCGTTTTTTCCTGAATATATTCAGGAAAAAACGCATACGCCCTTTTTGGCCAACCAAGCAAGCTTGCAAAGGAAATCTGCACTACAATGAAGTCTCACTGCCCCCCGGTCAAAAGGGCCATCTGAAAAAAGTGTAAAATCCAGAAAGGCAGGACAGGCCATGGAGAACTGGGAGCCTTGTTATGCTGGTGGGCGGGATGTAAATTGCCAACAGCCACTCTGGAGAAGTGTATGGTGTTTCCTGAAACATCTAAAAAACAAAGCAACAGAGCCTAGGGCACTTCCACTTATGGTCCTATAGCTTAGGGAAATTAAAATCAAAAAGACACAGTCACCCCAAAGTTTGGGACGGCTCTGTTTACAAGAACCTCGTTTACGGTACAAGTTCAATATCACAAAAAGCGAGAAATGGATAAAGAAGTTGTGGTACTTACGTACAATGCAATATCACTCAGCAATGAAATCTATGTCATCAGGCCCGTAGCAGAATAATGAGTGGATTCAGGTATGATGATTCTAAGTGAAATAAGTCACACAGAAAAAGAAACATCATAAGATATCAGTACTACACGGAATGTAAACTTGGCTACACAGGAACTGAATTACAAAACAGAACAGGGTCTCAAATGTAGAAAACCAACTTATACTTGCTTGAGGGGAAAGGTGAGTTGGGGTGCTGCATGAAACCAGAGATTGAAATTAGCACAGATACTGTTCCATAAGCCAAATATGTAATAGACAAGAGCTACTCCTTGCTCAACGAAGTGGACTCAACACCCCATATTAAACGCCTAAGAATATACCTGACTAGTAAGAATCTTAAAACCTATGGATTTATATGTCTCCGAAAGAGAATCAAGCGTGTGTACAGCGGCATAAACGCAGCAGTGATAGGATTGGTGAGGTTCGGTGAGCAAATGCAGACCCTTTGAAGTCATATTGCATGGTACCCATTCCATGGGTCTCAACTCTCCAGGTTTAAGGGATTCTTCCTTCAGCTGAAACATGCATGTGGAACACAGAATATGATCCACCGTGTGATCAGGAAACGTGTTCAAATGTGTCTCAGTTTTTGTCCCCTCGTACTCGGGTGCAACATTCAAGACACTTTACTAACACTCTGCCCACTTGGAGAGTCAGTGTCTTTAAACTCCTGTTTGGCCCAGTTTGCAATTTCTGCGGAAAATGTACAGGAATAGGGAGAACCAATGAGAAACTAGCTGGAGGTTTCTGGACGGGCAAATTTAACTCTCATTTCCGACCAGAAAGAGGAATTAACCAAAGGCTCAGCATGCCATGCCAGAACCACACTAGGGCCTGAAGCAATCCTGCGGTGTTGCGGCCAGCTCACAAGAAAGCGAGTTGAAGAAAGGAGCTCAGGGGCACTGTAATTCACAAACCTGCAGAGTTATAAATGACAGCTATCGTCCAAAAATATATTGAAGTAAGGCTGCCAAGAGGACTTGAAAGCGGGGCAGAATTGCAGGAAACCGATTTCAGGAGGTAGACGGGAATTGCATGTAAAGCATAGGAAAAGAGGCAGAACGTCCACAATGATGCACTTGGCCAAAAAGGGCGTATGTGTTCTTTCCTGAATATATTCAGGAAAAAACGCATACGCCCTTTTTCGCCAACCAAGCAGGCTTGCAAAGGAAATCTACACTACAATGAAGTCTCACTGCCCCCCGGTCAAAAGGGCCATCTGAAGAAAGTGTAATATCCAGAAAGGCAGGACTTGGCATGGAGAACTGGGAGCCTTGTTATGCTGATGGGCGGGATGTAAATTGCCAACAGCCACTCTGGAGAAGTGTATGGTGTTTCCTGAAACATCTAAAAAACAAAGCAACAGAGCCTAGGGCACTTCCACTTATGGTCCTATAGCTTAGGGAAATTAAAATCAAAAAGACACAGCCTCCCCAAACTTTGGGAAGGCTCTGTTTACAAGAACCTCGTTTACAGTACAAGTTCAATATCACAGAAAGCGAAAAATGGATATAGAAGTTGTGGTACTTACGTACAATGCAATATCACTCAGCAATGAAATCTATGTCATCAGGCCCGTAGCAGCATAATGAGTGGATTCAGGTATGATGATTCTAAGTGAAATAAGTCACACAGAAAAAGAAACATCATAAGATATCAGTACTACACGGAATGTAAACTTGGCTACACAGGAACTGAATTACAAAACAGAACAGGGTGTCAAATGTAGAAAACCAACTTATGCTTGCTTAAGGGGAAAGGTGAGTTGGGGTGCTGCATGAAACCAGAGATTGAAATTAGCACAGATACCGTTCCATAAGCCAAATATGTAATAGACAAGAGCTACTCCTTGCTCAACGAAGTGGACTCAACACCCCATATTAAACGCTTAAGAATACACCTGACTAGAAACAATCTTAAAAACTACGGATTTATATGTCTCCGAAAGAGAATCAAGCATGTGTACAGCGGCATAAACGCAGCAGTGATAGGATTTGTGAGGTTCAGTGAGCAAATGCAGACCCTTTGAAGTCATATTCCATGGTACCCTTCCATGGGTCTCAACTCTAAAAGTTTAAGGGATTCTTCCTTCAGCTAAAACATGCATGTGGAACACAGAGTATGATCCACCGTGTGATCCGGAAACGTGTTCAAATGTGTCTCAGTTTTCGTCCCCTGGTACTCGGGTGCAACACTCCAGACGCTTTACTAACACTCTCCCCACTTGGAGAGTCAGTGCCTTTAACCTCCTGTATGGCCCAGTTTGCAATTTCTGCGAAAAATGTACAGGAATAGGGAGAACCAATGAGAAACTAGCTGGAGGTGTCTGGACGGGCAAATTTAACTCTCATTTCCGACCAGAAAGAGGAATTAACCAAAGGCTCAGCATGCCGTGCCGGAACCACACTAGGGCCTGAAGCAATCCTGCGGTGTTGCGGCCAGCTCACAAGAAAGCGAGTTGAAGAAAGGAGCTCAGGGGCACTGTAATTCACAAACCTGCAGAGTTATAAATGACAGCTATCGTCCAAAAATATATTGAAGTAAGGCTGCCAAGAGGACTTGAAAGCGGGGCAGAATTGCAGGAAACCGATTTCAGGAGGTAGACGGGAATTGCATGTAAAGCATAGGAAAAGAGGCAGAACGTCCACAATGATGCACTTGGCCAAAAAGTGCGTATGTGTTCTTTCCTGAATATATTCAGGAAAAAACGCATACGCCCTTTTTCGCCAACCAAGCAGGCTTGCAAAGGAAATCTGCACTACAATGAAGTCTCACTGCCCCCCGGTCAAAAGGGCCATCTGAAGAAAGTGTAATATCCAGAAAGGCAGGACTTGGCATGGAGAACTGGGAGCCTTGTTATGCTGATGGGCGGGATGTAAATTGCCAACAGCCACTCTGGAGAAGTGTATGGTGTTTCCTGAAACATCTAAAAAACAAAGCAACAGAGCCTAGGGCACTTCCACTTATGGTCCTATAGCTTAGGGAAATTAAAATCAAAAAGACACAGCCTCCCCAAACTTTGGGACGGCTCTGTTTACAAGAACCTCGTTTACTGTACAAGTTCAATATCACAGAAAGCGAAAAATGGATACAGAAGTTGTGGTACTTACGTACAATGCAATATCACTCAGCAATGAAATCTATGTCATTAGGCCCGTAGCAGAATAATGAGTGGATTCAGGTATGATGATTCTAAGTGAAATAAGTCACACAGAAAAAGAAACATCATAAGATATCACTACTACACGGAATGTAAACTTGGCTACACAGGAACTGAATTACAAAACAGAACAGGGTGTCAAATGTAGAAAACCAACTTATGCTTGCTTAAGGGGAAAGGTGAGTTGGGGTGCTGCATGAAACCAGAGATTGAAATTAGCACAGATACCGCTCCATAAGCCAAATATGTAATAGACAACAGCTACACCTTGCTCAACGAAGTGGACTCAACACCCCATATTAAACGCCTAAGAATATACCTGACTAGAAATAATCTTAAAACCTACGGATTTTTTGTCTCCGAAAGAGAATCAAGCGTGTGTACAGCGGCATAAACGCAGCAGTGATAGGATTGGTGAGGTTCGGTGAGCAAATGCAGACCCTTTGAAGTCATATTGCATGGTACCCATTCCATGGGTCTCAACTCTCCAAGTTTAAGGGATTCTTCCTTCAGCTAAAACATGCATGTGGAACACAGAGTATGATCCACCGTGTGATCAGGAAACGTGTTCAAATGTGTCTCAGTTTTCGTCCCCTGGTACTCGGGTGCAACACTCCAGACGCTTTACTAACACTCTCTCCACTTGGAGAGTCAGTGCCTTTAACCTCCTGTATGGCCCAGTTTGCAATTTCTGCGGAAAATGTACAGGAATAGGGAGAACCAATGAGAAACTAGCTGGAGGTGTCTGGATGGGCAAATTTAACTCTCATTTCCCACCAGAAAGAGGAATTAACCAAAGGCTCAGCATGCCGTGCCGGAACCACACTAGGGCCTGAAGCAATCCTGCGGTGTTGCGGCCAGCTCACAAGAAAGCGAGTTGAAGAAAGGAACTCAGGGGCACTGTAATTCACAAACCTGCAGAGTTATAAATGACAGCTATCGTCCAAAAATATATTGAAGTAAGGCTGCCAAGAGGACTTGAAAGCGGGGCAGAATTGCAGGAAACCGATTTCAGGAGGTAGACTGGAATTGCATGTAAAGCATAGGAAAAGAGGCAGAACGTCCACAATGATGCACTTGGCCAAAAAGGGCGTATGCGTTTTTTCCTGAATATATTCAGGAAAAAACGCATACGCCCTTTTTGGCCAACCAAGCAAGCTTGCAAAGGAAATCTGCACTACAATGAAGTCTCACTGCCCCCCGGTCAAAAGGGCCATCTGAAAAAAGTGTAAAATCCAGAAAGGCAGGACAGGCCATGGAGAACTGGGAGCCTTGTTATGTTGGTGGGCGGGATGTAAATTGCCAACAGCCACTCTGGAGAAGTGTATGGTGTTTCCTGAAACATCTAAAAAACAAAGCAACAGAGCCTAGGGCACTTCCACTTATGGTCCTATAGCTTAGGGAAATTAAAATCAAAAAGACACAGCCACCCCAAAGTTTGGGACGGCTCTGTTTACAAGAACCTCGTTTACAGTACAAGTTCAATATCACAGAAAGCAAAAAATGGATAAAGAAGTTGTGGTACTTACGTACAATGCAATATCACTCAGCAATGAAATCTATGTCATCAGGCCCGTAGCAGCATAATGAGTGGATGCAGGTATGATGAGTCTAAGTGAAATAAGTCACACAGAAAAAGAAACATCATAAGATATGACTACTACACGGAATGTAAACTTGGCTACACAAGAACTGAATTACAAAACAGAACAGGGTCTCAAATGTAGAAAACCATCTTATGCTTGCTTAAGGGGAAAGGTGAGTTGGGGTGCTGCATGAAACCAGAGATTGAAATTAGCACAGATACCGTTCCATAAGCCAAATATGTAATAGACAAGAGCTACTCCTTGCTCAACGAAGTGGACTCAACACCCCATATTAAACGCTTAAGAATACACCTGACTAGAAATAATCTTAAAAACTACGGATTTATATGTCTCCGAAAGAGAATCAAGCGTGTGTACAGCGGCATAAACGCAGCAGTGATAGGATTGGTGAGGTTCAGTGAGCAAATGCAGACCCTTTGAAGTCATATTGCATGGTACCCATTCCATGGGTCTCAACTCTCCAAGTTTAAGGGATTCTTCCTTCAGCTGAAACATGCATGTGGAACACAGAGTATGATCCACCGTGTGATCAGGAAACGTGTTCAAATGTGTCTCAGTTTTCGTCCCCTGGTACTCGGGTGCAACACTCCAGACGCTTTACTAACACTCTCCCCACTTGGAGAGTCAGTGCCTTTAACCTCCTGGTTGGCCCAGTTTGCAATTTCTGCGTAAGATGAACAGGAATAGGGGGAACCAATGAGAGACTAGGTGGAGGTGTCTGGACGGGCAAATTTAACTCTCATTTCCGACCAGAAAGAGGAATTAACCAAAGGCTGAGCATGCCGTGCCGGAACCACACTAGGGCCTGAAGCAATCCTGCGGTGTTGCGGCCAGCTCACAAGAAAGCGAGTAGAAGAAAGGAGCTCAGGGGCACTGTAATTCACAAACCTGCAGAGTTATTAATGACAGCTATCGTCCAAAAATATATTGAAGTAAGGCTGCCAAGAGGACTTGAAAGCGGGGCAGAATTGCAGGAAACCGATTTCAGGAGGTAGACGGGAATTGCATGTAAAGCATAGGAAAAGAGGCAGAACGTCCACAATGATGCACTTGGCCAAAAAGGGCGTATGTGTTCTTTCCTGAATATATTCAGGAAAAAACGCATACGCCCTTTTTGGCCAACCAAGCAGGCTTGCAAAGGAAATCTGCACTACAATGAAGTCTCACTGCCCCCTGGTCAAAAGGGCCATCTGGAGAAAGTGTAATATCCAGAAAGGCAGGACTTGGCATGGAGATCTGGGAGCCTTGTTATGCTGATGGGCGGGATGTAAATTGCCAACAGCCACTCTGGAGAAGTGTATGGTGTTTCCTGAAACATCTAAAAAACAAAGCAACAGAGCCTAGGCACTTCCACTTATGGTCCTATAGCTTAGGGAAATTAAAATCAAAAAGACACAGCCTCCCCAAACTTTGGGACGGCTCTGTTTACAAGAACCTCGTTTACTGTACAAGTTCAATATCACAGAAAGCGAAAAATGGATACAGAAGTTGTGGTACTTACGTACAATGCAATATCACTCAGCAATGAAATCTATGTCATCAGGCCCGTAGCAGAATAATGAGTGGATTCAGGTATGATGATTCTAAGTGAAATAAGTCACACAGAAAAAGAAACATCATAAGATATCACTACTACACGGAATGTAAACTTGGCTACACAGGAACTGAATTACAAAACAGAACAGAGTGTCAAATGTAGAAAACCAACTTATGCTTGCTAAAGGGGAAAGGTGAGTTGGGGTGCTGCATGAAACCAGAGATTGAAATTAGCACAGATACCGCTCCATAAGCCAAATATGTAATAGACAACAGCTACACCTTGCTCAACGAAGTGGACTCAACACCCCATATTAAACGCCTAAGAATATACCTGACTAGAAATAATCTTAAAACCTACGGATTTATATGTCTCCGAAAGAGAATCAAGCGTGTGTACAGCGGCATAAACGCAGCAGTGATAGGATTGGTGAGGTTCGGTGAGCAAATGCAGACCCTTTGAAGTCATATTGCATGGTACCCATTCCATGGGTCTCAACTCTCCAGGTTTAAGGGATTCTTCCTTCAGCTAAAACATGCATGTGGAACACAGAGTATGATCCACCGTGTGATCAAGAAACGTGTTCAAATGTGTCTCAGTTTTCGTCCCCTGGTACTCGGGTGCAACACTCCAGACGCTTTACTAACACTCTCTCCACTTGGAGAGTCAGTGCCTTTAACCTCCTGTATGGCCCAGTTTGCAATTTCTACGGAAAATGTACAGCAATAGGGAGAAACAATGATAAACTAGCTGGAGGTGTCTGGACGGGCAAATTTAACTCTCATTTCCCACCAGGAAGAGGAATTAACCAAAGGCTCAGCGTGCCGTGCCGGATCCACACTAGGGCCTGAAGCAATCCTGCGGTGTTGCGGCCAGCTCACAAAAAAGCGAGTTGAAGAAAGGAGCTCAGGGGCACTGTAATTCACAAACCTGCAGAGTTATAAATGACAGCTATCGTCCAAAAATATATTGAAGTAAGGCTGCCAAGAGGACTTGAAAGTGGTGCAGAATTGCACGCAACCGATTTCAGGAGGTAGACTGGAATTGCATGTAAAGCATAGGAAAAGAGGCAGAACGTCCACAACGATGCACTTGGCCAAAAAGGGCGTATGCGTTTTTTCCATTCAGGAAAAAACGCATACGCCCTTTTTGGCCAACCAAGAAAGCTTGCAAAGGAAATCTGCACTACAATGAAGTCTCACTGCCGCCCAGTCAAAAGGGCCATCTGAAAAATGTGTAAAATCCAGAAAGGCAGGACAGGCCATGGAGAACTGGGAGCCTTGTTATGCTGATGGGCGGGATGTCAATTGCCAACAGCCACTCTGGAGAAGTGTATGGTGTTTCCTGAAACATCTAAAAAACAAAGCAACAGAGCCTAGGGCACTTCCACTTATGGTCCTATAGCTTAGGGAAATTAAAATCAAAAAGACACAGCCACCCAAAAGTTTGGGACGACTCTGTTTACAAGAACCTCGTTTATGGTACAAGTTCAATATCACAGAAAGCGAAAAATGGATAAAGAAGTTGTGGTACTTACGTACAATGCAATATCACTCAGCAATGAAATCTATGTCATCAGGCCCGTAGCAGCATAATGAGTGGATTCAGGTACGATGATTCTAAGTGAAATAAGTCACACAGAAAAAGAAACATCATAAGATATCACCAATACACGGAATGTAAACTTGGCTACACAGGAACTGAATTACAAAACAGAACAGGGTGTCAAATGTAGAAAACCAACTTATGCTTGCTTAAGGGGAAAGGTGAGTTGGGGTGCTGCATGAAACCAGAGATTGAAATTAGCACAGATACCGTTCCATAAGCCAAATATGAAATAGACAAGAGCTACTCCTTGCTCAACGAAGTGGACTCAACACCCCATATTAAACGCCTAAGAATATACCTGACTAGAAATAATCTTAAAACCTACGGATTTATATGTCTCCGAAAGAGAATCAAGCGTGTGTACAGCGGCATAAACGCAGCAGTGATAGGATTGGTGAGGTTCGGTGAGCAAATGCAGACCCTTTGAAGTCATATTGCATGGTACCCATTCCATGGGTCTCAACTCTCCAGGTTTAAGGGATTCTTCCTTCAGCTAAAACATGCATGTGGAACCCAGAGTATGATCCACCGTGTGATCGGGAAACGTGTTCAAATGTGTCTCGTTTTCGTCCCCTGGTACTCGGGTGCAACATTCCAGATGCTTTACTGACACTCTCCCCACTTGGAGAGTCAGTGCCTTTAACCTCCTGTTTGGCCCAGTTTGTAATTTCTGTGGAAAATGAACAGGAAGAGGGAGAACGAAAGAGAGACTAGCTGGAGGTGTCTGGACGGGCAAACTTAACTCTCATTTCCCACCAGGAAGAGGAATTAACCAAAGGCTCAGCGTGCCGTGCCGGAACTACACTAGGGCCTGAAGCAATCCTGCGGTGTTGCGGCCAGCTCACAAGAAAGCGAGTTGAAGAAACGAGCTCAGGGGCAGTGTAATTCACAAACCTGCAGAGTTATAAAAGACAGCTATCGTCCAAAAATATATTGAAGTAAGGCTGCCAAGAGGACTTGAAAGCGGGGCAGAATTGCAGGAAACCGATTTCAGGAGGTAGACGGGAATTGCATGTAAAGCATAGGAAAAGAGGCAGAACGTCCACAATGATGCACTTGGCCAAAAAGGGTGTATGTGTTCTTTCTTGAATATATTCAGGAAAAAACGCATACGCCCTTTTTGGCCAACCAAGCAGGCTTGCAAAGGAAATCTACACTACAATGAAGTCTCACTGCCCCCCGGTCAAAAGGGCCATCTGAAAAAAGTGTAATATCCAGAAAGGCAGGACAGGGCATGGAGAACTGGGAGCATTTTTATGCTGATGGGCGGGATGTAAATTGCCAACAGCCACTCTGGAGAAGTGTATGGTGTTTCCTGAAACATCTAAAAAACAAAGCAACAGAGCCTAGGGCACTTCCACTTATGGTCCTATAGCTTACGGAAATTAAAATCAAAAAGACACAGCCTCCCCAAACTTTGGGACGGCTCTGTTTACAAGAACCTCGTTTACGGTACAAGTTCAATATCACAGAAAGCGAAAAATGGATACAGAAGTTGTGGTACTTATGTACAATGCAATATCACTCAGCAATGAAATCTATGTCATCAGGCCCGTAGCAGCATAATGAGTGGATTCAGGTATGATGATTCTAAGTGAAATAAGTCACACAGAAAAAGAAACATCATAAGATATCACTACTACACGGAATGTAAACTTGGCTATACAGGAACTGAATTACAAAACAGAACAGGGTGTCAAATGTAGAAAACCAACTTATGCTTGCTTAAGGGGAAAGGTGAGTTGGGGTGCTGCATGAAACCAGAGATTGAAATTAGCACAGATACCGCTCCATAAGCCAAATATGTAATAGACAACAGCTACACCTTGCTCAACGAAGTGGACTCAACACCCCATATTAAACGCCTAAGAATATACCTGACTAGAAATAATCTTAAAACCTACGGATTTATATGTCTCCAAAAGAGAATCAAGCGTGTGTACAGCGGCATAAACGCAGCAGTGATAGGATTGGTGAGGTTCGGTGAGCAAATGCAGACCCTTTGAAGTCATATTGCATGGTACCCATTCCATGGGTCTCAACTCTCCAAGTTTAAGGGATTCTTCCTTCAGCTAAAACATGCATGTGGAACACAGAGTATGATCCACCGTGTGATCAGGAAACGTGTTCAAATGTGTCTCAGTTTTCGTCCCCTGGTACTCGGGTGCAACACTCCAGACGCTTTACTAACACTCTCTCCACTTGGAGAGTCAGTGCCTTTAACCTCCTGTATGGCCCAGTTTGCAATTTCTGCGGAAAATGTACAGGAATAGGGAGAACCAATGATAAACTAGCTGGAGGTGTCTGGACGGGCAAATTTAACTCTCATTTCCCACCAGGAAGAGGAATTAACCAAAGGCTCAGCGTGCCGTGCCGGATCCACACTAGGGCCTGAAGCAATCCTGCGGTGTTGCGGCCAGCTCACAAAAAAGCGAGTTGAAGAAAGGAGCTCAGGGGCACTGTAATTCACAAACCTGCAGAGTTATAAATGACAGCTATCGTCCAAAAATATATTGAAGTAAGGCTGCCAAGAGGACTTGAAAGTGGTGCAGAATTGCACGAAACCGATTTCAGGAGGTAGACAGGAATTGCATGTAAAGCATAGGAAAAGAGGCAGAACGTCCACAACGATGCACTTGGCCAAAAAGGGCGTATGCGTTTTTTCCTGAATATATTCAGGAAAAAACGCATACGCCCTTTTTGGCCAACCAAGAAAGCTTGCAAAGGAAATCTGCACTACAATGAAGTCTCACTGCCGCCCAGTCAAAAGGGCCATCTGAAAAATGTGTAAAATCCAGAAAGGCAGGACAGGCCATGGACAACTGGGAGCCTTGTTATGCTGATGGGCGGGATGTAAATTGCCAACAGCCACTCTGGAGAAGTGTATGGTGTTTCCTGAAACATCTAAAAAACAAAGCAACAGAGCCTAGGGCACTTCCACTTATGGTCCTATAGCTTAGGGAAATTAAAATAAAAAAGACACAGCCTCCCCAAACTTTGGGACGGCTCTGTTTACAAGAACCTCGTTTATGGTACAAGTTCAATATCACAGAAAGCGAAAAATGGATAAAGAAGTTGTGGTACTTACGTACAATGCAATATCACTCAGCAATGAAATCTATGTCATCAGGCCCGTAGCAGCATAATGAGTGGATTCAGGTATGATGATTCTAAGTGAAATAAGTCACACAGAAAAAGAAACATCATAAGATATCACCAATACACGGAATGTAAACTTGGCTACACAGGAACTGAATTACAAAACAGAACAGGGTCTCAAATGTAAAAAACCAACTTATGCTTGCTTAAGGGGAAAGGTGAGTTGGGGTGCTGCATGAAACCAGAGATTGAAATTAGCACAGATACCATTCCATAAGCCAAATATGCAATAGACAAGAGCTACTCCTTGCTGAACGAAGTGGACTCAACACCCCATATTAAACGCCTAAGAATATACCTGACTAGAAATAATCTTAAAACCTATGGATTTATATGTCTCCGAAAGAGAATCAAGCGTGTGTACAGCGGCATAAACGCAGCAGTGATAGGATTGGTGAGGTTCAGTGAGCAAATGCAGACCCTTTGAAGTCATATTGCATGGTACCCATTCCATGGTTCTCAACTCTCCAAGTTTAAGGGATTCTTCCTTCAGCTAAAACATGCATGTGGAACACAGAGTATGATCCACCGTGTGATCAGGAAACGTGTTCAAATGTGTCTCAGTTTTCGTCCCCTGGTACTCGGGTGCAACACTCCAGACGCTTTACTAACACTCTCTCCACTTGGAGAGTCAGTGCCTTTAACCTCCTGTATGGCCGAGTTTGCAATTTCTGCGGAAAATGTACAGGAATAGGGAGAACCAATGATAAACTAGCTGGAGGTGTCTGGATGGGCAAATTTAACTCTCATTTCCCACCAGAAAGAGGAATTAACCAAAGGCTCAGCATGCCGTGTCGGAACCACACTAGGGCCTGAAGCAATCCTGCGGTGTTGCGGCCAGCTCACAAGAAAGCGAGTTGAAGAAAGGAACTCAGGGGCACTGTAATTCACAAACCTGCAGAGTTATAAATGACAGCTATCTTCCAAAAATATATTGAAGTAAGGCTGCCAAGAGGACTTGAAAGCGGGGCAGAATTGCAGGAAACCGATTTCAGGAGGTAGACTGGAATTGCATGTAAAGCATAGGAAAAGAGGCAGAACGTCCACAATGATGCACTTGGCCAAAAAGGGCGTATGCGTTTTTTCCTGAATATATTCAGGAAAAAACGCATACGCCCTTTTTGGCCAACCAAGCAAGCTTGCAAAGGAAATCTGCACTACAATGAAGTCTCACTGCCCCCCGGTCAAAAGGGCCATCTGAAAAAAGTGTAAAATCCAGAAAGGCAGGACAGGCCATGGAGAACTGGGAGCCTTGTTATGCTGGTGGGCGGGATGTAAATTGCCAACAGCCACTCTGGAGAAGTGTATGGTGTTTCCTGAAACATCTAAAAAACAAAGCAACAGAGCCTAGGGCACTTCCACTTATGGTCCTATAGCTTAGGGAAATTAAAATCAAAAAGACACAGCCACCCCAAAGTTTGGGACGGCTCTGTTTACAAGAACCTCGTTTACAGTACAAGTTCAATATCACAGAAAGCAAAAAATGGATAAAGAAGTTGTGGTACTTACGTACAATGCAATATCACTCAGCAATGAAATCTATGTCATCAGGCCCGTAGCAGCATAATGAGTGGATGCAGGTATGATGAGTCTAAGTGAAATAAGTCACACAGAAAAAGAAACATCATAAGATATCACTACTACACGGAATGTAAACTTGGCTACACAAGAACTGAATTACAAAACAGAACAGGGTCTCAAATGTAGAAAACCATCTTATGCTTGCTTAAGGGGAAAGGTGAGTTGGGGTGCTGCATGAAACCAGAGATTGAAATTAGCACAGATACCGTTCCATAAGCCAAATATGTAATAGACAAGAGCTACTCCTTGCTCAACGAAGTGGACTCAACACCCCATATTAAACGCTTAAGAATACGCCTGACTAGAAATAATCTTAAAAACTACGGATTTATATGTCTCCGAAAGAGAATCAAGCGTGTGTACAGCGGCATAAACGCAGCAGTGATAGGATTGGTGAGGTTCAGTGAGCAAATGCAGACCCTTTGAAGTCATATTGCATGGTACCCATTCCATGGGTCTCAACTCTCCAAGTTTAAGGGATTCTTCCTTCAGCTAAAACATGCATGTGGAACACAGAGTATGATCCACCGTGTGATCAGGAAACGTGTTCAAATGTGTCTCAGTTTTCGTCCCCTGGTACTCGGGTGCAACACTCCAGACGCTTTACTAACACTCTCCCCACTTGGAGAGTCAGTGCCTTTAACCTCCTGGTTGGCCCAGTTTGCAATTTCTGCGTAAGATGAACAGGAATAGGGAGAACCAATGAGAGACTAGGTGAAGGTGTCTGGACGGGCAAATTTAACTCTCATTTCCGATCAGAAAGAGGAATTAACCAAAGGCTGAGCATGCCGTGCCGGAACCACACTAGGGCCTGAAGCAATCCTGTGGTGTTGCGGCCAGCTCACAAGAAAGCGAGTAGAAGAAAGGAGCTCAGGGGCACTGTAATTCACAAACCTGCAGAGTTATTAATGACAGCTATCGTCCAAAAATATATTGAAGTAAGGCTGCCAAGAGGACTTGAAAGCGGGGCAGAATTGCAGGAAACCGATTTCAGGAGGTAGACGGGAATTGCATGTAAAGCATAGGAAAAGAGGCAGAACGTCCACAATGATGCACTTGGCCAAAAAGGGCGTATGTGTTCTTTCCTGAATATATTCAGGAAAAAACGCATACGCCCTTTTTCGCCAACCAAGCAGGCTTGCAAAGGAAATCTGCACTACAATGAAGTCTCACTGCCCCCTGGTCAAAAGGGCCATCTGGAGAAAGTGTAATATCCAGAAAGGCAGGACTTGGCATGGAGAACTGGGAGCCTTGTTATGCTGATGGGCGGGATGTAAATTGCCAACAGCCACTCTGGAGAAGTGTATGGTGTTTCCTGAAACATCTAAAAAACAAAGCAACAGAGCCTAGGGCACTTCCACTTATGGTCCTATAGCTTAGGGAAATTAAAATCAAAAAGACACAGCCTCCCCAAAGCTTGGGACGGCTCTGTTTACAAGAACCTCGTTTACTGTACAAGTTCAATATCACAGAAAGCGAAAAATGGATACAGAAGTTGTGGTACTTACGTACAATGCAATATCACTCAGCAATGAAATCTATGTCATCAGGCCCGTAGCAGAATAATGAGTGGATTCAGGTATGATGATTCTAAGTGAAATAAGTCACACAGAAAAAGAAACATCATAAGATATCACTACTACACGGAATGTAAACTTGGCTACACAGGAACTGAATTACAAAACAGAACAGGGTGTCAAATGTAGAAAACCAACTTATGCTTGCTTAAGGGGAAAGGTGAGTTGGGGTGCTGCATGAAACCAGAGATTGAAATTAGCACAGATACCGCTCCATAAGCCAAATATGTAATAGACAACAGCTACACCTTGCTCAACGAAGTGGACTCAACACCCCATATTAAACGCCTAAGAATATACCTGACTAGAAATAATCTTAAAACCTACGGATTTATATGTCTCCGAAAGAGAATCAAGCGTGTGTACAGCGGCATAAACGCAGCAGTGATAGGATTGGTGAGGTTCGGTGAGCAAATGCAGACCCTTTGAAGTCATATTGCATGGTACCCATTCCATGGGTCTCAACTCTCCAAGTTTAAGGGATTCTTCCTTCAGCTAAAACATGCATGTGGAACACAGAGTATGATCCACCGTGTGATCAGGAAACGTGTTCAAATGTGTCTCAGTTTTCGTCCCCTGGTACTCGGGTGCAACACTCCAGACGCTTTACTAACACTCTCTCCACTTGGAGAGTCAGTGCCTTTAACCTCCTGTATGGCCCAGTTTGCAATTTCTGCGGAAAATGTACAGCAATAGGGAGAACCAATGATAAACTAGCTGGAGGTGTCTGGACGGGCAAATTTAACTCTCATTTCCCACCAGGAAGAGGAATTAACCAAAGGCTCAGTGTGCCGGGCCGGAACCACACTAGGGCCTGAAGCAATCCTGCGGTGTTGCGGCCAGCTCACAAGAAAGCGAGTTGAAGAAAGGAGCTCAGGGGCACTGTAATTCACAAACCTGCAGAGTTATAAATGACAGCTATCGTCCAGAAATATATTGAAGTAAGGCTGCCAAGAGGACTTGAAAGCGGGGCAGAATTGCAGGAAACCGATTTCAGGAGGTAGACGGGAATTGCATGTAAAGCATAGGAAAAGAGGCAGAACGTCCACAATGATGCACTTGGCCAAAAAGGGCGTATGCGTTTTTTCCTGAATATATTCAGGAAAAAACGCATACGCACTTTTTGGCCAACCAAGCAAGCTTTCAAAGGAAATCTGCACTACAGTGAAGTCTCACTGCCCCCCGGTCAAATGGGCCAACTGAAAAAAGTGTAAAATCCAGAAAGGCAGGACAGGCCATGGAGAACTGGGAGCCTTGTTATGCTGATGGGCGGGATGTAAATTGCCAACAGCCACTCTGGAGAAGTGTATGGTGTTTCCTGAAACATCTAAAAAACAAGCAACAGAGCCTAGGGCACTTCCACTTATGGTCCTATAGCTTAGGGAAATTAAAATCAAAAAGACACAGCCACCCCAAAGTTTGGGACGGCTCTGTTTACAAGAATCTTGTTTACGGTACAAGTTCAATAGCACAAAAGCGAAAAATGGATAAAGAAGTTGTGGTACTTAAGTACAATGCAATATCACTCAGCAATGAAATCTTGTCATCAGGCCCGTCGCAGCATAATGAGTGGATTCAGGTACGATGATTCTAAGTGAAATAAGTCACACAGAAAAAGAAACATCATAAGATATCACTACTACACGGAATATAAACTTGGCTACACAGGAACTGAATTACAAAACAGAACAGGGTCTCAAATGTAGAACACCAACTTATGCTTGCTTAAGGGGAAAGGTGAGTTGGGGTGCTGCATGAAACCAGAGATTGAAATTAGCACAGATACCGTTCTATAAGCCAAATATGCAATAGACAAGAGCTACTCCTTGCTGAACGAAGTGGACTCAACACCCCATATTAAACGCCTAAGAATATACCTGACTAGAAATAATCTTAAAACCTACGGATTTATATGTCTCCGAAAGAGAATCAAGCGTGTGTACGGCGGCATAAACGCAGCAGTGATAGGATTGGGGAGGTTCGGTGAGCAAATGCAGACCCTTTGAAGTCATATTGCATGGTACCCATTCCATGGGTCTCAACTCTCCAGGTTTAAGGGATTCTTCCTTCAGCTAAAACATGCATGTGGAACCCAGAGTATGATCCACCGTGTGATCGGGAAACGTGTTAAAATGTGTCTCAGTTTTCGTCCCCTGGTACTCGGGTGCAACATTCAAGACACTTTACTAACACTCTCCCCACTTGGAGAGTCATTGCCTTTAAACTCCTGTTTGGCCCAGTTTGCAATTTCTGCGGAAAATGTACAGGAATAGGGAGAACCAATGAGAGACTAGCTGGAGGTGTGTGGACGGGCAAATTTAACTCTCATTTCCCACCAGGAAGAGGAATTAACCAAAGGCTCAGCGTACCGTGCCGGAACCACACTAGGGCCTGAAGCAATCCTGCGGTGTTGCGGCCAGCTCACAAGAAAGCGAGTTGAAGAAAGGAGCTCAGGGGCACTGTAATTCACAAACCTGCAGAGTTATAAATGACAGCTATCGTCCAAAAATATATTGAAGTAAGGCTGCCAAGAGGACTTGAAAGTGGTGCAGAATTGCACGAAACCGATTTCAGGAGGTAGACTGGAATTGCATGTAAAGCATAGGAAAAGAGGCAGAACGTCCACAACGATGCACTTGGCCAAAAAGGGCGTATGCGTTTTTTCCTGAATATATTCAGGAAAAAACGCATACGCCCTTTTTGGCCAACCAAGAAAGCTTGCAAAGGAAATCTGCACTACAATGAAGTCTCACTGCCCCCCGGTCAAAAGGTCCATCTGAAAAAAGTGTAAAATCCAGAAAGGCAGGACAGGCCATGGAGAACTGGGAGCCTTGTTATGCTGATGGGCGGGATATAAATTGCCAACAGCCACTCTGGAGAAGTGTATGGTGTTTCCTGAAACATCTAAAAAACAAAGCAACAGAGCCTAGGGCACTTCCACTTATGGTCCTATAGCTTAGGGAAATTAAAATCAAAAAGACACAGCCACCCCAAATTTTGGGACGGCTCTGTTTACAAGAACCTCGTTTACGGTACAAGTTCAATATCACAGAAAGCAAAAAATGGATAAAGAAGTTGTGGTACTTACGTACAATGCAATATCGCTCAGCAATGAAATCTATGTCATCAGGCCCGTAGCAGAATAATGAGTGGATTCAGGTACGATGATTGTAAGTGAAATAAGTCACACAGAAAAAGAAACATCATAAGATATCACTAATACACGGATTGTAAACTTGGCTACACAAGAACTGAATTACAAAACAGAACAGGGTGTCAAATGTAGAAAACCAACTTATGCTTGCTTAAGGGGAAAGGTGAGTTGGGGTGCTGCATAAAACCAGAGATTGAAATTAGCACAGATACCGTTCCATAAGCGAAATATGTAATAGACAAGAGCTACTCCTTGCTCAACGAAGTGGACTCAAAACCCCATAATAAACGCCTAAGAATATACCTTACTAGTAAGAATCTTAAAACCTTTGGATTTATATGTCTCCAAAAGAGAATCAAGCGTGTGTACAGCGGCATAAACGCAGCAGTGATAGGATTGGTGAGGTTCAGTGAGCAAATGCAGGCCCTTTGAAGTCATATTGCATGGTACCCATTCCATGGGTCTCAACTCTCCAGGTTTAAGGGATTCTTCCTTCAGCTAAAACATGCATGTGGAACCCAGAGTATGATCCACCGTGTGATCGGGAAACGTGTTCAAATGTGTCTCAGTTTTCGTCCCCTGGTACTCGGGTGCAACATTCCAGACGCTTTACTAACACTCTCCACACTTGGAGAGTCAGTGCCTTTAACCTCCTGGTTGGCCCAGTTTGCAATTTCTGCGTAAGATGAACAGGAATAGGGAGAACCAATGAGAGACTAGGTGGAGGTGTCTGGACGGGCAAATTTAACTCTCATTTCCGATCAGAAAGAGGAATTAACCAAAGGCTGAGCATGCCGTGCCGGAACCACACTAGGGCCTGAAGCAATCCTGCGGTGTTGCAGCGAGCTCACAAGAAAGCAAGTTGAAGAAAGGAACTCAGGGGTACTGTAATTCACAAACCTACAGAGTTATAAATGACAGCTATCGTCCAAAAATATATTGAAGTAAGGCTGCCAAGAGGACTTGAAAGTGGGGCAGAATTGCACGAAACCGATTTCAGGAGGTAGACTGGAATTGCATGTAAAGCATAGGAAAAGAGGCAGAACGTGCACAATGATGCACTTGGCCAAAAAGGGCGTATGCGTTTTTTCCTGAATATATTCAGGAAAAAACGCATACGCCCTTTTTGGCCAACCAAGCAAGCTTGCAAAGGAAATCTGCACTACAATGAAGTCTCACTGCTCCCCGGTCAAAAGGCTATCTGAAAAAAGTGTAAAATCCAGAAAGGCAGGACAGGCCATGGAGAACTGGGAGCCTTGTTATGCTGATGGGCGGGATGTAAATTGCCAACAGCCACTCTGGAGAAGTGTATGGTGTTTCCTGAAACATCCAAAAAACAAAGCAACAGAGCCTAGGGCACTTCCACTTATGGTCCTATAGCTTAGGGAATTAAAATCAAAAAGACACAGCCACCCCAAAGCTTGGGACGGCTCTGTTTACAAGAACCTCGTTTACGGTACAAGTTCAATATCACAGAAAGCGAAAAATGGATAAAGAAGTTGTGGTACTTACGTACAATGCAATATCACTCAGCAATGAAATCTATGTCATCAGGCCCGTAGCAGAATAATGAGTGGATTCAGGTACGATGATTGTAAGTGAAATAAGTCACACAGAAAAAGAAACATCATAAGATATCAGTACTACACGGAATGTAAACTTGGCTACACAGGAACTGAATTACAAAACAGAACAGGGTCTCAAATGTAGAAAACCAACTTATGCTTGCTTAAGGGGAAAGGTGAGTTGGGGTGCTGCATGAAACCAGAGATTGAAATTAGCACAGATACCATTCCATAAGCCAAATATGCAATAGACAAGAGCTACTCCTTGCTGAACGAAGTGGACTCAACACCCCATATTAAACGCCTAAGAATATACCTGACTAGAAATAATCTTAAAACCTATGGATTTATATGTCTCCGAAAGAGAATCAAGCGTGTGTACAGCGGCATAAACGCAGCAGTGATAGGATTGGTGAGGTTCAGTGAGCAAATGCAGACCCTTTGAAGTCATATTGCATGGTACCCATTCCATGGGTCTCAACTCTCCAAGTTTAAGGGATTCTTCCTTCAGCTAAAACATGCATGTGGAACACAGAGTATGATCCACCGTGTGATCAGGAAACGTGTTCAAATGTGTCTCAGTTTTCGTCCCCTGGTACTCGGGTGCAACACTCCAGACGCTTTACTAACACTCTCTCCACTTGGAGAGTCAGTGCCTTTAACCTCCTGTATGGCCGAGTTTGCAATTTCTGCGGAAAATGTACAGGAATAGGGAGAACCAATGATAAACTAGCTGGAGGTGTCTGGATGGGCAAATTTAACTCTCATTTCCCACCAGAAAGAGGAATTAACCAAAGGCTCAGCATGCCGTGTCGGAACTACACTAGGGCCTGAAGCAATCCTGCGGTGTTGCGGCCAGCTCACAAGAAAGCGAGTTGAAGAAAGGAACTCAGGGGCACTGTAATTCACAAACCTGCAGAGTTATAAATGACAGCTATCTTCCAAAAATATATTGAAGTAAGGCTGCCAAGAGGACTTGAAAGCGGGGCAGAATTGCAGGAAACCGATTTCAGGAGGTAGACTGGAATTGCATGTAAAGCATAGGAAAAGAGGCAGAACGTCCACAATGATGCACTTGGCCAAAAAGGGCGTATGCGTTTTTTCCTGAATATATTCAGGAAAAAACGCATACGCCCTTTTTGGCCAACCAAGCAAGCTTGCAAAGGAAATCTGCACTACAATGAAGTCTCACTGCCCCCCGGTCAAAAGGGCCATCTGAAAAAAGTGTAAAATCCAGAAAGGCAGGACAGGCCATGGAGAACTGGGAGCCTTGTTATGCTGGTGGGCGGGATGTAAATTGCCAACAGCCACTCTGGAGAAGTGTATGGTGTTTCCTGAAACATCTAAAAAACAAAGCAACAGAGCCTAGGGCACTTCCACTTATGGTCCTATAGCTTAGGGAAATTAAAATCAAAAAGACACAGCCACCCCAAAGTTTGGGACGGCTCTGTTTACAAGAACCTCGTTTACAGTACAAGTTCAATATCACAGAAAGCAAAAAATGGATAAAGAAGTTGTGGTACTTACGTACAATGCAATATCACTCAGCAATGAAATCTATGTCATCAGGCCCGTAGCAGCATAATGAGTGGATGCAGGTATGATGAGTCTAAGTGAAATAAGTCACACAGAAAAAGAAACATCATAAGATATCACTACTACACGGAATGTAAACTTGGCTACACAAGAACTGAATTACAAAACAGAACAGGGTCTCAAATGTAGAAAACCATCTTATGCTTGCTTAAGGGGAAAGGTGAGTTGGGGTGCTGCATGAAACCAGAGATTGAAATTAGCACAGATACCGTTCCATAAGCCAAATATGTAATAGACAAGAGCTACTCCTTGCTCAACGAAGTGGACTCAACACCCCATATTAAACGCTTAAGAATACACCTGACTAGAAATAATCTTAAAAACTACGGATTTATATGTCTCCGAAAGAGAATCAAGCGTGTGTACAGCGGCATAAACGCAGCAGTGATAGGATTGGTGAGGTTCAGTGAGCAAATGCAGACCCTTTGAAGTCATATTGCATGGTACCCATTCCATGGGTCTCAACTCTCCAAGTTTAAGGGATTCTTCCTTCAGCTAAAACATGCATGTGGAACACAGAGTATGATCCACCGTGTGATCAGGAAACGTGTTCAAATGTGTCTCAGTTTTCGTCCCCTGGTACTCGGGTGCAACACTCCAGACGCTTTACTAACACTCTCCCCACTTGGAGAGTCAGTGCCTTTAACCTCCTGGTTGGCCCAGTTTGCAATTTCTGCGTAAGATGAACAGGAATAGGGAGAACCAATGAGAGACTAGGTGAAGGTGTCTGGACGGGCAAATTTAACTCTCATTTCCGATCAGAAAGAGGAATTAACCAAAGGCTGAGCATGCCGTGCCGGAACCACACTAGGGCCTGAAGCAATCCTGTGGTGTTGCGGCCAGCTCACAAGAAAGCGAGTAGAAGAAAGGAGCTCAGGGGCACTGTAATTCACAAACCTGCAGAGTTATTAATGACAGCTATCGTCCAAAAATATATTGAAGTAAGGCTGCCAAGAGGACTTGAAAGCGGGGCAGAATTGCAGGAAACCGATTTCAGGAGGTAGACGGGAATTGCATGTAAAGCATAGGAAAAGAGGCAGAACGTCCACAATGATGCACTTGGCCAAAAAGGGCGTATGTGTTCTTTCCTGAATATATTCAGGAAAAAACGCATACGCCCTTTTTCGCCAACCAAGCAGGCTTGCAAAGGAAATCTGCACTACAATGAAGTCTCACTGCCCCCTGGTCAAAAGGGCCATCTGGAGAAAGTGTAATATCCAGAAAGGCAGGACTTGGCATGGAGAACTGGGAGCCTTGTTATGCTGATGGGCGGGATGTAAATTGCCAACAGCCACTCTGGAGAAGTGTATGGTGTTTCCTGAAACATCTAAAAAACAAAGCAACAGAGCCTAGGGCACTTCCACTTATGGTCCTATAGCTTAGGGAAATTAAAATCAAAAAGACACAGCCTCCCCAAAGCTTGGGACGGCTCTGTTTACAAGAACCTCGTTTACTGTACAAGTTCAATATCACAGAAAGCGAAAAATGGATACAGAAGTTGTGGTACTTACGTACAATGCAATATCACTCAGCAATGAAATCTATGTCATCAGGCCCGTAGCAGAATAATGAGTGGATTCAGGTATGATGATTCTAAGTGAAATAAGTCACACAGAAAAAGAAACATCATAAGATATCACTACTACACGGAATATAAACTTGGCTACACAGGAACTGAATTACAAAACAGAACAGGGTCTCAAATGTAGAACACCAACTTATGCTTGCTTAAGGGGAAAGGTGAGTTGGGGTGCTGCATGAAACCAGAGATTGAAATTAGCACAGATACCGTTCTATAAGCCAAATATGCAATAGACAAGAGCTACTCCTTGCTGAACGAAGTGGACTCAACACCCCATATTAAACGCCTAAGAATATACCTGACTAGAAATAATCTTAAAACCTACGGATTTATATGTCTCCGAAAGAGAATCAAGCGTGTGTACGGCGGCATAAACGCAGCAGTGATAGGATTGGGGAGGTTCGGTGAGCAAATGCAGACCCTTTGAAGTCATATTGCATGGTACCCATTCCATGGGTCTCAACTCTCCAGGTTTAAGGGATTCTTCCTTCAGCTAAAACATGCATGTGGAACCCAGAGTATGATCCACCGTGTGATCGGGAAACGTGTTAAAATGTGTCTCAGTTTTCGTCCCCTGGTACTCGGGTGCAACATTCAAGACACTTTACTAACACTCTCCCCACTTGGAGAGTCATTGCCTTTAAACTCCTGTTTGGCCCAGTTTGCAATTTCTGCGGAAAATGTACAGGAATAGGGAGAACCAATGAGAGACTAGCTGGAGGTGTGTGGACGGGCAAATTTAACTCTCATTTCCCACCAGGAAGAGGAATTAACCAAAGGCTCAGCGTACCGTGCCGGAACCACACTAGGGCCTGAAGCAATCCTGCGGTGTTGCGGCCAGCTCACAAGAAAGCGAGTTGAAGAAAGGAGCTCAGGGGCACTGTAATTCACAAACCTGCAGAGTTATAAATGACAGCTATCGTCCAAAAATATATTGAAGTAAGGCTGCCAAGAGGACTTGAAAGTGGTGCAGAATTGCACGAAACCGATTTCAGGAGGTAGACTGGAATTGCATGTAAAGCATAGGAAAAGAGGCAGAACGTCCACAACGATGCACTTGGCCAAAAAGGGCGTATGCGTTTTTTCCTGAATATATTCAGGAAAAAACGCATACGCCCTTTTTGGCCAACCAAGAAAGCTTGCAAAGGAAATCTGCACTACAATGAAGTCTCACTGCCCCCCGGTCAAAAGGTCCATCTGAAAAAAGTGTAAAATCCAGAAAGGCAGGACAGGCCATGGAGAACTGGGAGCCTTGTTATGCTGATGGGCGGGATATAAATTGCCAACAGCCACTCTGGAGAAGTGTATGGTGTTTCCTGAAACATCTAAAAAACAAAGCAACAGAGCCTAGGGCACTTCCACTTATGGTCCTATAGCTTAGGGAAATTAAAATCAAAAAGACACAGCCACCCCAAATTTTGGGACGGCTCTGTTTACAAGAACCTCGTTTACGGTACAAGTTCAATATCACAGAAAGCAAAAAATGGATAAAGAAGTTGTGGTACTTACGTACAATGCAATATCACTCAGCAATGAAATCTATGTCATCAGGCCCGTAGCAGCATAATGAGTGGATTCAGGTACGATGATTGTAAGTGAAATAAGTCACACAGAAAAAGAAACATCATAAGATATCACTAATACACGGATTGTAAACTTGGCTACACAAGAACTGAATTACAAAACAGAACAGGGTGTCAAATGTAGAAAACCAACTTATGCTTGCTTAAGGGGAAAGGTGAGTTGGGGTGCTGCATAAAACCAGAGATTGAAATTAGCACAGATACCGTTCCATAAGCGAAATATGTAATAGACAAGAGCTACTCCTTGCTCAACGAAGTGGACTCAAAACCCCATAATAAACGCCTAAGAATATACCTTACTAGTAAGAATCTTAAAACCTTTGGATTTATATGTCTCCAAAAGAGAATCAAGCGTGTGTACAGCGGCATAAACGCAGCAGTGATAGGATTGGTGAGGTTCAGTGAGCAAATGCAGGCCCTTTGAAGTCATATTGCATGGTACCCATTCCATGGGTCTCAACTCTCCAGGTTTAAGGGATTCTTCCTTCAGCTAAAACATGCATGTGGAACCCAGAGTATGATCCACCGTGTGATCGGGAAACGTGTTCAAATGTGTCTCAGTTTTCGTCCCCTGGTACTCGGGTGCAACATTCCAGACGCTTTACTAACACTCTCCACACTTGGAGAGTCAGTGCCTTTAACCTCCTGGTTGGCCCAGTTTGCAATTTCTGCGTAAGATGAACAGGAATAGGGAGAACCAATGAGAGACTAGGTGGAGGTGTCTGGACGGGCAAATTTAACTCTCATTTCCGATCAGAAAGAGGAATTAACCAAAGGCTGAGCATGCCGTGCCGGAACCACACTAGGGCCTGAAGCAATCCTGCGGTGTTGCAGCGAGCTCACAAGAAAGCAAGTTGAAGAAAGGAACTCAGGGGTACTGTAATTCACAAACCTACAGAGTTATAAATGACAGCTATCGTCCAAAAATATATTGAAGTAAGGCTGCCAAGAGGACTTGAAAGTGGGGCAGAATTGCACGAAACCGATTTCAGGAGGTAGACTGGAATTGCATGTAAAGCATAGGAAAAGAGGCAGAACGTGCACAATGATGCACTTGGCCAAAAAGGGCGTATGCGTTTTTTCCTGAATATATTCAGGAAAAAACGCATACGCCCTTTTTGGCCAACCAAGCAAGCTTGCAAAGGAAATCTGCACTACAATGAAGTCTCACTGCTCCCCGGTCAAAAGGCTATCTGAAAAAAGTGTAAAATCCAGAAAGGCAGGACAGGCCATGGAGAACTGGGAGCCTTGTTATGCTGATGGGCGGGATGTAAATTGCCAACAGCCACTCTGGAGAAGTGTATGGTGTTTCCTGAAACATCCAAAAAACAAAGCAACAGAGCCTAGGGCACTTCCACTTATGGTCCTATAGCTTAGGGAATTAAAATCAAAAAGACACAGCCACCCCAAAGCTTGGGACGGCTCTGTTTACAAGAACCTCGTTTACGGTACAAGTTCAATATCACAGAAAGCGAAAAATGGATAAAGAAGTTGTGGTACTTACGTACAATGCAATATCACTCAGCAATGAAATCTATGTCATCAGGCCCGTAGCAGAATAATGAGTGGATTCAGGTACGATGATTGTAAGTGAAATAAGTCACACAGAAAAAGAAACATCATAAGATATCAGTACTACACGGAATGTAAACTTGGCTACACAGGAACTGAATTACAAAACAGAACAGGGTCTCAAATGTAGAAAACCAACTTATGCTTGCTTAAGGGGAAAGGTGAGTTGGGGTGCCGCATAAAACCAGAGATTGAAATTAGCACAGATACCGTTCCATAAGCCAAATATGTAATAGACAAGAGCTACTCCTTGCTCAAAGAAGTGGACTCAACACCCCATAATAAACGCCTAAGAATATACCTGACTAGTAAGAATCTTAAAACCTTTGGATTTATATGTCTCCAAAAGAGAATCAAGCGTGTGTACAGCAGCATAAACGCAGCAGTGATAGGATTGGTGTGGTTCCGTGAGCAAATGCAGGCCCTTTGAAGTCATATTGCATGGTACCCATTCCACGGGTCTCAACTCTCCAGGTTTAAGGGATTCTTCCTTCAGCTAAAACATGCATGTGGAACCCAGAGTATGATCCACCGTGTGATCGGGAAACGTGTTCAAATGTGTCTCAGTTTTCGTCCCCTGGTACTCGGGTGCAACATTCCATACGTTTTACTAACACTCTCCCCACTTGGAGAGTCAGTGCCTTTAACCTCCTGTTTGGCCCAGTTTGCAATTTCTGTGGAAAATGAACAGGAATAGGGAGAACCAATGAGAGACTAGGTGGAGGTGTCTGGACGGGCAAATTTAACTCTCATTTCCCACCAGGAAGAGGAATTAATCAAAGGCTCAGCATGCCATGCCAGAACCAAACTAGGGCCTGAAGCAATCCTGCGGTGTTGCAGCCAGCTCACAAGAAAGCGAGTTGATGAAAGGAGCTCAGGGGCACTGTAATTCACAAACCTGCAGAGTTATAAATGACAGCTATCTTCCAAAAATAAATTGAAGTAAGGCTGCCAAGAGGCGTTGAAAGCGGGGCAGAATTGCACGAAACCAATTTCAGGAGGTAGACTGGAATTGCATGTAAAGCATAGGAAAAGAGGCAGAACGTCCACAATGATGCACTTGGCCAAAAAGGGCGTATGCGTTTTTTCCTGAATATATTCAGGAAAAAACGCATACGCACTTTTTGGCCAACCAAGCAAGCTTGCAAAGGAAATCTGAACTACATTGAAGTCTCACTGCCCCCCCGGGTCAAAAGGGCCATCTGAAAAAAGTGTAAAATCCAGAAAGGCAGGACAGGCCATGGAAAACTGGGAGCCTTGTTATGATGATGGGCGGGATGTAAATTGCCAACAGCCACTCTGGAGAAGTGTATGGTGTTTCCTGAAACATCTAAAAAACAAAGCAACAGAGCCTAGGGCACTTCCACTTATGGTCCTATAGCTTAGGGAAATTAAAATCAAAAAGACACAGCCACCCCAAAGTTTGGGACGGCTCTGTTTACAAGAACCTCGTTTATGGTACAAGTTCAATATCACAGAAAGCGAAAAATGGATAAAGAAGTTGTGGTACTTACGTACAATGCAATATCACTCAGCAATGAAATCTATGTCATCAGGCCCGTAGCAGCATAATGAGTGGATTCAGGTACGATGATTCTAAGTGAAATAAGTCACACAGAAAAAGAAACATCATAAGATATCACCAATACATGGAATGTAAACTTGGCTATAAAGGAACTGAATTACAAAACAGAACAGGGTCTCAAATGTAGAAAACCAACTTATGCTTGCTTAAGGAGAAAGGTGAGTTGGGGTGCTGCATGAAACCAGAGATTGAAATTAGCACAGATACCGTTCCATAAGCCAAATATGCAATAGACAAGAGCTACTCCTTGCTGAACGAAGTGGACTCAACACCCCATATTAAACGCCTAAGAATATACCTGACTAGAAATAATCTTAAAACCTACGGATTTATATGTCTCTGAAAGAGAATCAAGCGTGTGTACAGCGGCATAAACGCAGCAGTGATAGGATTGGTGAGGTTCGGTGAGCAAATGCAGACCCTTTGAAGTCATATTGCATGGTACCCATTCCATGGGTCTCAACTCTCCAGGTTTAAGGGATTCTTCCTTCAGCTGAAACATGCATGTGGAACACAGAGTATGATCCACCCTGTGATCAGGAAACGTGTTCAAATGTGTCTCAGTTTTCGTCCCCTGGTAGTCGGGTGCAACATTCAAGACGCTTTACTAACACTCTCCCCACTTGGAGAGTCAGTGCCTTTAAACTCCTGTTTGGCCCAGTTTGCAATTTCTGCGGAAAATGTACAGGAATAGGGAGAACCAATGAGAGACTAGCTGGAGGTGTGTGGACGGGCAAATTTAACTCTCATTTCCCACCAGGAAGAGGAATTAAGCAAAGGCTCAGCGTGCCGTGCTGGAACCACACTAGGACCTGAAGCAATCCTGTGGTGTTGCGGCCAGCTCACAAGAAAGCGAGTTGAAGAAAGGAGCTCAGGGGCACTGTAATTCACAAACCTGCAGAGTTATAAATGACAGCTATCGTCCAAAAATATATTGAAGTAAGGCTGCCAAGAGGACTTGAAAGCGGGGCAGAATTGCAGGAAACCGATTTCAGGAGGTAGACGGGAATTGCATGTAAAGCATAGGAAAAGAGGCAGAACGTCCACAATGATGCACTTGGCCAAAAAGGGCGTATGCGTTTCTTCCTGAATATATTCAGGAAGAAACGCATACGCCCTTTTTGGCCAACCAAGCAAGTTGCAAATGAAATCTGCACTACAATGAAGTCTCACTGCCCCCCGGTCAAAAGGGCCATCTGAAAAAAGTGTAAAATCCAGAAAGGCAGGACAGGCCATGGAGAACTGGGAGCCTTTTTATGCTGGTGGGCGGGATGTAAACTGCCAACAGCCACTCTGGAGAAGTGTATGGTGTTTCCTGAAACATCTAAAAAACAAAGCAACAGAGCCTAGGGCACTTCCACTTATGGTCCTATAGCTTAGGGAAATTAAAATCAAAAAACACAGCCACCCCAAAGTTTGGGCCAGCTCTGTTTACAAGAACCTCGTTTACTGTACAAGTTTATATCACAGAAAGCGAAAAATGGATAAGGAAGTTGTGGTACTTACATACAATGCAATATCACTCAGCAATGAAATCTATGTCATCAGGCCCGTAGCAGCATAATGAGTGGATTCAGGTACGATGATTGTAAGTGAAATAAGTCACACAGAAAAAGACACATCATAAGATATCACTAATACACGGATTGTAAACTTGGCTACACAAGAACTGAATTACAAAACAGAACAGGGTGTCAAATGTAGAAAACCAACTTATGCTTGCTTAAGGGGAAAGGTGAGTTGGGGTGCTGCATAAAACCAGAGATTGAAATTAGCACAGATACCGTTCCATAAGCCAAATATGTAATAGAAAAGAGCTACTCCTTGCTCAACGAAGTGGACTCAAAACCCCATATTAAACGCCTAAGAATATACCTGACTAGAAATAATCTTAAAACCTACGGATTTATATGTCTCCGAAAGAGAATCAAGCATGTGTACAGCGGCATAAACGCAGCAGTGATAGGATTGGTGAGGTTCGGTGAGCAAATGCAGACCCTTTGAAGTCATATTGCATGGTACCCATTCCATGGGTCTCAACTCTCCAGGTTTAAGGGATTCTTCCTTCAGCTAAAACATGCATGTGGAACCCAGAGTATGATCCACCGTGTGATCGGGAAACGTGTTCAAATGTGTCTCAGTTTTCGTCCCCTGGTACTCGGGTGCAACATTCCACACGCTTTACTAACACTCTCCACACTTGGAGAGTCAGTGCCTTTAACCACCTGGTTGGCCCAGTTTGCAATTTCTGCGTAAGATGAACAGGAATAGGGAGAACCAATGAGAGACTAGGTGGAGGTGTCTGGACGGGCAAATTTAACTCTCATTTCCCACCAGGAAGAGGAATTAACCAAAGGCTCAGCATGCCATACCAGAAGCACACTAGGGCCTGAAGCAATCCTGTGGTGTTGCAGCGAGCTCACAAGAAAGCAAGTTGAAGAAAGGAACTCAGGGGTACTGTAATTCACAAACCTACAGAGTTATAAATGACAGCTATCGTCCAAAAATACATTGAAGTAAGGCTGCCAAGAGGACTTGAAAGTGGGGCAGAATTGCAGGAAACCGATTTCAGGAGGTAGACTGGAATTGCATGTAAAGCATAGGAAAAGAGGCAGAACGTGCACAATGATGCACTTGGCCAAAAAGGGCGTATGCGTTTTTTCCTGAATATATTCAGGAAAAAACGCATACGCCCTTTTTGGCCAACCAAGCAAGCTTGCAAAGGAAATCTGCACTACAATGAAGTCTCACTGCTCCCCGGTCAAAAGGCTATCTGAAAAAAGTGTAAAATCCAGAAAGGCAGGGCAGGCCATGGAGAACTTGGAGCCTTGTTCTTCTGATGGGCGGGATGTAAATTGCCAACAGCCACTCTGGAGAAGTGTATGGTGTTTCCTGAAGCATCCAAAAAACAAAGCAACAGAGCCTAGGGCACCTCCACTTATGGTCCTATAGCTTAGGGAATTAAAATCAAAAAGACACAGCCACCCCAAAGCTTGGGACGGCTCTGTTTACAAGAACCTCGTTTACGGTACAAGTTCAATATCACAGAAAGCGAAAAATGGATAAAGAAGTTGTGGTACTTACGTACAATGCAATATCACTCAGCAATGAAATCTATGTCATCAGGCCCGTAGCCTCATAATGAGTGGATTCAGGTACGATGATTCTAAGTGAAATAAATCACACAGAAAAAAAACATCATAAGATATCACTACTACACGTAATGTAAACTTGGCTACACAGGAACTGAATTACAAAACAGAACAGGGTCTCAAATGTAGAAAACCAACTTATGCTTGCTTAAGGGGAAAGGTGAGTTGCGGTGCGGCATAAAACCAGAGATTGAAATTAGCACAGATACCGTTCCATAAGCCAAATATGTAATAGACAAGAGCTACTCCTTGCTCAACGAAGTGGACTCAACACCCCATATTAAACGCCTAAGAATATACCTTACTAGTAAGAATCTTAAAACCTTTGGATTTATATGTCTCCAAAAGAGAATCAAGCGTGTGTACGGCGGCATAAACGCAGCAGTGATAGGATTGGTGAGGTTCCGTGAGCAAATGCAGGCCCTTTGAAGTCATATTGCATGGTACCCATTCCACGGGTCTCAACTCTCCAGGTTTAAGGGATTCTTCCTTCAGCTAAAACATGCATGTGGAACCCAGAGTAGGATCCACCGTGTGATCGGGAAACGTGTTCAAATGTGTCTCAGTTTTCGTCCCCTGGTACTCGGGTGCAACATTCCAGACGCTTTACTAACACTCTCCACACTTGGAGAGTCAGTGCCTTTAACCTCCTGGTTGGCCCAGTTTGCAATTTTGCGTAAGATGAACAGGAATAGGGAGAACCAATGAGAGACTAGGTGGAGGTGTCTGGACGGGCAAATTTAACTCTCATTTCCCACCAGGAAGAGGAATTAACCAAAGGCTCAGCGTGCCGGGCCGGAACCACACTAGGGCCTGAAGCAATCCTGCGGTGTTGCGGCCAGCTCACAAGAAAGCGAGTTGATGAAAGGAGCTCAGGGGCACTGTAATTCACAAACCTGCAGAGTTATAAATGACAGCTATCGTCCAAAAATATATTGAAGTAAGGCTGCCAAGAGGACTTGAAAGCGGGGCAGAATTGCAGGAAACCGATTTCAGGAGGTAGACGGGAATTGCATGTAAAGCATAGGAAAAGAGGCAGAACGTCCACAATGATGCACTTGGCCAAAAAGGGCGTATGCGTTTTTTCCTGAATATATTCAGGAAAAAACGCAAACGCCCTTTTTGGCCAACCAAGCAAGCTTTCAAAGGAAATCTGCACTACAGTGAAGTCTCACTGCCCCCCGGTCAAATGGGCCAACTGAAAAAAGTGTAAAATCCAGAAAGGCAGGACAGGCCATGGAGAACTGGGAGCCTTGTTATGCTGATGGGCGGGATGTAAATTGCCAACAGCCACTCTGGAGAAGTGTATGGTGTTTCCTGAAACATCTAAAAAACAAGCAACAGAGCCTAGGGCACTTCCACTTATGGTCCTATAGCTTAGGGAAATTAAAATCAAAAAGACACAGCCACCCCAAAATTTGGGACGGCTCTGTTTACAAGAATCTTGTTTACGGTACAAGTTCAATAGCACAAAAGCGAAAAATGGATAAAGAAGTTGTGGTACTTAAGTACAATGCAATATCACTCAGCAATGAAATCTTGTCATCAGGCCCGTCGCAGCATAATGAGTGGATTCAGGTACGATGATTCTAAGTGAAATAAGTCACACAGAAAAAGAATCATCATAAGATATCACTACTACACGGAATATAAACTTGGCTACACAGGAACTGAATTACAAAACAGAACAGGGTCTCAAATGTAGAACACCAACTTATGCTTGCTTAAGGGGAAAGGTGAGTTGGGGTGCTGCATGAAACCAGAGATTGAAATTAGCACAGATACCGTTCTATAAGCCAAATATGCAATAGACAAGAGCTACTCCTTGCTGAACGAAGTGGACTCAACACCACATATTAAACGCCTAAGAATATACCTGACTAGAAATAATCTTAAAACCTACGGATTTATATGTCTCCGAAAGAGAATCAAGCGTGTGTACGGCGGCATAAACGCAGCAGTGATAGGATTGGGGAGGTTCGGTGAGCAAATGCAGACCCTTTGAAGTCATATTGCATGGTACCCATTCCATGGGTCTCAACTCTCCAGGTTTAAGGGATTCTTCCTTCAGCTAAAACATGCATGTGGAACCCAGAGTATGATCCACCGTGTGATCGGGAAACGTGTTAAAATGTGTCTCAGTATTCGTCCCCTGGTACTCGGGTGCAACATTCAAGACACTTTACTAACACTCTCCCCACTTGGAGAGTCATTGCCTTTAAACTCCTGTTTGGCCCAGTTTGCAATTTCTGCGGAAAATGTACAGGAATAGGGAGAACCAATGAGAGACTAGCTGGAGGTGTGTGGACGGGCAAATTTAACTCTCATTTCCCACCAGGAAGAGGAATTAACCAAAGGCTCAGCGTACCGTGCCGGAACCACACTAGGGCCTGAAGCAATCCTGCGGTGTTGCGGCCAGCTCACAAGAAAGCGAGTTGAAGAAAGGAGCTCAGGGGCACTGTAATTCACAAACCTGCAGAGTTATAAATGACAGCTATCGTCCAAAAATATATTGAAGTAAGGCTGCCAAGAGGACTTGAAAGTGGTGCAGAATTGCACGAAACCGATTTCAGGAGGTAGACTGGAATTGCATGTAAAGCATAGGAAAAGAGGCAGAACGTCCACAACGATGCACTTGGCCAAAAAGGGCGTATGCGTTTTTTCCTGAATATATTCAGGAAAAAACGCATACGCCCTTTTTGGCCAACCAAGAAAGCTTGCAAAGGAAATCTGCACTACAATGAAGTCTCACTGCCCCCCGGTCAAAAGGTCCATCTGAAAAAAGTGTAAAATCCAGAAAGGCAGGACAGGCCATGGAGAACTGGGAGCCTTGTTATGCTGATGGGCGGGATATAAATTGCCAACAGCCACTCTGGAGAAGTGTATGGTGTTTCCTGAAACATCTAAAAAACAAAGCAACAGAGCCTAGGGCACTTCCACTTATGGTCCTATAGCTTAGGGAAATTAAAATCAAAAAGACACAGCCACCCCAAATTTTGGGACGGCTCTGTTTACAAGAACCTCGTTTACGGTACAAGTTCAATATCACAGAAAGCAAAAAATGGATAAAGAAGTTGTGGTACTTACGTACAATGCAATATCACTCAGCAATGAAATCTATGTCATCAGGCCCGTAGCAGAATAATGAGTGGATTCAGGTACGATGATTGTAAGTGAAATAAGTCACACAGAAAAAGAAACATCATAAGATATCACTAATACACGGATTGTAAACTTGGCTACACAAGAACTGAATTACAAAACAGAACAGGGTGTCAAATGTAGAAAACCAACTTATGCTTGCTTAAGGGGAAAGGTGAGTTGGGGTGCTGCATAAAACCAGAGATTGAAATTAGCACAGATACCGTTCCATAAGCCAAATATGTAATAGACAAGAGCTACTCCTTGCTCAACGAAGTGGACTCAACACCCCATAATAAACGCCTAAGAATATACCTTACTAGTAAGAATCTTAAAACCTTTGGATTTATATGTCTCCAAAAGAGAATCAAGCGTGTGTACAGCGGCATAAACGCAGCAGTGATAGGATTGGTGAGGTTCAGTGAGCAAATGCAGGCCCTTTGAAGTCATATTGCATGGTACCCATTCCATGGGTCTCAACTCTCCAGGTTTAAGGGATTCTTCCTTCAGCTAAAACATGCATGTGGAACCCAGAGTATGATCCACCGTGTGATCGGGAAACGTGTTCAAATGTGTCTCAGTTTTCGTCCCCTGGTACTCGGGTGCAACATTCCAGACGCTTTACTAACACTCTCCACACTTGGAGAGTCAGTGCCTTTAACCTCCTGGTTGGCCCAGTTTGCAATTTCTGCGTAAGATGAACAGGAATAGGGAGAACCAATGAGAGACTAGGTGGAGGTGTGTGGACGGGCAAATTTAACTCTCATTTCCCACCAGGAAGAGGAATTAACCAAAGGCTTGGCGTGCCATACCAGAAGCACACTAGGGCCTGAAGCAATCCTGCGGTGTTGCAGCGAGCTCACAAGAAAGCAAGTTGAAGAAAGGAACTCAGGGGTACTGTAATTCACAAACCTACAGAGTTATAAATGACAGCTATCGTCCAAAAATATATTGATGTAAGGCTGCCAAGAGGAATTGAAAGTGGGGCAGAATTGCACGAAACCGATTTCAGGAGGTAGACTGGAATTGCATGTAAAGCATAGGAAAAGAGGCAGAACGTGCACAATGATGCACTTGGCCAAAAAGGGCGTATGCGTTTTTTCCTGAATATATTCAGGAAAAAACGCATACGCCCTTTTTGGCCAACCAAGCAAGCTTGCAAAGGAAATCTGCACTACAATGAAGTCTCACTGCTCCCCGGTCAAAAGGCTATCTGAAAAAAGTGTAAAATCCAGAAAGGCAGGACAGGCCATGGAGAACTGGGAGCCTTGTTATGCTGATGGGCGGGATGTAAATTGCCAACAGCCACTCTGGAGAAGTGTATGGTGTTTCCTGAAACATCCAAAAAACAAAGCAACAGAGCCTAGGGCACTTCCACTTATGGTCCTATAGCTTAGGGAATTAAAATCAAAAAGACACAGCCACCCCAAAGCTTGGGACGCCTCTGTTTACAAGAACCTCGTTTACGGTACAAGTTCAATATCACAGAAAGCGAAAAATGGATAAAGAAGTTGTGGTACTTATGTACAATGCAATATCACTCAGCAATGAAATCTATGTCATCAGGCCCGTAGCAGAATAATGAGTGGATTCAGGTACGATGATTGTAAGTGAAATAAGTCACACAGAAAAAGAAACATCATAAGATATCAGTACTACACGGAATGTAAACTTGGCTACACAGGAACTGAATTACAAAACAGAACAGGGTCTCAAATGTAGAAAACCAACTTATGCTTGCTTAAGGGGAAAGGTGAGTTGGGGTGCCGCATAAAACCAGAGATTGAAATTAGCACAGATACCGTTCCATAAGCCAAATATGTAATAGACAAGAGCTACTCCTTGCTCAAAGAAGTGGACTCAACACCCCATAATAAACGCCTAAGAATATACCTGACTAGTAAGAATCTTAAAACCTTTGGATTTATATGTCTCCAAAAGAGAATCAAGCGTGTGTACAGCAGCATAAACGCAGCAGTGATAGGATTGGTGTGGTTCCGTGAGCAAATGCAGGCCCTTTGAAGTCATATTGCATGGTACCCATTCCACGGGTCTCAACTCTCCAGGTTTAAGGGATTCTTCCTTCAGCTAAAACATGCATGTGGAACCCAGAGTATGATCCACCGTGTGATCGGGAAACGTGTTCAAATGTGTCTCAGTTTTCGTCCCCTGGTACTCGGGTGCAACATTCCATACGTTTTACTAACACTCTCCCCACTTGGAGAGTCAGTGCCTTTAACCTCCTGTTTGGCCCAGTTTGCAATTTCTGTGGAAAATGAACAGGAATAGGGAGAACCAATGAGAGACTAGGTGGAGGTGTCTGGACGGGCAAATTTAACTCTCATTTCCCACCAGGAAGAGGAATTAACCAAAGGCTCAGCATGCCATGCCAGAACCAAACTAGGGCCTGAAGCAATCCTGCGGTGTTGCAGCCAGCTCACAAGAAAGCGAGTTGATGAAAGGAGCTCAGGGGCACTGTAATTCACAAACCTGCAGAGTTATAAATGACAGCTATCTTCCAAAAATAAATTGAAGTAAGGCTGCCAAGAGGCGTTGAAAGCGGGGCAGAATTGCACGAAACCAATTTCAGGAGGTAGACTGGAATTGCATGTAAAGCATAGGAAAAGAGGCAGAACGTCCACAATGATGCACTTGGCCAAAAAGGGCGTATGCGTTTTTTCCTGAATATATTCAGGAAAAAACGCATACGCACTTTTTGGCCAACCAAGCAAGCTTGCAAAGGAAATCTGAACTACATTGAAGTCTCACTGCCCCCCTGGGTCAAAAGGGCCATCTGAAAAAAGTGTAAAATCCAGAAAGGCAGGACAGGCCATGGAGAACTGGGAGCCTTGTTATGCTGATGGTTGGGATGAAAATTACCAGCAGCCACTCTGGATAAGTGTATGGTGTTTCCTGAAACATCCAAAAAACAAAGCAACAGAGCCTAGGGCACTTCCACTTATGGTCCTATAGCTTAGGGAAATTAAAATCAAAAAGACACAGTCACCACAAAGTTTGGGACGGCTCTGTTTACAAGAACCTCGTTTACGGTACAAGTTCAATATCACAGAAAGCGAAAAATGGATAAAGAAGTTGTGGTACTTACGTACAATGCAATATCACTCAGCAATGAAATCTATGTCATCAGGCCCGTAGCAGAATAATGAGTGGATGCAGGTATGATGATTCTAAGTGAAATAAGTCACACAGAAAAAGAAACACCATAAGATATCACTAATACACGGATTGTAAACTTGGCTACACAAGAACTGAATTACAAAACAGAACAGGGTGTCAAATGTAGAAAACCAACTTATGCTTGCTTAAGGGGAAAGGTGAGTTGGGGTGCTGCATAAAACCAGAGATTGAAATTAGCACAGATACCGTTCCATAAGCCAAATATGTAATAGACAAGAGCTACTCCTTGCTCAACGAAGTGGACTCAACACCCCATAATAAACGCCTAAGAATATACCTTAATAGTAAGAATCTTAAAACCTTTGGATTTATATGTCTCCAAAAGAGAATCAAGTGTGTGTACAGCGGCATAAACGCAGCAGTGATAGGATTGGTGAGGTTCAGTGAGCAAATGCAGGCCCTTTGAAGTCATATTGCATGGTACCCATTCCATGGGTCTCAACTCTCCAGGTTTAAGAGATTCTTCCTTCAGCTAAAACATGCATGTGGAACCCAGAGTATGATCCACCGTGTGATCGGGAAACGTGTTCAAATGTGTCTCAGTTTTCGTCCCCTGGTACTCGGGTGCAACATTCCAGACGCTTTACTAACACTCTCCACACTTGGAGAGTCAGTGCCTTTAACCTCCTGGTTGGCCCAGTTTGCAAATTCTGCGTAAGATGAACAGGAATAGGGAGAACCAATGAGAGACTAGGTGGAGGTGTGTGGACGGGCAAATTTAACTCTCATTTCCCACCAGGAAGAGGAATTAACCAAAGGCTTGGCGTGCCATACCAGAAGCACACTAGGGCCTGAAGCAATCCTGCGGTGTTGCAGCGAGCTCACAAGAAAGCAAGTTGAAGAAAGGAACTCAGGGGTACTGTAATTCACAAACCTACAGAGTTATAAATGACAGCTATCGTCCAAAAATATATTGATGTAAGGCTGCCAAGAGGAATTGAAAGTGGGGCAGAATTGCACGAAACCGATTTCAGGAGGTAGACTGGAATTGCATGTAAAGCATAGGAAAAGAGGCAGAACGTGCACAATGATGCACTTGGCCAAAAAGGGCGTATGCGTTTTTTCCTGAATATATTCAGGAAAAAACACATACGCCCTTTTTGGCCAACCAAGAATGCTTGCAAAGGAAATCTGCACTACAATGAAGTCTCACTGCCCCCCGGTCAAAAGGGCCATCTGAAAAAAGTGTAAAATCCAGAAAGGCAGGACAGGCCATGGAAAACTGGGAGCCTTGTTATGCTGATGGTCGCGATGTAAATTGCCAACAGCCACTCTGGAGAAGTGTATGGTGTTTCCTGAAACATCCAAAAAACAAAGCAACAGAGCCTAGGGCACTTCCACTTATGGTCCTATAGCTTAGGGAATTAAAATCAAAAAGACACAGCCACCCCAAAGCTTGGGACGCCTCTGTTTACAAGAACCTCGTTTACGGTACAAGTTCAATATCACAGAAAGCGAAAAATGGATAAAGAAGTTGTGGTACTTACGTACAATGCAATATCACTCAGCAATGAAATCTATGTCATCAGGCCCGTAGCAGAATAATGAGTGGATTCAGGTACGATGATTGTAAGTGAAATAAGTCACACAGAAAAAGAAACATCATAAGATATCAGTACTACACGGAATGTAAACTTGGCTACACAGGAACTGAATTACAAAACAGAACAGGGTCTCAAATGTAGAAAACCAACTTATGCTTGCTTAAGGGGAAAGGTGAGTTGGGGTGCCGCATAAAACCAGAGATTGAAATTAGCACAGATACCGTTCCATAAGCCAAATATGTAATAGACAAGAGCTACTCCTTGCTCAAAGAAGTGGACTCAACACACCATAATAAACGCCTAAGAATATACCTGACTAGTAAGAATCTTAAAACCTTTGGATTTATATGTCTCCAAAAGAGAATCAAGCGTGTGTACAGCAGCATAAACGCAGCAGTGATAGGATTGGTGTGGTTCCGTGAGCAAATGCAGGCCCTTTGAAGTCATATTGCATGGTACCCATTCCACGGGTCTCAACTCTCCAGGTTTAAGGGATTCTTCCTTCAGCTAAAACATGCATGTGGAACCCAGAGTATGATCCACCGTGTGATCGGGAAACGTGTTCAAATGTGTCTCAGTTTTCGTCCCCTGGTACTCGGGTGCAACATTCCATACGTTTTACTAACACTCTCCCCACTTGGAGAGTCAGTGCCTTTAACCTCCTGTTTGGCCCAGTTTGCAATTTCTGTGGAAAATGAACAGGAATAGGGAGAACCAATGAGAGACTAGGTGGAGGTGTCTGGACGGGCAAATTTAACTCTCATTTCCCACCAGGAAGAGGAATTAACCAAAGGCTCAGCATGCCATGCCAGAACCAAACTAGGGCCTGAAGCAATCCTGCGGTGTTGCAGCCAGCTCACAAGAAAGCGAGTTGATGAAAGGAGCTCAGGGGCACTGTAATTCACAAACCTGCAGAGTTATAAATGACAGCTATCTTCCAAAAATAAATTGAAGTAAGGCTGCCAAGAGGCGTTGAAAGCGGGGCAGAATTGCACGAAACCAATTTCAGGAGGTAGACTGGAATTGCATGTAAAGCATAGGAAAAGAGGCAGAACGTCCACAATGATGCACTTGGCCAAAAAGGGCGTATGCGTTTTTTCCTGAATATATTCAGGAAAAAACGCATACGCACTTTTTGGCCAACCAAGCAAGCTTGCAAAGGAAATCTGAACTACATTGAAGTCTCACTGCCCCCCTGGGTCAAAAGGGCCATCTGAAAAAAGTGTAAAATCCAGAAAGGCAGGACAGGCCATGGAGAACTGGGAGCCTTGTTATGCTGATGGTTGGGATGAAAATTACCAGCAGCCACTCTGGATAAGTGTATGGTGTTTCCTGAAACATCCAAAAAACAAAGCAACAGAGCCTAGGGCACTTCCACTTATGGTCCTATAGCTTAGGGAAATTAAAATCAAAAAGACACAGTCACCACAAAGTTTGGGACGGCTCTGTTTACAAGAACCTCGTTTACGGTACAAGTTCAATATCACAGAAAGTGAAAAATGGATAAAGAAGTTGTGGTACTTACGTACAATGCAATATCACTCAGCAATGAAATCTATGTCATCAGGCCCGTAGCAGAATAATGAGTGGATGCAGGTATGATGATTCTAAGTGAAATAAGTCACACAGAAAAAGAAACACCATAAGATATCACTACTACACGGAAGGAAAACTTGGCTACACAAGAACTGAATTACAAAACAGAACAGGGTCTCAAATGTAGAAAACCAACTTATGCTTGCTTGAGGGGAAAGGTGAGTTGGGGTGCTGCATGAAACCAGAGATTGAAATTAGCACAGATACCGTTCCATAAGCCAAATATGTAATAGACAAGAGCTACTCCTTGCTCAACGCAGCGGACTCAACACCCCATATTAAACGCCTAAGAATATACCTGACTAGAAATAATCTTAAAACCTACAGATTTATATGTCTCCGAAAGAGAATCAAGCCTGTGTACAGCGGCATAAATGCAGCAGTGATAGGATTGGTGAGGTTCAGTGAGCAAATGCAGACCCTTTGAAGTCATACTGCATGGTACCCATTCCATGGGTCTCAACTCTCCAGGTTTAAGGGATTCTTCCTTCAGCTGAAACATGCATGTGGAACACAGAGTATGATCCACCGTGTGATCAGGAAACGTGTTCAAATGTGTCTCAGTTTTCGTCCCCTGGTACTCGGGTGCAACATTCAAGACGCTTTACTAACACTCTCCCCACTTGGAGAGTCAGTGTCTTTAAACTCCTGTTTGGCCCAGTTTGCAAATTCTGCGGAAAATGTACAGGAATAGGGAGAACCAATGAGAGACTAGCTGGAGGTTTGTGGACGGGCAAATTTAACTCTCATTTCCCACCAGGAAGAGGAATTAACCAAAGGCTCAGCGTTCCGTGCCGGAACCACACTAGGGCCTGAAGCAATCCTGCGGTGTTGCGGCCAGCTCACAAGAAAGCGAGTTGAAGAAAGGAGCTCAGGGGCACTGTAATTCACAAACCTGCAGAGTTATAAATGACAGCTATCGTCCAAAAATATATTGAAGTAAGGCTGCCAAGAGGACTTGAAAGTGGTGCAGAATTGCACGAAACCGATTTCAGGAGGTAGACTGGAATTGCATGTAAAGCATAGGAAAAGAGGCAGAACGTCCACAATGATGCACTTGGCCAAAAAGGGCGTATGCGTTTTTTCCTGAATATATTCAGGAAAAAACGCATACGCCCTTTTTGGCCAACCAAGAAAGCTTGCAAAGGAAATCTGCACTACAATGAAGTCTGAGTGCCCCCCGGTCAAAAGGGCCATCTGAAAAAAGTGTAAAATCCAGAAAGGCAGGACAGGCCATGGAAAACTGGGAGCCTTGTTATGCTGATGGGCGGGATGTAAATTGCCAACAGCCACTCTGGAGAAGTGTATGGTGTTTCCTGAAACATCTAAAAAACAAAGCAACAGAGCCTAGGGCTCTTCCACTTATGGTCCTATAGCTTAGGGAAATTAAAATCAAAAAGACACAGCCACCCCAAAGTTTGGGACGGCTCTGTTTACAAGAACCTCGTTTATGGTACAAGTTCAATATCACAGAAAGCGAAAAATGGATAAAGAAGTTGTGGTACTTACGTACAATGCAATATCACTCAGCAATGAAATCTATGTCATCAGGCCCGTAGCAGCATAATGAGTGGATTCAGGTACGATGATTCTAAGTGAAATAAGTCACACAGAAAAAGAAACATCATAAGATATCACCAATACACGGAATGTAAACTTGGCTATAAAGGAACTGAATTACAAAACAGAACAGGGTCTCAAATGTAGAAAACCAACTTATGCTTGCTTAAGGAGAAAGGTGAGTTGGGGTGCTGCATGAAACCAGAGATTGAAATTAGCACAGATACCGTTCCATAAGCCAAATATGCAATAGACAAGAGCTACTCCTTGCTGAACGAAGTGGACTCAACACCCCATATTAAACGCCTAAGAATATACCTGACTAGAAATAATCTTAAAACCTACGGATTTATATGTCTCTGAAAGAGAATCAAGCGTGTGTACAGCGGCATAAACGCAGCAGTGATAGGATTGGTGAGGTTCGGTGAGCAAATGCAGACCCTTTGAAGTCATATTGCATGGTACCCATTCCATGGGTCTCAACTCTCCAGGTTTAAGGGATTCTTCCTTCAGCTGAAACATGCATGTGGAACACAGAGTATGATCCACCCTGTGATCAGGAAACGTGTTCAAATGTGTCTCAGTTTTCGTCCCCTGGTAGTCGGGTGCAACATTCAAGACGCTTTACTAACACTCTCCCCACTTGGAGAGTCAGTGCCTTTAAACTCCTGTCTGGCCCAGTTTGCAATTTCTGCGGAAAATGTACAGGAATAGGGAGAACCAATGAGAGACTAGCTGGAGGTGTGTGGACGGGCAAATTTAACTCTCATTTCCCACCAGGAAGAGGAATTAACCAAAGGCTCAGCGTGCCGTGCCGGAACCACACTAGGGCCTGAAGCAATCCTGTGGTGTTGCGGCCAGCTCACAAGAAAGCGAGTTGAAGAAAGGAGCTCAGGGGCACTGTAATTCACAAACCGGCAGAGTTATAAATGACAGCTATCGTCCAAAAATATATTGAAGTAAGGCTGCCAAGAGGACTTGAAAGCGGGGCAGAATTGCAGGAAACCGATTTCAGGAGGTAGACGGGAATTGCATGTAAAGCATAGGAAAAGAGGCAGAACGTCCACAATGATGCACTTGGCCAAAAAGGGCGTATGCGTTTCTTCCTGAATATATTCAGGAAAAAAACGCATACGCCCTTTTTGGCCAACCAAGCAAGTTGCAAATGAAATCTGCACTACAATGAAGTCTCACTGCCCCCCGGTCAAAAGGGCCATCTGAAAAAAGTGTAAAATCCAGAAAGGCAGGACAGGCCATGGAGAACTGGGAGCCTTGTTATGCTGGTGGGCGGGATGTAAACTGCCAACAGCCACTCTGGAGAAGTGTATGGTGTTTCCTGAAACATCTAAAAAACAAAGCAACAGAGCCTAGGGCACTTCCACTTATGGTCCTATAGCTTAGGGAAATTAAAATCAAAAAGACACAGCCACCCCAAAGTTTGGGCCAGCTCTGTTTACAAGAACCTCGTTTACTGTACAAGTTTATATCACAGAAAGCGAAAAATGGATAAGGAAGTTGTGGTACTTACATACAATGCAATATCACTCAGCAATGAAATCTATGTCATCAGGCCCGTAGCAGCATAATGAGTGGATTCAGGTACGATGATTGTAAGTGAAATAAGTCACACAGAAAAAGAAACATCATAAGATATCACTAATACACGGATTGTAAACTTGGCTACACAAGAACTGAATTACAAAACAGAACAGGGTGTCAAATGTAGAAAACCAACTTATGCTTGCTTAAGGGGAAAGGTGAGTTGGGGTGCTGCATAAAACCAGAGATTGAAATTAGCACAGATACCGTTCCATAAGCCAAATATGTAATAGAAAAGAGCTACTCCTTGCTCAACGAAGTGGACTCAAAACCCCATATTAAACGCCTAAGAATATACCTGACTAGAAATAATCTTAAAACCTACGGATTTATATGTCTCCGAAAGAGAATCAAGCATGTGTACAGCGGCATAAACGCAGCAGTGATAGGATTGGTGAGGTTCGGTGAGCAAATGCAGACCCTTTGAAGTCATATTGCATGGTACCCATTCCATGGGTCTCAACTCTCCAGGTTTAAGGGATTCTTCCTTCAGCTAAAACATGCATGTGGAACCCAGAGTATGATCCACCGTGTGATCGGGAAACGTGTTCAAATGTGTCTCAGTTTTCGTCCCCTGGTACTCGGGTGCAACATTCCACACGCTTTACTAACACTCTCCACACTTGGAGAGTCAGTGCCTTTAACCTCCTGGTTGGCCCAGTTTGCAATTTCTGCGTAAGATGAACAGGAATAGGGAGAACCAATGAGAGATTAGGTGGAGGTGTCTGGACGGGCAAATTTAACTCTCATTTCCCACCAGGAAGAGGAATTAACCAAAGGCTCAGCATGCCATACCAGAAGCACACTAGGGCCTGAAGCAATCCTGTGGTGTTGCAGCGAGCTCACAAGAAAGCAAGTTGAAGAAAGGAACTCAGGGGTACTGTAATTCACAAACCTACAGAGTTATAAATGACAGCTATCGTCCAAAAATACATTGAAGTAAGGCTGCCAAGAGGACTTGAAAGTGGGGCAGAATTGCAGGAAACCGATTTCAGGAGGTAGACTGGAATTGCATGTAAAGCATAGGAAAAGAGGCAGAACGTGCACAATGATGCACTTGGCCAAAAAGGGCGTATGCGTTTTTTCCTGAATATATTCAGGAAAAAACGCATACGCCCTTTTTGGCCAACCAAGCAAGCTTGCAAAGGAAATCTGCACTACAATGAAGTCTCACTGCTCCCCGGTCAAAAGGCTATCTGAAAAAAGTGTAAAATCCAGAAAGGCAGGGCAGGCCATGGAGAACTTGGAGCCTTGTTCTTCTGATGGGCGGGATGTAAATTGCCAACAGCCACTCTGGAGAAGTGTATGGTGTTTCCTGAAGCATCCAAAAAAAAAAGCAACAGAGCCTAGGGCACCTCCACTTATGGTCCTATAGCTTAGGGAATTAAAATCAAAAAGACACAGCCACCCCAAAGCTTGGGACGGCTCTGTTTACAAGAACCTCGTTTACGGTACAAGTTCAATATCACAGAAAGAGAAAAATGGATAAAGAAGTTGTGGTACTTACGTACAATGCAATATCACTCAGCAATGAAATCTATGTCATCAGGCCCGTAGCCTCATAATGAGTGGATTCAGGTACGATGATTCTAAGTGAAATAAATCACACAGAAAAAAAACATCATAAGATATCACTACTACACGTAATGTAAACTTGGCTACACAGGAACTGAATTACAAAACAGAACAGGGTCTCAAATGTAGAAAACCAACTTCTGCTTGCTTAAGGGGAAAGGTGAGTTGCGGTGCGGCATAAAACCAGAGATTGAAATTAGCACAGATACCGTTCCATAAGCCAAATATGTAATAGACAAGAGCTACTCCTTGCTCAACGCAGTGGACTCAACACCCCATATTAAACGCCTAAGAATATACCTGACTGGAAATAATCTTAAAACCTACGGATTTATATGTCTCTGAAAGAGAATCAAGCCTGTGTACAGCAGCATAAACGCAGCAGTGATAGGATTGGTGAGGTTCGGTGAGCAAATGCAGACCCTTTGAAGTCATACTGCATGGTACCCATTCCATGGGTCTCAACTCTCCAGGTTTAAGGGATTCTTCCTTCAGCTGAAACATGCATGTGGAACACAGAGTATGATCCACCGTGTGATCAGGAAACGTGTTCAAATGTGTCTCAGTTTTCGTCCCCTGGTACTCGGGTGCAACATTCAAGATGCTTTACTAACACTCTCCCCACTTGGAGAGTCAGTGTCTTTAACCTCCTGTTTGGCCCAGTTTGCAAATTCTGCGGAAAATGTACAGGAATAGGGAGAACCAATGAGAGACTAGCTGGAGGTGTGTGGACGGGCAAATTTAACTCTCATTTCCCACCAGGAAGAGGAATTAACCAAAGGCTCAGCGTTCCGTGCCGGAACCACACTAGGGCCTGAAGCAATCCTGCGGTGTTGCGGCCAGCTCACAAGAAAGCGAGTTGAAGAAAGGAGCTCAGGGGCACTGTAATTCACAAACCTGCAGAGTTATAAATGACAGCTATCGTCCAAAAATATATTGAAGTAAGGCTGCCAAGAGGACTTGAAAGCGGGGCAGAATTGCAGGAAACCGATTTCAGGAGGTAGACGGGAATTGCATGTAAAGCATAGGAAAAGAGGCAGAACGTCCACAATGATGCACTTGGCCAAAAAGGGCGTATGCGTTTTTTCCTGAATATATTCAGGAAAAAACGCATACGCCCTTTTTGGCCAACCGAGCAAGCTTTCAAAGGATATCTGCACTACAATGAAGTCTCACTGCCCCCTGGTCAAAAGGGCCAACTGAAAAAAGTGTAAAATCCAGAAAGGCAGGACAGGCCATGGAGAACTGGGAGCCTTGTTATGCTGATGGGTGGGATGTAAATTGCCAACAGCCACTCTGGAGAAGTGTATGGTGTTTCCTGAAACATCTAAAAAACAAGCAACAGAGCCTAGGGCACTTCCACTTATGGTCCTATAGCTTAGGGAATTAAAATCAAAAAGACACAGCCACCCCAAAGCTTGGGACGGCTCTGTTTACAAGAACCTCGTTTACGGTACAAGTTCAATATCACAGAAAGCGAAAAATGGATAAAGAAGTTGTGGTACTTACGTACAATGCAATATCACTCAGCAATGAAATCTATGTCATCAGGCCCGTAGCAGAATAATGAGTGGATTCAGGTACGATGATTGTAAGTGAAATAAGTCACACAGAAAAAGAAACATCATAAGATATCACCAATACACGGAATGTAAACTTGGCTATAAAGGAACTGAATTACAAAACAGAACAGGGTCTCAAATGTAGAAAACCAACTTATGCTTGCTTAAGGAGAAAGGTGAGTTGGGGTGCTGCATGAAACCAGAGATTGAAATTAGCACAGATATCGTTCCATAAGCCAAATATGCAATAGACAAGAGCTACTCCTTGCTGAACGAAGTGGACTCAACACCCCATATTAAACGCCTAAGAATATACCTGACTAGAAATAATCTTAAAACCTACGGATTTATATGTCTCTGAAAGAGAATCAAGCGTGTGTACAGCGGCATAAACGCAGCAGTGATAGGATTGGTGAGGTTCGGTGAGCAAATGCAGACCCTTTGAAGTCATATTGCATGGTACCCATTCCATGGGTCTCAACTCTCCAGGTTTAAGGGATTCTTCCTTCAGCTGAAACATGCATGTGGAACACAGAGTATGATCCACCCTGTGATCAGGAAACGTGTTCAAATGTGTCTCAGTTTTCTTCCCCTGGTAGTCGGGTGCAACATTCAAGACGCTTTACTAACACTCTCCCCACTTGGAGAGTCAGTGCCTTTAAACTCCTGTCTGGCCCAGTTTGCAATTTCTGCGGAAAATGTACAGGAATAGGGAGAACCAATGAGAGACTAGCTGGAGGTGTGTGGACGGGCAAATTTAACTCTCATTTCCCACCAGGAAGAGGAATTAACCAAAGGCTCAGCGTGCCGTGCCGGAACCACACTAGGGCCTGAAGCAATCCTGTGGTGTTGCGGCCAGCTCACAAGAAAGCGAGTTGAAGAAAGGAGCTCAGGGGCACTGTAATTCACAAACCGGCAGAGTTATAAATGACAGCTATCGTCCAAAAATATATTGAAGTAAGGCTGCCAAGAGGACTTGAAAGCGGGGCAGAATTGCAGGAAACCGATTTCAGGAGGTAGACGGGAATTGCATGTAAAGCATAGGAAAAGAGGCAGAACGTCCACAATGATGCACTTGGCCAAAAAGGGCGTATGCGTTTCTTCCTGAATATATTCAGGAAAAAACGCATACGCCCTTTTTGGCCAACCAAGCAAGTTGCAAATGAAATCTGCACTACAATGAAGTCTCACTGCCCCCCGGTCAAAAGGGCCATCTGAAAAAAGTGTAAAATCCAGAAAGGCAGGACAGGCCATGGAGAACTGGGAGCCTTGTTATGCTGGTGGGCGGGATGTAAACTGCCAACAGCCACTCTGGAGAAGTGTATGGTGTTTCCTGAAACATCTAAAAAACAAAGCAACAGAGCCTAGGGCACTTCCACTTATGGTCCTATAGCTTAGGGAAATTAAAATCAAAAAGACACAGCCACCCCAAAGTTTGGGCCAGCTCTGTTTACAAGAACCTCGTTTACTGTACAAGTTTATATCACAGAAAGCGAAAAATGGATAAGGAAGTTGTGGTACTTACATACAATGCAATATCACTCAGCAATGAAATCTATGTCATCAGGCCCGTAGCAGCATAATGAGTGGATTCAGGTACGATGATTGTAAGTGAAATAAGTCACACAGAAAAAGAAACATCATAAGATATCACTAATACACGGATTGTAAACTTGGCTACACAAGAACTGAATTACAAAACAGAACAGGGTGTCAAATGTAGAAAACCAACTTATGCTTGCTTAAGGGGAAAGGTGAGTTGGGGTGCTGCATAAAACCAGAGATTGAAATTAGCACAGATACCGTTCCATAAGCCAAATATGTAATAGAAAAGAGCTACTCCTTGCTCAACGAAGTGGACTCAAAACCCCATATTAAACGCCTAAGAATATACCTGACTAGAAATAATCTTAAAACCTACGGATTTATATGTCTCCGAAAGAGAATCAAGCATGTGTACAGCGGCATAAACGCAGCAGTGATAGGATTGGTGAGGTTCGGTGAGCAAATGCAGACCCTTTGAAGTCATATTGCATGGTACCCATTCCATGGGTCTCAACTCTCCAGGTTTAAGGGATTCTTCCTTCAGCTAAAACATGCATGTGGAACCCAGAGTATGATCCACCGTGTGATCGGGAAACGTGTTCAAATGTGTCTCAGTTTTCGTCCCCTGGTACTCGGGTGCAACATTCCACACGCTTTACTAACACTCTCCACACTTGGAGAGTCAGTGCCTTTAACCTCCTGGTTGGCCCAGTTTGCAATTTCTGCGTAAGATGAACAGGAATAGGGAGAACCAATGAGAGACTAGGTGGAGGTGTCTGGACGGGCAAATTTAACTCTCATTTCCCACCAGGAAGAGGAATTAACCAAAGGCTCAGCATGCCATACCAGAAGCACACTAGGGCCTGAAGCAATCCTGTGGTGTTGCAGCGAGCTCACAAGAAAGCAAGTTGAAGAAAGGAACTCAGGGGTACTGTAATTCACAAACCTACAGAGTTATAAATGACAGCTATCGTCCAAAAATACATTGAAGTAAGGCTGCCAAGAGGACTTGAAAGTGGGGCAGAATTGCAGGAAACCGATTTCAGGAGGTAGACTGGAATTGCATGTAAAGCATAGGAAAAGAGGCAGAACGTGCACAATGATGCACTTGGCCAAAAAGGGCGTATGCGTTTTTTCCTGAATATATTCAGGAAAAAACGCATACGCCCTTTTTGGCCAACCAAGCAAGCTTGCAAAGGAAATCTGCACTACAATGAAGTCTCACTGCTCCCCGGTCAAAAGGCTATCTGAAAAAAGTGTAAAATCCAGAAAGGCAGGGCAGGCCATGGAGAACTTGGAGCCTTGTTCTTCTGATGGGCGGGATGTAAATTGCCAACAGCCACTCTGGAGAAGTGTATGGTGTTTCCTGAAGCATCCAAAAAACAAAGCAACAGAGCCTAGGGCACCTCCACTTATGGTCCTATAGCTTAGGGAATTAAAATCAAAAAGACACAGCCACCCCAAAGCTTGGGACGGTTCTGTTTACAAGAACCTCGTTTACGGTACAAGTTCAATATCACAGAAAGAGAAAAATGGATAAAGAAGTTGTGGTACTTACGTACAATGCAATATCACTCAGCAATGAAATCTATGTCATCAGGCCCGTAGCCTCATAATGAGTGGATTCAGGTACGATGATTCTAAGTGAAATAAATCACACAGAAAAAAAACATCATAAGATATCACTACTACACGTAATGTAAACTTGGCTACACAGGAACTGAATTACAAAACAGAACAGGGTCTCAAATGTAGAAAACCAACTTCTGCTTGCTTAAGGGGAAAGGTGAGTTGCGGTGCGGCATAAAACCAGAGATTGAAATTAGCACAGATACCGTTCCATAAGCCAAATATGTAATAGACAAGAGCTACTCCTTGCTCAACGCAGTGGACTCAACACCCCATATTAAACGCCTAAGAATATACCTGACTAGAAATAATCTTAAAACCTACGGATTTATATGTCTCTGAAAGAGAATCAAGCGTGTGTACAGCAGCATAAACGCAGCAGTGATAGGATTGGTGAGGTTCGGTGAGCAAATGCAGACCCTTTGAAGTCATACTGCATGGTACCCATTCCATGGGTCTCAACTCTCCAGGTTTAAGGGATTCTTCCTTCAGCTGAAACATGCATGTGGAACACAGAGTATGATCCACCGTGTGATCAGGAAACGTGTTCAAATGTGTCTCAGTTTTCGTCCCCTGGTACTCGGGTGCAACATTCAAGATGCTTTACTAACACTCTCCCCACTTGGAGAGTCAGTGTCTTTAACCTCCTGTTTGGCCCAGTTTGCAAATTCTGCGGAAAATGTACAGGAATAGGGAGAACCAATGAGAGACTAGCTGGAGGTGTGTGGACGGGCAAATTTAACTCTCATTTCCCACCAGGAAGAGGAATTAACCAAAGGCTCAGCGTTCCGTGCCGGAACCACACTAGGGCCTGAAGCAATCCTGCGGTGTTGCGGCCAGCTCACAAGAAAGCGAGTTGAAGAAAGAAGCTCAGGGGCACTGTAATTCACAAACCTGAAGAGTTATAAATGACAGCTATCGTCCAAAAATATATTGAAGTAAGGCTGCCAAGAGGACTTGAAAGTGGTGCAGAATTGCACGAAACCGATTTCAGGAGGTAGACTGGAATTGCATGTAAAGCATAGGAAAAGAGGCAGAACGTCCACAACGATGCACTTGGCCAAAAAGGGCGTATGCGTTTTTTCCTGAATATATTCAGGAAAAAACACATACGCCCTTTTTGGCCAACCAAGAATGCTTGCAAAGGAAATCTGCACTACAATGAAGTCTCACTGCCCCCCGGTCAAAAGGGCCATCTGAAAAAAGTGTAAAATCCAGAAAGGCAGGACAGGCCATGGAAAACTGGGAGCCTTGTTATGCTGATGGTCGCGATGTAAATTGCCAACAGCCACTCTGGAGAAGTGTATGGTGTTTCCTGAAACATCTAAAAAACAAAGCAACAGAGCCTAGGGCACTTCCACTTATGGTCCTATAGCTTAGGGAAATTAAAATCAAAAAGACACAGCCACCCCAAAGTTTGGGACGGCTCTGTTTACAAGAACCTCGTTTACGGTACAAGTTCAATATCACAGAAAGCGAAAAATGGATAAAGAAGTTGTGGTACTTACGTACAATGCAATATCACTCAGCAATGAAATCTATGTCATCAGGCCCGTCGCAGCATAATGAGTGGATTCAGGTACGATGATTCTAAGTGAAATAAGTCACACAGAAAAAGAAACATCATAAGATATCACTACTACACGGAATGTAAACTTGGCTACACAGGAACTGAATTACAAAACAGAACAGGGTCTCAAATGTAGAAAACCAACTTATGCTTGCTTAAGGGTAAAGGTGAGTTGGGGTGCTGCATAAAACCAGAGATTGAAATTAGCACAGATACCGTTCCATAAGCAAATATGTAATAGACAAGAGCTACTCCTTGCTCAACGCAGTGGACTCAACACCCCATATTAAAAGCCTAAGAATATACCTGACTAGAAATAATCTTAAAACCTACGGATTTATATGTCTCCGAAAGAGAATCAAGCGTGTGTACAGCGGCATAAACGCAGCAGTGATAGGATTGGTGAGGTTCGGTGAGCAAATGCAGACCCTTTGAAGTCATATTGCATGGTACCCATTCCATGGGTCTCAACTCTCCAGGTTTAAGGGATTCTTCCTTCAGCTGAAACATGCATGTGGAACACAGAGTATGATCCACCGTGTGATCAGGAAACGTGTTCAAATGTGTCTCAGTTTTCGTCCCCTGGTAGTCGGGTGCAACATTCAAGACGCTTTACTAATACTCTCCCCACATGGAGAGTCAGTGCCTTTAAACTCCTGTTTGGCCCAGTTTGCAATTTCTGCGGAAAATGTACAGGAATAGGGAGAACCAATGAGAGACTAGCTGGAGGTGTGTGGACGGGCAAATTTAACTCTCATTTCCCACCAGGAAGAGGAATTAACCAAAGGCTCAGCGTGCCGTGCCGGAACCACACTAGGGCCTGAAGCAATCCTGCGGTGTTGCGGCCAGCTCACAAGAAAGCGAGTTGAAGAAAGGAGCTCAGGGGCACTGTAATTCACAAACCTGCAGAGTTATAAATGACAGCTATCGTCCAAAAATATATTGAAGTAAGGCTGCCAAGAGGACTTGAAAGTGGTGCAGAATTGCACGAAACCGATTTCAGGAGGTAGACTGGAATTGCATGTAAAGCATAGGAAAAGAGGCAGAACGTGCACAATGATGCACTTGGCCAAAAAGGGCGTATGCGTTTTTTCCTTAATATATTCAGGAAAAAACGCATACGCCCTTTTTGGACAACCAAGAAAGCTTGCAAAGGAAATCTACACTACAATGAAGTCTCACTGCCCCCCTGTCAAAAGGGCCATCTGAAAAAAGTGTAAAATCCAGAAAGGCAGGACAGGCCATGGAAAACTGGGAGCCTTGTTATGCTGATGGGCGGGATGTAAATTGCCAACAGCCACTCTGGAGAAGTGTATGGTGTTTCCTGAAACATCTAAAAAACAAAGCAACAGAGCCTAGGGCACTTCCACTTATGGTCCTATAGCTTAGGGAAATTAAAATCAAACAGAGACAGCCACCCCAAAGTTTGGGACGGCTCTGTTTACAAGAACCTTGTTTACGGTACAAGTTCAATATGACAGAAAGCGAAAAATGGATAAAGAAGTTGTGGTACTTACGTACAATGCAATATCACTCAGCAATGAAATCTATGTCATCAGGCCCGTCGCAGCATAATGAGTGGATTCAGGTACGATGATTCTAAGTGAATTAAGTCACACAGAAAAAGAAACATCATAAGATATCACTACTACACGGAATGTAAACTTGGCTACACAGGAACTGAATTACAAAACAGAACAGGGTCTCAAATGTAGAAAACCAACTTATGCTTGCTTAAGGGGAAAGGTGAGTTGGGGTGCTGCATAAAACCAGAGATTGAAATTAGCACAGATACCGATCCATAAGCCAAATATGTAATAGCCAAGAGCTACTCCTTGCTCAACGCAGTGGACTCAACACCCCATATTAAACGCCTAAGAATATACCTGACTAGAAATAATCTTAAAACCTACGGATTTATATGTCTCCGAAAGACAATCAAGAGTGTGTACAGCGGCATAAACGCAGCAGTGATAGGATTGGTGAGGTTTGGTGAGCAAATGCAGACCCTTTGAAGTCATATTGCATGGTACCCATTCCATGGGTCTCAACTCTCCAGGTTTAAGGGATTCTTCCTTCAGCTAAAACATACATGTGGAACCCAGAGTATGATCCACCGTGTGATCGGAAAACGTGTTCAAATGTGTCTCAGTTTACGTCCCCTGGTACTCGGGTGCAACATTCCAGACGCTTTGCTAACACTCTCCCCACTTGGAGAGTCAGTGCCTTTAACCTCCTGTTTGGCCCAGTTTGCAATTTCTGTGGAAAATGAACAGGAATAGGGAGAACCAATGAGAGACTAGGTGGAGGTGTCTGGACGGGCAAATTTAACTCTCATTTCCCACCAGGAAGAGGAATTAACCAAAGGCTCAGCATGCCGTGCCGGAAACAAACTAGGGCCTGAAGCAATCCTGCGGTGTTGCGGCCAGCTCACAAGAAAGCGAGTTGAAGAAAGGAGCTCAGGGGCACTGTAATTCACAAACCTGCAGAGTTATAAATGACAGCTATCTTCCAAAAATATATTGAAGTAAGGCTGCCAAGAGGAGTTGAAAGCGGGGCAGAATTGCAGGAAACCGATTTCAGGAGGTAGACTGGAATTGCATTTAAAGCATAGGAAAGGAGGCAGAACGTCCACAATGATGCACTTGGCCAAAAAGGGCGTATGCGTTTTTTCCTGAATATATTCAGGAAAAAACGCATACGCCCTTTTTGGCCAACCAAGCAAGCTTGCAAAGGAAATCTGCACTACAATGAAGTCTCACTGCCCCCCGGTCAAAAGGGCCATCTGAAAAAAGTGTAAAATCCAGAAAGGCAGGACAGGCCATGGAGAACTGGGAGCCTTGTTATGCTGATGGGCGGGATGTAAATTGCCAGCAGCCACTCTGGAGAAGTGTATGGTGTTTCCTGAAACATCCAAAAAACAAAGCAACAGAGCCTAGGGCACTTCCACTTATGGTCCTATAGCTTAGGGAAATTAAAATGAAAAAGACACAGCCACCCCAAGTTTGGGACGGCTCTGTTTACAAGAACCTTGTTCACCGTACAAGTTCAATATCACAGAAAGCGAAAAATGGATACAGAAGTTGTGGTACATACGTACAATGCAATATCACTCAGCAATGAAATCTATTTCATCAGGCCCATAGCAGCATAATGAGTGGATTCAGGTACGGTGATTCTAAGTGAAATAAGTCACACAGGGCTTACCTGGTGGCGCAGTGGTTGAGAGTCCGCCTGCCGATGCAGAGGACATGGGTTCATGCCCCGCTCCGTGAAGATCCCACATGCCGCGGAGCGGCTGGGCCTGTGAGCCATGGCCGCTGAGCCTGCGCGTCCGGAGCCTGTGCTCCGCAATGGGAAAGACCACAACAGTGAGAGGCCCACGTACCGCAAAAAAAAAAAAATAAAAAAATAAAAGAAATAAAAAAATAAGTCACACAGAAAAAGAAACATCATAAGATATCACCAATACATGGAATGTAAACTTGGCTATAAAGGAACTGAATTACAAAACAGAACAGGGTCTCAAATGTAGAAAACCAACTTATGCTTGCTTAAGGGGAAAGGTGAGTTGGGGTGCTGCATGAAACCAGAGATTGAAATTAGCACAGATACCGTTCCATAAGCCAAATATGCAATAGACAAGAGCTACTCCTTGCTGAACGAAGTGGACTCAACACCCCATATTAAACGCCTAAGAATATACCTGACTAGAAATAATCTTAAAACCTACGGATTTATATGTCTCCGAAAGAGAATCAAGCGTGTGTACAGTGGCATAAACGCAGCAGTGATAGGATTGGTGAGGTTCGGTGAGCAAATGCAGACCCTTTGAAGTCATATTGCATGGTACCCATTCCATGGGTCTCAACTCTCCAGGTTTAAGGGATTCTTCCTTCAGCTAAAACATGCATGTGGAACCCAGAGTATGATCCACCCTGTGATCGGGAAACGTGTTCAAATGTGTCTCGTTTTCGTCCCCTGGTACTCGGGTGCAACATTCCAGATGCTTTACTAACACTCTCCCCACTTGGAGAGTCAGTGCCTTTAAACTCCTGTTTGGCCCAGTTTGTAATTTCTGTGGAAAATGTACAGCAATAGGGAGAACCAATGATAAACTAGCTGGAGGTGTCTGGACGGGCAAATTTAACTCTCATTTCCCACCAGAAAGAGGAATTAACCAAAGGCTGAGCATGCCGTGCCGGAACCACACTAGGGCCTGAAGCAATCCTGCGGTGTTGCGGCCAGCTCACAAGAAAGCGAGTTGAAGAAAGAAGCTCAGGGGCACTGTAATTCACAAACCTGCAGAGTTATAAATGACAGCTATCGTCCAAAAATATATTGAAGTAAGGCTGCCAAGAGGACTTGAAAGTGGGGCAGAATTGCAGGAAACCGATTTCAGGAGGTAGACGGGTATTGCATGTAAAGCATAAGAAAAGAGGCAGAACGTCCACAATGATGCACTTGGCCAAAAAGGGCGTATGCGTTTTTTCCTGAATATATTCAGGAAAAAACGCATACGCCCTTTTTGGCCAACCAAGCAAGCTTGCAAAGGAAATCTGCACTACAATGAAGTCTCACTGCCCCCCGGTCAAAAGGGCCATATGAAAAAAGTGTAAAATCCAGAAAGGCAGGACAGGCCATGAAGAACTGGGAGCCTTGTTATGCTGATGGGCGGGATGTAAATTGCCAACAGCCACTCTGGAGAAGTTTATGGTGTTTCCTGTAACATCTAAAAAACTAAGCAACAGAGCCTAGGGCACTTCCACTTATGGTCCTATAGCTTAGGGCAATTAAAATCAAAGAGACACAGCCACCCCAAAGTTTGGGACGGCTCTGTTTACAAGAATCTTGTTTACGGTACAAGTTCAATATCACAAAAGCGAAAAATGGATAAAGAAGTTGTGGTACTTACGTACAATGCAATATCACTCAGCAATGAAATCTATGTCATCAGGCCCGTAGCAGCATAATGAGTGGATTCAGGTACGATGATTCTAAGTGAAATAAGTCACACAGAAAAAGAAACATCATAAGATATCACTACTACACGGAATGTAAACTTGGCTACACAGGATCTGAATTACAAAACAGAACAGGGTCTCAAATGTAGAAAACCAACTTATGCTTGCTTAAGGGGAAAGGTGAGTTGGGGTGCTGCATGTAACCAGAGATTGAAATTAGCACAGATACCGTTCCATAAGCCAAATATGTAATAGACAAGAGCTACTCCTTGCTCAACGAAGTGGACTCAACACCCCATATTAAACGCCTAAGAATATACCTGACTAGAAATAATCTAAAAACCTACCGATTTATATATCTCCGAAAGAGAATCAAGCGTGTGTACAGCGACATAAACGCAGCAGTGATAGGATTGGTGAGGTTCGGTGAGCAAATGCAGACCCTATGAAGTCATATTGCATGGTACCCATTCCATGGGTCTCAACTCTCCAAGGTTAAGGGATTCTTCCTTCAGCTAAAACATGCATGTGGAACACAGAGTATGATCCACCGTGTGATCAGGAAACGTGTTCAAATGTGTCTCAGTTTTCATCCCCTGGTATTCGGGTGCAACACTCCAGACGCTTTATTAACACTCTCTCCACTTGGAGAGTCAGTGCCTTTAACCTCCTGTATGGCCCAGTTTGCAATTTCTGCGGAAAATGTACAGGAATAGGGAGAACCAATGAGAAACTAGCTGGAGGTGTCTGGACGGGCAAATTTAACTCTCATTTCCCACCAGAAAGAGGAATTAACCAAAGGCTCAGCGTGCCGTGCCGGAACCACACTAGGGCCTGAAGCAATCCTGCAGTGTTGCGGCCAGCTCACAAGAAAGCGAGTTGAAGAAAGGAGCTCAGGGGCACTGTAATTCACAAACCTGCAGAGTTATAAATGACAGCTATCGTCCAAAAATATATTGAAGTAAGGCTGCCAAGAGGACTTGAAAGCGGGGCAGAATTGCAGGAAACCGATTTCAGGAGGTAGACGGGAATTGCATGTAAAGCATAGGAAAAGAGGCAGAACGTCCACAATGATGCACTTGGCCAAAAAGGGCGTATGTGTTCTTTCCTGAATATATTCAGGAAAAAACGCATACGCCCTTTTTCGCCAACCAAGCAGGCTTGCAAAGGAAATCTGCACTACAATGAAGTCTCACTGCCCCACGGTCAAAAGGGCCATCTGAAGAAAGTGTAATATCCAGAAAGGCAGGACTTGGCATGGAGAACTGGGAGCCTTGTTATGCTGATGGGCGGGATGTCAATTGCCAACAGCCACTCTGGAGAAGTGTATGGTGTTTCCTGAAACATCTAAAAAACAAAGCAACAGAGCCTAGGGCACTTCCACTTATGGTCCTATAGCTTAGGGAAATTAAAATCAAAAAGACACAGCCACCCAAAAGTTTGGGACGGCTCTGTTTACAAGAACCTCGTTTATGGTACAAGTTCAATATCACAGAAAGCGAAAAATGGATAAAGAAGTTGTGGTACTTACGTACAATGCAATATCACTCAGCAATGAAATCTATGTCATCAGGCCCGTAGCAGCATAATGAGTGGATTCAGGTACGATGATTCTAAGTGAAATAAGTCACACAGAAAAAGAAACATCATAAGATATCACCAATACACGGAATGTAAACTTGGCTACACAGGAACTGAATTACAAAACAGAACAGGGTCTCAAATGTAGAAAACCAACTTATGCTTGCTTAAGGGGAAAGGTGAGTTGGGGTGCTGCATGAAACCAGAGATTGAAATTAGCACAGATACCGTTCCATAAGCCAAATATGCAATAGACAAGAGCTACTCCTTGCTGAACGAAGTGGACTCAACACCCCATATTAAACGCCTAAGAATATACCTGACTAGAAATAATCTTAAAACCTACGGATTTATATGTCTCCGAAAGAGAATCAAGCGTGTGTACAGCGGCATAAACGCAGCAGTGATAGGATTGGTGAGGTTCGGTGAGCAAATGCAGACCCTTTGAAGTCATATTGCATGGTACCCATTCCATGGGTCTCAACTCTCCAGGTTTAAGGGATTCTTCCTTCAGCTAAAACATGCATGTGGAACCCAGAGTATGATCCACCGTGTGATCGGGAAACGTGTTCAAATGTGTCTCGTTTTCGTCCCCTGGTACTCGGGTGCAACATTCCAGATGCTTTACTGACACTCTCCCCACTTGGAGAGTCAGTGCCTTTAACCTCCTGTTTGGCCCAGTTTGTAATTTCTGTGGAAAATGAACAGGAAGAGGGAGAACGAAAGAGAGACTAGCTGGAGGTGTCTGGACGGGCAAATTTAACTCTCATTTCCCACCAGGAAGAGGAATTAACCAAAGGCTCAACGTGCCATGCCGGAACTACACTAGGGCCTGAAGCAATCCTGCGGTGTTGCGGCCAGCTCACAAGAAAGCGAGTTGAAGAAACGAGCTCAGGGGCACTGTAATTCACAAACCTGCAGAGTTATAAATGACAGCTATCGTCCAAAAATATATTGAAGTAAGGCTGCCAAGAGGACTTGAAAGCGGGGCAGAATTGCAGGAAACCGATTTCAGGAGGTAGACGGGAATTGCATGTAAAGCATAGGAAAAGAGGCAGAACGTCCACAATGATGCACTTGGCCAAAAAGGGCGTATGTGTTCTTTCCTGAATATATTCAGGAAAAAACGCATACGCCCTTTTTCGCCAACCAAGCAGGCTTGCAAAGGAAATCTGCACTACAATGAAGTCTCACTGCCCCCCGGTCAAAAGGGCCATCTGAAGAAAGTGTAATATCCAGAAAGGCAGGACTTGGCATGGAGAACTGGGAGCCTTGTTATGCTGATGGGCGGGATGTCAATTGCCAACAGCCACTCTGGAGAAGTGTATGGTGTTTCCTGAAACATCTAAAAAACAAAGCAACAGAGCCTAGGGCACTTCCACTTATGGTCCTATAGCTTAGGGAAATTAAAATCAAAAAGACACAGCCACCCAAAAGTTTGGGACGGCTCTGTTTACAAGAACCTCGTTTATGGTACAAGTTCAATATCACAGAAAGCGAAAAATGGATAAAGAAGTTGTGGTACTTACGTACAATGCAATATCACTCAGCAATGAAATCTATGTCATCAGGCCCGTAGCAGCATAATGAGTGGATTCAGGTACGATGATTCTAAGTGAAATAAGTCACACAGAAAAAGAAACATCATAAGATATCACCAATACACGGAATGTAAACTTGGCTACACAGGAACTGAATTACAAAACAGAACAGGGTCTCAAATGTAGAAAACCAACTTATGCTTGCTTAAGGGGAAAGGTGAGTTGGGGTGCTGCATGAAACCAGAGATTGAAATTAGCACAGATACCGTTCCATAAGCCAAATATGCAATAGACAAGAGCTACTCCTTGCTGAACGAAGTGGACTCAACACCCCATATTAAACGCCTAAGAATATACCTGACTAGAAATAATCTTAAAACCTACGGATTTATATGTCTCCGAAAGAGAATCAATCGTGTGTACAGCGGCATAAACGCAGCAGTGATAGGATTGGTGAGGTTTGGTGAGCAAATGCAGACCCTTTGAAGTCATATTGCATGGTACCCATTCCATGGGTCTCAACTCTCCAGGTTTAAGGGATTCTTCCTTCAGCTGAAACATGCATGTGGAACACAGAATATGATCCACCGTGTGATCAGGAAACGTGTTCAAATGTGTCTCAGTTTTTGTCCCCTCGTACTCGGGTGCAACATTCAAGACGCTTTACTAACACTCTCCCCACTTGGAGAGTCAGTGTCTTTAAACTCCTGTTTGGCCCAGTTTGCAATTTCTGCGGAAAATGTACAGGAATAGGGAGAACCAATGAGAAACTAGCTGGAGGTGTCTGGACGGGCAAATTTAACTCTCATTTCCGACCAGAAAGAGGAATTAACCAAAGGCTCAGCATGCCGTGCCGGAACCACACTAGGGCCTGAAGCAATCCTGCGGTGTTGCGGCCAGCTCACAAGAAAGCGAGTTGAAGAAAGGAGCTCAGGGGCACTGTAATTCACAAACCTGCAGAGTTATAAATGACAGCTATCGTCCAAAAATATATTGAAGTAAGGCTGCCAAGAGGACTTGAAAGCGGGGCAGAATTGCAGGAAACCGATTTCAGGAGGTAGACGGGAATTGCATGTAAAGCATAGGAAAAGAGGCAGAACGTCCACAATGATGCACTTGGCCAAAAAGGGCGTATGTGTTCTTTCCTGAATATATTCAGGAAAAAACGCATACGCCCTTTTTCGCCAACCAAGCAGGCTTTCAAAGGAAATCTGCACTACAATGAAGTCTCACTGCCCCCCGGTCAAAAGGGCCATCTGAAGAAAGTGTAATATCCAGAAAGTCAGGACTTGGCATGGAGAACTGGGAGCCTTGTTATGCTGATGGGCGGGATGTCAATTGCCAACAGCCACTCTGGAGAAGTGTATGGTGTTTCCTGAAACATCTAAAAAACAAAGCAACAGAGCCTAGGGCACTTCCACTTATGGTCCTATAGCTTAGGGAAATTAAAATCAAAAAGACACAGCCACCCAAAAGTTTGGGACGGCTCTGTTTACAAGAACCTCGTTTATGGTACAAGTTCAATATCACAGAAAGCGAAAAATGGATAAAGAAGTTGTGGTACTTACGTACAATGCAATATCACTCAGCAATGAAATCTATGTCATCAGGCCCGTAGCAGCATAATGAGTGGATTCAGGTACGATGATTCTAAGTGAAATAAGTCACACAGAAAAAGAAACATCATAAGATATCACCAATACACGGAATGTAAACTTGGCTACACAGGAACTGAATTACAAAACAGAACAGGGTCTCAAATGTAGAAAACCAACTTATGCTTGCTTAAGGGGAAAGGTGAGTTGGGGTGCTGCATGAAACCAGAGATTGAAATTAGCACAGATACCGTTCCATAAGCCAAATATGCAATAGACAAGAGCTACTCCTTGCTGAACGAAGTGGACTCAACACCCCATATTAAACGCCTAAGAATATACCTGACTAGAAATAATCTTAAAACCTACGGATTTATATGTCTCCGAAAGAGAATCAATCGTGTGTACAGCGGCATAAACGCAGCAGTGATAGGATTGGTGAGGTTTGGTGAGCAAATGCAGACCCTTTGAAGTCATATTGCATGGTACCCATTCCATGGGGCTCAACTCTCCAGGTTTAAGGGATTCTTCCTTCAGCTAAAACATGCATGTGGAACCCAGAGTATGATCCACCGTGTGATCGGGAAACGTGTTCAAATGTGTCTCGTTTTCGTCCCCTGGTACTCGGGTGCAACATTCCAGACGCTTTACTGACACTCTCCCCACTTGGAGAGTCAGTGCCTTTAACCTCCTGTTTGGCCCAGTTTGTAATTTCTGTGGAAAATGAACAGGAAGAGGGAGAACGAAAGAGAGACTAGCTGGAGGTGTCTGGACGGGCAAATTTAACTCTCATTTCCCACCAGGAAGAGGAATTAACCAAAGGCTCAACGTGCTATGCCGGAACTACACTAGGGCCTGAAGCAATCCTGCGGTGTTGCGGCCAGCTCACAAGAAAGCGAGTTGAAGAAACGAGCTCAGGGGCAGTGTAATTCACAAACCGGCAGAGTTATAAATGACAGCTATCGTCCAAAAATATATTGAAGTAAGGCTGCCAAGAGGACTTGAAAGCGGGGCAGAATTGCAGGAAATCGATTTCAGGAGGTAGATTGGAATTGCATGTAAAGCATTGGAAAAGAGGCACAACGTCCACAATGATGCACTTGGCCAAAAAGGGCGTAGGCGTTTTTTCCAGAATATATTCAGGAAAAAACGCATACGCCCTTTTTGGCCAACCAAGCAAGCTTGCAAAGGATATCTGCACTACAATGAAGTCTCACTGCCGCCCGGTCAAAAGGGCCATCTGAAAAAAGTGTAAAATCCAGAAAGGCAGGACAGGCCATGGAGAACTGGGAGCCTTGTTATGCTGATGGGCGGGATGTAAATTGCCAACAGCCACTCTGGAGAAGTGTATGGTGTTTCCTGAAACATCTAAAAAACAAAGCAACAGAGCCTAGGGCACTTCCACTTATGGTCCTATAGCTTAGGGAAATTAAAATCAAAAAGACACAGTCACCCCAAAGTTTGGGACGGCTCTGTTTACAAGAACATCGTTTACGGTACAAGTTCAATATCGCAAAAAGCGAGAAATGGATAAAGAAGTTGTGGTACTTACGTACAATGCAATATCACTCAGCAATGAAATCTATGTCATCAGGCCCGTAGCAGCATAATGAGTGGATTCAGGTATGATGATTCTAAGTGAAATAAGTCACACAGAAAAAGAAACATCATAAGATATCAGTACTACACGGAATGTAAACTTGGCTACACAGGAACTGAATTACAAAACAGAACAGGGTCTCAAATGTAGAAAACCAACTTATGCTTGCTTGAGGGGAAAGGTGAGTTGGGGTGCTGCATGAAATCAGAGATTGAAATTAGCACAGATACTGTTCCATAAGCCAAATATGTAATAGACAAGAGCTACTCCTTGCTCAACGAAGTGGACTCAACACCCCATATTAAACGCCTAAGAATATACCTGACTAGTAAGAATCTTAAAACCTATGGATTTATATGTCTCCGAAAGAGAATCAAGCGTGTGTACAGCGGCATAAACGCAGCAGTGATAGGATTGGTGAGGTTCGGTGAGCAAATGCAGACCCTTTGAAGTCATACTGCATGGTACCCATTCCATGGGTCTCAACTCTCCAGGTTTAAGGGATTCTTCCTTCAGCTGAAACATGCATGTGGAACACAGAATATGATCCACCGTGTGATCAGGAAACGTGTTCAAATGTGTCTCAGTTTTTGTCCCCTCGTACTCAGGTGCAACATTCAAGACGCTTTACTAACACTCTCCCCACTTGGAGAGTCAGTGTCTTTAAACTCCTGTTTGGCCCAGTTTGCAATTTCTGCGGAAAATGTACAGGAATAGGGAGAACCAATGAGAAACTAGCTGGAGGTGTCTGGACGGGCAAATTTAACTCTCATTTCCGACCAGAAAGAGGAATTAACCAAAGGCTCAGCATGCCGTGCCGGAACCACACTAGGGCCTGAAGCAATCCTGCGGTGTTGCGGCCAGCTCACAAGAAAGCGAGTTGAAGAAAGGAGCTCAGGGGCACTGTAATTCACAAACCTGCAGAGTTATAAATGACAGCTATCGTCCAAAAATATATTGAAGTAAGGCTGCCAAGAGGACTTGAAAGCGGGGCAGAATTGCAGGAAACCGATTTCAGGAGGTAGACGGGAATTGCATGTAAAGCATAGGAAAAGAGGCAGAACGTCCACAATGATGCACTTGGCCAAAAAGGGCGTATGTGTTCTTTCCTGAATATATTCAGGAAAAAACGCATACGCCCTTTTTCGCCAACCAAGCAGGCTTGCAAAGGAAATCTGCACTACAATGAAGTCTCACTGCCCCCCGGTCAAAAGGGCCATCTGAAGAAAGTGTAATATCCAGAAAGGCAGGACTTGGCATGGAGAACTGGGAGCCTTGTTATGCTGATGGGCAGGATGTCAACTGCCAACAGCCACTCTGGAGAAGTGTATGGTGTTTCCTGAAACATCTAAAAAACAAAGCAACAGAGCCTAGGGCACTTCCACTTATGGTCCTATAGCTTAGGGAAATTAAAATCAAAAAGACACAGCCACCCAAAAGTTTGGGACGGCTCTGTTTACAAGAACCTCGTTTATGGTACAAGTTCAATATCACAGAAAGCGAAAAATGGATAAAGAAGTTGTGGTACTTACGTACAATGCAATATCACTCAGCAATGAAATCTATGTCATCAGGCCCGTAGCAGCATAATGAGTGGATTCAGGTACGATGATTCTAAGTGAAATAAGTCACACAGAAAAAGAAACATCATAAGATATCACCAATACACGGAATGTAAACTTGGCTACACAGGAACTGAATTACAAAACAGAACAGGGTCTCAAATGTAGAAAACCAACTTATGCTTGCTTAAGGGGAAAGGTGAGTTGGGGTGCTGCATGAAACCAGAGATTGAAATTAGCACAGATACCGTTCCATAAGCCAAATATGCAATAGACAAGAGCTACTCCTTGCTGAACGAAGTGGACTCAACACCCCATATTAAACGCCTAAGAATATACCTGACTAGAAATAATCTTAAAACCTACGGATTTATATGTCTCCGAAAGAGAATCAATCGTGTGTACAGCGGCATAAACGCAGCAGTGATAGGATTGGTGAGGTTTGGTGAGCAAATGCAGACCCTTTGAAGTCATATTGCATGGTACCCATTCCATGGGTCTCAACTCTCCAGGTTTAAGGGATTCTTCCTTCAGCTGAAACATGCATGTGGAACCCAGAGTATGATCCACCGTGTGATCGGGAAACGTGTTCAAATGTGTCTCGTTTTCGTCCCCTGGTACTCGGGTGCAACATTCCAGATGCTTTACTGACACTCTCCCCACTTGGAGAGTCAGTGCCTTTAACCTCCTGTTTGGCCCAGTTTGTAATTTCTGTGGAAAATGAACAGGAAGAGGGAGAACGAAAGAGAGACTAGCTGGAGGTGTCTGGACGGGCAAATTTAACTCTCATTTCCGACCAGAAAGAGGAATTAACCAAAGGCTCAGCATGCCGTGCCGGAACCACACTAGGGCCTGAAGCAATCCTGCGGTGTTGCGGCCAGCTCACAAGAAAGCGAGTTGAAGAAAGGAGCTCAGGGGCACTGTAATTCACAAACCTGCAGAGTTATAAATGACAGCTATCGTCCAAAAATATATTGAAGTAAGGCTGCCAAGAGGACTTGAAAGCGGGCCAGAATTGCAGGAAACCGATTTCAGGAGGTAGACGGGAATTGCATGTAAAGCATAGGAAAAGAGGCAGAACGTCCACAATGATGCACTTGGCCAAAAAGGGCGTATGTGTTCTTTCCTGAATATATTCAGGAAAAAACGCATACGCACTTTTTGGCCAACCAAGCAGGCTTGCAAAGGAAATCTACACTACAATGAAGTCTCACTGCCCCCCGGTCAAAAGGGCCATCTGAAGAAAGTGTAATATCCAGAAAGGCAGGACTTGGCATGGAGAACTGGGAGCCTTGTTATGCTGATGGGCGGGATGTAAATTGCCAACAGCCACTCTGGAGAAGTGTATGGTGTTTCCTGAAACATCTAAAAAACAAAGCAACAGAGCCTAGGGCACTTCCACTTATGGTCCTATAGCTTAGGGAAATTAAAATCAAAAAGACACAGCCTCCCCAAACTTTGGGACGGCTCTGTTTACAAGAACCTCGTTTACTGTACAAGTTCAATATCACAGAAAGCGAAATATGGATACAGAAGTTGTGGTACTTACGTACAATGCAATATCACTCAGCAATGAAATCTATATCATCAGGCCCGTAGCAGCATAATGAGTGGATTCAGGTATGATGATTCTAAGTGAAATAAGTCACACAGAAAAAGAAACATCATAAGATATCAGTACTACACGGAATGTAAACTTGGCTACACAGGAACTGAATTACAAAACAGAACAGGGTGTCAAATGTAGAAAACCAACTTATGCTTGCTTAAGGGGAAAGGTGAGTTGGGGTGCTGCATGAAACCAGAGATTGAAATTAGCACAGATACCGCTCCATAAGCCAAATATGTAATAGACAACAGCTACACCTTGCTCAACGAAGTGGACTCAACACCCCATATTAAACGCCTAAGAATATACCTGACTAGAAATAATCTTAAAACCTACGGATTTATATGTCTCCGAAAGAGAATCAAGCGTGTGTACAGTGGCATAAACGCAGCAGTGATAGGATTGGTGAGGTTCGGTGAGCAAATGCAGACCCTTTGAAGTCATATTGCATGGTACCCATTCCATGGGTCTCAACTCTCCAGGTTTAAGGGATTCTTCCTTCAGCTAAAACATGCATGTGGAACCCAGAGTATGATCCACTGTGTGATCAGGAAACGTGTTCAAATGTGTCTCAGTTTTCATCCCCTGGTACTCGGGTGCAACACTCCAGACGCTTTACTAACACTCTCTCCACTTGGAGAGTCAGTGCCTTTAACCTCCTGTATGGCCCAGTTTGCAATTTCTGCGGAAAATGTACAGGAATAGGGAGAACCAATGATAAACTAGCTGGAGGTGTCTGGACGGGCAAATTTAACTCTCATTTCCCACCAGGAAGAAGAATTAACCAAAGGCTCAGCGTGCCGTGCCGGAACTACACTAGGGCCTGAAGCAATCCTGCGGTGTTGCGGCCAGCTCACAAGAAAGCGAGTTGAAGAAACGAGCTCAGGGGCAGTGTAATTCACAAACCTGCAGAGTTATAAAAGACAGCTATCGTCCAAAAATATATTGAAGTAAGGCTGCCAAGAGGACTTGAAAGCGGGGCAGAATTGCAGGAAACCGATTTCAGGAGGTAGACGGGAATTTCATGTAAAGCATAGGAAAAGAGGCAGAACGTCCACAATGATGCACTTGGCCAAAAAGGGTGTATGTGTTCTTTCTTGAATATATTCAGGAAAAAACGCATACGCCCTTTTTGGCCAACCAAGCAGGCTTGCAAAGGAAATCTACACTACAATGAAGTCTCACTGCCCCCCGGTCAAAAGGGCCATCTGAAAAAAGTGTAATATCCAGAAAGGCAGGACAGGACATGGAGAACTGGGAGCCTTGTTATGCTGATGGGCGGGATGTAAATTGCCAACAGCCACTCTGGAGAAGTGTATGGTGTTTCCTGAAACATCTAAAAAACAAAGCAACACAGCCTAGGGCACTTCCACTTATGGTCCTATAGCTTAGGGAAATTAAAATAAAAAAGACACAGCCTCCCCAAACTTTGGGACGGCTCTGTTTACAAGAACCTCGTTTACGGTACAAGTTCAATATCACAGAAAGCGAAAAATGGATACAGAAGTTGTGGTACTTACGTACAATGCAATATCACTCAGCAATGAAATCTATGTCATCAGGCCCGTAGCAGCATAATGAGTGTATTCAGGTATGATGATTCTAAGTGAAATAAGTCACACAGAAAAAGAAACATCATAAGATATCAGTACTACACGGAATGTAAACTTGGCTACACAGGAACTGAATTACAAAACAGAACAGGGTGTCAAATGTAGAAAACCAACTTATGCTTGCTTAAGGGGAAAGGTGAGTTGGGGTGCTGCATGAAACCAGAGATTGAAATTAGCACAGATACCGCTCGATAAGCCAAATATGTAATAGACAACAGCTACACCTTGCTCAACGAAGTGGACTCAACACCCCATATTAAACGCCTAAGAATATACCTGACTAGAAATAATCTTAAAACCTACGGATTTATATGTCTCCGAAAGAGAATCAAGCGTGTGTACAGCGGCATAAACGCAGCAGTGATAGGATTGGTGAGGTTCGGTGAGCAAATGCAGACCCTTTGAAGTCATATTGCATGGTACCCATTCCATGGGTCTCAACTCTCCAAGTTTAAGGGATTCTTCCTTCAGCTAAAACATGCATGTGGAACACAGAGTATGATCCACCGTGTGATCAGGAAACGTGTTCAAATGTGTCTCAGTTTTCGTCCCCTGGTACTCGGGTGCAACACTCCAGACGCTTTACTAACACTCTCTCCACTTGGAGAGTCAGTGCCTTTAACCTCCTGTATGGCCCAGTTTGCAATTTCTGCGGAAAATGTACAGGAATAGGGAGAACCAATGATAAACTAGCTGGAGGTGTGTGGACAGGCAAATTTAACTCTCATTTCCCACCAGGAAGAGGAATTAACCAAAGGTTCAGCGTGCCGTGCCGGAACCACACTAGGGCCTGAAGCAATCCTGCGGTGTTGCGGCCAGCTCACAAGAAAGCGAGTTGAAGAAAGGAGCTCAGGGGCACTGTAATTCACAAACCTGCAGAGTTATAAATGACAGCTATCGTCCAAAAATATATTGAAATAAGGCTGCCAAGAGGACTTGAAAGTGGTGCAGAATTGCACGAAACCGATTTCAGGAGGTAGACTGGAATTGCATGTAAAGCATAGGAAAAGAGGCAGAACGTCCACAACGATGCACTTGGCCAAAAAGGGCGTATGCGTTTTTTCCTGAATATATTCAGGAAAAAACGCATACGCCCTTTTTGGCCAACCAAGAAAGCTTGCAAAGGAAATCTGCACTACAATGAAGTCTCACTGCCCCCCGGTCAAAAGGGCCATCTGAAAAAAGTGTAAAATCCAGAAAGGCAGGACAGGCCATGGACAACTGGGAGCCTTGTTATGCTGATGGGCGGGATGTAAATTGCCAACAGCCACTCTGGAGAAGTGTATGGTGTTTCCTGAAACATCTAAAAAACAAAGCAACAGAGCCTAGGGCACTTCCACTTATGGTCCTATAGCTTAGGGAAATTAAAATCAAAAAGACACAGCCACCCCAAAGTTTGGGACGGCTCTGTTTACAAGAACTTCGTTTACGGTACAAGTTCAATATCACAGAAAGCGAAAAATGGATAAAGAAGTTGTGGTACTTACGTACAATGCAATATCACTCAGCAATGAAATCTGTGTCATCTGGCCCGTCGCAGCATAATGAGTGGATTCAGGTACGATGATTCTAAGTGAAATAAGTCACACAGAAAAAGAAACATCATAAGATATCACCAATACACGGAATGTAAACTTGGCTACACAGGAACTGAATTACAAAACAGAACAGGGTCTCAAATGTAAAAAACCAACTTATGCTTGCTTAAGGGGAAAGGTGAGTTGGGGTGCTGCATGAAACCAGAGATTGAAATTAGCACAGATACCGTTCCATAAGCCAAATATGCAATAGACAAGAGCTACTCCTTGCTGAACAAAGTGGACTCAACACCCCATATTAAACGCCTAAGAATATACCTGACTAGAAATAATCTTAAAACCTACGGATTTATATGTCTCCGAAAGAGAATCAAGCGTGTGTACAGCGGCATAAACGCAGCAGTGATAGGATTGGTGAGGTTCGGTGAGCAAATGCAGACCCTTTGAAGTCATATTGCATGGTACCCATTCCATGGGTCTTAACTCTCCAGGTTTAAGGGATTCTTCCTTCAGCTAAAACATGCATGTGGAACCCAGAGTATGATCCACCTTGTGATCGGGAAACGTGTTCAAATGTGTCTCGATTTCGTCCCCTGGTACTCGGGTGCAACATTCCAGATGCTTTACTAACACTCTCCCCACTTGGAGAGTCAGTGCCTTTAACCTCCTGTTTGGCCCAGTTTGTAATTTCTGTGGAAAATGAACAGGAATAGGGAGAACGAAAGAGAGACTAGCTGGAGGTGTCTGGACGGGCAAATTTAACTCTCATTTCCCACCAGGAAGAGGAATTAACCAAAGGCTCAGCGTGCCGTGCCGGAACTACACTAGGGCCTGAAGCAATCCTGCGGTATTGCGGCCAGCTCACAAGAAAGCGAGTTGAAGAAACAAGCTCAGGGACACTGTAATTCACAAACCTGCAGAGTTATAAATGACAGCTATCGTCCAAAAATATATTGAAGTAAGGCTGCCAAGAGGACTTGAAAGCGGGGCAGAATTGCAGGAAATCGATTTCAGGAGGTACACTGGAATTGCATGTAAAGCATAGGAAAAGAGGCAGAACGTCCACAATGATGCACTTGGCCAAAAAGGGCGTATGCGTTTTTTCCTGAATATATTCAGGAAAAAACGCATACGCCCTTTTTGGCCAACCAAGCAAGCTTTCAAAGGAAATCTGCACTACAATGAAGTCTCACTGCTGCCCAGTCAAAAGGGCCATCTGAAAAATGTGTAAAATCCAGAAAGGCAGGACAGGCCATGGAGAACTGGGAGCCTTGTTATGCTGATGGGCGGGATGTAAATTGCCAACAGCCACTCTGGAGAAGTGTATGGTGTTTCCTGAAACATCTAAAAAACAAAGCAACAGAGCCTAGGGCACTTCCACTTATGGTCCTATAGCTTAGGGAAATTAAAATCAAAAAGACACGGTTACCCCAAAGTTTGGGACGGCTCTGTTTACAGAACCTCGTTTACAGTACAAGTTCAATATCACAGAAAGCAAAAAATGGATACAGAAGTTGTGGTACTTACGTACAATGCAATATCACTCAGCAATGAAATCTATGTCATCAGGCCCGTAGCAGCATAATGAGTGGATGCAGGTATGATGAGTCTAAGTGAAATAAGTCACACAGAAAAAGAAACATCATAAGATATCACTACTACACGGAATGTAAACTTGGCTACACAGGAACTGAATTACAAAACAGAACAGGGTGTCAAATGTAGAAAACCAACTTATGCTTGCTTAAGGGGAAAGGTGAGTTGGGGTGCTGCATGAAACCAGAGATTGAAATTAGCACAGATACCGTTCCATAAGCCAAATATGCAATAGACAAGAGCTACTCCTTGCTGAACGAAGTGGACTCAACACCCCATATTAAACGCCTAAGAATATACCTGACTAGAAATAATCTTAAAACCTACGGATTTATATGTCTCCGAAAGAGAATCAAGCGTGTGTACAGCGGCATAAACGCAGCAGTGATAGGATTGGTGAGGTTCAGTGAGCAAATGCAGACCCTTTGAAGTCATATTGCATGGTACCCATTCCATGGGTCTCAACTCTCCAAGTTTAAGGGATTCTTCCTTCAGCTAAAACATGCATGTGGAACACAGAGTATGATCCACCGTGTGATCAGGAAACGTGTTCAAATGTGTCTCAGTTTTCGTCCCCTGGTACTCGGGTGCAACAATCCAGACGCTTTACTAACACTCTCCCCACTTGGAGAGTCCGTGCCTTTAACCTCCTGTATGGCCCAGTTTGCAATTTCTGCGGAAAATGTACAGGAATAGGGAGAACCAATGATAAACTAGCTGGAGGTGTCTGGACGGGCAAATTTAACTCTCATTTCCGACCAGAAAGTGGAATTAACCAAAGGCTCAGCATGCCGTGCCGGAACCACACTAGGGCCTGAAGCAATCCTGCGGTGTTGCGGCCAGCTCACAAGAAAGCGAGTTGAAGAAAGGAGCTCAGGGGCACTGTAATTCACAAACCTGCAGAGTTATAAATGACAGCTATCGTCCAAAAATATATTGAAGTAAGGCTGCCAAGAGGACTTGAAAGCGGGGCAGAATTGCAAGAAACCGATTTCAGGAGGTAGACGGGAATTGCATGTAAAGCATAGGAAAAGAGGCAGAACGTCCACAATGATGCACTTGGCCAAAAAGGGCGTATGCGTTTTTTCCTGAATATATTCAGGAAAAAACGCATACGCCCTTTTTGGCCAACCAAGCAAGCTTGCAAAGGAAATCTGCACTACAATGAAGTCTCACTGCCCCCCGGTCAAAAGGGCCATCTGAAAAAAGTGTAAAATCCAGAAAGGCAGGACAGGCCATGGAGAACTGGGAGCTTTGTTATGCTGATGGGCGGGATGTCAATTGCCAACAGCCACTCTGGAGAAGTGTATGGTGTTTCCTGAAACATCTAAAAAACAAAGCAACAGAGCCTAGGGCACTTCCACTTATGGTCCTATAGCTTAGGGAAATTAAAATCAAAAAGACACAGCCACCCCAAAGTTTGGGACAGCTCTGTTTACAAGAACCTCGTTTACGGTACAAGTTCAATATCACAGAAAGCGAAAAATGGATAAAGAAGTTGTGGTACTTACGTACAATGCAATATCACTCAGCAATGAAATCTATGTCATCAGGCCCGTCGCAGCATAATGAGTGGATTCAGGTACGATGATTCTAAGTGAAATAAGTCACACAGAAAAAGAAACATCATAAGATATCACTACTACACGGAATGTAAACTTGGCTACACAGGAACTGAATTACAAAACAGAACAGGGTCTCAAATGTAGAAAACCAACTTATGCTTGCTTAAGGGGAAAGGTGAGTTGGGGTGCTGCATGAAACCAGAGATTGAAATTAGCACAGATACCGTGCCATAAGCCAAATATGTAATAGACAAGAGCTACTCCTTGCTAAACGAAGTGTACTCAACACCCCATATTAAACGCCTAAGAATACACCTGACTAGTAAGAATCTTAAAACCTGTGGATTTATATGTCTCCAAAAGAGAATCAAGCGTGTGTACAGCGGCATAAACGCAGCAGTGATAGGATTGGTGAGGTTCCATGAGCAAATGCAGGCCCTTTGAAGTCATATTGCATGGTACCCATTCCACGGGTCTCAACTCTCCAGGTTTAAGGGATTCTTCCTTCAGCTAAAACATGCATGTGGAACCCAGAGTAGGATCCACCGTGTGATCGGGAAACGTGTTCAAATGTGTCTCAGTTTTCGTCCCCTGGTACTCGGGTGCAACATTCAAGACGCTTTACTAACACTCTCCCCACTTGGAGAGTCAGTGCCTTTAAACTCCTGTTTGGCCCAGTTTGCAATTTCTGCGGAAAATGTACAGGAATAGGGAGAACCAATGAGAGACTAGCTGGAGGTGTCTGGACGGGCAAATTTAACTCTCATTTCCCACCAGGAAGAGGAATTAACCAAAGGTTCAGCGTGCCATGCCGGAACCACACCAGGGCCTGAAGCAATCCTGCGGTGTTGCGGCCAGCTCACAAGAAAGCGAGTTGAAGAAAGGAGCTCAGGGGCACTGTAATTCACAAACCTGCAGAGTTATAAATGACAGCTATCGTCCAAAAATATATTGAAGTAAGGCTGCCAAGAGGACTTGAAAGCGGGGCAGAATTGCAGGAAACCGATTTCAGGAGGTAGACTGGAATTGCATGTAAAGCATAGGAAAAGAGGCAGAACGTCCACAATGATGCACTTGGCCAAAAAGGGCGTATGCGTTTTTTCCTGAATATATTCAGGAAAAAACGCAAATGCCCTTTTTGGCCAACCAAGCAAGCTTGCAAAGGAAATCTGCACTACAATGAAGTCTCACTGCCCCCCGGTCAAAAGGGCCATCTGAAAAAACTGTAAAATCCAGAAAGGCAAGACAGGACATGGAGAATTGGGAGCCTTGTTATGCTGATGGGCGGGATGTAAATTGCCAACAGCCACTCTGGAGAAGTGTATGCTGTTTCCTGAAACATCTAAAAAACAAAGCAACAGAGCCTAGGGCACTTCCACTTATGGTCCTATAGCTTAGGGAAATTAAAATCAAAAAGACACAGCCACCCCAAAGTTTGGGATGGCTCTGTTTACAAGAACCTTGTTTACGGTACAAGTTCAATATCACAGAAAGCGAAAAATGGATAAAGAAGTTGTGGTACTTACGTACAATGCAATATCACTCAGCAATGAAATCTATGTCATCAGGCCCGTAGCAGCATAATGAGTGGATTAAGGTACGATGATTGTAAGTGAAATAAGTCACACAGAAAAAGAAACATCATAAGATATCACTACTACACGGAATGTAAACTTGGCTACACAGGAACTGAATTTCAAAACAGAACAGGGTCTCAAATGTAGAAAACCAACTTACGCTAGCTTAAGGGGAAAGGTGAGTTCGGGTGCTGAATGAAACCAGAGATTGAAATTAGCACAGATACCGTGCCATAAGCCAAATATGTAATAGACAAGAGCTACTCCTTGCTCAACGAAGTGGACTCAACACCCCATATTAAACGCCTAAGAATATACCTGACTAGAAATAATCTTAAAACCTACGGAATTATATGTCTCCGAAAGACAATCAAGCGTGTGTACAGCGGCATAAACGCAGCAGTGATAGGATTGGTGAGGTTCGGTGAGCAAATGCAGACTCTTTGAAGTCATATTGCATGGTACCCATTCCATGGGTCTCAACTCTCCAGGTTTAAGGGATTCTTCCTTCAGCTAAAACATGCATGTGGAACCCAGAGTATGATCCACCGTGTGATCGGGAAACGTGTTCAAATGTGTCTCAGTTTTCGTCCCCTGGTACTCGGGTGCAAACTCCAGACGCTTTACTAACACTCTCCCCACTTGGAGAGTCAGTGCCTTTAACCTCCTGTTTGGCCCAGTTTGCAATTTCTGCGGAAAATGGACAGGAATAGGGAGAACCAATGAGAGACTAGCTGGGGGTGTCTGGACGGGCAAATTTAACTCTCATTTCCCACCAGGAAGAGGAATTAACCAAAGGCTCAGCGTGCCGTGCCGGAACCACACTAGGGCCTGAAGCAATCCTGCGGTGTTGCGGCCAGCTCACAAGAAAGCGAGTTGAAGAAAGGAGCTCAGGGGCACTGTAATTCACAAACCGGCAGAGTTATAAATGACAGCTATCGTCCAAAAATATATTGAAGTAAGGCTGCCAAGAGGACTTGAAAGCGGGGCAGAATTGCAGGAAACCGATTTCAGGAGGTAGACGGGAATTGCATGTAAAGCATAGGAAAAGAGGCAGAACGTCCACAATGATGCACTTGGCCAAAAAGGGCGTATGTGTTTTTTCCTGAATATATTCAGGAAAAAACGCATACGCCCTTTTTGGCCAACCAAGCAAGCTTGCAAAGGAAATCTGCACTACAATGAAGTCTCACTGCCCCCCGGTCAAAAGGGCCATCTGAAAAAAGTGTAAAATCCAGAAAGGCAGGACAGGCCATGGAGAACTGGGAGCTTTGTTATGCTGATGGCCGGGATGTATATTGCCAACAGCCACTCTGGAGAAGTGTATGGTGTTTCCTGAAACATCTAAAAAACAAAGCAACAGAGCCTAGGGCACTTCCACTTATGGTCCTATAGCTTAGGGAAATTAAAATCAAAAAGACACAGCCACCCCAAAGTTTGGGACGGCTCTGTTTACAAGAACCTCGTTTACGGTACAAGTTCAATATCACAGAAAGCGAAAAATGGATAAAGAAGTTGTGGTACTTACGTACAATGCAATATCACTCAGCAATGAAATCTATGTCATCAGGCCCGTCGCAGCATAATGAGTGGATTCAGGTACGATGATTCTAAGTGAAATAAGTCACACAGAAAAAGAAACATCATAAGATATCACTACTACACGGAATGTAAACTTGGCTACACAGGAACTGAATTACAAAACAGAACAGGGTCTCAAATGTAGAAAACCAACTTATGCTTGCTTAAGGGGAAAGGTGAGTTGGGGTGCTGCATGAAACCAGAGATTGAAATTAGCACAGATACCGTTCCATAAGCCAAATATGTAATAGACAAGAGCTACTCCTTGCTCAACGAAGTGGACTCAACACCCCATATTAAACGCCTAAGAATATACCTGACTAGAAATAATCTTAAAACCTACGGATTTATATGTCTCTGAAAGACAATCAAGCGTGTGTACAGCGGCATAAACGCAGCAGTGATAGGATTGGTGAGGTTCGGTGAGCAAATGCAGACCCTTTGAAGTCATATTGCATGGTACCCATTCCATGGGTCTCAACTCTCCAGGTTTAAGGGATTCTTCCTTCAGCTAAAACATGCATGTGGATCCCAGAGTATGATCCACCGTGTGATCGGGAAACGTGTTCAAATGTGTCTCAGTTTTCGTCCCCTGGTACTCGGGTGCAAACTCCAGATGCTTTACTAACACTCTCCCCACTTGGAGAGTCAGTGCCTTTAACCTCCTGTTTGGCCCAGTTTGCAATTTCTGTGGAAAATGTACAGGAATAGGGAGAACCAATGAGAGACTAGCTGGGGGTGTCTGGACGGGCAAATTTAACTCTCATTTCCCACCAGGAAGAGGAATTAACCAAAGGCTCAGCGTGCCGTGCCGGAACCACACTAGGGCCTGAAGCAATCCTGCGGTGTTGCGGCCAGCTCACAAGAAAGCGAGTTGAAGAAAGGAGCTCAGGGGCACTGTAATTCACAAACCTGCAGAGTTATAAATGACAGCTATCGTCCAAAAATATATTGAAGTAAGGCTGCCAAGAGGACTTGAAAGCGGGGCAGAATTGCAGGAAACCGATTTCAGGAGGTAGACGGGAATTGCATGTAAAGCATAGGAAAAGAGGCAGAACGTCCACAATGATGCACTTGGCCAAAAAGGGCGTATGCGTTTTTTCCTGAATATATTCAGGAAAAAACGCATACGCCCTTTTTGGCCAACCAAGCAAGCTTGCAAAGGAAATCTGCACTACAATGAAGTCTCACTGTCCCACGGTCAAAAGGGCCATCTGAAAAATGTGTAAAATCCAGAAAGACAGGACAGGCCATGGAGAACTGGGAGCCTTGTTATGCTGATGGGCGGGATGTAAATTGCCAACAGCCACTCTGGAGAAGTGTATGCTGTTTCCTGAAACATCTAAAAAACTAAGCAACAGAGCCTAGGGCACTTCCACTTATGGTCCTATAGCTTAGGGAAATTAAAATCAAAAAGACACAGCCACCCCAAAGTTTGGGACGGCTCTGTTTACAAGAACCTCGTTTACGGTACAAGTTCAATATCACAGAAAGCGAAAAATGGATAAAGAAGTTGTGGTACATACGTACAATGCAATATCACTCAGCAATGAAATCTATGTCATCAGGCCCGTAGCAGCATAATGAGTGGATTCAGGTATGATGATTCTAAGTGAAATAAGTCACACAGAAAAGGAAACACCATAAGATATCAGTACTACACGGAAGGTAAACTTGGCTACACAAGAACTGAATTACAAAACAGAACAGGGTCTCAAATGTAGAAAACCAACTTATGCTTGCTTGAGGGGAAAGGTGAGTTGGGGTGCTGCATACAACAAGAGATTGAAATTAGCACAGATACCGTTCCATAAACCAAATATGTAATAGACAAGAGCTACTCCTTGCTCAACGAAGTGGACTCAACACCCCATATTAAACGCCTAAGAATATACCTGACTAGTAAGAATATTAAAACCTACCGATTTATATGTCTCCAAAAGAGAATCAAGCGTGTGTACGGCGGCATAAACGCAGCAGTGATAGGATTGGTGAAGTTCGGTGAGCAAATGCAGACCCTTTGAAGTCATATTGCATGGTACCCATTCCATGGGTCTCAACTCTCCAGGTTTAAGGGATTCTTCCTTCAGCTAAAACATGCATGTGGAACCCAGAGTATGATCCACCGTGTGATTGGGAAACGTGTTCAAATGTGTCTCAGTTTTCGTCCCATGGAACTCGGGTGCAACATTCCAGATGCTTTACTAACACTCTCCCCACTTGGAGAGTCAGTGCCTTTAACCTCCTGTTTGGCCCAGTTTGCAATTTCTGTGGAAAATGAACAGGAATAGGGAGAACCAAAGAGAGACTAGCTGGAGGTGTCTGGACGGGCAAATTTAACTCTCATTTCCCACCAGGAAGAGGAATTAACCAAAGGCTCAGCGTGCCGTGCCGGAACCACACTAGGGCCTGAAGCAATCCTGCGGTGTTGCGGCCAGCTCACAAGAAAGCGAGTTGAAGAAAGGAGCTCAGGGGCACTGTAATTCACAAACCTGCAGAGTTATAAATGACAGCTATCGTCCAAAAATATATTGAAGTAAGGCTGCCAAGAGGACTTGAAAGCGGGGCAGAATTGCAGGAAACCGATTTCAGGAGGTAGACGGGAATTGCATGTAAAGCATAGGAAAAGAGGCAGAACGTCCACAATGATGCACTTGGCCAAAAAGGGCGTATGCGTTTTTTCCTGAATATATTCAGGAAAAAACGCATACGCCCTTTTTGGCCAACCAAGCAAGCTTGCAAAGGAAATCTGCACTACAATGAAGTCTCACTGCCCCCCGGTCAAAAGGGCCATCTGAAAAAAGTGTAAAATCCAGAAAGGCAGGATAGGACATGGAGAATTGGGAGCCTTGTTATGCTGATGGGCGGGATGTAAATTGCCAACAGCCACTCTGGAGAAGTGTATGCTGTTTCCTGAAACATCTAAAAAACAAAGCAACAGAGCCTAGGGCACTTCCACTTATGGTCCTATAGCTTAGGGAAATTAAAATCAAAAAGACACAGCCACCCCAAAGTTTGGGACGGCTCTGTTTACAAGAACCTCCTTTACGGTACAAGTTCAATATCACAGAAAGCGAAAAATGGATAAAGAAGTTGTGGTACTTACGTACAATGCAATATCACTCAGCAATGAAATCTATGTCATCAGGCCCATAGCAGCATAATGAGTGGATTCAGGTACGATGATTCTAAGTGAAATAAGTCACACAGAAAAAGAAACATCATAAGATATCACTACTACACGGAATGTAAACTTGGCTACACAGGAACTGAATTACAAAACAGAACAGGGTCTCAAATGTAGAGAACCAACTTACGCTAGCTTAAGGGGAAAGGTGAGTTGGGGTGCTGCATGAAACCAGAGATTGAAATTAGCACAGATACCGTTCCATAAGCCAAATATGTAATAGACAAGAGCTACTCCTTGCTCAACGAAGTGGACTCAACACCCCATATTAAACGCCTAAGAATATACCTGACTAGAAATAATCTTTAAACCTACGGATTTATATGTCTCCGAAAGACAATCAAGCGTGTGTACAGCGGCATAAACGCAGCAGTGATAGGATTGGTGAGGTTCGGTGAGCAAATGCAGACCCTTTGAAGTCATATTGCATGGTACCCATTCCATGGGTCTCAACTCTCCAGGTTTAAGGGATTCTTCCTTCAGCTAAAACATGCATGTGGAACCCAGAGTATGATCCACCGTGTGATCGGGAAACGTGTTCAAATGTGTCTCAGTTTTCGTCCCCTGGTACTCGGGTGCAAACTCCAGATGCTTTACTAACACTCTCCCCACTTGGAGAGTCAGTGCCTTTAACCTCCTGTTTGGCCCAGTTTGCAATTTCTGTGGAAAATGTACAGGAATAGGGAGAACCAATGAGAGACTAGCTGGGGGTGTCTGGACGGGCAAATTTAACTCTCATTTCCCACCAGGAAGAGGAATTAACCAAAGATTCAGCGTGCCGTGCCGGAACCACACGAGGGCCTGAAGCAATCCTGCGGTGTTGCGGCCAGCTCACAAGAAAGCGAGTTGAAGAAAGGAGCTCAGGGGCACTGTAATTCACAAACCTGCAGAGTTATAAATGACAGCTATCGTCCAAAAATATATTGAAGTAAGGCTGCCAAGAGGACTTGAAAGCGGGGCAGAATTGCAGGAAACCGATTTCAGGAGGTAGACGGGAATTGCATGTAAAGCATAGGAAAAGAGGCAGAACGTCCACAATGATGCACTTGGCCAAAAAGGGCGTATGCGTTTTTTCCTGAATATATTCAGGAAAAAACGCATACGCCCTTTTTGGCCAACCAAGCAAGCTTGCAAAGGAAATCTGCACTACAATGAAGTCTCACTGCCCCCCGGTCAAAAGGGCCATCTGAAAAAAGTGTAAAATCCAGAAAGGCAGGACAGGCCATGGAGAACTGGGAGCTTTGTTATGCTGATGGGCGGGATGTAAATTGCCAACAGCCACTCTGGAGAAGTGTATGGTGTTTCCTGAAACATCTAAAAAACAAAGCAACAGAGCCTAGGGCACTTCCACTTATGGTCCTATAGCTTAGGGAAATTAAAATCAAAAAGACACAGCCACCCCAAAGTTTGGGACGGCTCTGTTTACAAGAACCTCGTTTACGGTACAAGTTCAATATCACAGAAAGCGAAAAATGGATAAAGAAGTTGTGGTACTTACGTACAATGCAATATCACTCAGCAATGAAATCTATGTCATTAGGCCCGTCGCAGCATAATGAGTGGATTCAGGTACGATGATTCTAAGTGAAATAAGTCCCACAGAAAAAGAAACATCATAAGATATCACTACTACACGGAATGTAAACTTGGCTACACAGGAACTGAATTACAAAACAGAACAGGGTCTCAAATGTAGAAAACCAACTTATGCTTGCTTAAGGGGAAAGGTGAGTTGGGGTGCTGCATGAAACCAGAGATTGAAATTAGCACAGATACCGTGCCATAAGCCAAATATGTAATAGACAAGAGCTACTCCTTGCTCAACGAAGTGTACTCAACACCCCATATTAAACGCCTAAGAATACACCTGACTAGTAAGAATCTTAAAACCTACGGATTTATATGTCTCCGAAAGAGAATCAAGCGTGTGTACGGCGGCATAAACGCAGCAGTGATAGGATTGGTGAGGTTCGGTGAGCAAATGCAGACCCTTTGAAGTCATATTGCATGGTACCCATTCCATGGGTCTCAACTCTCCAGGTTTAAGGGATTCTTCCTTCAGCTAAAACATGCATGTGGAACCCAGAGTATGATCCACCGTGTGATCGGGAAACGTGTTCAAATGTGTCTCAGTTTTCGTCCCCTGGTACTCGGGTGCAACATTCAAGACGCTTTACTAACACTCTCCCCACTTGGAGAGTCAGTGCCTTTAAACTCCTGTTTGGCCCAGTTTGCAATTTCTGCGGAAAATGTACAGGAATAGGGAGAACCAATGAGAGACTAGCTGGAGGTGTCTGGACAGGCAAATTTAACTCTCATTTCCCACCAGGAAGAGGAATTAACCAAAGGTTCAGCGTGCCATGCCGGAACCACACTAGGGCCTGAAGCAATCCTGCGGTGTTGCGGCCAGCTCACAAGAAAGCGAGTTGAAGAAAGGAGCTCAGGGGCACTGTAATTCACAAACCTGCAGAGTTATAAATGACAGCTATCGTCCAAAAATATATTGAAGTAAGGCTGCCAAGAGGACTTGAAAGCGGGGCAGAATTGCAGGAAACCGATTTCAGGAGGTAGACGGGAATTGCATGTAAAGCATAGGAAAAGAGGCAGAACGTCCACAATGATGCACTTGGCCAAAAAGGGCGTATGCGTTTTTTCCTGAATATATTCAGGAAAAAACGCATACGCCCTTTTTGGCCAACCAAGCAAGCTTGCAAAGGAAATCTGCACTACAATGAAGTCTCACTGCCCCCCGGTCAAAAGGGCCATCTGAAAAAACTGTAAAATCCAGAAAGGCAAGACAGGACATGGAGAATTGGGAGCCTTGTTATGCTGATGGGCGGGATGTAAATTGCCAACAGCCACTCTGGAGAAGTGTATGCTGTTTCCTGAAACATCTAAAAAACAAAGCAACAGAGCCTAGGGCACTTCCACTTATGGTCCTATAGCTTAGGGAAATTAAAATCAAAAAGACACAGCCACCCCAAAGTTTGGGATGGCTCTGTTTACAAGAACCTTGTTTACGGTACAAGTTCAATATCACAGAAAGCGAAAAATGGATAAAGAAGTTGTGGTACTTACGTACAATGCAATATCACTCAGCAATGAAATCTATGTCATCAGGCCCGTAGCAGCATAATGAGTGGATTAAGGTACGATGATTGTAAGTGAAATAAGTCACACAGAAAAAGAAACATCATAAGATATCACTACTACACGGAATGTAAACTTGGCTACACAGAAACTGAATTTCAAAACAGAACAGGGTCTCAAATGTAGAAAACCAACTTACGCTAGCTTAAGGGGAAAGGTGAGTTGGGGTGCTGCATGAAACCAGAGATTGAAATTAGCACAGATACCGTGCCATAAGCCAAATATGTAATAGACAAGAGCTACTCCTTGCTCAACGAAGTGGACTCAACACCCCATATTAAACGCCTAAGAATATACCTGACTAGAAATAATCTTAAAACCTACGGAATTATATGTCTCCGAAAGACAATCAAGCATGTGTACAGCGGCATAAACGCAGCAGTGATAGGATTGGTGAGGTTCGGTGAGCAAATGCAGACCCTTTGAAGTCATATTGCATGGTACCCATTCCATGGGTCTCAACTCTCCAGGTTTAAGGGATTCTTCCTTCAGCTAAAACATGCATGTGGAACCCAGAGTATGATCCACCGTGTGATCGGGAAACGTGTTCAAATGTGTCTCAGTTTTCGTCCCCTGGTACTCAGGTGCAAACTCCAGACGCTTTACTAACACTCTCCCCACTTGGAGAGTCAGTGCCTTTAACCTCCTGTTTGGCCCAGTTTGCAATTTCTGCGGAAAATGTACAGGAATAGGGAGAACCAATGAGAGACTAGCTGGGGGTGTCTGGACGGGCAAATTTAACTCTCATTTCCCACCAGGAAGAGGAATTAACCAAAGGCTCAGCGTGCCGTGCCGGAACCACACTAGGGCCTGAAGCAATCCTGCGGTGTTGCGGCCAGCTCACAAGAAAGCGAGTTGAAGAAAGGAGCTCAGGGGCACTGTAATTCACAAACCTGCAGAGTTATAAATGACAGCTATCGTCCAAAAATATATTGAAGTAAGGCTGCCAAGAGGACTTGAAAGCGGGGCAGAATTGCAGGAAACCGATTTCAGGAGGTAGACGGGAATTGCATGTAAAGCATAGGAAAAGAGGCAGAACGTCCACAATGATGCACTTGGCCAAAAAGGGCGTATGCGTTTTTTCCTGAATATATTCAGGAAAAAACGCATACGCCCTTTTTGGCCAACCAAGCAAGCTTGCAAAGGAAATCTGCACTACAATGAAGTCTCACTGCCCCCCGGTCAAAAGGGCCATCTGAAAAAAGTGTAAAATCCAGAAAGGCAAGACAGGACATGGAGAATTGGGAGCCTTGTTATGCTGATGGGCGGGATGTAAATTGCCAACAGCCACTCTGGAGAAGTGTATGCTGTTTCCTGAAACATCTAAAAAACAAAGCAACAGAGCCTAGGGCACTTCCACTTATGGTCCTATAGCTTAGGGAAATTAAAATCAAAAAGACACAGCCACCCCAAAGTTTGGGACGGCTCTGTTTACAAGAACCTTGTTTACGGTACAAGTTCAATATCACAGAAAGCGAAAAATGGATAAAGAAGTTGTGGTACTTACGTACAATGCAATATCACTCAGCAATGAAATCTATGTCATCAGGCCCGTAGCAGCATAATGAGTGGATTAAGGTACGATGATTGTAAGTGAAATAAGTCACACAGAAAAAGAAACATCATAAGATATCACTACTACACGGAATGTAAACTTGGCTACACAGGAACTGAATTACAAAACAGAACAGGGTCTCAAATGTAGAAAACCAACTTACGCTAGCTTAAGGGGAAAGGTGAGTTGGGGTGCTGCATGAAACCAGAGATTGAAATTAGCACAGATACCGTTCCATAAGCCAAATATGTAATAGACAAGAGCTACTCCTTGCTCAACGAAGTGGACTCAACACCCCATATTAAACGCCTAAGAATATACCTGACTAGAAATAATCTTAAAACCTACGGATTTATATGTCTCCGAAAGACAATCAAGCGTGTGTACAGCGGCATAAACGCAGCAGTGATAGGATTGGTGAGGTTCGGTGAGCAAATGCAGACCCTTTGAAGTCATATTGCATGGTACCCATTCCATGGGTCTCAACTCTCCAGGTTTAAGGGATTCTTCCTTCAGCTAAAACATGCATGTGGAACCCAGAGTATGATCCACCGTGTGATCGGGAAACGTGTTCAAATGTGTCTCAGTTTTCGTCCCCTGGTACTCGGGTGCAAACTCCAGATGCTTTACTAACACTCTCCCCACTTGGAGAGTCAGTGCCTTTAACCTCCTGTTTGGCCCAGTTTGCAATTTCTGTGGAAAATGTACAGGAATAGGGAGAACCAATGAGAGACTAGCTGGGGGTGTCTGGACGGGCAAATTTAACTCTCATTTCCCACCAGGAAGAGGAATTAACCAAAGGCTCAGCATGCCGTGCCGGAACCACACTAGGGCCTGAAGCAATCCTGCGGTGTTGCGGCCAGCTCACAAGAAAGCGAGTTGAAGAAAGGAGCTCAGGGGCACTGTAATTCACAAACCTGCAGAGTTATAAATGACAGCTATCGTCCAAAAATATATTGAAGTAAGGCTGCCAAGAGGACTTGAAAGCGGGGCAGAATTGCAGGAAACCGATTTCAGGAGGTAGACGGGAATTGCATGTAAAGCATAGGAAAAGAGGCAGAACGTCCACAATGATGCACTTGGCCAAAAAGTGCGTATGCGTTTTTTCCTGAATATATTCAGGAAAAAACGCATACGCCCTTTTTGGCCAACCAAGCAAGCTTGAAAAGGAAATCTGCACTACAATGAAGTCTCACTGCCCCACGGTCAAAAGGGCCATCTGAAAAAAGTGTAAAATCCAGAAAGGCAGGACAGGCCATGGAGAACTGGGAGCCTTGTTATCCTGGTGGGGGGATGTAAATTGCCAACAGCCACTCTGGAGAAGTGTATGCTGTTTCCTGAAACATCTAAAAAACAAAGCAACAGAGCCTAGGGCACTTCCACTTATGGTCCTATAGCTTAGGGAAATTAAAATCAAAAAGACACAGCCACCCCAAAGTTTGGGACGGCTCTGTTTAGAAGAACCTCGTTTACGGTACAAGTTCAATATCACAGAAAGCGAAAAATGGATAAAGAAGTTGTGGTACTTACGTACAATGCAATATCACTCAGCAATGAAATCTATGTCATCAGGCCCGTCGCAGCATAATGAGTGGATTCAGGTACGATGATTCTAAGTGAAATAAGTCACACAGAAAAAGAAACATCATAAGATATCACTACTACACGGAATGTAAACTTGGCTACACAGGAACTGAATTACAAAACAGAACAGGGTCTCAAATGTAGAAAACCAACTTATGCTTGCTTAAGGGGAAAGGTGAGTTGGGGTGCTGCATGAAACCAGAGATTGAAATTAGCACAGATACCGTGCCATAAGCCAAATATGTAATAGACAAGAGCTACTCCTTGCTAAACGAAGTGAACTCAACACCCCATATTAAACGCATAAGAATACACCTGACTAGTAAGAATCTTAAAACCTGTGGATTTATATGTCTCCGAAAGAGAATCAAGCGTGTGTACGGTGGCATAAACGCAGCAGTGATAGGATTGTTGAGGTTCGGTGAGCAAATGCAGACCCTTTGAAGTCATATTGCATGGTACCCATTCCATGGGTCTCAACTCTCCAGGTTTAAGGGATTCTTCCTTCAGCTAAAACATGCATGTGGAACCCAGAGTATGATCCACCGTGTGATTGGGAAACGTGTTCAAATGTGTCTCAGTTTTCGTCCCCTGGTACTCGGGTGCAACATTCAAGACGCTTTACTAACACTCACCCCACTTGGAGAGTCAGTGCCTTTAAACTCCTGTTTGGCCCAGTTTGCAATTTCTGTGGAAAATGTACAGGAATAGGGAGAACCAATGAGAGACTAGCTGGAGGTGTCTGGACGGGCAAATTTAACTCTCATTTCCCACCAGGAAGAGGAATTAACCAAAGGCTCAGCGTGCCGTGCCGGAACCACACTAGGGCCTGAAGCAATCCTGCGGTGTTGTGGCCAGCTCACAAGAAAGCGAGTTGAAGAAAGGAGCTCAGGGGCACTGTAATTCACAAACCTGCAGAGTTATAAATGACAGCTATCGTCCAAAAATATATTGAAGTAAGGCTGCCAAGAGGACTTGAAAGCGGGGCAGAATTGCAGGAAACCGATTTCAGGAGGTAGACGGGAATTGCATGTAAAGCATAGGAAAAGAGGCAGAACGTCCACAATGATGCACTTGGCCAAAAAGGGCATATGCGTTTTTTCCTGAATATATTCAGGAAAAAACGCATACGCCCTTTTTGGCCAACCAAGCAAGCTTGCAAAGGAAATCTGCACTACAATGAAGTCTCACTGCCCCCCGGTCAAAAGGGCCATCTGAAAAAAGTGTAAAATCCAGAAAGGCAAGACAGGACATGGAGAATTGGGAGCCTTGTTATGCTGATGGGCGGGATGTAAATTGCCAACAGCCACTCTGGAGAAGTGTATGCTGTTTCCTGAAACATCTAAAAAACAAAGCAACAGAGCCTAGGGCACTTCCACTTATGGTCCTATAGCTTAGGGAAATTAAAATCAAAAAGACACAGCCACCCCAAAGTTTGGGACGGCTCTGTTTACAAGAACCTTGTTTACGGTACAAGTTGAATATCACAGAAAGCGAAAAATGGATAAAGAAGTTGTGGTACTTACGTACAATGCAATATCACTCAGCAATGAAATCTATGTCATCAGGCCCGTAGCAGCATAATGAGTGGATTAAGGTACGATGATTGTAAGTGAAATAAGTCACACAGAAAAAGAAACATCATAAGATATCACTACTACACGGAATGTAAACTTGGCTACACAGGAACTGAATTACAAAACAGAACAGGGTCTCAAATGTAGAAAACCAACTTACGCTAGCTTAAGGGGAAAGGTGAGTTGGGGTGCTGCATGAAACCAGAGATTGAAATTAGCACAGATACCGTTCCATAAGCCAAATATGTAATAGACAAGAGCTACTCCTTGCTCAACGAAGTGGACTCAACACCCCATATTAAACGCCTAAGAATATACCTGACTAGAAATAATCTTAAAACCTACGGATTTATATGTCTCCGAAAGACAATCAAGCGTGTGTACAGCGGCATAAACGCAGCAGTGATAGGATTGGTGAGGTTCGGTGAGCAAATGCAGACCCTTTGAAGTCATATTGCATGGTACCCATTCCATGGGTCTCAACTCTCCAGGTTTAAGGGATTCTTCCTTCAGCTAAAACATGCATGTGGAACCCAGAGTATGATCCACCGTGTGATCGGGAAACGTGTTCAAATGTGTCTCAGTTTTCGTCCCCTGGTACTCGGGTGCAAACTCCAGATGCTTTACTAACACTCTCCCCACTTGGAGAGTCAGTGCCTTTAACCTCCTGTTTGGCCCAGTTTGCAATTTCTGTGGAAAATGTACAGGAATAGGGAGAACCAATGATAAACTAGCTGGAGGTGTCTGGACGGGCAAATTTAACTCTCATTTCCCACCAGGAAGAGGAATTAACCAAAGGCTCAGCATGCCGTGCCAGAACCACACTAGGGCCTGAAGCAATCCTGCGGTGTTGCGGCCAGCTCACAAGAAAGCGAGTTGAAGAAAGGAGCTCAGGGGCACTGTAATTCACAAACCTGCAGAGTTATAAATGACAGCTATCGTCCAAAAATATATTGAAGTAAGGCTGCCAAGAGGACTTGAAAGCGGGGCAGAATTGCAGGAAACCGATTTCAGGAGGTAGACGGGAATTGCATGTAAAGCATAGGAAAAGAGGCAGAACGTCCACAATGATGCACTTGGCCAAAAAGGGCGTATGCGTTTTTTCCTGAATATATTCAGGAAAAAACGCATACGCCCTTTTTGGCCAACCAAGCAAGCTTGAAAAGGAAATCTGCACTACAATGAAGTCTCACTGCCCCACGGTCAAAAGGGCCATCTGAAAAAAGTGTAAAATCCAGAAAGGCAGGACAGGCCATGGAGAACTGGGAGCCTTGTTATCCTGGTGGGGGGATGTAAATTGCCAACAGCCACTCTGGAGAAGTGTATGCTGTTTCCTGAAACATCTAAAAAACAAAACAACAGAGCCTAGGGCACTTCCACTTATGGTCCTATAGCTTAGGGAAATTAAAATCAAAAAGACACAGCCACCCCAAAGTTTGGGACGGCTCTGTTTAGAAGAACCTCGTTTACGGTACAAGTTCAATATCACAGAAAGCGAAAAATGGATAAAGAAGTTGTGGTACTTACGTACAATGCAATATCACTCAGCAATGAATTCTATGTCATCAGGCCCGTCGCAGCATAATGAGTGGATTCAGGTACGATGATTCTAAGTGAAATAAGTCACACAGAAAAAGAAACATCATAAGATATCACTACTACACGGAATGTAAACTTGGCTACACAGGAACTGAATTACAAAACAGAACAGGGTCTCAAATGTAGAAAACCAACTTATGCTTGCTTAAGGGGAAAGGTGAGTTGGGGTGCTGCATGAAACCAGAGATTGAAATTAGCACAGATACCGTGCCATAAGCCAAATATGTAATAGACAAGAGCTACTCCTTGCTAAACGAAGTGAACTCAACACCCCATATTAAACGCCTAAGAATACACCTGACTAGTAAGAATCTTAAAACCTGTGGATTTATATGTCTCCGAAAGAGAATCAAGCGTGTGTACGGTGGCATAAACGCAGCAGTGATAGGATTGGTGAGGTTCGGTGAGCAAATGCAGACCCTTTGAAGTCATATTGCATGGTACCCATTCCATGGGTCTCAACTCTCCAGGTTTAAGGGATTCTTCCTTCAGCTAAAACATGCATGTGGAACCCAGAGTATGATCCACCGTGTGATTGGGAAACGTGTTCAAATGTGTCTCAGTTTTCGTCCCCTGGTACTCGGGTGCAACATTCAAGACGCTTTACTAACACTCTCCCCACTTGGAGAGTCAGTGCCTTTAAACTCCTGTTTGGCCCAGTTTGCAATTTCTGTGGAAAATGTACAGGAATAGGGAGAACCAATGAGAGACTAGCTGGAGGTGTCTGGACGGGCAAATTTAACTCTCATTTCCCACCAGGAAGAGGAATTAACCAAAGGCTCAGCGTGCCGTGCCGGAACCACACTAGGGCCTGAAGCAATCCTGCGGTGTTGCGGCCAGCTCACAAGAAAGCGAGTTGAAGAAAGGAGCTCAGGGGCACTGTAATTCACAAACCTGCAGAGTTATAAATGACAGCTATCGTCCAAAAATATATTGAAGTAAGGCTGCCAAGAGGACTTGAAAGCGGGGCAGAACTGCAGGAAACCGATTTCAGGAGGTAGACGGGAATTGCATGTAAAGCATAGGAAAAGAGGCAGAACGTCCACAATGATGCACTTGGCCAAAAAGGGCGTATGCTTTTTTTCCTGAATATATTCAGGAAAAAACGCATACGCCCTTTTTGGCCAACCAAGCAAGCTTGCAAAGGAAATCTGCACTACAATGAAGTCTCACTGCCCCCCGGTCAAAAGGGCCATCTGAAAAAAGTGTAAAATCCAGAAAGGCAGGACAGGCCATGGAGAACTGGGAGCTTTGTTATGCTGATGGGCGGGATGTCAATTGCCAACAGCCACTCTGGAGAAGTGTATGGTGTTTCCTGAAACATCTAAAAAACAAAGCAACAGAGCCTAGGGCACTTCCACTTATGGTCCTATAGCTTAGGGAAATTAAAATCAAAAAGACACAGCCACCCCAAAGTTTGGGACGGCTCTGTTTACAAGAACCTCGTTTACGGTACAAGTTCAATATCACAGAAAGCGAAAAATGGATAAAGAAGTTGTGGTACTTACGTACAATGCAATATCACTCAGCAATGAAATCTATGTCATCAGGCCCATCGCAGCATAATGAGTGGATTCAGGTACGATGATTCTAAGTGAAATAAGTCACACAGAAAAAGAAACATTATAAGATATCACTACTACACGGAATGTAAACTTGGCTACACAGGAACTGAATTACAAAACAGAACAGGGTCTCAAATGTAGAAAACCAACTTACGCTAGCTTAAGGGGAAAGGTGAGTTGGGGTGCTGCATGAAACCAGAGATTGAAATTAGCACAGATACCGTTCCATAAGCCAAATATGTAATAGACAAGAGCTACTCCTTGCTCAACGAAGTGGACTCAACACCCCATATTAAACGCCTAACAATATACCTGACTAGAAATAATCTTAAAACCTACGGATTTATATGTCTCCGAAAGACAATCAAACGTGTGTACGGCGGCATAAACGCAGCAGTGATAGGATTGGTGAGGTTCGGTGAGCAAATGCAGACCCTTTGAAGTCATATTGCATGGTACCCATTCCATGGGTCTCAACTCTCCAGGTTTAAGGGATTCTTCCTTCAGCTAAAACATGCATGTGGAACCCAGAGTATGATCCACCGTGTGATCGGGAAACGTGTTCAAATGTGTCTCAGTTTTCGTCCCCTGGTACTCGGGTGCAAACTCCAGATGCTTTACTAACACAATCCCCACTTGGAGAGTCAGTGCCTTTAACCTCCTGTTTGGCCCAGTTTGCAATTTCTGTGGAAAATGTACAGGAATAGGGAAAACCAATGAGAGACTAGCTGGGGGTGTCTGCACGGGCAAATTTAACTCTCATTTCCCACCAGGAAGAGGAATTAACCAAAGGCTCAGCGTGCCGTGCCGGAACCACACTAGGGCCTGAAGCAATCCTGCGGTGTTGCGGCCAGCTCACAAGAAAGCGAGTTGAAGAAAGGAGCTCAGGGGCACTGTAATTCACAAACCTGCACAGTTATAAATGACAGCTATCGTCCAAAAATATATTGAAGTAAGGCTGCCAAGAGGACTTGAAAGCGGGGCAGAATTGCAGGAAACCGATTTCAGGAGGTAGACGGGAATTGCATGTAAAGCATAGGAAAAGAGGCAGAACGTCCACAATGATGCACTTGGCCAAAAAGGGCGTATGCGTTTATTCCTGAATATATTCAGGAAAAAACGCATACGCCCTTTTTGGCCAACCAAGCAAGCTTGCAAAGGAAATCTGCACTAAAATGAAGTCTCACTGCCCCCCGGTCAAAAGGGCCATCTGAAGAAAGTGTAAAATCCAGAAAGGCAGGACAGGCCATGGAGAACTGGGAGCTTTGTTATGCTGATGGGCGGGATGTAAATTGCCAACAGCCACTCTGGAGAAGTGTATGGTGTTTCCTGAAACATCTAAAAAACAAATCAACAGAGCCTAGGTCACTTCCACTTATGGTCCTATAGCTTAGGGAAATTAAAATCAAAAAGACACAGCCACCCCAAAGTTTGGGACGGCTCTGTTTACAAGAACCTCGTTTACGGTACAAGTTCAATATCACAGAAAGCGAAAAATGGATAAAGAAGTTGTGGTACTTACGTACAATGCAATATCACTCAGCAATGAAATCTATGTCATCAGGCCCGTCGCAGCATAATGAGTGGATTCAGGTACGATGATTCTAAGTGAAATAAGTCACACAGAAAAAGAAACATCGTAAGATATCACTACTACACGGAATGTAAACTTGGCTACACAGGACCTGAATTACAAAACAGAACAGGGTCTCAAATGTAGAAAACCAACTTATGCTTGCTTAAGGGGAAAGGTGAGTTGGGGTGCTGCATGAAACCAGAGATTGAAATTAGCACAGATACCGTGCCATAAGCCAAATATGTAATAGACAAGAGCTACTCCTTGCTAAACGAAGTGTACTCAACACCCCATATTAAACGCCTAAGAATACACCTGACTAGTAAGATTCTTAAAACCTGTGGATTTATATGTCTCCGAAAGAGAATCAAGCGTGTGTACAGCGGCATAAACGCAGCAGTGATAGGATTGGTGAGGTTCGGTGAGCAAATGCAGACCCTTTGAAGTCATATTGCATGGTACCCATTCCATGGGTCTCAACTCTCCAGGTTTAAGGGATTCTTCCTTCAGCTAAAACACGCATGTGGAACCCAGAGTATGATCCACCGTGTGATCGGGAAACGTGTTCAAATGTGTCTCAGTTTTCGTCCCCTGGTACTCGGGTGCAACATTCAAGACGCTTTACTAACACTCTCCCCACTTGGAGAGTCAGTGCCTTTAAACTCCTGTTTGGCCCAGTTTGCAATTTCTGCGGAAAATGTACAGGAATAGGGAGAACCAATGAGAGACTAGCTGGAGGTGTCTGGACGGGCAAATTTAACTCTCATTTCCCACCAGGAAGAGGAATTAACCAAAGGTTCAGCGTGCCGTGCCGGAACCACACTAGGGCATGAAGCAATCCTGCGGTGTTGCGGCCAGCTCACAAGAAAGCGAGTTGAAGAAAGGAGCTCAGGGGCACTGTAATTCACAAACCTGCAGAGTTATAAATGACAGCTATCGTCCAAAAATATATTGAAGTAAGGCTGCCAAGAGGACTTGAAAGCGGGGCAGAATTGCAGGAAACCGATTTCAGGAGGTAGACGGGAATTGCATGTAAAGCATAGGAAAAGAGGCAGAACGTCCACAATGATGCACTTGGCCAAAAAGGGCGTATGCGTTTTTTCCTGAATATATTCAGGAAAGAACGCATACGCCCTTTTTGGCCAACCAAGCAAGCTTGCAAAGGAAATCTGCACTACAATGAAGTCTCACTGCCCCCCGGTCAAAAGGGCCATCTGAAAAATGTGTAAAATCCAGAAAGGCAAGACAGGACATGGAGAATTGGGAGCCTTGTTATGCTGATGGGCGGGATGTAAATTGCCAACAGCCACTCTGGAGAAGTGTATGCTGTTTCCTGAAACATCTAAAAAACAAAGCAACAGAGCCTAGGGCACTTCCACTTATGGTCCTATAGCTTAGGGAAATTAAAATCAAAAAGACACAGCCACCCCAAAGTTTGGGATGGCTCTGTTTACAAGAACCTTGTTTACGGTACAAGTTCAATATCACAGAAAGCGAAAAATGGATAAAGAAGTTGTGGTACTTACGTACAATGCAATATCACTCAGCAATGAAATCTATGTAATCAGGCCCGTAGCAGCATAATGAGTGGATTAAGGTACGATGATTGTAAGTGAAATAAGTCACACAGAAAAAGAAACATCATAAGATATCACTACTACACGGAATGTAAACTTGGCTACACAGGAACTGAATTTCAAAACAGAACAGGGTCTCAAATGTAGAAAACCAACTTATGCTTGCTTAAGGGGAAAGGTGAGTTGGGGTGCTGCATGAAACCAGAGATTGAAATTAGCACAGATACCGTTCCATAAGCCAAATATGTAATAGACAAGAGCTACTCCTTGCTCAACGAAGTGGACTCAACACCCCATATTAAACGCTTAAGAATATACCTGACTAGAAATAATCTTAAAAACTACGAATTTATATGTCTCCGAAAGACAATCAAGCGTGTGTACAGCGGCATAAACGCAGCAGTGGTAGGATTGGTGAGGTTCGGTGAGCAAATGCAGACCCTTTGAAGTCATATTGCATGGTACCCATTCCATGGGTCTCAACTCTCCAGGTTTAAGGGATTCTTCCTTCAGCTAAAACATGCATGTGGAACCCAGAGTATGATCCACCGTGTGATCGGGAAACGTGTTCAAATGTGTCTCAGTTTCCGTCCCCTGGTACTCGGGTGCAACACTCCAGACGCTTTACTAACACTCTCCCCACTTGGAGAGTCAGTGCCTTTAACCTCCTGTTTGGCCCAGTTTGCAATTTCTGCGGAAAATGTACAGGAATAGGGAGAACCAATGAGAAACTAGCTGGAGGTGTCTGGACGGGCAAATTTAACTCTCATTTCCCACCAGGAAGAGGAATTAACCAAAGGCTCAGCGTGCCGTGCCGGAACCACACTAGGGCCTGAAGCAATCCTGCGGTGTTGCGGCCAGCTCACAAGAAAGCGAGTTGAAGAAAGGAGCTCAGGGGCACTGTAATTCACAAACCTGCAGAGTTATAAATGACAGCTATCGTCCAAAAATATATTGAAGTAAGGCTGCCAAGAGGACTTGAAAGCGGGGCAGAATTGCAGGAAACCGATTTCAGGAGGTACACTGGAATTGCATGTAAAGCATAGAAAAGAGGCAGAACGTCCACAATGATGCACTTGGCCAAAAAGGGCGTATGCGTTTTTTCCTGAATATATTCAGGAAAAAACGCATACGCCCTTTTTGGCCAACCAAGCAAGCTTGCAAAGGAAATCTGCACTACAATGAAGTCTCACTGCCCCCCGGTCAAAAGGTCCATCTGAAAAAAGTGTAAAATCCAGAAAGGCAGGACAGGCCATGGAGAACTGGGAGCTTTGTTATGCTGATGGGTGGGATGTAAATTGCCAACAGCCACTCTGGAGAAGTGTATGCTGTTTCCTGAAACATCTAAAAAACAAAGCAACAGAGCCTAGGGCACTTCCACTTATGGTCCTATAGCTTAGGGAAATTAAAATCAAAAAGACACAGCCACCCCAAAGTTTGGGACGGCTCTGTTTACAAGAACCTCGTTTACGGTACAAGTTCAATATCACAGAAAGCGAAAAATGGATAAAGAAGTTGTGGTACTTACGTACAATGCAATATCACTCAGCAATGAAATCTATGTCATCAGGCCCATCGCAGCATAATGAGTGGATTCAGGTACGATGATTCTAAGTGAAATAAGTCACACAGAAAAAGAAACATCATAAGATATCACTACTACACGGAATGTAAACTTGGCTACACAGGAACTGAATTACAAAACAGAACAGGGTCTCAAATGTAGAAAACCAACTTATGCTTGCTTAAGAGGAAAGGTGAGTTGGGGTGCTGCATGAAACCAGAGATTGAAATTAGCACAGATACCGTTCCATAAGCCAAATATGTAATAGACAAGAGCTACTCCTTGCTTAACGAAGTGGACTCAACACCCCATATTAAACGCCTAAGAATATACCTGACTAGTAAAAATATTAAAACCTACCGATTTATATGTCTCCGAAAGAGAATCCAGCGTGTGTACGGCGGCATAAACGCAGCAGTGATAGGATTGGTGAAGTTCGGTGAGCAAATGCAGACCCTTTGAAGTCATATTGCATGGTACCCATTCCATGGGTCTCAACTCTCCAGGTTTAAGGGATTCTTCCTTCAGCTAAAACATGCATGTGGAACCCAGAGTATGATCCACCGTGTGATCGGGAAACGTGTTCAAATGTGTCTCAGTTTTCGTCCCGTGGAACTCGGGTGCAACATTCCAGATGCTTTACTAACACTCTCCCCACTTGGAGAGTCAGTGCCTTTAACCTCCTGTTTGGCCCAGTTTGCAATTTCTGTGGAAAATGAACAGGAATAGGGAGAACCAAAGAGAGACTAGCTGCAGGTGTCTGGACGGGCAAATTTAACTCTCATTTCCCACCAGGAAGAGGAATTAACCAAAGGCTCAGCGTGCCGTGCCGGAACCACACTAGGGCCTGAAGCAATCCTGCGGTGTTGCGGCCAGCTCACAAGAAAGCGAGTTGAAGAAAGGAGCTCAGGGGCACTGTAATTCACAAACCTGCAGAGTTATAAATGACAGCTATCGTCCAAAAATATATTGAAGTAAGGCTGCCAAGAGGACTTGAAAGCGGGGCAGAATTGCAGGAAACCGATTTCAGGAGGTACACTGGAATTGCATGTAAAGCATAGAAAAGAGGCAGAACGTCCACAATGATGCACTTGGCCAAAAAGGGCGTATGCGTTTTTTCCTGAATATATTCAGGAAAAAACGCATACGCCCTTTTTGGCCAACCAAGCAAGCTTGCAAAGGATATCTGCACTACAATGAAGTCTCACTGCCCCCCGGTCAAAAGGGCCATCTGAAAAAAGTGTAAAATCCAGAAAGGCAGGACAGGCCATGGAGAACTGGGAGCCTTGTTATGCTGATGGGCGGGATGTAAATTGCCAACAGCCACTCTGAAGAAGTGTATGGTGTTTCCTGAAACATCTAAAAAACAAAGCAACAGAGCCTAGGGCACTTCCACTTATGGTCCTATAGCTTAGGGAAATTAAAATCAAAAAGACACGGTCACCCCAAAGTTTGGGACGGCTCTGTTTACAAGAACCTCGTTTACGGTACAAGTTCAATATCACAGAAAGCGAAAAATGGATAAAGAAGTTGTGGTACTTACGTACAATGCAATATCACTCAGCAATGAAATCTATGTCATCAGGCCCGTAGCAGCATAATGAGTGGATGCAGGTATGATGAGTCTAAGTGAAATAAGTCACACAGAAAAAGAAACATCATAAGATATCACTACTACACGGAATGTAAACTTGGCTACACAGGAACTGAATTACAAAACAGAACAGGGTCTCAAATGTAGAAAACCAACTTATGCTTGCTTAAGGGGAAACGTGAGTTGGGGTGCTGCATGAAACCAGAGATTGAAATTAGCACAGATACCGTGCCATAAGCCAAAAATGTAATAGACAAGAGCTACTGCTTGCTAAACGAAGTGTACTCAACACCCCATATTAAACGCCTAAGAATACACCTGACTAGTAAGAATCTTAAAACCTGTGGATTTATATGTCTCCGAAAGAGAATCAAGCGTGTGTACGGCGGCATAAACGCAGCAGTGATAGGATTGGTGAGGTTCGGTGAGCAAATGCAGACCCTTTGAAGTCATATTGCATGGTACCCATTCCATGGGTCTCAACTCTCCAGGTTTAAGGGATTCTTCCTTCAGCTAAAACATGCATGTGGAACCCAGAGTATGATCCACCGTGTGATCGGGAAACGTGTTCAAATGTGTCTCAGTTTTCGTCCCCTGGTACTCGGGTGCAACATTCAAGACGCTTTACTAACACTCTCCCAACTTGGAGAGTCAGTGCCTTTAAACTCCTATTTGGCCCAGTTTGCAATTTCTGCGGAAAATGTACAGGAATAGGGAGAACCAATGAGAGACTAGCTGGAGGTGTCTGGACGGGCAAATTTAACTCTCATTTCCCACCAGGAAGAGGAATTAACCAAAGGTTAGCGTGCCGTGCCGGAACCACACTAGGGCCTGAAGCAATCCTGCGGTGTTGCGGCCAGCTCACAAGAAAGCGAGTTGAAGAAAGGAGCTCAGGGGCACTGTAATTCACAAACCTGCAGAGTTATAAATGACAGCTATCGTCCAAAAATATATTGAAGTAAGGCTGCCAAGAGGACTTGAAAGCGGGGCAGAATTGCAGGAAACCGATTTCAGGAGGTAGACGGGAATTGCATGTAAAGCATAGGAAAAGAGGCAGAACGTCCACAATGATGCACTTGGCCAAAAAGGGCGTATGCGTTTTTTCCTGAATATATACAGGAAAAAATGCATACGCCCTTTTTGGCCAACCAAGCAAGCTTGCAAAGGAAATCTGCACTACAATGAAGTCTCACTGCCCCCCGGTCAAAAGGGCCATCTGAAAAAAGTGTAAAATCCAGAAAGGCAGGACAGGCCATGGAGAACTGGGAGCTTTGTTATGCTGATGGGTGGGATGTAAATTGCCAACAGCCACTCTGGAGAAGTGTATGCTGTTTCCTGAAACATCTAAAAAACAAAGCAACAGAGCCTAGGGCACTTCCACTTATGGTCCTATAGCTTAGGGAAATTAAAATCAAAAAGACACAGCCACCCCAAAGTTTGGGACGGCTCTGTTTACAAGAACCTCATTTACGGTACAAGTTCAATATCACAGAAAGCGAAAAATGGATAAAGAAGTTGTGGTACTTACGTACAATGCAATATCACTCAGCAATGAAATCTATGTCATCAGGCCCGTCGCAGCATAATGAGTGGATTCAGGTACGATGATTCTAAGTGAAATAAGTCACACAGAAAAAGAAACATCATAAGATATCACTACTACACGGAATGTAAACTTGGCTACACAGGAACTGAATTACAAAACAGAACAGGGTCTCAAATGTAGAAAACCAACTTATGCTTGCTTAAGGGGAAAGGTGAGTTGGGGTGCTGCATGAAACCAGAGATTGAAATTAGCACAGATACCGTGCCATAAGCCAAAAATGTAATAGACAAGAGCTACTCCTTGCTAAACGAAGTGTACTCAACACCCCATATTAAACGCCTAAGAATACACCTGACTAGTAAGAATCTTAAAACCTGTGGGTTTATATGTCTCCGAAAGAGAATCAAGCGTGTGTACGGCGGCATAAACGCAGCAGTGATAGGATTGGTGAGGTTCGGTGAGCAAATGCAGACCCTTTGAAGTCATATTGCATGGTATCCATTCCATGGGTCTCAACTCTCCAGGTTTAAGGGATTCTTCCTTCAGCTAAAACATGCATGTGGAACCCAGAGTATGATCCACCGTGTGATCGGGAAACGTGTTCAAATGTGTCTCAGTTTTCGTCCCCTGGTACTCGGGTGCAACATTCAAGACGCTTTACTAACACTCTCCCCACTTGGAGAGTCAGTGCCTTTAAACTCCTGTTTGGCCCAGTTTGCAATTTCTGCGGAAAATGTACAGGAATAGGGAGAACCAATGAGAGACTAGCTGGAGGTGTCTGGACGGGCAAATTTAACTCTCATTTCCCACCAGGAAGAGGAATTAATCAAAGGTTCAGCATGCCGTGCCGGAACCACACTAGGGCCTGAAGCAATCCTGCGGTGTTGCGGCCAGCTCACAAGAAAGCGAGTTGAAGAAAGGAGCTCAGGGGCACTGTAATTCACAAACTTGCAGAGTTATAAATGACAGCTATCGTCCAAAAATATATTGAAGTAAGGCTGCCAAGAGGACTTGAAAGCGGGGCAGAATTGCAGGAAACCGATTTCAGGAGGTAGACGGGAATTGCATGTAAAGCATAGGAAAAGAGGCAGAACGTCCACAATGATGCACTTGGCCAAAAAGGGCGTATGCGTTTTTTCCTGAATATATTCAGGAAAAAACGCATACGCCCTTTTTGGCCAACCAAGCAAGCTTGCAAAGGAAATCTGCACTACAATGAAGTCTCACTGCCCCCCGGTCAAAAGGGCCATCTGAAAAAAGTGTAAAATCCAGAAAGGCAAGACAGGACATGGAGAATTGGGAGCCTTGTTATGCTGATGGGCGGGATGTAAATTGCCAACAGCCACTCTGGAGAAGTGTATGGTGTTTCCTGAAACATCTAAAAAACAAAGCAACAGAGCCTAGGGCACTTCCACTTATGGTCCTATAGCTTAGGGAAATTAAAATCAAAAAGACACAGCCACCCCAAAGTTTGGGATGGCTCTGTTTACAAGAACCTTGTTTACGGTACAAGTTCAATATCACAGAAAGCGAAAAATGGATAAAGAAGTTGTGGTACTTACGTACAATGCAATATCACTCAGCAATGAAATCTATGTCATCAGGCCCGAAGCAGCATAATGAGTGGATTAAGGTACGATGATTGTAAGTGAAATAAGTCACACAGAAAAAGAAATATCATAAGATATCACTACTACACGGAATGTAAACTTGGCTACACAGGAACTGAATTTCAAAACAGAACAGGGTCTCAAATGTAGAAAACCAACTTATGCTTGCTTAAGGGGAAAGGTGAGTTGGGGTGCTGCATGAAACCAGAGATTGAAATTAGCACAGATACCGTGCCATAAGCCAAATATGTAATAGACAAGAGCTACTCCTTGCTCAACGAAGTGGACTCAACACCCCATATTAAACGCTTAAGAATATACCTGACTAGAAATAATCTTAAAAACTACGAATTTATATGTCTCCGAAAGACAATCAAGCGTGTGTACAGCGGCATAAACGCAGCAGTGATAGGATTGGTGAGGTTCGGTGAGCAAATGCAGACCCTTTGAAGTCATATTGCATGGTACCCATTCCATGGGTCTCAACTCTCCAGGTTTAAGGGATTCTTCCTTCAGCTAAAACATGCATGTGGAACCCAGAGTATGATCCACCGTGTGATCGGGAAACGTGTTCAAATGTGTCTCAGTTTTCGTCCCCTGGTACTCGGGTGCAAACTCCAGACGCTTTACTAACACTCTCCCCATTTGGAGAGTCAGTGCCTTTAAACTCCTGTTTGGCCCAGTTTGCAATTTCTGCAGAAAATGTACAGGAATAGGGAGAACCAATGAGAGACTAGCTGGGGGTGTCTGGACGGGCAAATTTAACTCTCATTTCCCACCAGGAAGAGGAATTAACCAAAGGCTCAGCGTGCCGTGCCGGAACCACACTAGGGCCTGAAGCAATCCTGCGGTGTTGCGGCCAGCTCACAAGAAAGCGAGTTGAAGAAAGGAGCTCAGGGGCACTGTAATTCACAAACCTGCAGACTTATAAATGACAGCTATCGTCCAAAAATATATTGAAGTAAGGCTGCCAAGAGGACTTGAAAGCGGGGCAGAATTGCAGGAAACCGATTTCAGGAGGTAGACGGGAATTGCATGTAAAGCATAGGAAAAGAGGCAGAACGTCCACAATGATGCACTTGGTCAAAAAGGGCGTATGCGTTTTTTCCTGAATATATTCAGGAAAAAACGCATACGCCCTTTTTGGCCAACCAAGCAAGCTTGCAAAGGAAATCTGCACTACAATGAAGTCTCACTGCCCCCCGGTCAAAAGGGCCATCTGAAAAAAGTGTAAAATCCAGAAAGGCAGGACAGGCCATGGAGAACTGGGAGCTTTCTTATGCTGATGGGTGGGATGTAAATTGCCAACAGCCACTCTGGAGAAGTGTATGGTGTTTCCTGAAACATCTAAAAAACAAAGCAACAGAGCCTAGGGCACTTCCACTTATGGTCCTATAGCTTAGGGAAATTAAAATCAAAAAGACACAGCCACCCCAAAGTTTGGGACGGCTCTGTTTACAAGAACCTCGTTTACGGTACAAGTTCAATATCACAGAAAGCGAAAAATGGATAAAGAAGTTGTGGTACTTACGTACAATGCAATATCACTCAGCAATGAAATCTATGTCATCAGGCCCGTCGCAGCATAATGAGTGGATTCAGGTACGATGATTCTAAGTGAAATAAGTCACACAGAAAAAGAAACATCATAAGATATCACTACTACACGGAATGTAAACTTGGCTACACAGGAACTGAATTACAAAACAGAACAGGGTCTCAAATGTAGAAAACCAACTTATGCTTGCTTAAGGGGAAAGGTGAGTTGGGGTGCTGCATGAAACCAGAGATTGAAATTAGCACAGATACCGTGCCATAAGCCAAAAATGTAATAGACAAGAGCTACTCCTTGCTAAACGAAGTGTACTCAACACCCCATATTAAACGCCTAAGAATACACCTGACTAGTAAGAATCTTAAAACCTGTGGATTTATATGTCTCCGAAAGAGAATCAAGCGTGTGTACGGCGGCATAAACGCAGCAGTGATAGGATTGGTGAGGTTCGGTGAGCAAATGCAGACCCTTTGAAGTCATATTGCATGGTACCCATTCCATGGGTCTCAACTCTCCAGGTTTAAGGGATTCTTCCTTCAGCTAAAACATGCATGTGGAACCCAGAGTATGATCCACCGTGTGATCGGGAAACGTGTTCAAATGTGTCTCAGTTTTCGTCCCCTGGTACTCGGGTGCAACATTCAAGACGCTTTACTAACACTCTCCCCACTTGGAGAGTCAGTGCCTTTAAACTCCTGTTTGGCCCAGTTTGCAATTTCTGTGGAAAATGTACAGGAATAGGGAGAACCAATGAGAGACTAGCTGGAGGTGTCTGGACGGGCAAATTTAACTCTCATTTCCCACCAGGAAGAGGAATTAATCAAAGGTTCAGCATGCCGGGCCGGAACCACACTAGGGCCTGAAGCAATCCTGCGGTGTTGCGGCCAGCTCACAAGAAAGCGAGTTGAAGAAAGGAGCTCAGGGGCACTGTAATTCACAAACATGCAGAGTTATAAATGACAGCTATCGTCCAAAAATATATTGAAGTAAGGCTGCCAAGAGGACTTGAAAGCGGGGCAGAATTGCAGGAAACCGATTTCAGGAGGTAGACGGGAATTGCATGTAAAGCATAGGAAAAGAGGCAGAACGTCCACAATGATGCACTTGGCCAAAAAGGGCGTATGCGTTTTTTCCTGAATATATTCATGAAAAAACGCATACACCCTTTTTGGCCAACCAAGCAAGCTTGCAAAGGAAATCTGCACTACAATGAAGTCTCACTGCCCCCCGGTCAAAAGGGCCATCTGAAAAAAGTGTAAAATCCAGAAAGGCAAGACAGGACATGGAGAATTGGGAGCCTTGTTATGCTGATGGGCGGGATGTAAATTGCCAACAGCCACTCTGGAGAAGTGTATGCTGTTTCCTGAAACAACTAAAAAACAAAGCAACAGAGCCTAGGGCACTTCCACTTATGGTCCTATAGCTTAGGGAAATTAAAATCAAAAAGACACAGCCACCCCAAAGTTAGGGACGGCTCTGTTTACAAGAACCTTGTTTACAGTACAAGTTCAATATCACAGAAAGCGAAAAATGGATAAAGAAGTTGTGGTACTTACGTACAATGCAATATCACTCAGCAATGAAATCTATGTAATCAGGCCCGTAACAGCATAATGAGTGGATTCAGGTACGATGATTGTAAGTGAAATAAGTCACACAGAAAAAGAAACATCATAAGATATCACTACTACACGTAATGTAAACTTGGCTACACAGGAACTGAATTACAAAACAGAACAGGGTCTCAAATGTAGAAAACCAACTTATGCTTGCTTAAGAGGAAAGGTGAGTTGGGGTGCTGCATGAAACCAGAGATTGAAATTAGCACAGATACCGTTCCATAAGCCAAATATGTAATAGACAAGAGCTACTCCTTGCTCAACGAAGTGGACTCAACACCCCATATTAAACGCTTAAGAATATACCTGACTAGAAATAATCTTAAAAACTACGAATTTATATGTCTCCGAAAGACAATCAAGCGTGTGTACAGCGGCATAAACGCAGCAGTGATAGGATTGGTGAGGTTCGGTGAGCAAATGCAGACCCTTTGAAGTCATATTGCATGGTACCCATTCCATGGGTCTCAACTCTCCAGGTTTAAGGGATTCTTCCTTCAGCTAAAACATGCATGTGGAACCCAGAGTATGATCCACCGTGTGATCGGGAAACGTGTTCAAATGTGTCTCAGTTTCCGTCCCCTGGTACTCGGGTGCAACACTCCAGACGCTTTACTAACACTCTCCCCACTTGGAGAGTCAGTGCCTTTAACCTCCTGTTTGGCCCAGTTTGCAATTTCTGCGGAAAATGTACAGGAATAGGGAGAACCAATGAGAGACTAGCTGGAGGTGTCTGGACGGGCAAATTTAACTCTCATTTCCCACCAGGAAGAGGAATTAACCAAAGGCTCAGCGTGCCGAGCCGGAAGCACACTAGGGCCTGAAGCAATCCTGCGGTGTTGCGGCCAGCTCACAAGAAAGCGAGTTGAAGAAAGGAGCTCAGGGGCACTGTAATTCACAAACCTGCAGAGTTATAAATGACAGCTATCGTCCAAAAATATATTGAAGTAAGGCTGCCAAGAGGACTTGAAAGCGGGGCAGAATTGCAGGAAACCGATTTCAGGAGGTAGACGGGAATTGCATGTAAAGCATAGGAAAAGAGGCAGAACGTCCACAATGATGCACTTGGCCAAAAAGGGCGTATGCGTTTTTTCCTGAATATATTCAGGAAAAAACACATACGCACTTTTTGGCCAACCAAGCAAGCTTGCAAAGGAAATCTGCACTACAATGAAGTCTCACTGCCCCCCGGTCAAAAGGGCCATCTGAAAAAAGTGTAAAATCCAGAAAGGTAAGACAGGACATGGAGAATTGGGAGCCTTGTTATGCTGATGGGTGGGATGTAAATTGCCAACAGCCACTCTGGAGAAGTGTATGCTGTTTCCTGAAACATCTAAAAAACAAAGCAACAGAGCCTAGGGCACTTCCACTTATGGTCCTATAGCTTAGGGAAATTAAAATCAAAAAGACACAGCCACCCCAAAGTTTGGGACTGCTCTGTTTACAAGAACCTTGTTTACGGTACAAGTTCAATATCACAGAAAGCGAAAAATGGATAAAGAAGTTGTGGTACTTACGTACAATGCAATATCACTCAGCAATGAAATCTATGTCATCAGGCCCGTAGCAGCATAATGAGTGGATTAAGGTACGATGATTGTAAGTAAAATAAGTCACACAGAAAAAGAAACATCATAAGATATCACTACTACACGGAATGTAAACTTGGCTACACAGGAACTGAATTTCAAAACAGAACAGGGTCTCAAATGTAGAAAACCAACTTATGCTTGCTTAAGGGGAAAGGTGAGTTGGGGTGCTGCATGAAACCAGAGAATGAAATTAACACAGATACCGTTCCATAAGCCAAATATGTAATAGACAAGAGCTATTCCTTGCTCAAACGAAGTGGACTCAACACCCCATATTAAACGCTTAAGAATATACCTGACTAGAAATAATCTTAAAAACTACGAATTTATATGTCTCCGAAAGACAATCAAGTGTGTGTACAGCGGCATAAACGCAGCAGTGATAGGATTGGTGTGGTTCGGTGAGCAAATGCAGACCCTTTGAAGTCATATTGCATGGTACCCATTCCATGGGTCTCAACTCTCCAGGTTTAAGGGATTCTTCCTTCAGCTAAAACATGCATGTGGAACCCAGAGTATGATCCACCGTGTGATCGGGAAACGTGTTCAAATGTGTCTCAGTTTTCGTCCCCTGGTACTCGGGTGCAACACTCCAGACGCTTTACTAACACTCTCCCCACTTGAAGAGTCAGTGCCTTTAACCTCCTGTTTGGCCCAGTTTGCAATTTCTGTGGAAAATGTACAGGAATAGGGAGAACCAATGAGAGACTAGCTGGGGGTGTCTGGACGGGCAAATTTAACTCTCATTTCCCACCAGGAAGAGGAATTAACCAAAGGCTCAGCGTGCCGTGCCGGAACCACACTAGGGCCTGAAGCAATCCTGCGGTGTTGCGGCCAGCTCACAAGAAAGCGAGTTGAAGAAACGAGCTCAGGGGCACTGTAATTCAAAAACCTGCAGAGTTATAAATGACAGCTATCGTCCAAAAATATATTGAAGTAAGGCTGCCAAGAGGACTTGAAAGCGGGGCAGAATTGCAGGAAACCGATTTCAGGAGGTAGACGGGAATTGCATGTAAAGCATAGGAAAAGAGGCAGAACGTCCACAATGATGCACTTGGCCAAAAAGGGCGTATGCGTTTTTTCCTGAATATATTCAGGAAAAAACGCATACGCCCTTTTTGGCCAACCAAGCAAGCTTGCAAAGGAAATCTGCACTACAATGAAGGCTCACTGCCCCCCAGTCAAAAGGGCCATCTGAAAAATGTGTAACATCCAGAAAGGCAGGAGAGGCCATGGAGAACTGGGAGCTTTATTATGCTGATGGGCGGGATGTAAACTGCCAACAGCCACTCTGGGGAAGTGTATGGTGTTTCCTGAAACATCTAAAAAACAAAGCAACAGAGCCTAGGGCACTTCCACTTATGGTCCTATAGCTTAGGGAAATTAAAATCAAAAAGACACAGCCACCCCAAATTTTGGGACAGCTCTGTTTACAAGAACCTCGTTTACGGTACAAGTTCAATATCACAGAAAGCGAAAAATGGATAAAGAAGTTGTGGTACTTACGTACAATGCAATATCACTCAGCAATGAAATCTATGTCATCAGGCCCGTCACAGCATAATGAGTGGATGCAGGTACGATGATTCTAAGTGAAATAAGTCACACAGAAAAAGAAACATCATAAGATATCACTACTACACGGAATGTAAACTTGGCTACACAGGAACTGAATTACAAAACAGAACAGGGTCTCAAATGTAGAAAACCAACTTATGCTTGCTTAAGGGGAAAGGTGAGTTGGGGTGCTGCATGAAACCAGAGATTGAAATTAGCACAGATACCGTGCCATAAGCCAAATATGTAATAGACAAGAGCTACTCCTTGCTAAACGAAGTGTACTCAACACCCCATATTAAACGCCTAAGAATACACCTGACTTGTAAGAATCTTAAAACCTATGGATTTATATGTCTCCGAAAGAGAATCAAGCGTGTGTACGGCGGCATATACGCAGCAGTGATAGGATTGGTGAAGTTCGGTGAGCAAATGCAGACCCTTTGAAGTCATATTGCATGGTACCCATTCCATGGGTCTCAACTCTCCAGGTTTAAGGGATTCTTCCTTCAGCTAAAACATGCATGTGGAACCCAGAGTATGATCCACCGTGTGATCGGGAAACGTGTTCAAATGTGTCTCAGTTTTCGTCCCCTGGTACTCGGGTGCAAAATTCAAGACGCTTTACTAACACTCTCCCAACTTGGAGAGTCAGTGCCTTTAAACTCCTATTTAGCCCAGTTTGAAATTTCTGCGGAAAATGTACAGGAATAGGGAGAACCAATGAGAGACTAGCTGGAGGTGTCTGGACGGGCAAATTTAACTCTCATTTCCCACCAGGAAGAGGAATTAACCAAAGGTTCAGCGTGCCGTGCCGGAACCACACTAGGGCCTGAAGCAATCCTGCGGTGTTGCGGCCAGCTCACAAGAAAGCGAGTTGAAGAAAGGAGCTCAGGGGTACTGTAATTCACAAACCTGCAGAGTTATAAATGACAGCTATCGTCCAAAAATATATTGAAGTAAGGCTGCCAAGAGGACTTGAAAGCGGGGCAGAATTGCAGGAAACCGATTTCAGGAGGTAGACGGGAATTGCATGTAAAGCATAGGAAAAGAGGCAGAACGTCCACAATGATGCACTTGCATCCAAGCAAGCTTGCAAAGGAAATCTGCACTACAATGAAGTCTCACTGCCCCCCGGTCAAAAGGGCCATCTGAAAAAAGTGTAAAATCCAGAAAGGCAAGACAGGACATGGAGAATTGGGAGCCTTGTTATGCTGATGGGCGGGATGTAAATTGCCAACAGCCACTCTGGAGAAGTGTATGCTGTTTCCTGAAACATCTAAAAAACAAAGCAACAGAGCCTAGGGCACTTCCACTTATGGTCCTATAGCTTAGGGAAATTCAAATCAAAAAGACACAGCCACCCCAAAGTTTGGGACTGCTCTGTTTACAAGAACCTTGTTTACGGTACAAGTTCAATATCACAGAAAGCGAAAAATGGATAAAGAAGTTGTGGTACTTACGTACAATGCAATATCACTCAGCAATGAAATCTATGTCATCAGGCCCGTAGCAGCATAATGAGTGGATTAAGGTACGATGATTGTATGTGAAATAAGTCACACAGAAAAAGAAACATCATAAGATATCACTACTACACGGAATGTAAACTTGGCTACACAGGAACTGAATTTCAAAACAGAACAGGGTCTCAAATGTAGAAAACCAACTTATGCTTGCTTAAGGGGAAAGGTGAGTTGGGGTGCTGCATGAAACCAGAGATTGAAATTAGCACAGATACCGTTCCATAAGCCAAATATGTAATAGACAAGAGCTATTCCTTGCTCAACGAAGTGGACTCAACACACGATATTAAACGCCTAAGAATATACCTGACTAGAAATAATCTTAAAACCTACGGATTTATATGTCTCCGAAAGACAATCAAGCGTGTGTACAGCGGCATAAACGCAGCAGTGATAGGATTGGTGAGGTTCGGTGAGCAAATGCAGACCCTTTGAAGTCATATTGCATGGTACCCATTCCATGGGTCTCAACTCTCCAGGTTTAAGGGATTCTTCCTTCAGCTAAAACATGCATGTGGAACCCAGAGTATGATCCACCGTGTGATCGGGAAACGTGTTCAAATGTGTCTCAGTTTTCGTCCCCTGGTACTCGGGTGCAAACTCCAGACGCTTTACTAACACTCTCCCCACTTGGAGAGTCAGTGCCTTTAACCTCCTGTTTGGCCCAGTTTGCAATTTCTGCGTAAGATGAAGAGGAAGAGGGAGAACCAATGAGAGACTAGGTGTAGGTGTCTGGACGGGCAAATTTAACTCTCATTTCCCACCAGGAAGAGGAATTAACCAAAGGCTCAGCGTGCCGTGCCGGAACCACACTAGGGCCTGAAGCAATCCTGCGGTGTTGCGGCCAGCTCACAAGAAAGCGAGTTGAAGAAAGGAGCTCAGGGGCACTGTAATTCACAAACATGCAGAGTCATAAATGACAGCTATCGTCCAAAAATATATTGAAGTAAGGCCGCCAAGAGGACTTGAAAGCGGGGCAGAATTGCAGGAAACCGATTTCAGGAGGTAGACGGGAATTGCATGTAAAGCATAGGAAAAGAGGCAGAACGTCCACAATGATGCACTTGGCCAAAAAGGGCGTATGCGTTTTTTCCTGAATATATTCAGGAAAAAACGCATACGCCCTTTTTGGCCAACCAAGCAAGCTTGCAAAGGAAATCTGCACTACAATGAAGTCTCACTGCCCCCCGGTCAAAAGGGCCATCTGAAAAAAGTGTAAAATCCAGAAAGGCAGGACAGGCCATGGAGAACTGGGAGCTTTGTTATGCTGATGGGTGGGATGTAAATTGCCAACAGCCACTCTGGAGAAGTGTATGGTGTTTCCTGAAACATCTAAAAAACAAAGCAACAGAGCCTAGGGCACTTCCACTTATGGTCCTATAGCTTAGGGAAATTAAAATCAAAAAGACACAGCCACCCCAAAGTTTGGGACGGCTCTGTTTACAAGAACCTCGTTTACGGTACAAGTTCAATATCACAGAAAGCGAAAAATGGATAAAGAAGTTGTGGTACTTACGTACAATGCAATATCACTCAGCAATGAAATCTATGTCATCAGGCCCGTCGCAGCATAATGAGTGGATTCAGGTACGATGATTCTAAGTGAAATAAGTCACACAGAAAAAGAAACATCATAAGATATCACTACTACACGGAATGTAAACTTGGCTACACAGGAACTGAATTACAAAACAGAACAGGGTCTCAAATGTAGAAAACCAACTTATGCTTGCTTAAGGGGAAAGGTGAGTTGGGGTGCTGCATGAAACCAGAGATTGAAATTAGCACAGATACCGTGCCATAAGCCAAAAATGTAATAGACAAGAGCTACTCCTTGCTAAACGAAGTGTACTCAACACCCCATATTAAACGCCTAAGAATACACCTGACTAGTAAGAATCTTAAAACCTGTGGGTTTATATGTCTCCGAAAGAGAATCAAGCGTGTGTACGGCGGCATAAACGCAGCAGTGATAGGATTGGTGAGGTTCGGTGAGCAAATGCAGACCCTTTGAAGTCATATTGCATGGTACCCATTCCATGGGTCTCAACTCTCCAGGTTTAAGGGATTCTTCCTTCAGCTAAAACATGCATGTGGAACCCAGAGTATGATCCACCGTGTGATCGGGAAACGTGTTCAAATGTGTCTCAGTTTTCGTCCCCTGGTACTCGGGTGCAACATTCAAGACGCTTTACTAACACTCTCCCCACTTGGAGAGTCAGTGCCTTTAAACTCCTGTTTGGCCCAGTTTGCAATTTCTGCGGAAAATGTACAGGAATAGGGAGAACCAATGAGAGACTAGCTGGAGGTGTCTGGACGGGCAAATTTAACTCTCATTTCCCACCAGGAAGAGGAATTAATCAAAGGGTCAGCATGCCGTGCCGGAACCACACTAGGGCCTGAAGCAATCCTGCGGTGTTGCGGCCAGCTCACAAGAAAGCGAGTTGAAGAAAGGAGCTCAGGGGCACTGTAATTCACAAACCTGCAGAGTTATAAATGACAGCTATCGTCCAAAAATATATTGAAGTAAGGCTGCCAAGAGGACTTGAAAACGGGGCAGAATTGCAGGAAACCGATTTCAGGAGGTAGACGGGAATTGCATGTAAAGCATAGGAAAAGAGGCAGAACGTCCACAATGATGCACTTGGCCAAAAAGGGCGTATGCGTTTTTTCCTGAATATATTCAGGAAAACACGCATACGCCCTTTTTGGCCAACCAAGCAAGCTTGCAAAGGAAATCTGCACTACAATGAAGTCTCACTGCCCCCGGTCAAAAGGGCCATCTGAAAAAAGTGTAAAATCCAGAAAGGCAAGACAGGACATGGAGAATTGGGAGCCTTGTTATGCTGATGGGCGGGATGTAAATTGCCAACAGCCACTCTGGAGAAGTGTATGGTGTTTCCTGAAACATCTAAAAAACAAAGCAACAGAGCCTAGGGCACTTCCACTTATGGTCCTATAGCTTAGGGAAATTAAAATCAAAAAGACACAGCCACCCAAAGTTAGGGACGGCTCTGTTTACAAGAACCTTGTTTACAGTACAAGTTCAATATCACAGAAAGCGAAAAATGGATAAAGAAGTTGTGGTACTTACGTACAATGCAATATCACTCAGCAATGAAATCTATGTAATCAGGCCCGTAACAGCATAATGAGTGGATTAAGGTACGATGATTGTAAGTGAAATAAGTCACACAGAAAAAGAAACATCATAAGATATCACTACTACACGTAATGTAAACTTGGCTACACAGGAACTGAATTACAAAACAGAACAGGGTCTCAAATGTAGAAAACCAACTTATGCTTGCTTAAGAGGAAAGGTGAGTTGGGGTGCTGCATGAAACCAGAGATTGAAATTAGCACAGATACCGTTCCATAAGCCAAATATGTAATAGACAAGAGCTACTCCTTGCTCAACGAAGTGGACTCAACACCCCATATTAAAAGCCTAAGAATATACCTGACTAGTAAGAATATTAAAACCTACCAATTTATATGTCTCCGAAAGAGAATCCAGCGTGTGTACGGCGGCATAAACGCAGCAGTGATAGGATTGGTGAAGTTCGGTGAGCAAATGCAGACCCTTTGAAGTCATATTGCATGGTACCCATTCCATGGGTCTCAACTCTCCAGGTTTAAGGGATTCTTCCTTCAGCTAAAACATGCATGTGGAACCCAGAGTATGATCCACCGTGTGATCGGGAAACGTGTTCAAATGTGTCTCAGTTTTCGTCCCGTGGAACTCGGGTGCAACATTCCAGGTGCTTTACTAACACTCTCCCCACTTGGAGAGTCAGTGCCTTTAACCTCCTGTTTGGCCCAGTTTGCAATTTCTGTGGAAAATGAACAGGAATAGGGAAAACCAAAGAGAGACTAGCTGGAGGTGTCTGGACGGGCAAATTTAACTCTCATTTCCCACGAGGAAGAGGAATTAACCAAAGGCTCAGCGTGCCGTGCCTGAACCACACTAGGGCCTGAAGCAATCCTGCGGTGTTGCGGCCAGCTCACAAGAAAGCGAGTTGAAGAAAGGAGCTCAGGGGCACTGTAATTCACAAACCTGCAGAGTTATAAATGACAGCTATCGTCCAAAAATATATTGAAGTAAGGCTGCCAAGAGGACTTGAAAGTGGTGCAGAATTGCACGAAACCGATTTCAGGAGGTAGACTGGAATTGCATGTAAACCATAGGAAAAGAGGCAGAACGTCCACAACGATGCACTTGGCCAAAAAGGGCGTATGCATTTTTTCCTGAATATATTCAGGAAAAAACGCATACGCCCTTTTTGGCCAACCAAGCAAGCTTGAAAAGGAAATCTGCACTACAATGAAGTCTCACTGCCCCCTGGTCAAAAGGGCCATCTGAAAAAAGTGTAAAATCCAGAAAGGCAGGACAGGCCATGGAGAACTGGGAGCCTTGTTATGCTGCTGGGCAGGATGTAAATTGCCAACAGCCACTCTGGAGAAGTGTATGGTGTTTCCTGAAACATCTAAAAAGCAAGCAACAGAGCCTAGGGCACTTCCACTTATGGTCCTATAGCTTAGGAATATGAAAATCAAAAAGACACAGCCACCCCAAAGTTTGGGCTGGCTCTGTTTACAAGAACCTCGTTTACGGTACAAGATCAATATCACAGAAAGCGAAAAATGGATAAAGAAGTTGTGGTACTTACGTACAATGCAATATCACTCAGCAATGAAATCTATGTCATCAGGCCAATATCAGCATAATGAGTGGATGTAGGTACGATGATTCTAAGTGAAATAAGTCACACAGAAAAAGAAACATCATAAGGTATCACTACTACACGGAATGTAAACTTGGCTACACAGGAACTGAATTACAAAACAGAACAGGGTCTCAAATGTAGAAAACCAACTTATGCTTGCTTAAGGGGACAGGTGAGTTGGGGTGCGGCATAAAACCAGAGATTGAAATTAGCACAGATACCGTTCCATAAGCCAAATATATAATAGACAAGAGCTACTCCTTGCTCAAAGAAGTGGACTCAACACCCCATAATAAACGCCTAAGCATATACCTGACTAGTAAGAATCTTAAAACCTTTGGATTTATATGTCTCCAAAAGAGAATCAAGCGTGTGTACAGCAGCATAAACGCAGCAGTGATAGGATTGGTGAGGTTCGGTGAGCAAATGCAGACCCTTTGTAGTCATATTGCATGGTACCTATTCCATGGGTCTCAACTCTCCAGGTTTAAGAGATTCTTCCTTCAGCTAAAACATGCATGTGGAACCCAGAGTATGATCCACCGTGTGATCGGAAAACGTGTTCAAATATGTGTCAGTTTTCGTCCCCTGGTACTCGGGTGCAACACTCCAGACGCTTTACTAACACTCTCCCCACTTGGAGAGTCAGTGCCTTTAACCTCCTGTTTGGCCCAGTTTGCAATTTCTGTGGAAAATGAACAGGAAGAGGGAGAACCAATGAGAGACTAGCTGGAGGTGTCTGGACGGGCAAATTTAACTCTCATTTCCCACCAGGAAGAGGAATTAACCAAAGGCTCAGCATGCTGTGCCGGAACCAAACTAGGGCCTGAAGCAATCCTGCGGTGTTGCGGCCAGCTCACAAGAAAGCGAGTTGAAGAAACGAGCTCAGGGGCACTGTAATTCACAAACCTGCAGAGTTATAAATGACAGCTATCGTCCAAAAATATATTGAAGTAAGGCTGCCAAGAGGACTTGAAAGCGGGGCAGAATTGCAGGAAACCGATTTCAGGAGGTAGACTGGAATTGCATGTAAACCATAGGAAAAGAGGCAGAACGTCCACAATGATGCACTTGGCCAAAAAGGGCGTATGCGTTTTTTCCTGAATATATTCAGGAAAAAACGCATACGCCCTTTTTGGCCAACCAAGCAAGCTTGCAAAGGAAATCTGCACTACAATGAAGTCTCACTGCCCCCGGTCAAAAGGGCCATCTGAAAAAAGTGTAAAATCCAGAAAGGCAGGACAGGCCATGGAGAACTGGGAGCTTTGTTATGCTGATGGGCGGGATGTAAACTGCCAACAGCCACTCTGGGGAAGTGTATGGTGTTTCCTGAAACATCTAAAAAACAAAGCAACAGAGCCTAGGGCACTTCCACTTATGGTCCTATAGCTTAGGGAAATTAAAATCAAAAAGACACGGCCACCCCAAAGTTTGGGACGGCTCTGTTTACAAGAACCTCGTTTACGGTACAAGTTCAATATCACAGAAAGCGAAAAATGGATAAAGAAGTTGTGGTACTTACGTACAATGCAATATCACTCAGCAATGAAATCTATGTCATCAGGCCCGTCGCTGCATAATGAGTGGATGCAGGTACGATGATTCTAAGTGAAATAAGTCACACAGAAAAAGAAACATCATAAGATATCACTACTACACGGAATGTAAACTTGGCTACACAGGAACTGAATTACAAAACAGAACAGGGTCTCAAATGTAGAAAACCAACTTATGCTTGCTTAAGGGGAAAGGTGAGTTAGGGTGCTGCATGAAACCAGAGATTGAAATTAGCACAGATACCGTGCCATAAGCCAAATATGTAATAGACAAGAGCTACTCCTTGCTAAACGAAGTGTACTCAACACCCCATATTAAACGCCTAAGAATACACCTGACTTGTAAGAATCTTAAAACCTATGGATTTATATGTCTCCGAAAGAGAATCAAGCGTGTGTACGGCGGCATAAACGCAGCAGTGATAGGATTGGTGAGGTTCGGTGAGCAAATGCAGACCCTTTGAAGTCATATTGCATGGTACCCATTCCATGGGTCTCAACTCTCCAGTTTTAAGGGATTCTTCCTTCAGCTAAAACATGCATGTGGAACCCAGAGTATGATCCACCGTGTGATCGGGAAACGTGTTCAAATGTGTCTCAGTTTTCTTCCCCTGGTACTCGGGTGCAACATTCAAGACGCTTTACTAACACTCTCCCCACTTGGAGAGTCAGTGCCTTTAAACTCCTATTTGGCCCAGTTTGCAATTTCTGCGGAAAATGTACAGGAATAGGGAGAACCAATGAGAGACTAGCTGGAGGTGTCTGGACGGGCAAATTTAACTCTCATTTCCCACCAGGAAGAGGAATTAACCAAAGGCTCAGCGTGCCGTGCCGGAACCACACTAGGGCCTGAAGCAATCCTGCGGTGTTGCGGCCAGCTCACAAGAAAGCGAGTTGAAGAAAGGAGCTCAGGGGGACTGTAATTCACAAACCTGCAGAGTTATAAATGACAGCTATCGTCCAAAAATATATTGAAGTAAGGCTGCCAAGAGGACTTGAAAGCGGGGCAGAATTGCAGGAAACCGATTTCAGGAGGTAGACGGGAATTGCATGTAAAGCATAGGAAAAGAGGCAGAACGTCCACAATGATGCACTTGGCCAAAAAGGGCGTATGCGTTTTTTCCTGAATATATTCAGGAAAAAACGCATACGCCCTTTTTGGCCAACCAAGCAAGCTTGCAAAGGAAATCTGCACTACAATGAAGTCTCACTGCCCCCCGGTCAAAAGGGCCATCTGAAAAAAGTATAAAATCCAGAAAGGTAAGACAGGACATGGAGAATTGGGAGCCTTGTTATGCTGATGGGCGGGATGTAAATTGCCAACAGCCACTCTGGAGAAGTGTATGCTGTTTCCTGAAACATCTAAAAAACAAAGCAACAGAGCCTAGGGCACTTCCGCTTATGGTCCTATAGCTTAGGGAAATTAAAATCAAAAAGACACAGCCACCCCAAAGTTTGGGACTGCTCTGTTTACAAGAACCTTGTTTACGGTACAAGTTCAATATCACAGAAAGCGAAAAATGGATAAAGAAGTTGTGGTACTTACGTACAATGCAATATCACTCAGCAATAAAATCTATGTCATCAGGCCCGTAGCAGCATAATGAGTGGATTAAGGTACGATGATTGTAAGTGAAATAAGTCACACAGAAAAAGAAACATCATAAGATATCACTACTACACGGAATGTAAACTTGGCTACACAGGAACTGAATTTCAAAACAGAACAGGGTCTCAAATGTAGAAAACCAACTTATGCTTGCTTAAGGGGAAAGGTGAGTTGGGGTGCTGCATGAAACCAGAGATTGAAATTAGCACAGATACCGTTCCATAAGCCAAATATGTAATAGACAAGAGCTATTCCTTGCTCAAACGAAGTGGACTCAACACCCCATATTAAACGCTTAAGAATATACCTGACTAGAAATAATCTTAAAAACTACGAATTTATATGTCTCCGAAAGACAATCAAGCGTGTGTACAGCGGCATAAACGCAGCAGTGATAGGATTGGTGTGGTTCGGTGAGCAAATGCAGACCCTTTGAAGTCATATTGCATGGTACCCATTCCATGGGTCTCAACTCTCCAGGTTTAAGGGATTCTTCCTTCAGCAAAAACATGCATGTGGAACCCAGAGTATGATCCACCGTGTGATCGGGAAACGTGTTCAAATGTGTCTCAGTTTTCGTCCCCTGGTACTCGGGTGCAACACTCCAGACGCTTTACTAACACTCTCCCCACTTGGAGAGTCAGTGCCTTTAACCTCCTGTTTGGCCCAGTTTGCAATTTCTGTGGAAAATGTACAGGAATAGGGAGAACCAATGAGAGACTAGCTGGGGGTGTCTGGACGGGCAAATTTAACTCTCATTTCCCACCAGGAAGAGGAATTAACCAAAGGCTCAGCGTGCCGTGCCGGAACCACACTAGGGCCTGAAGCAATCCTGCGGTGTTGCGGCCAGCTCACAAGAAAGCGAGTTGAAGAAAGGAGCTCAGGGGCACTGTAATTCAAAAACCTGCAGAGTTATAAATGACAGCTATCGTCCAAAAATATATTGAAGTAAGGCTGCCAAGAGGACTTGAAAGCGGGGCAGAATTGCAGGAAACCGATTTCAGGAGGTAGACGGGAATTGCATGTAAAGCATAGGAAAAGAGGCAGAACGTCCACAATGATGCACTTGGCCAAAAAGGGCGTATGCGTTTTTTCCTGAATATATTCAGGAAAAAACGCATACGCCCTTTTTGGCCAACCAAGCAAGCTTGCAAAGGAAATCTGCACTACAATGAAGGCTCACTGCCCCCCAGTCAAAAGGGCCATCTGAAAAAAGTGTAACATCCAGAAAGGCAGGACAGGCCATGGAGAACTGGGAGCTTTATTATGCTGATGGGCGGGATGTAAACTGCCAACAGCCACTCTGGGGAAGTGTATGGTGTTTCCTGAAACATCTAAAAAACTAAGCAACAGAGCCTAGGGCACTTCCACTTATGGTCCTATAGCTTAGGGAAATTAAAATCAAAAAGACACAGCCACCCCAAATTTTGGGACAGCTCTGTTTACAAGAACCTCGTTTACGGTACAAGTTCAATATCACAGAAAGCGAAAAATGGATAAAGAAGTTGTGGTACTTACGTACAATGCAATATCACTCAGCAATGAAATCTATGTCATCAGGCCCGTCACAGCATAATGAGTGGATGCAGGTACGATGATTCTAAGTGAAATAAGTCACACAGAAAAAGAAACATCATAAGATATCACTACTACACGGAATGTAAACTTGGCTACACAGGAACTGAATTACAAAACAGAACAGGGTCTCAAATGTAGAAAACCAACTTATGCTTGCTTAAGGGGAAAGGTGAGTTGGGGTGCTGCATGAAACCAGAGATTGAAATTAGCACAGATACCGTGCCATAAGCCAAATATGTAATAGACAAGAGCTACTCCTTGCTAAACGAAGTGTACTCAACACCCCATATTAAACGCCTAAGAATACACCTGACTTGTAAGAATCTTAAAACCTATGGATTTATATGTCTCCGAAAGAGAATCAAGCGTGTGTACGGCGGCATATACGCAGCAGTGATAGGATTGGTGAGGTTCGGTGAGCAAATGCAGACCCTTTGAAGTCATATTGCATGGTACCCATTCCATGGGTCTCAACTCTCCAGGTTTAAGGGATTCTTCCTTCAGCTAAAACATGCATGTGGAACCCAGAGTATGATCCACCGTGTGATCGGGAAACGTGTTCAAATGTGTCTCAGTTTTCGTCCCCTGGTACTCGGGTGCAAAATTCAAGACGCTTTACTAACACTCTCCCAACTTGGAGAGTCAGTGCCTTTAAACTCCTATTTGGCCCAGTTTGAAATTTCTGCGGAAAATGTACAGGAATAGGGAGAACCAATGAGAGACTAGCTGGAGGTGTCTGGACGGGCAAATTTAACTCTCATTTCCCACCAGGAAGAGGAATTAACCAAAGGTTCAGCGTGCCGTGCCGGAACCACACTAGGGCCTGAAGCAATCCTGCGGTGTTGCGGCCAGCTCACAAGAAAGCGTGTTGAAGAAAGGAGCTCAGGGGTACTGTAATTCACAAACCTGCAGAGTTATAAATGACAGCTATCGTCCAAAAATATATTGAAGTAAGGCTGCCAAGAGGACTTGAAAGCGGGGCAGAATTACAGGAAACCGATTTCAGGAGGTAGACGGGAACTGCATGTAAAGCATAGGAAAAGAGGCAGAACGTCCACAATGATGCACTTGCATCCAAGCAAGCTTGCAAAGGAAATCTGCACTACAATGAAGTCTCACTGCCCCCCGGTCAAAAGGGCCATCTGAAAAAAGTGTAAAATCCAGAAAGGCAGGACAGGCCATGGAGAACTGGGAGCCTTGTTATGCTGGTGGGCGGGATGTAAATTGCCAACAGCCACTCTGGAGAAGTGTATGCTGTTTCCTGAAACATCTAAAAAACAAAGCAACAGAGCCTAGGGCACTTCCACTTATGGTCCTATAGCTTAGGGAAATTAAAATCAAAAAGACACAGCCACCCCAAAGTTTGGGACTGCTCTGTTTACAAGAACCTTGTTTACGGTACAAGTTCAATATCACAGAAAGCGAAAAATGGATAAAGAAGTTGTGGTACTTACGTACAATGCAATATCACTCAGCAATGAAATCTATGTCATCAGGCCCGTAGCAGCATAATGAGTGGATTAAGGTACGATGATTGTAAGTGAAATAAGTCACACAGAAAAAGAAACATCATAAGATATCACTACTACACGGAATGTAAACTTGGCTACACAGGAACTGAATTTCAAAACAGAACAGGGTCTCAAATGTAGAAAACCAACTTATGCTTGCTTAAGGGGAAAGGTGAGTTGGGGTGCTGCATGAAACCAGAGATTGAAATTAGCACAGATACCGTTCCATAAGCCAAATATGTAATAGACAAGAGCTACTCCTTGCTCAACGAAGTGGACTCAACACCCGATATTAAACGCCTAAGAATATACCTGACTAGAAATAATCTTAAAACCTACGGATTTATATGTCTCCGAAAGACAATCAAGCGTGTGTACAGTGGCATAAACGCAGCAGTGATAGGATTGGTGAGGTTCGGTGAGCAAATGCAGACCCTTTGAAGTCATATTGCATGGTACCCATTCCATGGGTCTCAACTCTCCAGGTTTAAGGGATTCTTCCTTCAGCTAAAACATGCATGTGGAACCCAGAGTATGATCCACCATGTGATCGGGAAATGTGTTCAAATGTGTCTCAGTTTTCGTCCCCTGGTACTCGGGTGCAACATTCCAGACGCTTTACTAACACTCTGCCCACTTGGAGAGTCAGTGCCTTTAACCTCCTGTTTGGCCCAGTTTGCAATCTCTGTGGAAAATGAACAGGAATAGGGAGAACCAATGAGAGACTAGGTGGAGGTGTCTGGACGGGCAAATTTAACTCTCATTTCCCACCAGGAAGAGGAATTAACCAAAGGATCAGCATGCCATGCCGGAACCGAACTAGGGCCCGAAGCAATCCTGCGGTGTTGTGGCCAGCTCACAAGAAAGCGAGTTGAAGAAAGGAGCTCAGGGGCACTGTAATTCACAAACCTGCAGAGTTATAAATGACAGCTATCGTCCAAAAATATATTGAAGGAAGGCTGACAAGAGGACTTGAAAGCGGGGCAGAATTGCAGGAAACCGATTTCAGGAGGTAGACTGGAATTGCATGTAAAGCATAGGAAAAGAGGCAGAACGTCCACAATGATGCACTTGGCCAAAAAGGGCGTATGCGTTTTTTCCTGAATATATTCAGGAAAAAACGCATACGCCCTTTTTGGCCAACCAAGCAAGTTTGCAAAGGAAATCTGCACTACAATGAAGTCTCACTGCCCCCCAGTCAAAAGGGCCATCTGAAAAAAGTGTAAAATCCAGAAAGGCAGGATAGGTCATGGAGAACTGGGAGCCTTGTTATGCTGATGGGCGGGATGTAAATTGCCAGCAGCCACTCTGGAGAAGTGTATGGTGTTTCCTGAAACATCTAAAAAACAAAGCAACAGAGCCTAGGGCACTTCCACTTATGGTCCTATAGCTTAGGGAAATTAAAATCAAAAAGACACAGCCACCCCAAAGTTTGGGCTGGCTCTGTTTACAAGAACCTCGTTTACGGTACAAGTTCAATATCACAGAAAGCGAAAAATGGATAAAGAAGTTGTGGTAATTACGTACAATGCAATATCACTCAGCAATGAAATCTATGTCATCAGGCCCGTAGCAGCATAATGAGTGGATTCAGGTACGATGATTATAAGTGAAATAAGTCACACAGAAAAAGAAACATCATAAGATATCACTACTACATGGAATGTAAACTTGGCTACACAGGAACTGAATTACAAAACAGAACAGGGTGTCAAATGTAGAAAACCAACTTATACTTGCTTAAGGGGAAAGGTGAGTTGGGGTGCTGCATAAAACCAGAGATTGAAATTAGCACAGATACCGTTCCATAAGCCAAATATATAATAGACAAGAGCTACTCCTTGCTCAACGAAGTGGACTCAACACCCCATATTAAACGCCTAACAATATACCTGACTAGTAAGAATCTTAAAACCTATGGATTTATATGTCTCCGGAAGAGAATGAAGCGTGTGTACAGTGGCATAAACGCAGCAGTGATAGGATTGGTGAGGTTTGGTGAGCAAATGCAGACCCTTTGAAGTCATATTGCATGGTACCCATTCCATGGGTCTCAACTCTCCATGTTTAAGGGATTCTTCCTTCAGCTAAAACATGCATGTGGAACCCAGAGTATGATCCACCGTGTGATCGGGAAACGTGTTCAAATGTGTCTCAGTTTTCGTCCCCTGGTATTCGTGTGCAACATTCCAGACGCTTTACTAACACTCTCCCCACTTGGAGAGTCAGTGCCTTTAACCTCCTGTTTGGCCCAGTTTGCAATTTCTGCAGAAGGTGAACAGGAAGAGGGAGAACCAATGAGAGACTAGCTGGAGGTGTCTGGACGGGCAAGTTTAACTCTCATTTCCTACCAGGAAGAGGAATTAACCAAAGGCTCAGCGTGCCATGCCGGAAGCACACTAGGGCCTGAAGCAATCCTGCGGTGTTGCGGCCAGCTCACAAGAAAGTGAGTTGAAGAAAGGAGCTCAGGGGCACTGTAATTCACAAACCTGCAGAGTTATAAATGACAACTATCATCCAAAATTATACTGAAGTACGGCTGCGAAGAGGACTTGAATGCGGGGCAGAATTGCTGGAAACCGATTTCAGAACGTACACGGGAGTCGCTCTTAAGGCATAGGAAAAGAGACAGAACTTGGAAAATAATGCACTTGGCAAAAAAGGGCATATGTGTTTTATCCAGAGCTCTCATAACTGAGGGGAGGAAATTCCCAGCAGGCTCCAACTGCCACCTGAGGGCTCACATTGCAAGGCAACGTGAGCAAGCCAGGCAGGAGTTACCTCACAGCAGAGGTCCCACCTCACAGAAGGGTGAGAAACCCAGCCAACATCAGACTCTCACCAGAGGGCCCACATCACCAAGGGGATGGGAACCAGGCAGGAATGTCTTCACATCAGTGGGGCCACATCATCGAAAGGTGAGGTACTCAGCACATGTGTCCTCAAACCAGAGGACCCACATCACCAAGGACCTCGGAGTGAGGCAGGCAGGAGTAGCCTCACAACACTGGGCACATAGAATAAAAAAGTGAGGAATCCAGCAGTTGGAACCTCCCAGCAGACGGCCCAGAGCACCGAGGCTATGGGATCCAGGCCACAGTGAACTCACAGAAGAGGGCCCATGTCATGAAACTGAGCAAACCAGCCATTGGGACCTCAGAGCAGGAGGCCCACATCCCCATGGGGATGGAAATCTGGTAGGAGTGTCCTCGCACCACTGAGAACGTATCAGAAAATTTTGGGCAACCAGCAGTTAGGGCCTGACGCCAGAGGACCCTCATCACCAAGGGAAGGAGGCTCCCAGCAGGCTCTAACTGCCACCAGAGGGCTGATGTCGCCAAGGCGATGTGTGCCAACCAGGCACGAATGACCTCACAACAGAGGGCCCACCTCAGACAAGTGTGACGAACCCAGTCAGGATCAGACTCGCACCAGAGGGCCCACATCACCACATGGATTGGAACCAGGCAGGAGTGTCCTCACATGAGTAGGGCCACATCATCTAAAGGTGAGGAACCCAGCACATGTGGCTTCAAACCATAGGACACTCATCAACAAGGGGCTGGGAGTGAGGCAGGCAGGAGGAGCCTCATAACAGAGGGCCCAAAAATAAGAAAGGTGAGGAATCCAGCAGTTGGAACCTCCCAGCAGGCGGCCCAGAGCACAGAGGCTAGGGGATCCAGGCCGGAGTGAACTAACACCAGACAGCTCACATCATGAAACTGTGAGCAACCCAGACATTGGGACCTCAGAGCAGAAGGCCCACATCCCCATGGTGATGGGAACATGACAGGAGTGTCCTGGCATCACTGGGCTCACATCAGAAAATGTGGGGTGCTCAGAAGTTAGGGCCTGACGCTAGAGGGCACTCATCACCGATAGGAGGAGGCTCCCAGCAGGCTCCAGCTGCCACCAGAGGGCCAACGTCACCAAGGCGATGTGTTCCAGCCTGGCAGGAGTGACCTCACAGCAGAGGGCCCACCTCACAGAAGGGTGAGGAACACAGCCAGGATCAGACTCTCACCAGAGGGCCCACATCACCAAGGGGATGGGAACCAGGCAGGAGTGTCCCCACACCAGTGGGACAACATCATCAAAAGGTGAGGATCCCAGCACATGTGTCCTCAAACTAGAGGAACCACATCACCAAGGGGTTCGGAATGAAGCTGGCAGGACCGGCCTCACAGCACAGGGTCCATAGAATATAAAAGTTGAGGAATCCAGCAGTTGGAACCTCCCAGCAAGTGGCCCAGAGCACCGAGGCTATGGGATCCAGGCCGCAGTGAACTCACAGCAGAGGGCCCACATCATGAACCTGTGAGCAGCCCAGCTGTTGGGACCTCAGAACAGAAGGCCCACATCCCCATTGGGATGGGAACCTGGCAGGAGTGGTTTCACACCACTTAGCACATATCAGAAAATGTTAGGAGCCCAGCAGTTAGGGCCTGACGCCAGGGGGCCCTCATAACTGAGGGGAGGAGACTCCCAGCAGGTTCCAACAGCCAACAGAGGGCCCACGTCTACAAGGTGGCATGTGCCAGCCAGGCAGTAGTGACCTCACAGCAGAGGGCCTATCTCACAGAAGGGTGAGGAACCAAGGCAGGATGAGACTCTCACCAGACGGCCCACAACACCAAGGGGATGGGAACCAGTCAGGACTGTCCTCCCACCAGTGGGGCCACATCATCGAAAGGTGAGGAACCCAGCACATGTGGCCTCATATCAGAGGACATACATCACAAAGGGGATGGGAGTGAGGCAGGTAGGAGTAGCCTAAAACAGAGGGCCCAAAGAATAAAAAAGGTGAGGAATCCAGCATTTGGAACCTCCCAGCAGGCGGCCGAGAGCACAGAAGCTATGGGATGCAGGCAGGAGTGAACTAACACCAGAGAGCCCACATCATGAAACTGTGAGCAACCCAGGCATTGGGACCTCAGAGCAGAAAGCCCACATCCCCATGGGGATGGGAACCTGACAGGAGTGTCCTGGCATCACTGGGCTCACATCAGAAAACGTGGGGAGCCCAGCAGTTAGAGCCTGATGCTAGAGGGCCATCATCACCGAGGGCAGGAGGCTCCCAGCAGGTTCCATGTGCCAACAGAGGGCCCACGTCACCAAGGTGATGTGTGCAAGTCAGGCAGGATTGACCTCAAAGCAGAGGGCCTACATCACAGAAGAGTGAGGAACCCAGCCAGGATAAGACTGTCACCAGAAGGCCCACATCACCAAGGGGATGGGAACCAGGCAGGAGTGTCCTCACACCAGTGGGGCCACATCATTGAAAGTTGCCTAACCCAGCACATGTGGCCTCAAACCAGAGGATCCACATCACCAAGGGCCTTGGAGTGAGGCAGGCAGGAGTAGCCTCACAACACAGGGCACATAATATAAAAAACGTGAGGATTCCAGCATTTAGACCTTCCAGCAGGCGGCCCAGAACACCGAGGCTATGGGATCCAGGCCACAGTGAACTCACAGCAGAGGGCCCACATCACAAAACTGTGAGCAACCCAGGAGTTGAGACCTCAGCGCAGAAGGACCACATCCCCATGGGAATGGGAACCTGGCTGGAGTGTCCTCGCACCACTGGGCGCACATCAGAAAATGTGGGGAGCCCACCATTTAGGTCCTGACGCCAGAGGGCCGTCATCACCGAGAGGAGGAGGCGCCCTGCACGCTCCAACTGCCACCAGAGGGCTCACGTCTCCAAGGTGACGTGTGCCAGCCAGGCAGGAGTGACCTCACAGCAGAGGGCCTACCTCACAGAACGTTGAGGAACCCAGCCAGGATTAGACTCTCGCCAGAGGGCCCACCTCACCAAGGGGATGGGAACCAGGCAGGAGTGTCCTCACACGAGTGGGGTCACATCATCGAAAGGTGAGGAACGCAGCACATGTGGCCTCAAGCCATAGGACAGTCATCACCAAGGGGCTGGCAGTGAGGCAGGCAGGAGGAGCCTCACAACAGAGGGCACATAGAATAAAAAAGTTGAGGAATCCAGCAGTTGGAACCTCCCAGCAGGCGGCTCAGAGCACCGATGATAAGGGATCCTTGCCGGAGTGAACTCACAGCAGAGGGCCCACATCATGGTACTGTGAGCAAGCCAGCCGTTTTGACCTCAGAGCAGAAGGCCCATATCGCCATGGGGATGGGAACCTGGCAAGAGTCTCCTCACTCACTTGGCGCACATCAGAAAATGTGGGGAGCCCAGCAGTTATGGCCTAAGGCAAGAGGGCCCTCATCACCGAGGGGAGGAGGATCCCAGCACACTCCAACTGCCACCAGAGGGCCCACGTCGCCAAGGTGACGTGTGCCAGACAGGCATGATTGACCTCACAGTAGAGGGCCCACCTCACAGAAGGGTGAGGAACCCAGCCAGGATCAGACTCTCACCTGAGGGCCCACATCAGCAAGGGGATGGGAACCAGTCAGGACTGTCTTCCCTCCAGTGGGGTCACATCATCGAAAGGTGCGGAACCCAGCACATGTGGCCTCAAATCAGAGGACACATATCACAAAGGGAATAGGAGTGAGGCAGGCAGGAGTAGCCTAAAAACAGAGGGCCCAAAGAATAAGAAAGGTGAGGAATCCAGCAGTTGGAACCTCCCAGCAGGCGGCCGAGAGCACAGAAGCTATGGGATGCAGGCAGGAGTGAACTAATACCAGAGACCCCACATCATGAAACTGTGAGCAACCCAGGCTTTGGGACCTCAGAGCAGAAGGCCCACATCCCAATGGGGATGTGAACCTGGCTGGAGTGTCCTCGCACCACTGGGCGCACATCACAAAATGTGGGGAGCCCAGCAGTTAGGGCCTGATGCCAGAGGGCCCTCATCACCGAGGAGAGGAGGCTCCCAGCAGGCTCCAAGTGCCACCAGAGGGCTCATGTCCACAAGGCGAGGTGAGCAAGCCAGGCAGGACTGACCTCACAGCAGATGGCCCACCTCACAGATGGGTGAGGAACCCAGCCAGGATCAGACTCTCAACAGAGGGCCCACATCACCAAGGGGATGTGAACCAGGCAGGAGTCTCCTAAGACCATTGGTCCCACATCATCGAAAGGTGAGGAACCCAGCACATGTGGCCTCAAACCAGACGACACACATCACGAAGGGGCTGGGAGTGAGGCAGGCAGGAGGATCCTCACAACAGAGGGCCCAAAAAATTAAAAAAGTGAGGAATCCAGCAGTTGGAACCTCCCAGCAGGCGGCCAAGAGCACAGAGGCTATGGGATCCAGGCTTCTGTGAACTAACACCAGAGAGCCCACATCATGAAAATGTGAACAACCCAGCCGTTGGGACCTCAGAGCAGAAGGCCCACATCCCCATGGAGATGGGATCCTAAGAGGAGTGCAAAAGCATCACTGGGCTCCCTAAGAAAAGTTGGTGAGCCCAGCAGTTAGGGCCTGACGCAAGAGGGCCCTCATCACCGAGGGGAGAAGATTCCCAGCACGCTCCAAATGCCACCACACGGCTGACTTCACCAAGGCAATGTGTGCCAGCCATGCAGGAGTGACCTATCAGCAGAGGGTCTCCCTCACAGGTGGGTGAGGAACAAAGCCAGGAACAGACTCTCACCAGGGGGTCCACATAACCACGTGGATGAGAACCAGGCAGGAGTGTCCTCACACTAGTGGGGCCACATCATCGAAAGGTGAGGAACCCAGCAAAGGTGGCCACAAACCAGAGGACCCACATCACCAAGGGGTTGAGAGTGAGGTAGGTGTCTGGACGGGCATATTTAACACTCATTTCCCACCAGGAAGAGGAATTAACCAAAGGCTCAGCGTGCCAAACCAGAAGCACACTAGGGCCTGAAGCAATCCTGCGGTGTTGCGGCCAGCTCACAAGAAAGCGAGTTGAAGAAAGGAGCTCAGGGGCACTGTAATTCACAAACCTGCAGAGTTATAAATGACAGCTATCTTCCAAAAATATATTGAAGTAAGGCTGCCAAGAGGACTTGAAAGCGGGACAGAATTGCAGGAAAGCGATTTCAGGAGATAGACTGGAATTGCATGTAAAACATAGGAAAAGAGGCAGAACGTCCACAATGATGCACTTGGCCAAAAAGGGCGTATGCGTTTTTTCCTGAATATATTCAGGAAAAAACGCATACGCCCTTTTTGGCCAACCAAGCAAGCTTGCAAAGGAAATCTGCACTACAATGAAGTCTCACTGCCCCCCGGTCAAAAGGGCCATCTGAAAAAAGTGTAAAATTCAGAAAGGCAGGACAGGCCAAAGAGAACTAGGAGCCTTGTTATGCTGATGGGCGGGATATAAATTGCCAGCAGCCACTCTGGAGAAGTGTATGGTGTTTCCTGAAACATCCAAAAAAAAAGCAACAGAGCCTAGGGCATTTCCACTTATGGTCCTATAGCTTAGGGAAATTAAAATTAAAAAGACACAGCCACCCCAAAGTTTGGGACGGCTCTGTTTACAAGAACCTCATTTACCGTACAAGTTCAATATCACAGAAAGCGAAAAATGGATAAAGAAGTTGTGGTACTTACGTACAATGCAATATCACTCAGCAATGAAATCTATGTCAACAGGCCCGTAGAAGGATAATGAGTGGATTCAGGTACGATGATTCTAAGTGAAATAAGTCACACAGAAAAAGAAACATCATAAGATATCACTACTACACGGAATGTAAACTTGGCTTCACAGGAACTGAATTTCAAAACAGAACAGAGTGTCAAATGCAGAAAACCAACTTATGCTTGCTTACGGGGAAAGGTGAGTTGGGGTGCTGCATAAAACAAGAGATTGAAATTAGAACAGACACCATTCCATAAGCCAAATATGTAATAGACAAGAGCTATTCCTTGCTCAAACGAAGTGGACTCAACACCCCATATTAAACGCCTAAGAATATACCTGACTAGTAAGAATCTTAAAACCTATGGATTTATATGTTTCCGAAAGAGAATCAAGCGTGTGTACAGCGGCATAAACGCAGCAGTGATAGGATTGGTGAGGTTCGATGAGCAAATGCAGACCCTTTGAAGTCATATTGCATGGTACCCATGCCATGGGTCTCAACTCTCCAGGTTTAAGGGATTCTTCCTTCAGCTAAAACATGCATGTGGAACCCAGAGTATGATCCACTGTGTGATCGGGAAACGTGTTCAAATGTGTCTCAGTTTTCGTTCCCTGTTACTCGGGTGCAACATTCAAGACGCTTTACTGACACTCTCCCCACTTGGAGAGTCAGTGCCTTTAACCTCCTGTTTGGCCCAGTTTGCAAATTCTGTGGAAAATGAACAGGAATAGGGAGAACCAATGAGAGACTAGGTGGAGGTGTCCGGACGGGCAAATTTAACTCTCATTTCCCACCAGGAAGAGGAATTAACCAAAGGCTCAGCGTGCCATGCCGAAACCACACTAGGGACAGAAGCAATCCTGCGGTGTTGCGGCCAGCTCACAAGAAAGCGAGTTGAAGAAAGGAGCTCAGGGGCACTGTAATTCACAAACCTGCAGAGTTATAAATGACAGCTATTTTCCAAAAATATATTGAAGTAAGGCTGCCAAGAGGACTTGAAAGCGGGGCAGAATTGCAGGAAACCGATTTCAGGAAGTAGACTGGAATTGCATGTAAAGCATAGGAAAAGAGGCAGAACGTCCACAATGATGCACTTGGCCAAAAAGGGCGTATGCGTTTTTTCCTGAATTCAGGAAAAAACGCATACGCCCTTTTTGGCCAACCAAGCAAGCTTGCAAAGGAAATCTGCACTACAATGAAGTCTCACTGCCCCCCAGTCAAAAGAGCCATCTGAAAAAAGTGTAAAATCCAGAAAGGCAGGACAGGCTAAGGAGAACTTGGAGCCTTTTTATGCTGATGGGTGGGATGTAAATTGCCAACAGCCACTCTGGAGAAGTGTATGGTGTTTCCTGAAACATCCAAAAAACAAAGCAACAGAGCCTAGGGCACTTCCACTTATGGTCCTATAGCTTAGGGAAATTAAAATCAAAAAGACACAGCCACCCCAAAGTTTGGGACGGCTCTGTTTACAAGAACCTCGTTTACCGTACAAGTTCAATATCACAGAAAGCGAAAAATGGATAAAGAAGTTGTGGTACTTATGTACAATGCAATATCACTCAGCAATGATATCTATGTCATCAGGCCCGTAGCAACATAATGAGTGGATTCAGGTACGATGATTCAAAGTGAAATAAATCACACAGAAAATGAAACATCATAAGATATCACTACTACACGGAATGTAAACTTGGCTACACAGGAACTGAATTACAAAACAGAACAGGGTCTCAAATGTAGAAAACCAACTTATGCTTGCTTAAGGGGACAGGTGAGTTGGGGTGCGGCATAAAACCAGAGATTGAAATTAGCACAGATACCGTTCCATAAGCCAAATATGTAATAGACAAGAGCTACTCCTTGCTCAAAGAAGTGGACTCAACACCCCATAATAAACACCTAAGAATATACCTGACTAGTAAGAATCTTAAAACCTTTGGATTTATATGTCTCCAAAAGAGAATCAAGCGTGTGTACAGCGGCATAAACGCAGCAGTGATAGGATTGGTGAGGTTCGGTGAGCAAATGCAGGCCCTTTGAAGTCATATTGCATGGTACCCATTCCATGGGTCTCAACTCTCCAGGTTTAAGGGATTCTTCCTTCAGCTAAAACATGCATGTGGAACCCAGAGTATGATCCACCGTGTGATCGGGAAACGTGTTCAAATGTGTCTCAGTTTTCGTCCCCTGGTACTCGGGTGCAACATTCCAGACGCTTTACTAACACTCTCCCCACTTGGAGAGTCAGTGCCTTTAACCTCCTGTTTGGCCCAGTTTGCAATTTCTGTGGAAAATGAACAGGAATACGGAGAACCAATTAGAGACTAGGTGGAGGTGTCTGGACGGGCAAATTTAACTCTCATTTCCCACCAAGAAGAAGAATTAACCAAAGGCTCAGCATGCCATGCCGGAAGCACACAAGGGCCTGAAGAAATCCTGCGGTGTTGCGGCCAGCTCAAAAGAAAGCGAGTTGAAGAAAGGAGCTCAGGGGCACTGTAATTCACAAACCTGCAGAGTTATAAATGACAGCTATCGTCCAAAAATATATTGAAGTAAGACTGCCAAGAGGACTTGAAAGCGGTGCAGAATTGCACGAAACCGATTTCAGGAGGTAGACTGGAATTGCATGTAAAGCATAGGAAAAGACGCAGAACGTCCACAACGATGCACTTGGCCAAAAAGGGCGTGTGCGTTTTTTCCTGAATATATTCAGGAAAAAACGCATACGCCCTTTTTGGCAAACCAACTAAGCTTGCAAAGAAAATCTGCACTACAATGAAGTCTCACTGCCGCCCAGTCAAAAGGGCCATCTGAAAAAAGTGTAAAATCCAGAAAGGCAGGACAGGGCATGGAGAACTGGGAGCCTTGTTATGCTGATGGGCGGGATGTAAATTGCCAACAGCCACTCTGGAGAAGTGTATGGTGTTTCCTGAAACATCTAAAAAACAAGCAACAGAGCCTAGGGCACTTCCACTTATGGTCCTATAGCTTAGGGAAATTAAAATCAAAAAGACACAGCCACCCCAAAGTTTGGGACCGCTCTGTTTACAAGAATCTCTTTACGGTACAAGTTCAATAGCACAAAAGCGAAAAATGGATAAAGAAGTTGTGGTACTTACGAACAATGCAATATCACTCAGCAATGAAATCTATGTCATCAGGCCCATAGTAGCATAATGAGTGGATTCAGGTACGATGATTCTAAGTGAAATAAGTCACACAGAAAAAGAAACATCATAAGATATCACTAATACACGCAATGTAAACTTGGCTACACAGGAACTGAATTACAAAACAGAACAGGGTCTCAAATGTAGAAAACCTACTTATGCTTGCTTAAGGGGAAAGGTGAGTTGGGGTGCTGCATGAAACCAGAGATTGAAATTAGCACAGACACCGTGCCATAAGCCAAATATGTAATAGACAAGAGCTACTCCTTGCTCAACGAAGTGGACTCAACACCCCATATTAAACGCCTAAGAATATACCTGACTAGAAATAATCTTAAAACCTACGGATTTATATGTCTCCGAAAGACAATCAAGCATGTGTACAGCGGCATAAACGCAGCAGTGATAGGATTGGTGAGGTTCAGTGAGCAAATGCAGACCCTTTGAAGTCATATTGCATGGTACCCATTCCATGGGTCTCAACTCTCCAGGTTTAAGAGATTCTTCCTTCAGCTAAAACATGCATGTGGAACCCAGAGTATGATCCACCGTGTGATCGGGAAACGTTTTGAAATGTGTCTCACTTTTCGTCTCCTGGTACTCGGGTGCAACATTCCAGACGCTTTATTAACACTCTGCCACGTGGAGAGTCAGTGCCTTAAACTTTCTATTTGGCCCAGTTTGCAATTTCTGCGTAAGATGCACAGGAATAGGGAGAACCAATGAGAGACTAGCTGGAGGTGTCTGGACGGGCAAATTTAACGCTCATTTCCCACCAGGAAGAGGAATTAACCAAAGGCTCAGCGTGCCGTTCCGGAACCACACTAGGGCCTGAAGCAATCCTGCGGTGTTGCGGCCAGCTCACAAGAAAGCGAGTTGAAGAAAGGAGCTCAGGGGCACTGTAATTCACAAACCTGCAGAGTTATAAATGACAGCTATCGTCCAAAAATATATTGAATAATGACTGCCAAGAGGAGTTGAAAGCGGGGCAGAATTGCAGGAAATCGATTTCAGGAGGTACACTGGAATTGCATGTAAAGCATAGGAAAAGAGGCAGAACGTCCACAATGATGCACTTGGCCAAAAAGGGCGTATGCGTTTTTTCCTGAATATATTCAGGAAAAAACGCATACGCCCTTTTTGGCCAACCAAGCAAGCTTGCAGAGGATATCTGCACTACAATGAAGTCTCACTGCCCCCCGGTCAAAAGGGCCATCTGAAAAAAGTGTAAAATCCAGAAAGGCAGGACAGGCCATGGAGAACTGGGAGCCCTGTTATGCTGATGGGCGGGATGTAAATTGCCAACAGCCACTCTGGAGAAGTGTATGGTGTTTCCTGAAACATGTATAAAACAAAGCAACAGAGCCTAGGGCACTTCCACTTATGGTCCTATAGCTTAGGGAAATTAAAATCAAAAAGACACAGCCACCCCAAAGTTTGGGACGGCTCTGTTTACAAGAACCTCGTTTACGGTACAAGTTCAATATCACAGAAAGCGAAAAATGGATAAAGTAGTTGTGGTACTTACGTACAATGCAATATCACTCAGCAATGAAATCTATGTCATCAGGCCCGTAGCAGCATAATGAGTGGATTCAGGTATGATGATTCTAAGTGAAATAAGTCACACAGAAAAAGAAACACCATAAGATATCACTACTACACGGAAGGTAAACTTGGCTACACAAGAACTGAATTACAAAACAGAACAGGGTCTCAAATGTAGAAAACCAACTTACGCTTGCTTAAGAGGAAAGGTGAGTTGGGGTGCTGCATGAAACCAGAGATTGAAATTAGCACAGATACCGTTCCATAAGCCAAATATGTAATAGACAAGAGCTACTCCTTGCTCAACGAAGTGGACTCAACACCCCATATTAAACGCCTAAGAATATACCTGACTAGTAAGAATCTTAAAACCTATGGATTTATATGTCTCCGAAAGAGAATCAAGCGTGTGTACAGCGGCATAAACGCAGCAGTGATAGGATTGGTGAGGTTCAGTGAGCAAATGCAGACCCTTTGAAGTCATATTGAATGGTACCCATTCCATGGGTCTCAACTCTCCAGGTTTAAGGGATTCTTCCTTCAGCTAAAACATGCATGTGGAACACAGATTATGATCCACCATGTGATTGGGAAACGTGTTCAAATGTGTCTCAGTTTTCGTCCCCTGGTACTCGGATGCAACATTCCAGACGCTTTACTAACACTCTACCCACTTGGAGAGTCAGTGCCTTTAACCTCCTGTTTGGCCCAGTTTGCAATTTCTGTGGAAAATGAACAGGAATAGGGACAACCAATGAGAAACTAGCTGGAGGTGTCTGGACGGGCAAATTTAACTCTCATTTCCCACCAAGAAGAAGAATTAACCAAAGGCTCAGCATGCCATGCCGGAGGCACACTAGGGCCTGAAGCAATCCTGCGGTGTTGCGGCCAGCTCACAAGAAAGCGAGTTGAAGAAAGGAGCTCAGGGGCACTGTAATTCACAAACCTGCAGAGATAAATGACAGCTATCTTCCAAAAATATATTGAAGTAAGGCTGCCAAGAGGAGTTGAAAGCGGAGCAGAATTGCAGGAAACCGATTTCAGGAGGTAGACTGGAATTGCATGTAAAGCATAGGAAAAGAGGCAGAACGTCCACAATGATGCACTTGGCCAAAAAGGGCGTATGCGTTTTTTCCTGAATATATTCAGGAAAAAACGCATACGCCCTTTTTGGCCAACCAAGCAAGCTTGCAAAGGATACCTGCACTACAATGAAGTCTCACTGCTCCCCGGTCAAAAGGCTATCTGAAAAAACTGTAAAATCCAGAAAGGCAGGACAGGCCATGGAGAACTGGGAGCCTTGTTATTCTGATGGGTGGGATGTAAATTGCCAACAGCCACTCTGGAGAAGTGTATGGTGTTTCCTGAAACATTCAAAAAACAAAGCAACAGAGCCCAGGGCACTTCCACTTATGGTCCTATAGCTTAGGGAAATTAAAATCAAAAAGACACAGCCACCCCAAAGCTTGGGACGGCTCTGTTTACAAGAACCTCGTTTAATGTACAAGTTCAATATCACAGAAAGCGAAAAATGGATAAAGAAGTTGTGGTACTTACGTACAATGCAATATCACTCAGCAATGAAATCTATGTCATCAGGCCCGTACCAGCATAATGAGTGGATTCAGGTACGATGATTCTAAGTGAAATAAGTCACACAGAAAAAGAAACATCATAAGGTATCACTAATACACGTAATGTAAACTTGGCTACACAGGAACTGAATTACAAAACAGAACAGGGTCTCAAAGTAGAAAACCAACTTATGCTTGCTTAAGTGGAAAGGTGAGTTGGGGTGCTGCATAAAACCAGAGATTGAAATTAGCACAGATACCGTTCCATAAGCCAAATATGTAATAGACAAGAGCTACTGCTTGCTCAACGAAGTGGACTCAACACCCCATATTAAACGCCTAAGAATATACCTGACTAGTAAGAATCTTAAAACCTATGGATTTATACGTCTCCGAAAGAGAATCAAGCGTGTGTACAGCGGCATAAACACAGCAGTGATAGGAGTGGTGAGGTTTGGTGAGCAAATGCAGACCCTTTGAAGTCATATTGCATGGTACCCATTCCATGGGTCTCAACTCTCCAGGTTTAAGGGATTCTTCCTTCAGCTAAAACATGCATGTGGAACCCAGAGTACGATCCACCGTGTGATCGGGAAACGTGTTCAAATGTGTCTCAGTTTTCGTCCCCTGGTACTCGGGTGCAACATTCAAGACGCTTTACTAACACTCTCCCCACTTGGAGAGTCAGTGTCTTTAACCTCCTGTTTGGCCCAGTTTGCAATTTCTGCGTAAGATGAACAGGAATAGGGAGAACCAATGAGAGACTAGCTGGAGGTGTCTGGACGGGCAAATTTAACTCTCATTTCCCACCAGGAAGAGGAAGTATCCAAAGGCTCAGCGTGCCATGCCAGAAGCACACTAGGGCCTGAAGCAATCCTGCGGTGTTGCGGCCAGCTCACAAGAAAGCGAGTTGAAGAAAGGAGCTCAGGGGCACTGTAATTCACAAACCTGCAGAGTTATAAATGACAGCTATCGTCCAAAAATATATTGAAGTAAGGCTGCCAAGAGGACTTGAAAGCGGGGCAGAATTGCAGGAAACCGATTTCAGGAGGTAGACAGGAATTGCATGTAAAGCACAGGAATAGAGGCAGAACGTCCACAATGATGCACTTGGCCAAAAAGGGCGTATGCGTTTTTTCCTGAATATATTCAGGAAAAAACGCATACGCCCTTTTTGGCCAACCAAGCAAGCTTGCAAAGGAAATCTGCACTACAATGAAGTCTCACTACCCCCGGTCAAAAGGGCCATCTGAAAAAAGTGTAAAATCCAGAAAGGCAGGACAGGCCATGGAGAACTGGGAGCCTTGTTATGCTGATGGGCGGGATGTAAATTGCCAACAGCCACTCTGGAGAAGTGTATGGTGTTTCCTGAAACATCTAAAAAACAAAGCAACAGAGCCTAGGGCACTTCCACTTATGGTCCTATAGCTTAGGGAAATTAAAATCAAAAAGACACAGCCACCCCAAAGTTAGGGACGGCTCTGTTTACAAGAACCTCGTTTATGGTACAAGTTCAATATCACAGAAAGCGAAAAATGGATAAAGATGTTGTGGTACTTACGTACAATGCAATATCACTCAGCAATGAAATCTATGTCATCAGGCCCGTAGCAGCATAATGAGTGGATTCAGGTACGATGATTCTAAGTGAAATAAGTCACACAGAAAAAGAAACATCATAAGGTATCACTAATACACGCAATGTAAACTTGGCTACACAGGAACTGAATTACAAAGCAAAACAGGGTCTCAAATGTAGAAAACCAACTTATGCTTGCTTAAGGGGAAAGGTGAGTTGGGGTACTGCATAAAACCAGAGATTGAAATTAGCACAGATACCGTTCCATAAGCCAAATATGTAATAGACAAGAGCTACTCCTTGCTCAACGAAGTGGACTCAACACCCCATAATAAACGCCTAAGAATATACCTGACTAGTAAGAATCTTAAAACCTTTGGATTTATATGTCTCCAAAAGAGAATCAAGTGTGTGTACAGCGGCATAAACGCAGCAGTGATAGGATTGGTGAGGTTCGGTGAGCAAATGCAGACCCTTTGAAGTCATATTGCATGGTACCCATTCCATGGGTCTCAACTCTCCAGGTTTAAGGGATTCTTCCTTCAGCTAAAACATGCATGTGGATCACAGAGTATGATCCACCGTGTGATCAGGTAACATGTTCAAATGTGTCTCAGTTTTCGTCCCCTGGTACTCGGCTGCAACATTCCAGACGCTTTACTAACACTCTCCCCACTTGGAGAGTCAGTGCCTTTAACCTCCTGGTTGGCCCAGTTTGCAATTTCTGCATAAGATGAACAGGAATAGGGAGAACCAATGAGAGACTAGATGGAGGTGTCTGGACGGGCAAATTTAACTCTCATTTCCCACCAGGAAGAGGAATTAACCAAAGGCTCAGCGTGCCATGCCAGACGCACACTAGGGCCTGAAGCAATCCTGCGGTGTTGCGGCCAGCTCACAAGAAAGCAAGTTGAGGAAAGGAACTCAGGGGTACTGTAATTCACAAACCTGCAGAGTTATAAATGACAGCTATTGTCCAAAAATATATTGAAGTAAGGCTGCCAAGAGGACTTGAAATCGGGGCAGAATTGCAGGAAACCGATTTCAGGAGGTAGACTGGAATTGCATGTAAAGCATAGGAAAAGAGGCACAATGTCCACAATGATGCACTTGGCCAAAAAGGGCGTATGCGTTTTTTCCTGAATATATTCAGGAAAAAACGCATACGCCCTTTTTCCCCAACCAAGAAAGCTTGCAAAGGAAACCTGCACTACAATGAAATTTCACTGCCCCCCGGTCAAAAGGGCCATCTGAAAAAAGTGTAAAATCCAGAAAGGCAGGACAGGCCATGGAGAACTGGGAGCCTTGTTATGTTGATGGGCGGGATGGAAATTGCCAGCAGCCACTCTGGAGAAGTGTATGGTGTTTCCTGAAACATCCAAAAAACAAAGCAACAGAGCCTAGGGCACTTCCACTTATGGTCCTATAGCTTAGGGAAATTAAAATCAAAAAGACACAGCCACCCCAAAGTTTGGGACGGCTCTGTTTACAAGAACCTCGTTTACGGTACAAGTTCAATATCACAGAAAGCGAAAAATGGATAAAGAAGTTGTGGTACTTACGTACAATGCAATATCACTCAGCAATGAAATCTATGTCATCAGGCCCGTAGCAGCATAATGAGTGGATTCAGGTACGATGATTCTAAGTGAAATAAGTCACACAGAAAAAGAAACATCATAAGATATCACTACTACACGGAATGTAAACTTGGCTACACAGGAACTGAATTACAAAACAGAACAGGGTGTCAAATGTAGAAAACCAACTTATGCTTGCTTAAGGGGAAAGGTGAGTTGGGGTGCTGCATAAAACCAGAGATTGAAATTAGCACAGATACCGTTACATAAGCCAAATATGTAATAGACAAGAGCTACTCCTTGCTCAACGAAGTGGACTCAACACCCCACATTAAACGCCTAAGAATATACCTGACTAGTAATAATCTTAAAACCTAAGGATTTATATGTCTCCGAAAGAGAATCAAGCGTGTGTACAGCGGCATAAACGCAGCACTGATAGGATTGGTGAGGTTCGGTGAGCAAATGCAGACCCTTTGAAGTCATATTGCATGGTACCCATTCCATGGGTCTCAACTCTCCAGGTTTAAGGGATTCTTCCTTCAGCTAAAACATGCATGTGGAACCCAGAGTATGATCCACCATGTGATCGGAAAACGTGTTCAAATGTGTCTCAGTTTTCGTCCCCTGCTACTCGGGTGCAACATTCCAGACGCTTTACTAACACTCTCCCCAATAGGAGACTCAGTGCCTTTAACCTCCTGTTTGGCCCAGTTTGCAATTTCTGTGGAAAATGAACAGGAATAGGGAGAACCAATGAGAGACTAGCTGGAGGTGTCTGAACGGGCAAATTAAACTCTCATTTCCCACGAGGAAGAGGAATTAACCAAAGGCTCAGCGTGCCGTGCCGGAACCACACTAGGGCCTGAAGCAATCCTGCGGTGTTGCGGCCAGCTCACAAGAAAGCGAGTTGAAGAAAGGAGCTCAGGGGCACTGTAATTCACAAACCTGCAGAGTTATAAATGACAGCTATCTTCCAAAAATATATTGAAGTAAGCCTGCCAAGAGGAGTTGAAAGCGGGGCAGAATTGCAGGAAACCGATTTCAGGAGGGAGACTGGAATTGCATGTAAAGCATAGGCAAAGAGGCACAATGTCCACAATGATGCACTTGGTCAAAAAGGGCGTATGCGTTTTTTCCTGAATATATTCAGGAAAAAACGCATACGCACTTTTTGGCCAACCAAGCAAGCTTGCAAAGGAAATCTGCACTACAATGAAGTCTCACTGCCCCCCGGTCAAAAGGGCCATCTGAAAAAAGTGTAAAATCCAGAAAGTCAGGACAGGCCAAGGAGAACTGGGAGCCTTGTTATGCTGATGGGCGGGATGTAAATTGCTAGCAGCCACTCTGGAGAAGTGTATGGTGTTTCCTGAAACATCCAAAAAACAAAGCAACAGAGCCTAGGGCACTTCCACTTATGGTCCTATAGCTTAGGGAAATTAAAATCAAAAAGACACAGCCACCCCAAAGTTTGGGACGGCTCTGTTTACAAGAACCTCGTTTACGGTACAAGTTCAATATCACAGAAAGTGAAAAATGGATAAAGAAGTTGTGGTACTTACGTACAATGCAATATCACTCAGCAATGAAATCTATGTCATCAGGCCCGTAGCAGCATAATGAGTGGATTCAGGTACGATGATTCTAAGTGAAATAAGTCACACAGAAAAAGAAACATCATAAGATATCACCAATACACGGAATGTAAACTTGGCTACACAGGAACTGAATTACAAAACAGAACAGGGTCTCAAATGTAGAAAACCAACTTATGCTTGCTTAAGGGGAAAGGTGAGTTGGGGTGCTGCATGAAACCAGAGATTGAAATTAGCACAGATACCGTTCCATAAGCCAAATATACAATAGACAAGAGCTACCCCTTGCTGAACGAAGTGGACTCAACACCCCATATTAAACGCCTAAGAATATACCTGACTAGAAATAATCTTAAAACCTACGGATTTATATGTCTCCAAAAGAGAATCAAGCGTGTGTACAGCGGCATAAACGCAGCAGTGATAGGATTGGTGAGGTTCGGTGAGCAAATGCAGACCCTTTGAAGTCATATTGCATGGTACCCATTCCATGGGTCTCAACTCTCCAGGTTTAAGGGATTCTTCCTTCAGCTAAAACATGCATGTGGAACCCAGAGTATGATCCACCGTGTGATCGGGAAACGTGTTCAAATGTGTCTCGTTTTCGTCCCTGGTACTCGGGTGCAACATTCCAGATGCTTTACTAACACTCTCCCCACTTGGAGAGTCAGTGCCTTTAACCTCCTGTTTGGCCCAGTTTGCAATTTCTGTGGAAAATGAACAGGAAAAGGGAGAACCAATGAGAAACTAGCTGGAGGTGTCTGGACGGGCAAATTTAACTCTCATTTCCCACCAGAAAGAGGAATTAACCAAAGGCTCAGCATGCCGTGCCGGAACCACACTAGGGCCTGAAGCAATCCTGCGGTGTTGCGGCCAGCTCACAAGAAAGCGAGTTGAAGAAAGGAGCTCAGGGGCACTGTAATTCACAAACCTGCAGAGTTATAAATGACAGCTATCGTCCAAAAATATATTGAAGTAAGGCTGCCAAGAGGACTTGAAAGCGGGGCAGAATTGCAGGAAACCGATTTCAGGAGGTAGACAGGAATTGCATGTAAAGCATAGGAAAAGAGGCAGAACGTCCACAATGATGCACTTGGCCAAAAAGGGCGTATGCGTTTTTTCCTGAATATATTCAGGAAAAAACGCATACGCCCTTTTTGGCCAACCAAGCAAGCTTGCAAAGGAAATCTGCACTACAATGAAGTCTCACTGCCCCCCGGTCAAAAGGGCCATCTGAAAAAAGTGTAAAATCCAGAAAGGCAGGACAGGCCATGGAGAACTGGGAGCCTTGTTATGCTGATGGGCGGGATGTAAATTGCCAGCAGCCACTCTGGAGAAGTGTATGGTGTTTCCTGAAACATCCAAAAAACAAAGCAACAGAGCCTAGGGCACTTCCACTTATGGTCCTATAGCTTAGGGAAATTAAAATCAAAAAGACACAGCCACCCCAAGTTTGGGACGGCTCTGTTTACAAGAACCTCATTTACGGTACAAGTTCAATATCACAGAAAGCGAAAAATGGATAAAGAAGTTGTGGTACTTACGTACAATGCAATATCACTCAGCAATGAAATCTATGTCATCAGGCCTGTAGCAGCATAATGAGTGGATTCAGGTACGATGATTCTAAGTGAAATAAGTCACACAGGGCTTACCTGGTGGCGCAGTGGTTGAGAGTCCGCCTGCCGATGCATAGGACATGGGTTCGTGCCCCGCTCCGGGAAGATCCCACATGCCGCGGAGCGGCTGGGCCTGTGAGCCATGGCCGCTGAGCCTGTGCGTCCGGAGCCTGTGCTCCGCAATGGGAAACACCACAACAGTGAGAGGCACACGTACCGCAAAAAAAAAATAAATAAAAAAAAATAAATAAAAAAATAAGTCACACAGAAAAAGAAACATCATAAGATATCACTACTACACGGAATGTAACCTTGGTTACACAGGAACTAAATTACTAAACAGAACAGAGTGTCAAATGTAGAAAACCAATTTATGCTTGCTTAAGGGGAAAGGTGAGTTGGGGTGCTGCATACAACAAGAGATTGAAATTAGCACAGATACCGTTCCATAAGCCAAATATATAATAGACAAGTGCTACTCCTTGCTCAACGAAGTGGACTCAACACCCCATATTAAACGCCTAACAATATACCTGACTAGTAAGAATCTTAAAAACTATGGATTTATATGTCTCCGAAAGAGAATCAAGCGTGTGTACAGCGGCATAAACGCAGCAGTGATAGGATTGGTGAGGTTCGGTGAGCAAATGCAGACACTTTGAAGTCATATTGCATGGTACCCATTCCATGGGTCTCAACTCTCCATGTTTAAGGGATTCTTCCTTCAGCTAAAACATGCATGTGGAACCCAGAGTATGATCCACCGTGTGATCGGAAAACGTGTTCAAATGTGTCTCAGTTTACGTCCCCTGGTACTCGGGTGCAACATTCCAGACGCTTTACTAACACTCTCCCCACTTGGAGAGTCAGTGCCTTTAACCTCCTGTTTGGCCCAGTTTGCAATTTCTGTGGAAAATGAACAGGAATAGGGAGAACCAATGAGAGACTAGCTGGAGCTGTCTGGACGGGCAAATTTAACTCTCATTTCCCACCAGGAAGAGGAATTAACCAAAGGCTCAGCATGCCGTGCCGGAAACAAACTAGGGCCTGAAGCAATCCTGCGGTGTTGCGGCCAGCTCACAAGAAAGCGAGTTGAAGAAAGGAGCTCAGGGGCACTGTAATTCACAAACCTGCAGAGTTATAAATGACAGCTATCTTCCAAAAATATATTGAAGTAAGGCAGCCAAGAGGAGTTGAAACCGGGGCAGAATTGCAGGAAACCGATTTCAGGAGGTAGACTGGAATTGCATGTAAAGCATAGGAAAAGAGGCAGAACGTCCACAATGAAGCACTTGGCCAAAAAGGGCGTATGCGTTTTTTCCTGAATATATTCAGGAAAAAACGCATACGCCCTCTTTGGCCAACCAAGCAAGCTTGCAAAGGAAATCTGCACTACAATGAAGTCTCACTGCCCCCCGGTCAAAAGGGCCATCTGAAAAAAGTGTAAAATCCAGAAAGGCAGGACAGGCCATGGAGAACTGGGAGCCTTGTTATGCTGATGGGCGGGATGTAAATTGCCAGCAGCCACTCTGGAGAAGTGTATGGTGTTTCCTGAAACATCCAAAAAACAAAGCAACAGAGCCTAGGGCACTTCCACTTATGGTCCTATAGCTTAGGGAAATTAAAATCAAAAAGACACAGCCACCCCAAGTTTGGGACGGCTCTGTTTACAACAACCTCGTTTACGGTACAAGTTCAATATCACAGAAAGCGAAAAATGGATAAAGAAGTTGTGGTACTTATGTACAATGCAATATCACTCAGCAATGAAATCTATGTCATCAGGCCTGTAGCAGCATAATGAGTGGATTCAGGTACGATGATTCTAAGTGAAATAAGTCACACAGAAAAAGAAACATCATAAGATATCACTACTACACGGAATGTAAACTTGGCTACACAGGAACTAAATTACTAAACAGAACAGAGTGTCAAATGTAGAAAACCAATTTATGCTTGCTTAAGGGGAAAGGTGAGTTGGGGTGCTGCATACAACAAGAGATTGAAATTAGCACAGATACCGTTCCATAAGCCAAATATATAATAGACAAGTGCTACTCCTTGCTCAACGAAGTGGACTCAACACCCCATATTAAACGCCTAACAATATACCTGACTAGTAAGAATCTTAAAACCTATAGATTTATATGTCTCCGAAAGAGAATCATGCGTGTGTACAGCGGCATAAACGCAGAAGCGATAGGATTGGTGAGGTTCGGTGAACAAATGCAGACACTTTGAAGTCATATTGCATGGTATCTATTCCATGGGTCTCAACTCTCCAGTTTTAAGGGATTCTTCCTTCAGCTAAAACATGCATGTGGAACCCAGAGTATGATCCACCGTGTGATCGGGAAACGTGTTCAAATGTGTCTGAGTTTTCGCCCCCTGGTACTCGGGTGCAACATTCCAGACGCTTTACTAACACTCTCCCCACTTGGAGAGTCAGTGCCTTTAACCTCCTGTTTGGCCCAGTTTGCAATTTCTGTGGAAAATGAACAGGAATAGGAAGAATCAATGAGAGACTAGGTGGAGGTGTCTGAACGGGCAAATTTAACTCTCATTTCCCACCAGGAAGAGGAATTAACCAAAGGCTCAACATGCCGTGCCGGAACCAAACTAGGGCCTGAAGCAATCCTGCGGTGCTGCGGGCAGCTCACAAGAAAGCAAGTTGAAGAAAGGAGCTCAGGGGCACTGTAATTCACAAAACTGCAGAGTTATAAATGACAGCTATCTTCCAAAAATATATTGAAGTAAGGCAGCCAAGAGGACTTGAAAGCGGGGCAGAATTGCAGGAAACCGATTTCAGGAGGTAGACTGGAATTGCATGTATAGCATAGGAAAAGAGGCAGAACGTCCACAATGATGCACTTGGCCAAAAAGGGCGTATGCGTTTTTTCCTGAATATATTCAGGAAAAAACGCATACGCACTTTTTGGCCAACCAAGCAAGCTTGCAAAGGAAATCTGCACTACAATGAAGTCTCACTGCTCCCCGGTCAAAAGGGCTATCTGAAAAAAGTGTAAAATCCAGAAAGGCAGGACAGGCCAAGGAGAACTAGGAGCCTTGTTATGCTGATGGTTGGGATGTAAATTGCCAGCAGCCACTCTGGAGAAGTGTATGGTGTTTCCTGAAACATCCAAAAAACAAAGCAACATAGCCTAGGGCACTTCCACTTATGGTCCTATAGCTTAGGGAAATTAAAACCAAAAAGACACAGCCACCCCAAAGTTTGGGACGGCTCTGTTTACAAGAAACTCGTTTACGGTACAAGTTCAATATCACAGAAAGCGAAAAATGGATAAAGAAGTTGTGGTACTTACGTACAATGCAATATCACTCAGCAATGAAATCTATGTCATCAGGGCCATAGCAGCATAATGAGTGGATTCAGGTACGATGATTCTAAGTGAAATAAGTCACACAGAAAAAGAAGCATCATAAGATATCACTACTACACGTAATGTAAACTTGGCTACACAGGAACTGAATTACTCAACAGAACAGGGTGTCAAATGTAGAAAACCAACTTATGCTTGCTTAAGGGGAAAGGTGAGTTGGCGTGCTGCATAAAACCAGAGATTGAAATTAGCACAGATACCCTTCCATAAGCCAAATATGTAATAGACAAGAGCTACTCCTTGCTCAACGAAGTGGACACAACAACCCACATTAAACGCCTAAGAATATACCTGACTAGTAAGAATCTTAAAACCTAAGGATTTATATGTCTCCGAAAGAGAATCAAGCGTGTGTACAACGGCATAAACGCAGCAGTGATAGGATTGGTGAGGTTCGGTGAGCAAATGCAGACCCTTTGAAGTCATATTGCATGGTACCCATTCCATGGGTCTCAACTCTCCATGTTTAAGGGATTTTTCCGTCAGCAAAAACATGCATGTGGAACCCAGAGTATGATCCACTGTGTGATTGGAAAACGTGTTCAAATGTGTCTCAGTTTTCGTCCCCTGCTACTCGGGTGCAACATTCCAGACGCTTTACTAACACTCTCCCCACTTGGAGAGTCAGTGCCTTTAACCTCCTGTTTGGCCCAGTTTGCAATTTCTGTGGAAAATGAACAGGAATAGGGAGAACCAATGAGAGACTAGGTGGAGGTGTCTGGACGGGCAAATTTAACTCTCATTTCCCACCAGGAAGAGGAATTAACCAAAGGCTCAGCATGCCGTGCCGGAACCAAACTAGGGCCTGAAGCAATCCTGCGGTGTTGCGGCCAGCTCACAAGAAAGCGAGTTGAAGAAAGGAGCTCAGGGACACTGTAATTCACAAACCTGCAGAGTTATAAATGACAGCTATCTTCCAAAAATATATTGAAGTGAGGCTGCCAAGAGGAGTTGAAAGCGGGGCAGAATTGCAGGAAACCAATTTCAGGAGGTAGACAGGAATTGCATGTAAAGCATAGGAAAAGAGGCAGAACGTCCACAATAATCCACTTGGCCAAAAAGGGCGTATGCGTTTTTTCCTGAATATATTCAGGAAAAAACGCATACGCCCTTTTTGGCCAACCAAGCAAGCTTGCAAAGGAAATCTGCACTACAATGAACTCTCACTGCCCCCTGGTCCAAAGGGCCATCTGAAAAAAGTGTAAAATCCAGAAAGGCAGGACAGGCCATGGAGAAATGGGAGCCTTGTTATGCTGATGGGCGGGATGTAAATTGCCAACAGCCACTCTGGAGAAGTGTATGGTGTTTCCTGAAACATCAAACAAACAAAGCAACAGAGCCTAGGGCACTTCCACTTATGGTCCTATAGCTTAGGGAAATTAAAATCAAAAAGACACAGCCACCCCAAAGTTTGGGCAGCTCTGTTTACAAGAAACTCGTTTACAGTACAAGTTCAATATCACAGAAAGCGAAAAATGGATAAAGAAGTTGTGGTACTTACGTACAATACAATATCACTCAGCAATGAAATCTATGTCATCAGGCCCATAGCAGCATAATGAGTGGATTCAGGTACGATGATTCTAAGTGAAATAAGTCACACAGAAAAAGAAACATCATAAGATATCACTACTACACGTAATGTAAACTTGGCTACACAGGAACTGAATTACTCAACAGAACAGGGTGTCAAATGTAGAAAACCAACTTATGCTTGCTTAAGGGGAAAGGTGAGTTGGGGTGCTGCATACAACAAGAGATTGAAATTAGCACAGATACCATTCCATAAGCCAAATATGTAATAGACAAGAGCTACTCCTTGCTCAACGAAGTGGACTCAACACCCCATATTAAACGCCTAACAATATACCTGACTAGTAAGAATCTTAAAACCTATGAATTTATATGTCTCCGAAAGAGAATCAAGCATGTGTACAGCGTCATAAACGCAGCAGTGATAGGATTGGTGAGGTTCGGTGAGCAAATGCATACCCTTTGAAGTCATATTGCATGGTACCCATTCCATGGGTCTCAACTCTCCATGTTTAAGGGATTCTTCCTTCAGCTAAAACATGCATGTGGAACCCAGAGTATGATCCACCGTGTGATCGGAAAACATGTTCAAATGTGTCTCAGTTTTCGTCCCCTGCTACTCGGGTGCAACATTCCAGACGCTTTACTAACACTCTCCCCAATTGGAGAGTCAGTGCCTTTAACCTCCTGTTTGGCCCAGTTTGCAATTTCTGTGGAAAATGAACAGGAATAGGGAGAACCAATGAGAGACTAGCTGGAGGTGTCTGGACGGGCAAATTTAACTCTCATTTCCCACCAGAAAGAGGAATTAACCAAAGGCTCAACATGCCGTGCCGGAAACAAACTAGGGCCTGAAGCAATCCTGCGGTGTTGCGGCCAGCTCACAAGAAAGCGAGTTGAAGAAAGGAGCTCAGGGGCACTGTAATTCACAAACCTGCAGTTATAAATGACAGCTATCGTCCAAAAATATATTGAAGGAAGGCTGCCAAGAGGACTTGAAAGCGGGGCAGAATTGCAGGAAACTGATTTCAGGAGGTATACTGGAATTGCATGTAAAGCATAGGAAAAGAGGCAGAACGTCCACAATGATGCACTTGGCCAAAAAGGGCGTATGCGTTTTTTCCTGAATATATTCAGGAAAAAACGCATACGCCCTTTTTGGCCAACCAAGCAAGCTTGCAAAGGAAATCTGCACTACAATGAAGTCTCACTGCCCCCCGGTCAAAAGGGCTATCTGAAAAAAGTGTAAAATCCAGAAAGGCAGGAGAGGCCAAGGAGAACTAGGAGCCTTGTTATGCTGATGGGTGGGATGTAAATTGCCAGCAGCCACTCTGGAGAAGTGTATGGTGTTTCCTGAAACATCCAAAAAACAAAGCAACAGAGCCTAGGGCACTTCCACTTATGGTCCTATAGCTTAGGGAAATTAAAATCAAAAAGACACAGCCACCCCAAAGTTTGGGACGGCTCTGTTTACAAGAAACTCGTTTACGGTACAAGCTCAATATCACAGAAAGCGAAAAATGGATAAAGAAGTTGTGGTACTTACGTACAATGCAATATCACTCAGCAATGAAATCTATGTCATCAGGCCCATAGCAGCATAATGAGTGGATTCAGGTACGATGATTCTAAGTGAAATAAGTCACACAGAAAAAGAAACATCATAAGATATCACTACTACACGGAATGTAAACTTGGCTACACAGGAACTGAATTACAAAACAGAACAGGGTGTCAAATGTAGAAAACCAACTTATGCTTGCTTAAGGGGAAAGGTGAGTTGGGGTGCTGCATAAAACCAGAGATTGAAATTAGCACAGATACCATTCCATAAGCCAAATATGTAATAGACAAGAGCTACTCCTTGCTCAACGAAGTGGACTCAACACCCCATATTAAACGCTTAACAATATAACTGACTAGTAAAAATCTTAAAACCTATGGATTTATATGTCTCCGAAAGAGAATCAAGCGTGTGTACAGCGGCATAAACGCAGCAGTGATAGGATTGGTGAGGTTCGGTGAGCAAATGCAGACCCTTTGAAGTCATATTGCATGGTACCCATTCCATGGGTCTCAACTCTCCATGTTTAAGGGATTCTTCCTTCAGCTAAAACATGCATGTGGAACCCAGAGTACGATCCACCGTGTGATCGGAAAACGTGTTCAAATATGTCTCAGTTTTCGTCCCCTGGTACTCGGGTGCAACATTCCAGACGCTTTACTAACACTCTCCCCACTTGGAGAGTCAGTGCCTTTAACCTCCTGTTTGGCCCAGTTTGCAATTTCTGTGGAAAATGAACAGGAATAGGGAGAACCAATGAGAGACTAGCTGGAGGCGTCTGGACGGGCAAATTTAAGTCTCATTTCCCACCAGAGAGAGGAATTAACCAAAGGCTCAGCGTGCCATGCCGGAACCACACTAGGGCCAGAAGCAATCCTGCGGTGTTGTGGCCAGCTCACAAGAAAGCGAGTTGAAGAAAGGAGCTCAGGGGCACTGTAATTCACAAACCTGCAGTTATAAATGACAGCTATCGTCCAAAAATATATTGAAGGAAGGCTGCCAAGAGGACTTGAAAGCGGGGCAGAATTGCAGGAAACCGATTTCAGGAGGTACACTGGAATTGCATGTAAAGCATAGGAAAAGAGGCAGAACGTCCACAATGATGCACTTGGCCAAAAAGGGCGTATGCGTTTTTTCCTGAATATATACAGGAAAAAACGCATACGCACTTTTTGGCCAACCAAGCAAGCTTGCAAAGGAAATCTGCACTATAATGAAGTCTCACTGCCCCCCGGTCAAAAGGGCTATCTGAAAAAAGTGTAAAATCCAGAAAGGCAGGACAGGCCATGGAGAACTGGGAGCCTTGTTATGCTGATGGGCGGGATGTAAATTGCCAACAGCCACTCTGGAGTAGTGTATGGTGTTTCCTGAAACATCTAAAAAACAAGCAACAGAGCCTAGGGCACTTCCACTTATGGTCCTATAGCTTAGGGAAATTAAAATCAAAAAGACACAGCCACCCCAAAGTTTGGGCCGGCTCTGTTTACAAGAACCTCGTTTACGGTACAAGTTCAATATCACAGAAAGCGAAAAATGGATAAAGAAGTTGTGGTACTTACGTACAATGCAATATCACTCAGCAATGAAATCAATGTCATCAGGCCCGTAGAAGCATAATGAGTGGATTCAGGTACGATGATTCTAAGTGAAATAAGTCACACAGAAAAGGAAACATCATAAGATATCACTACTACACGGAATGTAAACTTGGCTACACAAGAACTGAATTACAAAACAGAACAGTGTCTCAGATGTAGAAAACCAACTTATGCTTGCTTAAGGGGAAAGGTGAGTTGGGGTGCAGCATAAAACCACACATTGAAATTAGCACAGATACCGTTCCATAAGCCAAATATGTAATAGACAAGAGCTACTCCTTGCTCAACGAAGTGGACTCAACACCCCATATTAAACGCCTAAGAATATACCTGACTAGTAAGAATCTTAAAACCTATGGATTTATATGTCTCCGAAAGAGAATCAAGCGTGTGTACAGCGGCATAAATGCAGCAGTGATAGGATTGGTGAGGTTCGGTGAGCAAATGCAGACCCTTTGTAGTCATATTGCATGGTACCCATTCCATGGGTCTCAACTCTCCAGGTTTAAGAGATTCTTCCTTCAGCTAAAACATGCATGTGGAACCCAGAGTATGATCCACCGTGTGATCGGGAAACGTGTTCAAATGTGTCTCAGTTTTCGTCCCCTGGTACTCGGGTGCAACATTCCAGACACTTTACTAACACTCTCCCCACTTGGAGAGTCAGTGCCTTTAACCTCCTGTTTGGCCCAGTTTGCAATTTCTGTGGAAGATGAACAGGAATAGGGAGAACCAATGAGAGACTAGGTGGAGGTGTCCGGACGCGCAAATTTAACTCTAATTTCCCATCAGGAAGAGGAATTAACCAAAGGCTCAGCGTGCCATGCCAGAACCAAACAAGGGCCTGAAGCAATCCTGCGGTGTTGCGGCCAGCTCACAAGAAAGCGAGTTGAAGAAAGGAGCTCAGGGGCACTGTAATTCATAAACCTGCAGAGTTATAATTGATAGCTATCGTCCAAAAATATATTGAAGTAAGGCTGCCAAGAGGACTTGAAAGCGGGGCAGAATTGCAGGAAACCGATTTCAGGAGGTAGACAGGAATTGCATGTAACGCATAGGAAAAGAGGCAGAATGTCCACAATGATGCTCTTGGCAAAAAAGGGCGTATGCGTTTTTTCCTGAATATATTCAGGAAAAAACGCATACGCCCTTTTTGGCCAAACAAGCAAGCTTGCAAAGGAAATCTGCACTACAATGAAGTCTCACTGCCCCCCGGTCAAAAGGGCCATCTGAAAAAAGTGTAAAATCCAGAAAGGCAGGACAGGCCATGGAGAACTGGGAGCCTTGTTATGCTGATGATCGGGATGTGAACTGCCAGCAGCCACTCTGGAGAAGTGTATGGTGTTTCCTGAAACATCCAAAAAACAAAGCAACAGAGCCTAGGGCACTTCCACTTATGGTCCTATAGCTTGGGGAATTAAAATCAAAAGACACAGCCACCCCAAAGTTTGGGACGGCTCTGTTTACAAGAACCTCGTTTACGGTACAAGTTCAATATCACAGAAAGCGAAAAATGGATAAAGAAGTTGTGGTACTTACGTACAATGCAATATCACTCAGCAATGAAATCTATGTCATCAGGCCCGTAACAGCATAGTGAGTGGATTCAGGTACGAGTATTCTAAGTGAAATAAGTCACACAGAAAAAGAAACATCATAAGATATCCCTAATACACGGAATGTAATCTTGGCTACACAGGAACTGAATTACAAAACAGAACAGGGTCTCAAATGTAGAAAACCAACTTATGCTTGCTTAAGGGGAAAGGTGAGTTGGGGTGCTGCATGAAACCAGAGATTGAAATTAGCACAGATACCGTTCCATAAGCCAAATATGTAATAGACAAGAGCTACTCCTTGCTCAACGAAGTGGACTCAACACCCCATATTAAACGCCTAAGAATATACCTGACTAGTAATAATCTTAAAACCTTTGGATTTATATGTCTCCGAAAGAGAATCAAGCGTCTGTACAGCAGCATAAATGCAGCAGTGATAGGATTGGTGAGGTTCGGTGAGCAAATGCAGATCCTTTGAAGTCATATTGCATGGTACCCATTCCATGGGTCTCAACTCTCCAGGTTTAAGGGATTCTTCCTTCAGCTAAAACATGCATGTGGAACGGAGTGTATGATCCACCGTGTGATCGGGAAACGTGTTCAAATGTGTCTCAGTTTTCGTCCCCTGGTACTCGGGTGCAACATTCCAGACGCTTTACTAACACTCTCCCCACTTGGAGAGTCAGTGCCTTTAACCTCCTGTTTGGCCCAGTTTGCAATTTCTTCGGAAGATGAACAGGAATAAGGAGAAGCAATGGGAGACTATCTGTAGGTGTCTGGACGGGCAAATTTAACTCTCATTTCCCACCAGGAAGATAAATGAACCAAAGGCTCCACGTGCCATGCTGGAACTAGATTAGGGCCTGAGGAGATCCTGCGGTGTTGCGGCCAGCTCACAAGAAAGCGAGTTGAAGAAAGGAGCTCAGGGGCACTGTAATTCAGAAACCTGCGGAGTTATAAATGACAGCTATCATCCAAAATTATACTGAAGTAAGGCTGCGAAGAGGACTTGAATGCGGGGCAGAATTGCTGGAAACTGATTTCAGAACGTACACTGGAGTAGCTCTTAAAGCATAGGAAAAGAGACAGAACTTGGAAAATAATGCACTTGGCAAAAAAGGGCATATGTGTTTTATCCAGAGCTCTCATACCTGAGGGGAGGAGATTCCCAGCAGGCTCCAACTGCCACCTGAGGGCTCACATTGCCAAGGCAACGTGAGCATGCCAGGCAGGAGTTACCTCACAGCAGAGGTCCCACCTCACAGAAGGGTGAGAAACCCAGCCAACATCAGACTCTCACCAGAGGGCCCACATCACCAAGGGGATGGGAACCAGGCAGGAGTGTCTTCACATCAGTGGGGCCACATCATCAAAAGCTGAGGTACTCAGCACATGTGTCCTCAAACCAGAGGACCCACATCACCAAGGACCTCGGAGTGAGGCAGGCAGGAGTAGCCTCACAACACTGGGCCCATAGAATAAAAAAGTGAGGAATCCAGCAGTTGGAACCTCCCAGCAGGCGGCCCAGAGCACCGAGGCCATGGGATCCAGGCCACAGTGAACTCACAGAAGAGGGCCCATGTCATGAAACTGAGCAACCCAGCCATTGGGACCTCAGAGCAGGAGGCCCACATCCCCATGGGGATGGAATTCTGGTAGGAGTGTCCTCGCACCACTGAGAACGTATCAGAAAATTTTGGGCGACCAGCAGTTAGGGCCTGACGCCAGAGGACCCTCATCACCAAGGGAAGGAGGCTCCCAGCAGGCTCCAACTGCCACCAGAGGGCTGACGTCGCCAAGCCGATGTGTGCCAACCAGGCACGAATGACCTCACAGCAGAGGGCCCACCTCAGAGAAGTGTGACGAACCCAGTCAGGATCAGACTCGCACCAGAGGGCCCACATCACCAAATGGATTGGAACCAGGCAGGAGTGTCCTCACATGAGTAGGGCCACATCATCTAAAGGTGAGGAACCCAGAACATGTGGCTTCAAACCATAGGACACCCATCACCAAGGGGCTGGGAGTGAGGCAGGCAGGAGGAGCCTCATAACAGAGGGCCCAAAAATAAGAAAGGTGAGGAATCCAGCAGTTGGTACCTCCCAGCAGGCGGCCCAGAGCACAGAGGTTAGAGGAACCAGGCCAGAGTGAACTAACACCAGACAGCCCACATCATGAAACTGTGAGCAACCCAGACATTGGGACCTCAGAGCAGAAGGCCCACATCCCCATGGTGATGGGAACATGACAGGAGTGTCCTGGCATCACTGGGCTCACATCAGAAAACGTGGGGTGCTCAGAAGTTAGGGCCTGACGCTAGAGGGCACTCATCACCGAGAGGAGGAGGCTCCCAGCAGGCTCCAGCTGCCACCAGAGGGCCAACGTCGCCAAGGTGATGTGTTCCAGCCTGGCAGGAGTGACCTCACAGCAGAGGGCCCACCTCACAGAAGGGTGAGGAACACAGCCAGGATCAGACTCTCACCAGAGGGCCCACATCACCAAGGGGATGGGAACCAGGCAGGAGTGTCCCCACACCAGTGGGACAACATCATCGAAAGGTGAGGATCCCAGCACATGTGTCCTCAAACCAGAGGAACCACATCACCAAGGGGTTCGGAATGAGGCTGGCAGGACTGGCCTCACAACACAGGGTCCATAGAATATAAAAGTTGAGGAATCCAGCAGTTGGAACCTCCCAGCAAGTGGCCCAGAGCACCGAGGCTATGGGATCCAGGCCGCAGTGAACTCACAGCAGAGGGCCCACATCATGAACCTGTGAGCAGCCCAGCTGTTGGGACCTCAGAACAGAAGGCCCACATCCCCATTGGGATGGGAACCTGGCAGGAGTGGCTTTGCACCACTTAGCACATATCAGAAAATGTTAGGAGCCCAGCAGTTAGGGCCTGACGCCAGGGGGCCCTCATAACTGAGGGGAGGAGACTCCCAGCAGGTTCCAACTGCCAACAGAGGGCCCACGTCTACAAGGTGGCATGCGCCAGGCAGGCAGTAGTGACCTCACAGCAGAGGGCCTATCTCACAGAAGGGTGAGGAACCAAGGCAGGATGAGACTCTCACCAGAGGGCCCACAACACCAAGGGGATGGGAACCAGTCAGGACTGTCCTCCCACCAGTGGGGCCACATCATCGAAAGGTGAGGAACCCAGCACATGTGGCCTCATATCAGAGGACATACATCACAAAGGGGATGGGAGTGAGGCAGGTAGGAGTAGCCTAAAAACAGAGGGCCCAAAGAATAAAAAAAGTGAGGAATCCAGCATTTGGAACCTCCCAGCAGGCGGCCGAGAGCACAGAAGCTATGGGATGCAGGCAGGAGTGAACTAACAGCAGAGAGCCCACATCATGAAACTGTGAGCAACCCAGGCATTGGGACCTCAGAGCAGAAAGCCCACATCCCCATGGGGATGGGAACCTGACAGGAGTGTCCTGGCATCACTGGGCTCACATCAGAAAACGTGGGGAGCCCAGCAGTTAGAGCCTGATGCTAGAGGGCCATCATCACCGAGGGAAGGAGGCTCCCAGCAGGTTCCATGTGCCAACAGAGGGCCCACGTCGCCAAGGTGATGTGTGCAAGTCAGGCAGGATTGACCTCACAGCAGAGGGCCTACCTCACAGAAGAGTGAGGAACCCAGCCAGGATAAGACTGTCACCAGAAGGCCCACATCACCAAGGGGATGGGAACCAGGCAGGAGTGTCCTCACACCAGTGGGGCCACATCATTGAAAGTTGCCTAACCCAGCACATGTGGCCTCAAACCAGAAGACCCACATCACGAAGGGGTTGCGAGTGAGGCAGGCAGGAGGAGCATCACAACACAGGACCCATAGAATACAAAAGTTGAGGAATCGAGCAGTTGGAACCTCCCAGCAGGCAGCCAAGACCACAGAGGCTATGGGATCCAGGCCACAGTGAACTAACACCAGAGAGCCCACATCATGAAATTGTGATCAACCCAGCCGTTGGAACCTCAGAGCAGAAGGCCCACATCCCCATGGGGATGGGAACCTAAGAGGAGTGCTTGAGCAACACTGGGCTCACTAAGAAAAGTTGGGGAGCCCAGCAGTTAGGGCCTGACGTCAGAGGGCCCTCATCACAGAGCTGAGGAGGCTCCCAGCAGGGTCCAATTGCCACCAGAGGGCTCATGTCAACAAGGCGAGGTGAGCAACCCAGGCAAGAGTTACCTGATAGTAGAGGGCCCACCTCACAGATGGGTGAGGAACCCAGCCAGGATCAGACTCTCACCAGAGGGCCCACATCACAAAGGGGATGGGACCCAGTCAGGATTATCCTCACACCAGTGGGGCCTCATCATCTTAAGGTGAGGAACCCAGCACATGTGTCCTCAAACCAGAGGACCCACATCACCAAGGGCCTTGGAGTGAGGCAGGCAGGAGTAGCCTCACAACACAGGGCACATAATATAAAAAACGTGAGGATTCCAGCATTTAGACCTTCCAGCAGGCGGCCCAGAACACCGAGGCTATGGGATCCAGGCCACAGTGAACTCACAGCAGAGGGCCCACATCACAAAACTGTGAGCAACCCAGGAGTTGAGACCTCAGCGCAGAAGGCCCACATCCCCATGGGAATGGGAACCTGGCTGGAGTGTCCTCGCACCACTGGGCGCACATCAGAAAATGTGGGGAGCCCACCATTTAGGGCCTGACGCCAGAGGGCCGTCATCACCGAGAGGAGGAGGCGCCCTGCACGCTCCAACTGCCACCAGAGGGCTCACGTCTCCAAGGTGACGTGTGCCAGCCAGGCAGGAGTGACCTCACAGCAGAGGGCCTACCTCACAGAACGTTGAGGAACCCAGCCAGGATTAGACTCTCGCCAGAGGGCCCACCTCACCAAGGGGATGGGAACCAGGCAGGAGTGTCCTCACACGAGTGGGGTCACATCATCGAAAGGTGAGGAACGCAGCACATGTGGCCTCAAGCCATAGGACAGTCATCACCAAGGGGCTGGCAGTGAGGCAGGCAGGAGGAGCCTCACAACAGAGGGCACATAGAATAAAAAAGTTGAGGAATCCAGCAGTTGGAACCTCCCAGCAGGCGGCTCAGAGCACCGATGATAAGGGATCCTTGCCGGAGTGAACTCACAGCAGAGGGCCCACATCATGGTACTGTGAGCAAGCCAGCCGTTTTGACCTCAGAGCAGAAGGCCCATATCGCCATGGGGATGGGAACCTGGCAAGAGTCTCCTCACTCACTTGGCACACATCAGAAAATGTGGGGAGCCCAGCAGTTATGGCCTAAGGCAAGAGGGCCCTCATCACCGAGGGGAGGAGGATCCCAGCACACTCCAACTGCCACCAGAGGGCCCACGTCGCCAAGGTGACGTGTGCCAGACAGGCATGATTGACCTCACAGCAGAGGGCCCACCTCACAGAAGGGTGAGGAACCCAGCCAGGATCAGACTCTCACCTGAGGGCCCACATCAGCAAGGGGATGGGAACCAGTCAGGACTGTCTTCCCTCCAGTGGGGTCACATCATCGAAAGGTGCGGAACCCAGCACATGTGGCCTCAAATCAGAGGACACATATCACAAAGGAAACGGGAGTGAGGCAGGCAGGAGTAGCCTAAAAACAGAGGGCCCAAAGAATAAGAAAGGTGAGGAATCCAGCAGTTGGAACCTCCCAGCAGGCGGTCCAGAGCACAGAAGCTATGGGATGCAGGCAGGAGTGAACTAACAGCAGAGAGCCCACATCATGAAACTGTGAGCAACCCAGGCTTTGGGACCTCAGAGCAGAAGGCCCACACCCCAATGGGGATGTGAACCTGGCTGGAGTGTCCTCGCACCACTGGGCACACATCACAAAATGTGGGGAGCCCAGCAGTTAGGGCCTGATGCCAGAGGGCCCTCATCACCGAGGAGAGGAGGCTCCCAGCAGGCTCCAAGTGCCACCAGAGGGCTCATGTCCACAAGGCGAGGTGAGCAAGCCAGGCAGGAGTGACCTCACATCAGACGGCCTACCTCACAGATGGGTGAGGAACCCAGCCAGGATCAGACTCTCAACAGAGGGCCCACATCACCAAGGGGTTGTGAACCAGGCAGGAGTCTCCTAAGACCATTGGTCCCACATCATCGAAAGGTGAGGAATCCAGCACATGTGGCCTCAAACCAGACGACACACATCACGAAGGGGCTGGGAGTGAGGCAGGCAGGAGGATCCTCACAACAGAGGGCCCAAAAATTTAAAAAAGTGAGGAATCCAGCAGTTGGAACCTCCCAGCAGGCGGCCAAGAGCACAGAGGCTATGGGATCCAGGCTTCTGTGAACTAACACCAGAGAGCCCACATCATGAAAATGTGAACAACCCAGCCGTTGGGACCTCAGAGCAGAAGGCCCACATCCCCATGGAGATGGGATCCTAAGAGGAGTGCCAAAGCATCACTGGGCTCACTAAGAAAAGTTGGTGAGCCCAGCAGTCAGGGCCTGATGCAAGAGGGCCCTCATCACCGGGGGGAAGAGATTCCCAGCACGTTCCAACTGCCACCACACGGCTGACTTCACCAAGGCAATGTGTGCCAGCCATGCAGGAGTGACCTATCAGCAGAGGGTCTCCCTCACAGGTGGGTGAGGAACAAAGCCAGGAACAGACTCTCACCAGGGGGTCCACATAACCACGTGGATGAGAACCAAGCAGGAGTGTCCTCACACTAGTGGGGCCACATCATCGAAAGGTGAGGAACCCAGCAAAAGTGGCCACAAACCAGAGGACCCACATCACCAAGGGGTTGAGAGTGAGGTAGGTGTCTGGACGGGCATATTTAACACTCATTTCCCACCAGGAAGAGGAATTAACCAAAGGCTCAGCGTGCCCTGCCAGAAGCAGATTAGGGCCTGAAGCAGTCTTGCGGGTTTGCGGCCAGCTCACAAGAAAGCGAGTTGAAGAAAGGAGCTCAGGGGCCCTGTAATTCACAAACCTGCAGAGTTATAAATGACAGAAAACGTCCAAAAATATATTGAAGTAAGGCTGCGAAGAGGACTTGAAAGCGGGGCAGAATTGCAGGAAACCGATTTCAGGAGGTAGACTGGATTTGCATTTAAAGCATAGGAAAAGAGGCAGAACATCGACAATGATGCACTTGGCAACAAAGGGCGTATGAGTTTGTTCCTGAATATATTCAGGAAAAAACACATACGCCCTTTTTGGCAAACCAAGCAAGCTTGCAATGGAAATCCGAACTACTATGAAGTGTCACTTCCCCCCGGTCTAAAGGGCCATCTGAGAAAAGTGTAAAATCCAGAAAGGCAAGACAGGCCATGGGGAAAAAGGAGCCTTGTTATGCTGATGGGCGGGATGTACATTGCCAACAGCCACTCTGGAGAAGTGTATGGTGTTTCCTGATACATCTGAAAAACAAAGCAACAGAGTCTAGGGCATTTCCACTTATGGTCCTATAGCTTAGGGAAATTAAAATCAAAAAGACACAGCCACCCCAAAATTTACAACGGCTCTGTTTACAGGAGCCTCTTCTACAGTACAAGTTAAATATCCCAGAGAACAAATAATTGATAAAGAAGTTGCGGTACTTATGTACAACAGAATACCACTCAGCAATGAAATCTGTGTCACCAGGCCTGTACCAGCATAATGAGTGGATTGAGGCATGATGATTCTAAGTGAAATAAGTCACACAGAAAAAGAAACATCATAAGGTATCACTAATGCACGGAATGTAAACTTGGCTACACATGAACTGAATTACAAAACAGAACAGGGTCTCAAGTTTAGAAAACCAACTTATGCTTGCTTAAGGGGAAAGGTGAGTTGGGGTGCTGCATAAAACCAGAGTTTGAAATTAGCACAGATACCGTTCCATAAGCCAAATACGTAATAGACAAGACCTACCCCTCGCTCAACGAAATGGACTCAACAATGAGGTATCACCTCACACCTGTTAGAATGGGCATCATCTGAAAATCTACAAACAACAAATGCTGGAAAGGGTGTGGAGAAAAGGAAGCCTCTTCCACTATTGTTGGGAATATAAATTGATACAGTCACTATGGAGAACAATATGGAGTTTCTTAAGAAACTAATAATAGAATTACCATATGATACAGCAATCCCAGGACTGGACATATACCCAGACAAAACCATAAATCAAAAAGAGACATTCACCGCAATGTTCATTGCATCACTATTTACAATATCGAGGTAATGGAAGCAACCTAAATGCCCACAGACAGACGAATGCATAAAGATGTGGTACATATATAAAATGGAATATTACTAAGCCATGAAAGGAATGAAATTGGGTCATTTGTAGAGACGTCGATGGATCTAGAGACTGTCATACAGAGTGAAGTAAGTCAGAAAGAGAAAAACAAATCTTGTATATTCATGCATATATGTGGAACCTAGAAAAACTGTACAGATTAACCGTTTTGCAAGGCATAAATAGAGCAACAGATGTAGACAACAATCGTATGGACAACAAGGGGGGAAAGCTCTTGGAGGGGTGGTGGTGGGAGGAGTTGAGAGATTGGGATTGGCATGTAAACATTTATATGTATAAAATAGATAACCAATGAGAACCTGCTGTATAAAAATATAAAATAAAATTCAAAATTAAAAAGAAATAAAATTTAAAAAATAAAACAGAAAAAACAATTATTCCCTTCACATACATGTATTTATATGAATAAATTATTTCCATGCTTATATCTGTAAATACAAAAAAGAGGAATAAAATCTACCTTGAACCAAAAACGAAAAAGAGAAAAAAAAAACAGAACCCACCAGTTACTCAGAGGAAAACCGTATCAGGGCACTTGCTCCAGTTGTAAACAATTCTGAAGTTGGTCAGTGGTGGGGAATCGTCTCCCATTCAGCCAGCAGCCCCCACACAACAAGCGTCCTCATTGCAAAGCTGGGGCACCGTGCCGAGGCATCTGTGAGTAAACGTGAGCTGAACCCCAGGCCAGTTGCTGCTGAACTGTTCCCGCCCTTCCCAGGTAAAACACCTGAATATATACAAGGACTTGAAAGCCTAGAGGAAGGGCCATGGAGCCACACGAGTGACAGCATGCCAGCTGACTTGGTGCCTGCAGGCCAGCCAGGATGGTCCTGGCCCTGGGTGCTCTTCTGGAAGATTTCCATTTCCCTGCCTGAGATACCCGTCCTGTCCCTGCCCCCACTGCTTTTTTCCTTCCTCACCTCTGCCCAGGGAGAAATTCCAGCAGCAGGTATGGGTGACACATCCTCTTCTTTAGCAGGTGGCAGCCTGGCAACTGCTGCAGAAAGTCCAGCAGAGCCCCACTCACACTGGGCCACCCACAAAGCCATGGCCTCTCACTCCCTCCCACCAGCCCAGCCCCGAGACTGCTGACAGGGCAGAGAAAATGGCGTCAGGCACAGCTGCAGGGGCTTTTGCTGCCTGGAGTGGTATTTATATTGATCTCAACCCAGGCACACCTGGGGAGGGCTGGCCGGCATGGTAAGGCTGCCCAGGTCAGCCAATCATCACCCCTCAGGGGCTCACAGTTGCAGAAAATGGAACTTGCTGAACCGGCCAGGTCCAAGGAACAGGTGTGGGCTCCTGAGAGTCAGGATAGACAAGGGGCTGCAGCTTTGGCTTGTTTTCTAATCATTTTATCTGGCCCATGAGTGGGAGACAACTTCAAGAAAACCCTCTCCTAATGAGAGGAACCCAGGAGTCAGGGAGAGGAGGGGTGGGTGGTGGTTGGAGACAGAGGCCTGGTGCCCTGGGTGCAGTGGAAGTCTCTGGAAGACCAGGTGGAGGGAGGCCACACAGAGTGATGCCCAGGGTCACAGACCTGTCGGAGCTGCTGTTTGTTAGTTCAAGTCCTGCTCTGAGGTGCTCTGTGTCAGCTCTGAGCGACAGGTGAGCTGGGGGTGCTCTTCAATGAGGGCTATGTGCACGGTTCCTGTGTGCCCAGCCCTGCCACGGTACCTGCAAGGGTAGCTCTGTATCCTGGGAGGGGCCTGACCATGAGAGCCCCGTGGGCTGGGTTGGGGGTGGGGTACCTGCCCAGGAGAGCTCCATATCCTGGGATTGGCCTGACCACGAGAGCCCCATGGGTTGCTGGGGACCTGGTAAAGGATGTCAGGACAGTCAGTGAAGCCAGGGAGGATATACCTCCAGTTGCTCCTGATCCCTACACCCTGCTGGTCATTCTACCAACCACCAGGACATGGTATTCTGTATTAGTCTTCAATGATGCCTTCTTTTGTATTCCATTAGTCCCAGAGTCACAAGAAATTTTGGCTTGTGAGTGGCAGGACTCAACATACAACTAAAACAATACTTCCGGGCCGTCTTGCCCCAAGGGTTCAAAAATTCCCACACCATCTTTGGGGAAAGCTTAGCTAACGACCGAAAAGTTCTACCTCTGGAAAAGGAAACCCTCCTTCAATATGCAGACGACATTCTGATCGCCAGCCCTACTAAGGAGGCCTCTGAACTACCAAGCCAATAAAGGATAGAAGTTGTCCAAGAAAAAGCTCAAATATCACAGACTGCAGTGACCTGCCTGGGCTTCATTCTCACACAAGGTCAGAGAAGCCCATCCCAGGAAAGGGAAGAAACTATTTGCAGCCTTACCCCTTTCTAAAACTAGAAGACAGCTTAGGGGTTCCTGGGGAGGCCAGGGTTTGCTGCTTCTGGATCCCTAACTACAGTCTACTAGCTGGGCCTCTATATGAAACACTGAAAGGAAAAGATGATGATCCTTTTGAACAGAATCCAGAAGTGGCCTTTCAAGAATGGAAAGAGCAGTCAATTCAGACCCTTGCCCTGGAACTCCCTAATTGAGCTAAACCCTTTGACCTTTCCATTCCCGGTGAAAGGTGAATCGCCATTGGAGAATTAGTGCAAAAACTGGGACCACTTGAAATGGAACAACGCAAGAATGCCATCCAGGTAGGATAAACTACAGTCACCAAGGGGCTTGGCCCACTGCCACATCTGGCCAAGATACTGGCGGTATCTAAAAACCTGGAAATCAGCAGCCCAAAAGGCCACCTCCCTCCTAAGGGAAAAGGACCCCACGTGGTGATCCTAATCACCAACCATGCCCTGAAGTTGCAGGGTTCGCTCCGTGGGCACACCGACCTCGAGTGAGGAGGCCCTCCAACTCCAACATCCAGAGAGATAACCGGGGGCAACAGGGCACCATGACGACTCGTGTGAACATCACTTGACCTGGAGTTTCTCTCATAAAACAACAATAGTGTGTCCCGAAGGAGTAGACTACTGCTTGCAGGACTTCCTGCACCCGGAGGGGAGCTAATAATCTTGGCGGGGGAACCGTATATCACACCGTCACCATAGAAAAGCCTACAGACACCGTGATGATGGTGGCCAATAAGACCGGCTGGACTCCTGTTTACTTCAAAAGGCTGTTGACTCAGTGGCCATCATGGTCCTTGATCACCACTGACCCTGGACTGTCTGGGAGTTGAGCGGGCAGGGCTCTGACACCTGGTGCTGTTTTTACGTTAATTCAGGGGCCTAATTGAAGAAAGAGCAGACTACTGGTCAGAGCATCTAGGCTGGCAGAAACGGTCAGCCTAAGGTGGCCGAACAAATGTGGGGCGGGGTGAAACCGGCCCCCACAGCGTCTCTGCACATCTCTTTCCTGGACCCTTAAAGGTCATTAGAATCTATAACACTTCCAATGCTGGTGCTCAGGCGGACGAGCAGGGAGGCAGGGGTCCTGGGGCCAATCAACGTCACCTGGAGGCTGCTGGGGAGAAGTTCTGACCCTCGTCCCCTGGTATGAGGGCTCCCAACTCAGCACTCAGCAGTTACAGAAGAAGGGTCTGCACCCTCAGCACTCCAAGAATGAGGAACGGGACAAAAGGCAGAGGAGGGGTTTGTCCCCAGCAAAGCCCATTAAAAATCCCTGGGAGATAAAAATAGAATGTGGGCAATAAAGTCAAGTCTGACCTTTTTTATCCTTTGTGCTTTGTCTAATTTCACGTGCTCCTAGGGTCCCGCATGCAGAGGTTCCACACCCGGCACTTCAGACCAGATTTCCTGGTGCAGAATGGCTGGGTCGACACCTCAGCTCCTGGGGCCCAGTGCAGACTCCGAGATATAGAGCCTGAGCTGCAGCCAACCCGGCCCTTGAGAGCTCCGCCCCCTCCCTCCCACTGACTCTGACAGGATCTCTACACAGCAGCCCAGCCCACAGCCCACGGGGTAGTGCATGCTCTCACCTCTCCATTCTCTGATGAAAATATAAAGTTTCCTTTGCTTGGGAACCAAACTCAGTCTCGATCTGTTGGCCCCAATGACACTGGGCAGGGGGACCCTTGTTGGGGTCCACTCTGGAGGATCAGTAACAGAAATTGAGACTATTGTAACTTCAATGAACAGATGTGTGAGCCAAACTGTAGTTAACATAGAACAGTTTATAAGGCTCGGGTAAAATAAGATGTTTCTAACACTTCCATTTGATATTTCCATCACTTTATTATAAGCAAGTTCAGTGAAAAGGTTTGTCTTATTTGTCAGGTCAATATTAGAGAAATGAAGTGATTTCTTTCCAAGGATGTACATCTAATAATCTTGGTTAAAGCTTCAATCTTGTTTTAAATGCTTTTCCATTGAAAATGATACCTCTCTTTCAGCTCCCCCATTTCTGAGAAGTATAAAATCTTATAATTTATTATTACCAAAGGGGAAAGGTGGGAGGAGGGATAAATTAACAGTTTGGAATTAACACATACACACTGCTATGTATAAAATAGATCATCAACAAGGAACTACTGTATAGCACAGGGAACTACACTCAATATTGTGCAATAACCTATAAGGGGAAATAATCGGAAAAAGAATAGATATTTTTATTGACATCATCTATCAATGACAGTTAAAGTGTAACCTAAGGGAAGCCGGTGGTGAGTGCTTCTGACCCTGAAGACTTCAGTCATCTAAAGTTTGGACTCTGCCTACTTCCCAAGGCCCTTAATGAACATATGTGTAGCCGTAGCTTAAAAAACTCCCCAGTTTGGGTTTCGGGGAGACACTGATTTTGAAAAAGCCCTGGTGTTCTCCTTACATGAATGGGACTCTTCCTACTGCTAAAACATGTCTGTCACACCCAGAGGATGGTATACCGTCTGATCGGGAAGAGTTTGGAAAAGGCATCTCATCTCCTCATCTCCTGGTGCTCGGGTTCACCCCTCCAGCGTCTTTACTAACAGTCTCCCCACTTGGAGATGTCAACACTGTCAACATCCTGTTGCGTACAGTTTGGAATTTGTCCAGAGGATGAAGCGGAAGGATGAGGAACAATGAGAGACAAGTCCTAGGTGTTCAGACAGGCACATGTCACTCTAATTTCCAATCAGGAAGATGAATTGACCAAAGGCTAGGGTTGCCCATGGAAACAGTATAGGGCTTGAGGAAATCCCACTGCTTTGTGGCCAGTTCCCATAAACACAAGTTGAACAATGGAACTCAGGGGCAGTAAAATTCACGAAACTGCAGAGTTGAAAATATCTATCACTGAAAAATGTCTTGAGGAAAGTCAAAGAAAAGGATTGGCAAGCAAGGGAGAATGGCAGGAAAGGGATTTGAGGAGGTAGAAAGGATTCGCCATTAAGCACAAGAAAAGGGGCTGAACATTTCCGACATTGCAGTTGGCCAAAAAGGCTGTATGCGTTTTTTTCTGTATATATTCAAGAAAAGGGCATACACTTTTTTAGCCAACCAAACAGGTGGGCACTGGAAATCAATACTACAAAAGATATCACTTCGCATCAGTCAGAAGAGCCATCCTCATAAAGTGTAAACGCCAGAAATGCAGGACAGGGCAAGGAGAAGAGGGAGCCCTGTGAGGCTTATAGTGGAAATGTATATTGCCAACGGCCATTCTGGAGAAGTGTATTGTGTTTACTAAAGCATCTAAAAAATGAGCTACAGAGCATAGGGCACTTGCACTCATGGGCGTATATCTTGGGAAAAACAAAAATTGAGAGGACACAGGCACCCCAATGTTTACTGCCTCTCTGTTTAAAAGATCCTCGACTAGGATATAACTTAAATGTCTCTGGAGGGAAAAAATGGATAGAGATGTGGTACTTATGTAGAGTGGAATATTACTCAGCCTGGAAATCAATGAAATATGGCCAGTTGTAACAACTCCGGAGGAGTTACGTATGATCATTCTAAGTGACATAATTCAAAAAGAAAAAGACACATATCATAAGATATCACTTAAAGGTGGAATCCAAAATGGCTACACATGAAATAAATTACAAAACAAAAACATAGTCAAATATGTAGAAAACACGCGTAAGGCTGCTAAACGGGAAAGGTGGGGAGGGGTGAGGCATCATCCAGGAGGTTGAAATTAGCAAAGATACCATTCCAAATACCAAACTGATAATCAACAAGGCCTACACGGTAGCTAAAAGAACTGCACTCAGCACACTCAAGTCACCGGAAAAGAATATCTATGACTGGTAAGAATCTGAAAAAGAATTTATTGATGTCTCTCTGTACGTGAATCAAGTGGATGTACAGCAGCAAGAAACAGAGCTTTGAAAATCAGCTGTAACCAATATAGTAATAAATTGAAAAAAATAAACGACAGAGAGACAGAGAAAACCTCTTACAACTTTTCCTCAGGGACGGTGATGCAACATGGATTGAACACATCTAGACCCACAGCAGGATGAGACATAAGGCTGGAAACTGTTCGCGCTAAGAGAAATGTGAGGTTGGGTGAGGAAATGCACACCCTTTAAAGTAATACTACCTGGTACCCATTCAATGGGTCCCAAATCTGCAGGTTCAAGGAATCTTCCTACAGCTAAAACATGCATGGAAAACCCAGAGGACTGTACACCATGTGATCGGGAGATGTGTCTAAAATGCACCTCATTTATCCTCTCCTGGTGCTCCTGTTCATCATTCCAGCCACGTTACTTAGAATCTCCCCACTTAGAGAATCAGCACATTTAAACTTCTGTTTCACACATTTTGCAAATTGTGAGGAGGATGAACGGGAAGAGGGGGAAACAATGAGAGAATAGTTGTAGGGGTTTGGACGGGCACATGTCACTCTAATTTCCCATTAAGAATAAGAATTAAAAAAAGGCTCAGCCCGCCTCGCCGGAGCCAAAATAGGGCCTGAAGCAATCCTGCGGTTTTGAGGCCAGCTCACAAAAGAGCAACTTAAAAAATGGAGCTCAGGGTCACTGCAATTCACAAACCTGCAGAGTTATAAATGAAAACTAACGTCCAAAAATATGTTGAGGTAAGGCAAAGAAGAGGATCTGAATGCAAGACAGAATTGCAAGAAACAGATTTCAAGAGATAGATTGGACTCGCCTTTAAAGCACATGAAAAGCGGCAGAATTTCGACAATGATGCAGTTGGCCCAAAAGGGAGTATGCGTTAGTTCCTGAATATATCCAGGAAAAAACGCATATGCACTTTATGGGCAACCAAGCAAGCAAGCAATGCAAATGTGCACAACAAAGAAGTCTCATTTCCCACCGGTCAAAAGGGCCATCCGAAAAAATTGTAAACACCAGAAATGCAGGACAGGCCATGGAGAACAGGGAGCCTTTATACGCTGATGGACAGTGTGTGAACTGCCGAGAGCCACTCTGGAGAAGTGTATGGTGGTTCCTAAATCATCTAAAAAACAGAGCGACAGAGCATAGGGCACTTCCAATCACGGGAGTATATCTAGGGAAGTCTAAAAATCAACAAGACACAAGCACACCACAGTTTAGGGCTACTCTGTTTACAAGAACCTCAACTTCAGTACACCTTAAATATCCCAGGAAAGAGAACAATAGATAAAGAAAATGTGGTACTTATGTACAATGGAATATCTCTTCACCATGAAATCAATGTAATAAGGCTAGTAGAAGGATAAAGAGTGGATTGAGGTCCGATAATACTACTTGAAATAAGTCAAACAGAAAAAGAAACATATCATAAGATATCACTTATAGAGGGAGGATAAATATGGCTGCACAAAAAATGAATTACAAAACAGAACAGTGTCTCACATTTAGAAAACACACTTATGTCAGCTTAAGGGGAAAGGAGAGGTGGGGTGATGCATAAAACCAGAGTTTGAAATTAGCACAGATACCGTTCAATAAACCAAATAGGTATCAGACAAGATCTACACCTCGCTCAATGAACTGGCCTCAACACACCCTATACACCGCAGAGAAATATATCTGAGTAATAAGACTCTTAAAACCCATGTATTGATATATCTCCATAAGGGAATCAAGTGTGCGCAGAGCGGCACAAACACAGCAGTGAAAATGAGCTAAACCCCATTATAGAAATAAATTTTAAAACCAAAACGCAGAAACAATGAAAGAGAGAAAAATTCTTACAAAATTCGCTCAGGGGCTGTGATGCAACCTGGAATGACCACATATAAACCCACAGCTGGATAAGACATAAGGCTGGACACTTGGGGCTGAAAGGATTGGAGAGCTTTGGTGAGCAACTGCCGAAAGTTTAATGCAATACTTCATGCTACTTATTCCAAGGGTCCCAACACTCCAAGTTGAAGGGAATCTTCCTACAGCTAAACCATGCATGGGAAATCCAGCGGATGGTATACCATATGATCGGGAAAGGTTTCTAAAATGCACCTCATTTTCCTCTCCTGGGGCTCCGGATCAACATTCCAGCCACTTTACTAACAACATCTCCACATGGAGAGTCAATGCCTTTAAGTTCCGGTATCGCACAGTCTGCAGTTAGTGCAGAGGATGAATGGGAATAGGGGGAACCAGTGAGAAAATAGCTGTAGCGGTTTCAATGGGCACATGTCACTCTAATTTCACATCAGGAAGAAGAATTAACCAAAGGCAGAGCAAGGCGCCCCAGAAGAAGAATAGGGCCTGAAGAAATCCTGTGGATATGAGGCAAGATCACAAAAATAAGAGCTGAAAAATGAAGCTAAGGGCCACTGCAATTCAAAAACCTGCAGAGTTATAAAGGCCAACTATTCTCCAAAAGTATATTCAGGTAAGGCTATGAAGAGGCACTGAGAGCAAGGCAGAACTGCAGGAAACCGATTTCAGGAGGTAGACAGGAATTGTACTGAAAACATATGAAAACACTCAGAACGTCGACAATGATGCACTTGGCCAAAAAGGGCGTATGCGTTTTTTCCTGAATATATTCAGGAAAAAACGCATACGCCCTTTTTGGCCAACCAAGCAACCTTGCAAAGGATATCTGCACTACAATGAAGTCTCACTGCCCCCCGGTCAAAAGGGCCATCTGAAAAAAGTGTAAAATCCAGAAAGGCAGGACAGGCCATGGAGAACTGGGAGCCTTGTTATGCTGATGGGCGGGATGTAAATTGCCAACAGCCACTCTGGAGAAGTGTATGGTGTTTCCTGAAACATCTAAAAAACAAAGCAACAGAGCCTAGGGCACTTCCACTTATGGTCCTATAGCTTAGGGAAATTAAATTCAAAAAGGCACAGTCACCCCAAATTTGGGACGGCTCTGTTTACAAAAACCTCGTTTATGGTACAAGTTCAATATCACAGAAAGCGAAAAATGGATAAAGAAGTTGTGGTACTTACGTACAATGCAATATCACTCAGTAATGAAATCTATGTCATCAGGCCCGTAGCAGCATAATGAGTGGATTCAGGTATGATGATTCTAAGTGAAATAAGTCACACAGAAAAAGAAACACCATAAGATATCACTACTACACGGAATGTAAACTTGGCTACACAAGAACTGAATTACGAAACAGAACAGGGTCTCAAATGTAGAAAACCAACTTATGCTTGCTTAAGGGGAAAGGTGAGTTGGGGTGCTGCATAAAACCAGAGATTGAAATTAGCACAGATACCGTTCCATAAGCCAAATATGTAATAGACAAGAGCTACTCCTTGCTCAACGCAGTGGACTCAACACCCCATATTAAACGCCTAAGAATATACCTGACTAGAAATAATCTTAAAACCTACGGATTTATATGTCTCCGAAAGAGAATCAAGCGTGTGTACAGCGGCATAAACGCAGCAGTGATAGGATTGGTGAGGTTTGGTGAGCAAATGCAGACCCTTTGAAGTCATACTGCATGGTACCCATTCCATGGGTCTCAACTCTCCAGGTTTAAGGGATTCTTCCTTCAGCTGAAACATGCATGTGGAACACAGAGTATGATCCACCGTGTGATCAGGAAACGTGTTCAAATGTGTCTCAGTTTTCATCCCCTCGTACTCGGGTGCAACATTCAAGACGCTTTACTAACACTCTCCCCACTTGGAGAGTCAGTGTCTTTAAACTCCTGTTTGGCCAAGTTTGCAATTTCTGCGGAAAATGTACAGGAATAGGGAGAACCAATGAGAAACTAGCTGGAGGTGTCTGGACGGGCAAATTTAACTCTCATTTCCCACCAGAAAGAGGAATTAACCAAAGGCTCAGCATGCCGTGCCGGAACCACACTAGGGCCTGAAGCAATCCTGCGGTGTTGCGGCCAGCTCACAAGAAAGCGAGTTGAAGAAAGGAGCTCAGGGGCACTGTAATTCACAAACCTGCAGAGTTATATATGACAGCTATCTTCCAAAAATATATTGAAGTAAGGTTGCCAAGAGGAGTTGAAAGCGGGGCAGAATTGCAGGAAACCGATTTCAGGAGGTAGACTGGAATTGCATGTAAAGCATAGGAAAAGAGGCACAAGCGTCCACAATGATGCACTTGGCCAAAAAGGGCGTATGTGTTCTTTCCTGAATATATTCAGGAAAAAACGCATACGCCCTTTTTCGCCAACCAAGCAGGCTTGCAAAGGAAATCTACACTACAATGAAGTCTCACTGCCCCCCAGTCAAAAGGGCCATCTGAAGAAAGTGTAATATCCAGAAAGGCAGGACTTGGCATGGAGAACTGGGAGCCTTGTTATGCTGATGGGCGGGATGTAAATTGCCAACAGCCACTCTGGAGAAGTGTATGGTGTTTCCTGAAACATCTAAAAAACAAAGCAACAGAGCCTAGGGCACTTCCACTTATGGTCCTATAGCTTAGGGAAATTAAACTCAAAAAGACACAGCCTCCCCAAACTTTGGGACGGCTCTGTTTACAAGAACCTCATTTACTGTACAAGTTCAATATCACAGAAAGCGAAAATGGATACAGAAGTTGTGGTACTTACGTACAATGCAATATCACTCAGCAATGAAATCTATGTCATCAGGCCCGTAGCAGCATAATGAGTGGATTCAGGTATGATGATTCTAAGTGAAATAAATCACAGAGGAAAAGAAACACCATAAGATATCACTACTACACGGAAGGAAAACTTGGCTACACAAGAACTGAATTACAAAACAGAACAGGGTCTCAAATGTAGAAAACCAACTTATGCTTGCTTCAGGGGAAAGGTGAGTTGGGGTGCTGCATGAAACCAGAGATTGAAATTAGCACAGATACCGTTCCATAATCCAAATATGCAATAGACAAGAGCTACTCCTTGCTCAACGAAGTGGACTCAACACCCCATATTAAACGCCTAAGAATATACCTGACTAGAAATAATCTTAAAACCTACAGATTTATATGTCTCCGAAAGAGAATCAAGCGTGTGTACAGCGGCATAAACGCAGCAGTGATAGGATTGGTGAGGTTCGGTGAGCAAATGCAGACCCTTTGAAGTCATATTGCATGGTACCCATTCCAAGGGTCTCAACTCTCCAGGTTTAAGGGATTCTTCCTTCAGCTAAAACATGCATGTGGAACCCAGAGTATGATCCACCGTGTGATCGGGAAACGTGTTCAAATGTGTCTCGTTTTCGTCCCTGGTACTCGGGTGCAACATTCCAGATGCTTTACTAACACTCTCCCCACTTGGAGAGTCAGTGCCTTTAACCTCCTGTTTGGCCCAGTTTGTAATTTCTGTGGAAAATGAACAGGAATAGGGAGAACAAAAGAGAGACTATCTGGAGGTGTCTGGACGGGCAAATTTAACTCTCATTTCCCACCAGGAAGAGGAATTAACCAAAGGCTCAGCATGCGATGCCGGAACTACACTAGGGCCTGAAGTCATCCTGCGGTGTTGCGGCCAGCTCACAAGAAAACGAGTTGAAGAAACGAGCTCAGGGGCACTGTAATTCACAAACCTGCAGAGTTATAAATGACAGCTATCGTCCAAAAATATATTGAACTAAGGCTGCCAAGAGGACTTGAAAGCGGGGCAGAATTGCAGGAAATCGATTTCAGGGGGTACACTGGAATTGCATGTAAAGCATAGGAAAAGAGGCAGAACGTCCACAATGATGCACTTGGCCAAAAAGGGCGTATGCGTTTTTTCCTGAATATATTCAGGAAAAAACGCATACGCCCTTTTTGGCCAACCAAGCAAGCTTGCAAAGGAAATCTGCACTACAATGAAGTCTCACTGCCCCCCGGTCAAAAGGGCCATCTGAAAAAAGTGTAAAATCCAGAAAGGCAGGACAGGCCATGGAGAACTGGGAGCCTTGTTATGCTGGTGGGTGGGATGTAAATTGCCAACAGCCACTCTGGAGAAGTGTATGGTGTTTCCTGAAACATCTAAAAAACAAAGCAACAGAGCCTAGGGCACTTCCACTTATGGTCCTATAGCTTAGGGAAATTAAAATCAAAAAGACACAGCCACCCCAAAGGTTGGGACGGCTCTGTTTACAAGAACCTCGTTTACGGTACAAGTTCAATATCACAGAAAGCAAAAAATGGATAAAGAAGTTGTGGTACTTACGTACAATGCAATATCACTCAGCAATGAAATCTATGTCATCAGGCCCGTAGCAGCATAATGAGTGGATTCAGGTACGATGATTCTAAGTGAAATAAGTCACACAGAAAAAGAAACATCATAAGGTATCACTACTACACGGAATGTAAACTTGGCTACACAGGAACTGAATTACAAAACAGAACAGGGTCTCAAATGTAGAAAACCAACTTATGCTTGCTTAAGGGGAAAGGTGAGTTGGGGTGCGGCATAAAACCAGAGATTGAAATTAGCACAGATACCGTTCCATAAGCCAAATATGTAATAGACAAGAGCTACTCCTTGCTCAACGAAGTGGACTCAACACCCCATATTAAATGCCTAACAATATACCTGACTAGTAAGAATCTTAAAACCTATGGATTTATATGTCTCCGAAAGAGAATCAAGCGTGTGTACAGTGGCATAAACGCAGCAGTGATAGGATTGGTGAAGTTCGGTGAGCAAATGCAGACTCTTTGAAGTCATATTGCATGGTACCCATTCCATGGGTCTCAACTCTCCAGGTTTAAGGGATTCTTCCTTCAGCTAAAACATGCATGTGGAACCCAGAGAATGATCCACCATGTGATCGGGAAATGTGTTCAAATGTGTCTCAGTTTTCGTTCCGTGGTACTCGGGTGCAACATTCCAGACGCTTTACTAACACTCTCCCCACTTGGAGAGTCAGTGCCTTTAAACTCCTGTTTGGCCCAGTTTGCAATTTCTGCGTAAGATGAACAGGAAGAGGGAGAACCAATGAGAGACTAGCTGGAGCTGTGAGGACGGGCAAATTTAACTCTCATTTCCCACCAGGAAGAGGAATTAACCAAAGGCTCAGCATGCGATGCCGGAACCAAACTACGACCTGAAGCAATCCTGCAGTGTTGCGGCCAGCTCACAAGAAAGCGAGTTGAAGAAAGGAGCTCAGGGCCTCTGTAATTCACAATCCTGCAGAGTTATAAATGACAGCTATCGTCCAAAAATATATTGAAGTAAGGCTGCCAAGAGGACTTGAAAGCGGGGCAGAATTGCAGGAAACCGATTTCAGGAGGTAGACGGGAATTCCATGTAAAGCATAGAAAAAGAGGCAGAACGTCCACAATGATGCACTTGGCCAAAAAGGGCGTATGCGTTTTTTCCTGAATATATACAGGAAAAAACGCATACGCCCGTTTTGGCCAACCAAGCAAGTTTGCAAAGGAAATCTGCACTACAATGAAGTCTCACAGCCCCCCGGTCAAAAGGGCTATCTGAAAAAAGTGTAAAATCCAGAAAGGCAGGACAGGCCATGGAGAACGGGGAACCTTGTTATGCTGATGGGCGGGATGTAAATTGCCAACAGCCACTCTGGAGAAGTGTATTGTGTTTCCTGAAACATCTAAAAAACAAAGCAACAGAGCCTAGGGCACTTCCACTTATGGTCCTATAGCTTAGGGAAATTAAAATCAAAAAGACACAGCCACCCCAAAGTTTGGGCCGGCTTTGTTTACAAGAACCTCGTTTACGGTACAAGTTCAATATCACAGAAAGCGAAAAATGGATAAGGAAGTTGTGGGAATTACGTACAATGCAATATCACTCAGCAATGAAATCTATGTCATCAGGCCCGTAGCAGCATAATGAGTGGATTCAGGTAGGATGATTCTAAGTGAAATCAGTCACACAGAAAAAGAAACATCATAAGGTATCACTACTACACGGAATGTAAACTTGGCTACACAGGAACTGAATTACAAAACAGAACAGGGTCTCAAATGTAGAACACCAACTTATGCTTGCTTAAGGGGAAACGTGAGTTGGGGTGCGGCATAAAACCAGAGATTGAAATTAGCACAGATACCGTTCCATAAGCCAAATATGTAATAGACAAGAGCTACTCCTTGCTCAACGAAGTGGACTCAACACCCCATATTAAACGCCTAACAATATACCTGACTAGTAAGAATCTTAAAACCTATGGATTTATATGTCTCCGAAAGAGAATCAAGCGTGTGTACAGTGGCATAAACGCAGCAGTGATAGGATTGGTGAAGTTCGGTGAGCAAATGCAGACTCTTTGAAGTCATATTGCATGGTTCCCATTCCATGGGTCTCAACTCTCCAGGTTTAAGGGATTCTTCCTTCAGCTAAAACATGCATGTGGAACCCAGAGAATGATCCACCATGTGATCGGGAAACGTGTTCAAATGTGTCTCAGTTTTCGTTCCGTGGTACGCGGGTGCAACATTCCAGACGCTTTACTAACACTCTCCCCACTTGGAGAGTCAGTGCCTTTAACCTCCTGTTTGGCCCAGTTTGCAATTTCTGCGTAAGATGAACAGGAAGAGGGAGAACCAAAGAGAGACTAGCTGGAGCTGTGAGGACGGGCAAATTTAACTCTCATTTCCCACCAGGAAGAGGAATTAACCAAAGGCTCAGCATGCGATGCCGGAACCAAACTACGGCCTGAAGCAATCCTGCAGTGTTGCGGCCAGCTCACAAGAAAGCGAGTTGAAGAAAGGAGCTCAGGGGCTCTGTAATTCACAATCCTGCAGAGTTATAAATGACAGCTATCGTCCAAAAATATATTGAAGGAAGGCTGCCAAGAGGACTTGAAAGCGGGGCAGAATTGCAGGAAACCGATTTCAGGAGGTAGACTGGAATTGCATGTAAATCATCGGAAAAGAGGCAGAACGTCCACAATGATGCACTTGGCCAAAAAGGGCATATGCGTTTTTTCCTGAATATATGCAGGAAAAAACGCATACGCCCGTTTTGGCCAACCAAGCAAGCTTGCAAAGGAAATCTGCACTACAATGAAGTCTCACTGCCCCCCGGTCAAAAGGGCTATCTGAAAAAAGTGTAAAATCCAGAAAGGCAGGACAGGCCGTGGAGAACGGGGAACCTTGTTATGATCATGGGCGGCATGTAAATTGCCAGCAGCCACTCTGGAGAAGTGTATGGTGTTTCCTGAAACATCCAAAAAACAAAGCAACAGAGCCTAGGGCACTTCCACTTATGGTCCTATAGCTTAGGGAAATTAAAATCGAAAAGACACAGCCACCCCAAAGTTTGGGCCGGCTCTGTCTACAAGAACCTCGTTTACGGTACAAGTTCAATATCACAGAAAGCGAAAAATGGATAAAGAAGTTGTGGTACTTACGTACAATGCAATATCACTCAGCAATGAAATCTATGTCATCAGGTCCGTAGCAGCATAATGAGTGGATTCAGGTACGATGATTCTAAGTGAAATAAGTCACACAGAAAAAGAAACATCATAAGATATCACTACTACATGGAATGTAAACTTGGCTACACAGGAACTGAATTACAAAACAGAACAGGGTGTCAAATGTAGAAAACCAACTTATACTTGCTTAAGGGGAAAGGTGAGTTGGGGTGCTGCATAAAACCAGAGATTTAAATTAGCACAGATACCGTTCCATAAGCCAAATATGTAATAGACAAGAGCTACTCCTTGCTCCACGAAGTGGACTCAACACCCCATATTAAACGCCTAACAATATACCTGACTAGTAAGAATCTTAAAACCTATGGATTTATATGTCTCCGGAAGAGAATGAAGCGTGTGTACAGTGGCATAAATGCAGCAGTGATAGGATTGGTGAGTTTTGGTGAGCAAATGCAGACCCTTTGAAGTCATATTGCATGGTACCCATTCCATGGGTCTCAACTCTCCATGTTTAAGGGATTCTTCCTTCAGCTAAAACATGCATGTGGAACCAAGAGTATGATCCACCGTGTGATCGGGAAACGTGTTCAAATGTGTCTCAGTTTTCGTCCCCTGGTACTCGGGTGCAACATTCCAGACGCTTTACTAACACTCTCCCCACTTGGAGAGTCAGTGCCTTTAACCTCCTGTTTGGCCCAGTTTGCAATTTCTTCGGAAGATGAACAGGAATAAGGAGAAGCAATGGGAGACTATCTGTAGGTGTCTGGACGGGCAAATTTAACTCTCATTTCCCACCAGGAAGATAAATGAACCAAAGGCTCTGCGTGCCATGCTGGAACTAGATTAGGGCCTGAGGAGATCCTGCGGTGTTGCGGCCAGCTCACAAGAAAGCGAGTTGAAGAAAGGAGCTCAGGGGGCACTGTAATTCAGAAACCTGCGGAGTTATAAATGACAGCTATCATCCAAAATTATACTGAAGTAAGGCTGCGATGAGGACTTGAATGCCGGGCAGAATTGCTGGAAACTGATTTCAGAACATACACGGGAGTAGCTCTTAAAGCATAGGAAAAGAGACAGAACTTGGAAAATTATGCACTTGGCAAAAAAGGGCATATGTGTTTTATCCAGAGCTCTCATAACTGAGGGGAGGAGATTCCCAGCAGGCTCCAACTGCCACCTGAGGGCTCACATTGCCAAGGCAACGTGAGCATGCCAGGCAGGAGTTACCTCACAGCAGAGGTCCCACCTCACAGAAGGGTGAGAAACCCAGCCAACATCAGACTCTCACCAGAGGGCCCACATCACCAAGGGGATGGGAACCAGGCAGGAGTGTCTTCACATCAGTGGGGCCACATCATCAAAAGCTGAGGTACTCAGCACATGTGTCCTCAAACCAGAGGACCCACATCACCAAGGACCTCGGAGTGAGGCAGGCAGGAGTAACCTCACAACACTGGGCACATAGAATAAAAAAGTGAGGAATCCAGCAGTTGGAACCTCCCAGCAGGCGGCCCAGAGCACCGAGGCTATGGGATCCAGGCCACAGTGAACTCACAGAAGAGGGCCCATGTCATGAAACTGAGCAACCCAAACATTGGGACCTCAGAGCAGGAGGCCCACATCCCCATGGGGATGGAATTCTGGTAGGAGTGTCCTCGCACCACTGAGAACGTATCAGAAAATTTTGGGCGACCAGCAGTTAGGGCCTGACGCCAGAGGACCCTCATCACCAAGGGAAGGAGGCTCCCAGCAGGCTCCAACTGCCACCAGAGGGCTGACGTCGCCAAGGCGATGTGTGCCAACCAGGCACGAATGACCTCACAGCAGAGGGCCCACCTCAGAGAAGTGTGACGAACCCAGTCAGGATCAGACTCGCACCAGAGGGCCCACATCACCAAATGGATTGGAACCAGGCAGGAGTGTCCTCACATGAGTAGGGCCACATCATCTAAAGGTGAGGAACCCAGAACATGTGGCTTCAAACCATAGGACACCCATCACCAAGGGGCTGGGAGTGAGGCAGGCAGGAGGAGCCTCATAACAGAGGGCCCAAAAATAAGAAAGGTGAGGAATCCAGCAGTTGGAACCTCCCAGCAGGCGGCCCAGAGCACAGAGGCTAGAGGAACCAGGCCAGAGTGAACTAACACCAGACAGCCCACATCATGAAACTGTGAGCAACCCAGACATTGGGACCTCAGAGCAGAAGGCCCACATCCCCATGGTGATGGGAACATGACAGGAGTGTCCTGGCATCACTGGGCTCACATCAGAAAACGTGGGGTGCTCAGAAGTTAGGGCCTGACGCTAGAGGGCACTCATCACCGAGAGGAGGAGGCTCCCAGCAGGCTCCAGCTGCCACCAGAGGGCCAACGTCGCCAAGGCGATGTGTGCCAGTCTGGCAGGAGTGACCTCACAGCAGAGGGCCCACCTCACAGAAGGGTGAGGAACACAGCCAGGATCAGACTCTCACCAGAGGGCCCACATCACCAAGGGGATGGGAACCAGGCAGGAGTGTCCCCACACCAGTGGGACAACATCATCGAAAGGTGAGGATCCCAGCACATGTGTCCTCAAACCAGAGGAACCACATCACCAAGGGGTTCGGAATGAGGCTGGCAGGACTGGCCTCACAACACAGGGTCCATAGAATATAAAAGTTGAGGAATCCAGCAGTTGGAACCTCCCAGCAAGTGGCCCAGAGCACCGAGGCTATGGGATCCAGGCCGCAGTGAACTCACAGCAGAGGGCCCACATCATGAACCTGTGAGCAGCCCAGCTGTTGGGACCTCAGAACAGAAGGCCCACATCCCCATTGGGATGGGAACCTGGCAGGAGTGGCTTTGCACCACTTAGCACATATCAGAAAAAGTTAGGAGCCCAGCAGTTAGGGCCTGATGCCAGGGGGCCCTCATAACTGAGGGGAGGAGACTCCCAGCAGGTTCCAACTGCCAACAGAGGGCCCACATCTACAAGGTGGCATGCGCCAGCCAGGCAGTAGTGACCTCACAGCAGAGGGCCTATCTCACAGAAGGGTGAGGAACCGAGGCAGGATGAGACTCTCACCAGAGGGCCCACAACACCAAGGGGATGGGAACCAGTCAGGACTGTCCTCCCACCAGTGGGGCCACATCATCGAAAGGTGAGGAACCCAGCACATGTGGCCTCATATCAGAGGACATACATCACAAAGGGGATGGGAGTGAGGCAGGTAGGAGTAGCCTAAAAACAGAGGGCCCAAAGAATAAAAAAAGTGAGGAATCCAGCATTTGGAACCTCCCAGCAGGCGGCCGAGAGCACAGAAGCTATGGGATGCAGGCAGGAGTTAACTAACACCAGAGAGCCCACATCATGAAACTGTGAGCAACCCAGGCATTGGGACCTCAGAGCAGAAAGCCCACATCCCCATGGGGATGGGAACCTGACAGGAGTGTCCTGGCATCACTGGGCTCACATCAGAAAACGTGGGGAGCCCAGCAGTTAGAGCCTGATGCTAGAGGGCCATCATCACCGAGGGCAGGAGGCTCCCAGCAGGTTCCATGTGCCAACAGAGGGCCCACGTCGCCAAGGTGATGTGTGCAAGTCAGGCAGGATTGACCTCACAGCAGAGGGCCTACCTCACAGAAGAGTGAGGAACCCAGCCAGGATAAGACTGTCACCAGAAGGCCCACATCACCAAGGGGATGGGAACCAGGCAGGAGTGTCCTCACACCAGTGGGGCCACATCATTGAAAGTTGCCTAACCCAGCACATGTGGCCTCAAACCAGAAGACCCACATCACGAAGGGGTTGCGAGTGAGGCAGGCAGGAGGAGCATCACAACACAGGACCCATAGAATACAAAAGTTGAGGAATCGAGCAGTTGGAACCTCCCAGCAGGCAGCCAAGACCACAGAGGCTATGGGATCCAGGCCACAGTGAACTAACACCAGAGAGCCCACATCATGAAATTGTGATCAACCCAGCCGTTGGAACCTCAGAGCAGAAGGCCCACATCCCCATGGGGATGGGAACCTAAGAGGAGTGCTTGAGCAACACTGGGCTCACTAAGAAAAGTTGGGGAGCCCAGCAGTTAGGGCCTGACGTCAGAGGGCCCTCATCACAGAGCTGAGGAGGCTCCCAGCAGGGTCCAATTGCCACCAGAGGGCTCATGTCAACAAGGCGAGGTGAGCAACCCAGGCAAGAGTTACCTGATAGTAGAGGGCCCACCTCACAGATGGGTGAGGAACCCAGCCAGGATCAGACTCTCACCAGAGGGCCCACATCACAAAGGGGATGGGACCCAGTCAGGATTATCCTCACACCAGTGGGGCCTCATCATCTTAAGGTGAGGAACCCAGCACATGTGTCCTCAAACCAGAGGACCCACATCACCAAGGGCCTTGGAGTGAGGCAGGCAGGAGTAGCCTCACAACACAGGGCACATAATATAAAAAACGTGAGAATTCCAGCATTTAGACCTTCCAGCAGGCGGCCCAGAACACCGAGGCTATGGGATCCAGGCCACAGTGAACTCACAGCAGAGGGCCCACATCACAAAACTGTGAGCAACCCAGGAGTTGAGACCTCAGCGCAGAAGGCCCACATCCCCATGGGAATGGGAACCTGGCTGGAGTGTCCTCGCACCACTGGGCGCACATCAGAAAATGTGGGGAGCCCACCATTTAGGGCCTGACGCCAGAGGGCCGTCATCACCGAGAGGAGGAGGTGCCCTGCACGCTCCAACTGCCACCAGAGGGCTCACGTCTCCAAGGTGACGTGTGCCAGCCAGGCAGGAGTGACCTCACAGAAGAGGGCCTACCTCACAGAACGTTGAGGAACCCAGCCAGGATTAGACTCTCGCCAGAGGGCCCACCTCACCAAGGGGATGGGAACCAGGCAGGAGTGTCCTCACACGAGTGGGGTCACATCATCGAAAGGTGAGGAACGCAGCACATGTGGCCTCAAGCCATAGGACAGTCATCACCAAGGGGCTGGCGGTGAGGCAGGCAGGAGGAGCCTCACAACAGAGGGCACATAGAATAAAAAAGTTGAGGAATCCAGCAGTTGGAACCTCCCAGCAGGCGGCTCAGAGCACCGATGATAAGGGATCCTTGCCGGAGTGAACTCACAGCAGAGGGCCCACATCATGGTACTGTGAGCAAGCCAGCCGTTTTGACCTCAGAGCAGAAGGCCCATATCGCCATGGGGATGGGAACCTGGCAAGAGTCTCCTCACTCACTTGGCGCACATCAGAAAATGTGGGGAGCCCAGCAGTTATGGCCTAAGGCAAGAGGGCCCTCATCACCGAGGGGAGGAGGATCCCAGCACACTCCAACTGCCACAAGAGGGCCCACGTCGCCAAGGTGACGTGTGCCAGACAGGCATGATTGACCTCACAGCAGAGGGCCCACCTCACAGAAGGGTGAGGAACCCAGCCAGGATCAGACTCTCACCTGAGGGCCCACATCAGCAAGGGGATGGGAACCAGGCAGGAGTCTCCTAAGACCATTGGTCCCACATCATCGAAAGGTGAGGAACCCAGCACATGTGGCCTCAAACCAGACGACACACATCACGAAGGGGATGGGAGTGAGGAAGGCAGGAGGATCCTCACAACAGAGGGCCCAAAAAATTAAAAAAGTGAGGAATCCAGCAGTTGGAACCTCCCATCAGGCGGCCAAGAGCACAGAGGCTATGGGATCCAGGCTTCTGTGAACACCAGAGAGCCCACATCATGAAAATGTGAACAACCCAGCCGTTGGGACCTCAGAGCAGAAGGCCCACAACCCCATGGAGATGGGATCCTAAGAGGAGTGCCAAAGCATCACCGGGCTCCCTAAGAAAAGTTGGTGAGTCCAGCAGTTAGGGCCTGACGCAAGAGGGTCCTCATCACCGGGGGGAGGAGATTCCCAGCACGCTCCAACTGCCACCACACGGCTGACTTCACCAAGGCAATGTGTGCCAGCCATGCAGGAGTGACCTATCAGCAGAGGGTCTCCCTCACAGGTGGGTGAGGAACAAAGCCAGGAACAGACTCTCACCAGGGGGTCCACATAACCACGTGGATGAGAACCAAGCAGGAGTGTCCTCACACTAGTGGGACCACATCATCGAAAGGTGAGGAACCCAGCAAAGGTGGCCACAAACCAGAGGACCCACATCACCAAGGGGTTGAGAGTGAGGTAGGTGTCTGGACGGGTATATTTAACACTCATTTCCCACCAGGAAGAGAAATTAACCAAAGGCTCAGCGTGCCCTGCCAGAAGCAGATTAGGGCCTGAAGCAGTCTTGCGGGTTTGCGGCCAGCTCACAAGAAAGCGAGTTGAAGAAAGGAGCTCAGGGGCCCTGTAATTCACAAACCTGGAGAGTTATAAATAACAGATAACGTCCAAAAATATATTGAAGTAAGGCTGCGAAGAGGACTTGAAAGCGGGGCAGAATTTCAGGAAACCGATTTCAGGAGGTAGACTGGAATTGCATTTAAAGCATAGGAAAAGAGGCAGAACATCGACAATGATGCACTTGGCAACAAAGGGCGTATGAGTTTGTTCCTGAATATATTCAGGAAAAAACACATACGCCCTTTTTGGCAAACCAAGCAAGCTTGCAATGGAAATCCGAACTACTATGAAGTGTCACTTCCCCCCGGTCTAAAGGGCCATCTGAGAAAAGTGTAAAATCCAGAAAGGCAAGACAGGCCATGGGGGAAAAGGAGCCTTGTTATGCTGATGGGCGGGATGTAAATTGCCAACAGCCACTCTGGAGAAGTGTATGGTGTTTCCTGATACATCTGAAAAACAAAGCAACAGAGTCTAGGGCATTTCCACTTATGGTCCTATAGCTTAGGGAAATTAAAATCAAAAAGACACAGCCACCCCAAAATTTGGGACGGCTCTGTTTACAGGAACCTCTTCTACAGTACGAGTTAAATATCCCAGAGAACAAATAATTGATAAAGAAGTTGCAGTACTTACGTACAACAGAATACCACTCAGCAATGAAATCTGTGTCACCAGGCCTGTACCAGCATAATGAGTGGATTGAGGCATGATGATTCTAAGTGAAATAAGTCACACAGAAAAAGAAACATCATAAGGTATCACTAATGCACGGAATGTAAACTTGGCTACACATGAACTGAATTACAAAACAGAACAGGGTCTCAAGATTAGAAAACCAACTTATGCTTGCTTAAAGGGAAAGGTGAGTTAAGGGGGTGCTGCATAAAACCAGAGATTGAAATTAGCACAGATACCGTTCCATAAGCCAAATATGTAATAGACAAGACCTACCCCCTGCTCAACGAAATGGACTCAACAATGAGGTATCACCTCACACCTGTTAGAATGGGCATCATCTGAAAATCTACAAACAACAAATGCTGGAAAGGGTGTGGAGAAAAGGAACCCTCTTCCACTATTGTTGGGAATATAAGTTGATACAGTCACTATGGAGAACAATATGGAGTTTCTTAAGAAACTAATAATAGAATTACCATATGATACAGCGATCCCAGGACTGGACATATACCCAGACAAAACCATAAATCAAAAAGAGACATTCACCGCAATGTTCATTGCATCACTATTTACAATATCGAGGTAATGGAAGCAACCTAAATGCCCACAGACAGACGAATGCATAAAGATGTGGTACATATATAAAATGGAATATTACTAAGCCATGAAAGGAATGAAATTGGGTCATTTGTAGAGACGTCGATGGATCTAGAGACTGTCATACAGAGTGAAGTAAGTCAGAAAGAGAAAAACAAATCTTGTATATTCATGCATATATGTGGAACCTAGAAAAACTGTACAGATTAACCGTTTTGCAAGGCATAAATAGAGCAACAGATGTAGACAACAATCGTATGGACAACAAGGGGGGAAAGCTCTTGGAGGGGTGGTGGTGGGAGGAGTTGAGAGATTGGGATTGGCATGTAAACATTTATATGTATAAAATAGATAACCAATGAGAAGCTGCTGTATAAAAATATAAAATAAAATTCAAAATTAAAAAGAAATAAAATTTAAAAAATAAAACAGAAAAAACAATTATTCCCTTCACATACATTTATATGAATAAATTATTTCCATGCTTATATCTGTAAATACAAAAAAGAGGAATAAAATCTACCTTGAACCAAAAACAAAAAAGAGAAAAAAAAAAACAGAACCCACCAGTTACTCAGAGGAAAACCGTATCAGGGCACTTGCTCCAGTTGTAAACAATTCTGAAGTTGGTCAGTGGTGGGGAATCGTCTCCCATTCAGCCAGCAGCCCCCACACAACAAGCGTCCTCATTGCAAAGCTGGGGCACCGTGCCGAGGCATCTGTGAGTAAACGTGAGCTGAGCCCCAGGCCAGTTGCTGCTGAACTGTTCCCGCCCTTCCCAGGTAAAACACCTGAATATATACAAGGACTTGAAAGCCTAGAGGAAGGGCCATGGAGCCACACGAGTGACAGCATGCCAGCTGACTTGGTGCCTGCAGGCCAGCCAGGATGGTCCTGGCCCTGGGTGCTCTTCTGGAAGATTTCCATTTCCCTGCCTGAGATACCCGTCCTGTCCCTGCCCCCACTGCTTTTTTCCTTCCTCACCTCTGCCCAGGGAGAAATTCCAGCAGCAGGTATGGGTGACACATCCTCTTCTTTAGCAGGTGGCAGCCTGGCAACTGCTGCAGAAAGTCCAGCAGAGCCCCACTCACACTGGGCCACCCACAAAGCCGTGGCCTCTCACTCCCTCCCACCAGCCCAGCCCCGAGACTGCTGACAGGGCAGAGAAAATGGCGTCAGGCACAGCTGCAGGGGCTTTTGCTGCCTGGAGTGGTATTTATATTGATCTCAACCCAGGCACACCTGGGGAGGGCTGGCCGGCATGGTAAGGCTGCCCAGGTAGCCAATCATCACCCCTCAGGGGCTCACAGTTGCAGAAAATGGAACTTGCTGAACCGGCCAGGTCCAAGGAACAGGTGTGGGCTCCTGAGAGTCAGGATAGACAAGGGGCTGCAGCTTTGGCTTGTTTTCTAATCATTTTATCTGGCCCATGAGTGGGAGACAACTTCAAGAAAACCCTCTCCTAATGAGAGGAACCCAGGAGTCAGGGAGAGGAGGGGTGGGTGGTGGTTGGAGACAGAGGCCTGGTGCCCTGGGTGCAGTGGAAGTCTCTGGAAGACCAGGTGGAGGGAGGCCACACAGAGTGATGCCCAGGGTCACAGACCTGTCGGAGCTGCTGTTTGTTAGTTCAAGTCCTGCTCTGAGGTGCTCTGTGTCAGCTCTGAGCGACAGGTGAGCTGGGGGTGCTCTTCAATGAGGGCTATGTGCACGGTTCCTGTGTGCCCAGCCCTGCCACGGTACCTGCAAGGGTAGCTCTGTATCCTGGGAGGGGCCTGACCATGAGAGCCCCGTGGGCTGGGTTGGGGGTGGGGTACCTGCCCAGGAGAGCTCCATATCCTGGGATTGGCCTGACCACGAGAGCCCCATGGGCTGCTGGGGACCTGGTAAAGGATGTCAGGACAGTCAGTGAAGCCACCGAGGATATACCTCCAGTTGCTCCTGATTCCTACACCCTGCTGGTCATTCTACCAACCACCAGGACATGGTATTCTGTATTAGTCTTCAATGATGCCTTCTTTTGTATTCCATTTGTCCCAGAGTCACAAGAAATTTTGGCTTGTGAGTGGCAGGACTCAACATACAACTAAAACAATACTTCCGGGCCGTCTTGCCCCAAGGGTTCAAAAATTCCCACACCATCTTTGGGGAAAGCTTAGCTAAAGACCGAAAAGTTCTACCTCTGGAAAAGGAAACCCTCCTTCAATATGCAGACGACATTCTGATCGCCAGCCCTACTAAGGAGGCCTCTGAACTACCAAGCCAATAAAGGATAGAAGTTGTCCAAGAAAAAGCTCAAATATCACAGACTGCAGTGACCTGCCTGGGCTTCATTCTCACACAAGGTCAGAGAAGCCCATCCCAGGAAAGGGAAGAAACCATTTGCAGCCTTACCCCTTTCTAAAACTAGAAGACAGCTTAGGGGTTCCTGGGGAGGCCAGGGTTTGCTGCTTCTGGATCCCTAACTACAGTCTACTAGCTGGGCCTCTATATGAAACACTGAAAGGAAAAGATGATGATCCTTTTGAACAGAATCCAGAAGTGGCCTTTCAAGAATGGAAAGAGCAGTCAATTCAGACCCTTGCCCTGGAACTCCCTAATTGAGCTAAACCCTTTGACCTTTCCATTCCCGGTGAAAGGTGAATCGCCATTGGAGAATTAGTGCAAAAACTGGGACCACTTGAAATGGAACAACGCAAGAATGCCATCCAGGTAGGATAAACTACAGTCACCAAGGGGCTTGGCCCACTGCCACATCTGGCCAAGATACTGGCGGTATCTAAAAACCTGGAAATCAGCAGCCCAAAAGGCCACCTCCCTCCTAAGGGAAAAGGACCCCACGTGGTGATCCTAATCACCAACCATGCCCTGAAGTTGCAGGGTTCGCTCCGTGGGCACACCGACCTCGAGTGAGGAGGCCCTCCAACTCCAACATCCAGAGAGATAACCGGGGGCAACAGGGCACCATGACGACTCGTGTGAACATCACTTGACCTGGAGTTTCTCTCATAAAACAACAATAGTGTGTCCCGAAGGAGTAGACTACTGCTTGCAGGACTTCCTGCACCCGGAGGGGAGCTAATAATCTTGGCGGGGGAACCGTATATCACACTGTCACCATAGAAAAGCCTACAGACACCGTGATGATGGTGGCCAATAAGACCGGCTGGACTCCTGTTTACTTCAAAAGGCTGTTGACTCAGTGGCCATCATGGTCCTTGATCACCACTGACCCTGGACTGTCTGGGAGTTGAGCGGGCAGGGCTCTGACACCTGGTGCTGTTTTTACGTTAATTCAGGGGCCTAATTGAAGAAAGAGCAGACTACTGGTCAGAGCATCTAGGCTGGCAGAAACGGTCAGCCTAAGGTGGCCGAACAAATGTGGGGCGGGGTGAAACCGGCCCCCACAGCGTCTCTGCACATCTCTTTCCTGGACCCTTAAAGGTCATTAGAATCTATAACACTTCCAATGCTGGTGCTCAGGCGGACGAGCAGGGAGGCAGGGGTCCTGGGGCCAATCAACGTCACCTGGAGGCTGCTGGGGAGAAGTTCTGACCCTCGTCCCCTGGTATGAGGGCTCCCAACTCAGCACTCAGCAGTTACAGAAGAAGGGTCTGCACCCTCAGCACTCCAAGAATGAGGAACGGGACAAAAGGCAGAGGAGGGGTTTGTCCCCAGCAAAGCCCATTAAAAATCCCTGGGAGATAAAAATAGAATGTGGGCAATAAAGTCAAGTCTGACCTTTTTTATCCTTTGTGCTTTGTCTAATTTCACGTGCTCCTAGGGTCCCGCATGCAGAGGTTCCACACCCGGCACTTCAGACCAGATTTCCTGGTGCAGAATGGCTGGGTCGACACCTCAGCTCCTGGGGCCCAGTGCAGACTCCGAGATATAGAGCCTGAGCTGCAGCCAACCCGGCCCTTGAGAGCTCCGCCCCCTCCCTCTCACTGACTCTGACAGGATCTCTACACAGCAGCCCAGCCCACAGCCCACGGGGTAGTGCATGCTCTCACCTCTCCATTCTCTGATGAAAATATAAAGTTTCCTTTGCTTGGGAACCAAACTCAGTCTCGATCTGCTGGCCCCAATGACACTGGGCAGGGGGACCCTTGTTGGGGTCCACTCTGGAGGATCAGTAACAGAAATTGAGACTATTGTAACTTCAATGAACAGATGTGTGAGCCAAACTGTAGTTAACATAGAACAGTTTATAAGGCTCGGGTAAAATAAGATGTTTCTAACACTTCCATTTGATATTTCCATCACTTTATTATAAGCAAGTTCAGTGAAAAGGTTTGTCTTATTTGTCAGGTCAATATTAGAGAAATGAAGTGATTTCTTTCCAAGGATGTACATCTAATAATCTTGGTTAAAGCTTCAATCTTGTTTTAAATGCTTTTCCATTGAAAATGATACCTCTCTTTCAGCTCCCCCATTTCTGAGAAGTATAAAATCTTATAATTTATTATTACCAAAGGGGAAAGGTGGGAGGAGGGATAAATTAACAGTTTGGAATTAACACATACACACTGCTATGTATAAAATAGATCATCAACAAGGAACTACTGTATAGCACAGGGAACTACACTCAATATTGTGCAATAACCTATAAGGGGAAATAATCGGAAAAAGAATAGATATTTTTATTGACATCATCTATCAATGACAGTTAAAGTGTAACCTAAGGGAAGCCGGTGGTGAGTGCTTCTGACCCTGAAGACTTCAGTCATCTAAAGTTTGGACTCTGCCTACTTCCCAAGGCCCTTAATGAACATATGTGTAGCCGTAGCTTAAAAAACTCCCCAGTTTGGGTTTCGGGGAGACACTGATTTTGAAAAAGCCCTGGTGTTCTCCTTACATGAATGGGACTCTTCCTACTGCTAAAACATGTCTGTCACACCCAGAGGATGGTATACCGTCTGATCGGGAAGAGTTTGGAAAAGGCATCTCATCTCCTCATCTCCTGGTGCTCGGGTTCACCCCTCCAGCGTCTTTACTAACAGTCTCCCCACTTGGAGATGTCAACACTGTCAACATCCTGTTGCGTACAGTTTGGAATTTGTCCAGAGGATGAAGCGGAAGGATGAGGAACAATGAGAGACAAGTCCTAGGTGTTCAGACAGGCACATGTCACTCTAATTTCCAATCAGGAAGATGAATTGACCAAAGGCTAGGGTTGCCCATGGAAACAGTATAGGGCTTGAGGAAATCCCACTGCTTTGTGGCCAGTTCCCATAAACACAAGTTGAACAATGGAACTCAGGGGCAGTAAAATTCACGAAACTGCAGAGTTGAAAATATCTATCACTGAAAAATGTCTTGAGGAAAGTCAAAGAAAAGGATTGGCAAGCAAGGGAGAATGGCAGGAAAGGGATTTGAGGAGGTAGAAAGGATTCGCCATTAAGCACAAGAAAAGGGGCTGAACATTTCCGACATTGCAGTTGGCCAAAAAGGCTGTATGCGTTTTTTTCTGTATATATTCAAGAAAAGGGCATACACTTTTTTAGCCAACCAAACAGGTGGGCACTGGAAATCAATACTACAAAAGATATCACTTCGCATCAGTCAGAAGAGCCATCCTCATAAAGTGTAAACGCCAGAAATGCAGGACAGGGCAAGGAGAAGAGGGAGCCCTGTGAGGCTTATAGTGGAAATGTATATTGCCAACGGCCATTCTGGAGAAGTGTATTGTGTTTACTAAAGCATCTAAAAAATGAGCTACAGAGCATAGGGCACTTGCACTCATGGGCGTATATCTTGGGAAAAACAAAAATCGAGAGGACACAGGCACCCCAATGTTTACTGCCTCTCTGTTTAAAAGATCCTCGACTAGGATATAACTTAAATGTCTCTGGAGGGAAAAAATGGATAGAGATGTGGTACTTATGTAGAGTGGAATATTACTCAGCCTGGAAATCAATGAAATATGGCCAGTTGTAACAACTCCGGAGGAGTTACGTATGATCATTCTAAGTGACATAATTCAAAAAGAAAAAGACACATATCATAAGATATCACTTAAAGGTGGAATCCAAAATGGCTACACATGAAATAAATTACAAAACAAAAACATAGTCAAATATGTAGAAAACACGCGTAAGGCTGCTAAACGGGAAAGGTGGGGAGGGGTGAGGCATCATCCAGGAGGTTGAAATTAGCAAAGATACCATTCCAAATACCAAACTGATAATCAACAAGGCCTACACGGTAGCTAAAAGAACTGCACTCAGCACACTCAAGTCACCGGAAAAGAATATCTATGACTGGTAAGAATCTGAAAAAGAATTTATTGATGTCTCTCTGTACGTGAATCAAGTGGATGTACAGCAGCAAGAAACAGAGCTTTGAAAATCAGCTGTAACCAATATAGTAATAAATTGAAAAAAATAAACGACAGAGAGACAGAGAAAACCTCTTACAACTTTTCCTCAGGGACGGTGATGCAACATGGATTGAACACATCTAGACCCACAGCAGGATGAGACATAAGGCTGGAAACTGTTCGCGCTAAGAGAAATGTGAGGTTGGGTGAGGAAATGCACACCCTTTAAAGTAATACTACCTGGTACCCATTCAATGGGTCCCAAATCTGCAGGTTCAAGGAATCTTCCTACAGCTAAAACATGCATGGAAAACCCAGAGGACTGTACACCATGTGATCGGGAGATGTGTCTAAAATGCACCTCATTTATCCTCTCCTGGTGCTCCTGTTCATCATTCCAGCCACGTTACTTAGAATCTCCCCACTTAGAGAATCAGCACATTTAAACTTCTGTTTCACACATTTTGCAAATTGTGAGGAGGATGAACGGGAAGAGGGGGAAACAATGAGAGAATAGTTGTAGGGGTTTGGACGGGCACATGTCACTCTAATTTCCCATTAAGAATAAGAATTAAAAAAAGGCTCAGCCCGCCTCGCCGGAGCCAAAATAGGGCCTGAAGCAATCCTGCGGTTTTGAGGCCAGCTCACAAAAGAGCAACTTAAAAAATGGAGCTCAGGGTCACTGCAATTCACAAACCTGCAGAGTTATAAATGAAAACTAACGTCCAAAAATATGTTGAGGTAAGGCAAAGAAGAGGATCTGAATGCAAGACAGAATTGCAAGAAACAGATTTCAAGAGATAGATTGGACTCGCCTTTAAAGCACATGAAAAGCGGCAGAATTTCGACAATGATGCAGTTGGCCCAAAAGGGAGTATGCGTTAGTTCCTGAATATATCCAGGAAAAAACGCATATGCACTTTATGGGCAACCAAGCAAGCAAGCAATGCAAATGTGCACAACAAAGAAGTCTCATTTCCCACCGGTCAAAAGGGCCATCCGAAAAAATTGTAAACACCAGAAATGCAGGACAGGCCATGGAGAACAGGGAGCCTTTATACGCTGATGGACAGTGTGTGAACTGCCGAGAGCCACTCTGGAGAAGTGTATGGTGGTTCCTAAATCATCTAAAAAACAGAGCGACAGAGCATAGGGCACTTCCAATCACGGGAGTATATCTAGGGAAGTCTAAAAATCAACAAGACACAAGCACACCACAGTTTAGGGCTACTCTGTTTACAAGAACCTCAACTTCAGTACACCTTAAATATCCCAGGAAAGAGAACAATAGATAAAGAAAATGTGGTACTTATGTACAATGGAATATCTCTTCACCATGAAATCAATGTAATAAGGCTAGTAGAAGGATAAAGAGTGGATTGAGGTCCGATAATACTACTTGAAATAAGTCAAACAGAAAAAGAAACATATCATAAGATATCACTTATAGAGGGAGGATAAATATGGCTGCACAAAAAATGAATTACAAAACAGAACAGTGTCTCACATTTAGAAAACACACTTATGTCAGCTTAAGGGGAAAGGAGAGGTGGGGTGATGCATAAAACCAGAGTTTGAAATTAGCACAGATACCGTTCAATAAACCAAATAGGTATCAGACAAGATCTACACCTCGCTCAATGAACTGGCCTCAACACACCCTATACACCGCAGAGAAATATATCTGAGTAATAAGACTCTTAAAACCCATGTATTGATATATCTCCATAAGGGAATCAAGTGTGCGCAGAGCGGCACAAACACAGCAGTGAAAATGAGCTAAACCCCATTATAGAAATAAATTTTAAAACCAAAACGCAGAAACAATGAAAGAGAGAAAAATTCTTACAAAATTCGCTCAGGGGCTGTGATGCAACCTGGAATGACCACATATAAACCCACAGCTGGATAAGACATAAGGCTGGACACTTGGGGCTGAAAGGATTGGAGAGCTTTGGTGAGCAACTGCCGAAAGTTTAATGCAATACTTCATGCTACTTATTCCAAGGGTCCCAACACTCCAAGTTGAAGGGAATCTTCCTACAGCTAAACCATGCATGGGAAATCCAGCGGATGGTATACCATATGATCGGGAAAGGTTTCTAAAATGCACCTCATTTTCCTCTCCTGGGGCTCCGGATCAACATTCCAGCCACTTTACTAACAACATCTCCACATGGAGAGTCAATGCCTTTAAGTTCCGGTATCGCACAGTCTGCAGTTAGTGCGGAGGATGAATGGGAATAGGGGGAACCAGTGAGAAAATAGCTGTAGCGGTTTCAATGGGCACATGTCACTCTAATTTCACATCAGGAAGAAGAATTAACCAAAGGCAGAGCAAGGCGCCCCAGAAGAAGAATAGGGCCTGAAGAAATCCTGTGGATATGAGGCAAGATCACAAAAATAAGAGCTGAAAAATGAAGCTAAGGGCCACTGCAATTCAAAAACCTGCAGAGTTATAAAGGCCAACTATTCTCCAAAAGTATATTGAGGTAAGGCTATGAAGAGGCACTGAGAGCAAGGCAGAACTGCAGGAAACCGATTTCAGGAGGTAGACAGGAATTGTACTGAAAACATATGAAAACACTCAGAACGTCGACAATGATGCACTTGGCCAAAAAGGGCGTATGCGTTTTTTCCTGAATATATTCAGGAAGAAACGCATACGCCCTTTTTGGCCAACCAAGCAAGCTCTCAAAGGAAATCTGCACTACAATGAAGTCTCACTGCTCCCCGGTGAAAAGGGCCATCTGAAAAAAGTGTAAAATCCAGAAAGGCAGGACAGGCCATGGAGAACTGGGAGCCTTGTTATGCTGATGGGCGGGATGTAAATTGCCAGCAGCCACTCTGGAGAAGTGTATGGTGTTTCCTGAAACATCTAAAAAACAAAGCAACAGAGCCTAGGGCACTTCCACTTATGGTCCTATAGCTTATGGAAATTAAAATCAAAAAGACACAGCCACCCCAAAGTTTGGGACGGCTCTGTTTACAAGAACCTCGTTTACGGTACAAGTTCAATATCAGAGAAAGCGAAAAATGGATAAAGAAGTTGTGGTACTTACGTACAATGCAATATCACTCAGCAATGAGATCTATGTCATCAGGCCCGTAGCAGCATAATGAGTGGATTCAGGTACGATGATTCTAAGTGAAATAAGTCACACAGAAAAAGAAACACCATAAGATATCACTACTACACGGAAGGTAAACTTGGCTACACAGGAACTGAATTACAAAACAGAACAGGGTCTCAAATGTAGAAAACCAACTTATGCTTGCTTAAGAGGAAAGGTGAGTTGGGGTGCTGCATGAAACCAGAGATTGAAATTAGCACAGATACTGTTCCATAAGCCAAATATGTAATAGACAAGAGCTACTCCTTGCTCAACGAAGTGGACTCAACACCCCATATTAAACGCCTAAGAATATAACTGACTAGTAAGAATCTTAAAACCTATGGATTTATATGTCTCCGAAAGAGAATCAAGCGTGTGTACAGCGGCATAAACGCAGCAGTGATAGGATTGGTGAGGTTCGGTGAGCAAATGCAGACCCTTTGAAGTCATACTGCATGGTACCCATTCCATGGGTCTCAACTCTCCAGGTTTAAGGGATTCTTCCTTCAGCTAAAACATGCATGTGGAACACAGATTATGATCCACCGTGTGATTGGGAAACTTGTTCAAATGTGTCTCAGTTTTCGTCCCCTGGTACTCGGGTGCAACACTCCAGACGCTTTACTAAGACTCTCCCCACTTGGAGAGTCAGTGCCTTTAAACTCCTGTATGGCCCAGTTTGCAATTTCTGCGGAAAATGTACAGGAATAGGGAGAACCAATGATAAACTAGCTGGAGGTGTCTGGACGGGCAAATTTAACTCTCATTTCCCACCAGAAAGAGGAATTAACCAAAGGCTCAGCATGCCGTGCCGGAACCACACTAGGGCCTGAAGCAATCCTGCGGTGTTGCGGCCAGCTCACAAGAAAGCAAGTTGAAGAAAGGAGCTCAGGGGCACTGTAATTCACAAACCTGCAGAGTTATAAATGACAGCTATCGTCCAAAAATATATTGAAGTAAGGCTGCCAAGAGGACTTGAAAGTGGGCAGAATTGCAGGAAACCGATTTCAGGAGGTAGACGGGAATTGCATGTAAAGCATAGGAAAAGAGGCAGAACGTCCACAATGATGCACTTGGCCAAAAAGGGCGTATGCGTTTTTTCCTGAATATATTCAGGAAAAAACGCATACGCACTTTTTGGCCAACCAAGCAAGCTTGCAAAGGAAATCTGCACTACAATGAAGTCTCGCTGCCCCCCGGTCAAAAGGGCCATATGAAAAAAGTGTAAAATCCAGAAAGGCAGGACAGGCCATGAAGAACTGGGAGCCTTCTTATGCTGATGGGCGGGATGTAAATTGCCAACAGCCACTCTGGAGAAGTGTATGGTGTTTCCTGTAACATCTAAAAAACTAAGCAACAGAGCCTAGGGCACTTCCACTTATGGTCCTATAGCTTAGGGCAATTAAAATCAAAGAGACACAGCCACCCCAAAGTTTGGGACGGCTCTGTTTACAAGAATCTTGTTTACGGTACAAGTTCAATATCACAAAAGCGAAAAATGGATAAAGAAGTTGTGGTACTTACGTACAATGCAATATCACTCAGCAATGAAATCTATGTCATCAGGCCCGTAGCAGCATAATGAGTGGATTCAGGTACGATGATTCTAAGTGAAATAAGTCACACAGAAAAAGAAACATCATAAGATATCACTACTACACGGAATGTAAACTTGGCTACACAGGATCTGAATTACAAAACAGAACAGGGTCTCAAATGTAGAAAACCAACTTATGCTTGCTGAAGGGGAAAGGTGAGTTGGGGTGCTGCATGAAACCACAGATTGAAATTAGCACAGATACCGTTCCATAAGCCAAATATGTAATAGACAAGAGCTACTCCTTGCTCAACGAAGTGTACTAAACACCCCATATTAAACGCCTAACAATATACCTGACTAGAAATAATCTAAAAACCTACCGATTTATATGTCTCCGAAAGAGAATCAAGCGTGTGTACAGCGACATAAACGCAGCGGTGATAGGATTGGTGAGGTTCGGTGAGCAAATGCAGACCCTATGAAGTCATATTGCATGGTACCCATTCCATGGGTCTCAACTCTCCAGGTTTAAGGGATTCTTCCTTCAGCTAAAACATGCATGTGGAACACAGAGTATGATCCACCGTGTGATCAGGAAACGTGTTCAAATGTGTCTCAGTTTTCGTCCCCTGGTACTCGGGTGCAACACTCCAGACGCTTTACTAACACTCTCCCCACTTGGAGAGTCAGTGCCTTTAACCTCCTGTATGGCCTAGTTTGTAATTTCTGTGGAAAATGTACAGCAATAGGGAGAACCAATGAGAAACTAGCTGGAGGTGTCTGGACGGGCAAGTTTAACTCTCATTTCCCACCAGAAAGAGGAATTAACCAAAGGCTCAGCATGCCGTGCCGGAACCACACTAGGGCCTGAAGCAATCCTGCGGTGTTGCGGCCAGCTCACAAGAAAGCGAGTTGAAGAAAGGAGCTCAGGGGCACTGTAATTCACAAACCTGCAGAGTTATAAATGACAGCTATCGTCCAAAAATATATTGAAGTAAGGCTGCCAAGAGGACTTGAAAGCGGGGCAGAATTGCAGGAAACCGATTTCAGGAGGTAGACAGGAATTGCATGTAAAGCATAGGAGAAGAGGCAGAACGTCCACAATGATGCACTGGGCCAAAAAGGGCGTATGCGTTTTTTCCTGAATATATTCAGGAAAAAACGCATACGCTCTTTTTGGCCAACCAAGCAAGCTTGCAAAGGAAATCTGCACTACAATGAAGTCTCGCTGCCCCCCGGTCAAAAGGGCCATATGAAAAAAGTGTAAAATCCAGAAAGGCAGGACAGGCCATGAAGAACTGGGAGCCTTGTTATGCTGATGGGCGGGATGTAAATTGCCAACAGCCACTCTGGAGAAGTGTATGGTGTTTCCTGTAACATCTAAAAAAATAAGCAACAGAGCCTAGGGCACTTCCACTTATGGTCCTATAGCTTAGGGCAATTAAAATGAAAGAGACACAGCCACCCCAAAGTTTGGGACGGCTCTGTTTACAAGAATCTTGTTTACGGTACAAGTTCAATATCACAAAAGCGAAAAATGGATAAAGAAGTTGTGGTACTTACGTACAATGCAATATCACTCAGCAATGAAATCTATGTCATCAGGCCCGTAGCAGCATAATGAGTGGATTCAGGTATGATGATTCTAAGTGAAATAAGTCACACAGAAAAAGAAACATCATAAGATATCACTACTACACGGAATGTAAACTTGGCTACACAGGATCTGAATTACAAAACAGAACAGGGTCTCAAATGTAGAAAACCAACTTATGCTTGCTTAAGGGGAAAGGTGATTTGGGTGCTGCATGAAACCAGAGATTGAAATTAGCACAGATACCGTTCCATAAGCCAAATATGTAATAGACAAGAGCTACTCCTTGCTCAACGAAGTGGACTCAACACCCCATATTAAACGCCTAAGAATATACCTGACTAGAAATAATCTAAAAACCTACCGATTTATATGTCTCCGAAAGAGAATCAAGCGTGTGTACAGCGGCATAAACGCAGCAGTGATAGGATTGGTGAGGTTCAGTGAGCAAATGCAGACCCTTTGAAGTCATATTGCATGGTACCCATTCCATGGGTCTCAACTCTCCAGGTTTAAGGGATTCTTCCTTCAGCTAAAACATGCATGTGGAACCCAGAGTATGATCCACCGTGTGATCGGGAAACGTGTTCAAATGTGTCTCAGTTTTCGTCCCCTGGTACTCGGATGCAACATTCCAGACGCTTTACTAACACTCTCCCCACTTGGAGAGTCAGTGCCTTTAACCTCCTGTTTGGCCCAGTTTGCAATTTCTGTGGAAAATGAACAGGAATAGGGAGAACCAATGAGAGACTAGGTGGAGGTGTCTGGACGGGCAAATTTAACTCTCATTTCCCACCAAGAAGAAGAATTAACCAAAGGCTCAGCATGCCATGCCGGAAGCACACTAGGGCCTGAAGCAATCCTGCGGTGTTGCGGCCAGCTCACAAGAAAGCGAGTTGAAGAAAGGAGCTCAGGGGCACTGTAATTCACAAACCTGCAGAGTTATAAATGACAGCTATCGTCCAAAAATATATTGAAGTAAGGCTGCCAAGAGGACTTGAAAGCGGGGCAGAATTGCAGGAAACCGATTTCAGGAGGTAGACAGGAATTGCATGTAAAGCATAGGAGAAGAGGCAGAACGTCCACAATGATGCACTGGGCCAAAAAGGGCGTATGCGTTTTTTCCTGAATATATTCAGGAAAAAACGCATACGCTCTTTTTGGCCAACCAAGCAAGCTTGCAAAGGAAATCTGCACTACAATGAAGTCTCGCTGCCCCCCGGTCAAAAGGGCCATATGAAAAAAGTGTAAAATCCAGAAAGGCAGGACAGGCCATGAAGAACTGGGAGCCTTGTTATGCTGATGGGCGGGATGTAAATTGCCAACAGCCACTCTGGAGAAGTGTATGGTGTTTCCTGTAACATCTAAAAAAATAAGCAACAGAGCCTAGGGCACTTCCACTTATGGTCCTATAGCTTAGGGCAATTAAAATGAAAGAGACACAGCCACCCCAAAGTTTGGGACGGCTCTGTTTACAAGAACCTTGTTTACGGTACAAGTTCAATATCACAAAAGCGAAAAATGGATAAAGAAGTTGTGGTACTTACGTACAATGCAATATCACTCAGCAATGAAATCTATGTCATCAGGCCCGTAGCAGCATAATGAGTGGATTCAGGTATGATGATTCTAAGTGAAATAAGTCACACAGAAAAAGAAACATCATAAGATATCACTACTACACGGAATGTAAACTTGGCTACACAGGATCTGAATTACAAAACAGAACAGGGTCTCAAATGTAGAAAACCAACTTATGCTTGCTTAAGGGGAAAGGTGATTTGGGTGCTGCATGAAACCAGAGATTGAAATTAGCACAGATACCGTTCCATAAGCCAAATATGTAATAGACAAGATCTACACCTTGCTCAACGAAGTGGACTCAACACCCCATATTAAACGCCTAAGAATATACCTGACTAGAAATAATCTAAAAACCTACCGCTTTATATGTCTCCGAAAGAGAATCAAGCGTGTGTACAGCGGCATAAACGCAGCAGTGATAGGATTGGTGAGGTTCAGTGAGCAAATGCAGACCCTTTGAAGTCATATTGCATGGTACCCATTCCATGGGTCTCAACTCTCCAGGTTTAAGGGATTCTTCCTTCAGCTAAAACATGCATGTGGAACCCAGAGTATGATCCACCGTGTGATCGGGAAACGTGTTCAAATGTGTCTCAGTTTTCGTCCCCTGGTACTCGGATGCAACATTCCAGACGCTTTACTAACACTCTCCCCACTTAGAGAGTCAGTGCCTTTAACCTCCTGTTTGGCCCAGTTTGCAATTTCTGTGGAAAATGAACAGGAATAGGGAGAACCAATGAGAGACTAGGTGGAGGTGTCTGGACGGGCAAATTTAACTCTCATTTCCCACCAAGAACAAGAATTAACCAAAGGCTCAGCATGCCATGCCGGAAGCACACTAGGGCCTGAAGCAATCCTGCGGTGTTGTGGCCAGCTCAAAAGAAAGCGAGTTGAAGAAAGGAGCTCAGGGGCACTGTAATTCACAAACCTGCAGAGATAAATGACAGCTATCTTCCTAAAATATATTGAAGTAAGGCTGCCAAGAGGAGTTGAAAGCGGGGCAGAATTGCAGTAAACCGATTTCAGGAGGTAGACTGGAATTGCATGTAAAGCATAGGAAAAGAGGCAGAACGTCCACAATGATGCACTTGGCCAAAAAGGGCGTATGTGTTTTTTCCTGAATATATTCAGGAAAAAACGCATACGCCCTTTTTGGCCAACCAAGCAAGCTTGCAAAGGAAATCTGCACTACAATGAAGTCTCACTGCCCCCCGGTCAAAAGGGCCATCTGAAAAAAGTGTAAAATCCAGAAAGGCAGGACAGACCAAGGAGAACTAGGAGCCTTGTTATGCTGATGGGCGGGATGTAAATTGCCAGCAGCCACTCTGGAGAAGTGTATGGTGTTTCCTGAAACATTCAAAAAACAAAGCAACAGAGCCTAGGGCACTTCCACTTATGGTCCTATAGCTTAGGGAAATTAAAATCAAAAAGAAACAGCCACCCCAAAGTTTGGGATGGCTCTGTTTACAAGAACCTCGTTTACGGTACAAGTTCAATATCACAGAAAGCGAAAAATGGATAAAGAAGTTGTGGTACTTATGTACAATGCAATATCACTCAGCAATGAAATCTATGTCATCAGGCTCATAGCAGCATAATGAGTGGATTGAGGTACGATGATTCTAAGTGAAATCAGTCACACAGAAAAAGAAATATCATAAGATATCACTACTACACGGAATGTAAACTTGGCTACACAGGAACTGAATTACAAAACAGAACAGGGTGTCAAATGTAGAAAACCAACTTATGCTTGCTTAAGGGGAAAGGTGAGTTGGGGTGCTGCATAAAACCAGAGATTGAAATTAGCACAGATACCGTTCCATAAGCCAAATATGTAATACACAAGAGCTACTCCTTGCTCAACGAAGTGGACTCAACACCCCATATTAAACGCCTAACAATATACCTGACTAGTAAGAATCTTAAAACCTATGGATTTCTAAGTCTCCGAAAGAGAATGAAGCGTGTGTACAGCGGCATAAACGCAGCAGTGATAGGATTGGTAAGGTTCGGTGAGCAAATGCAGACCCTTTGAAGTCATATTGCATGGTACCCATTCCATGGGTCTCAACTCTGCATGTTTAAGGGATTCTTCCTTCAGCTAAAACATGCATGTGGAACCCAGAGTATGATCCACCGTGTGATCAGGAAACGTGTTCCAATGTGTCTCAGTTTTCATCCCCTGGTACTCGGGTACAACATTCCAAACGGTTTACTAACACTCTCCCCACTAGTAAAGTCAGTGCCTTTAACCTCCTGTTTGGCCCAGTTTGCAATTTCTGCGTAAGATGAACAGGAATAGGGAGAACCAATGAGAGACTAGCTGGAGGTGTCTGGACGGGCAAATTTAACTCTCATTTCCCACCAGGAAGAGGAAGTAACCAAAGGCTCAGCGTGCCATGCCAGAAGCACACTAAGGCCTGAAGCAATCCTGCGGAGTTGCGGCCAGCTCACAAGAAAGCGAGTTGAAGAAAGGAGCTCAGGGGCACTGTAATTCACAAACCTGCAGAGTTATAAATGACAGCTATCTTCCAAAAATATATTGAAGTAAGGCTGCCAAGAGGAGTTGAAAGCGGGGCAGAATTGCAGGAAACCGATTTCAGGAGGTAGACTGGAATTGCATGTAAAGCATAGGAAAAGAGGCAGAACGTCCACAATGATGCACTTGGCCAAAAAGGGCGTATGCGTTTTTTCCTGAATATATTCAGGAAAAAACGCATACGCACTTTTTGGCCAACCAAGCAAGCTTGCAAAGGAAATCTGCACTACAATGAAGTCTCACTGCCCCCCGGTCAAAAGGGCCATCTGAAAAAAGTGTAAAATCCAGAAAGGCAGGACAGGCCAAGGAGAACTAGGAGCCTTGTTATGATGAAGGGCGGGATGTAAATTACCAGCAGCCACTCTGGAGAAGTGTATGGTGTTTCCTGAAACATTCAAAAAACAAAGCAACAGAGCCTAGGGCACTTCCACTTATGGTCCTATAGCTTAGGGAAATTAAAATCAAAAAGACACAGCCACCCCAAAGTTTGGGACGGCTCTGTTTACAAGAACCTCGTTTACGGTACAAGTTCAATATCACAGAAAGCAAAAAATGGATAAAGAAGTTGTGGTACTTACGTACAATGCAATATCACTCAGCAATGAAATCTATGTCATCAAGCCCGTAGCAGAATAATGAGTGGATTCAGGTACGATGATTCTAAGTGAAATAAGTCACACAGAAAAAGAAACATCATAAGATATCACTACTACACGGAATGTAAACTTGGCTACACAGGAACAGAATTACTAAACAGAACAGGGTGTCAAATGTAGAAAACCAACTTATGCTTGCTTAAGGGGAAAGGTGAGTTGGGGTGTTGCATACAACAAGAGATTGAAATTAGCACAGATACCATTCCATGAGCCAAATATGTAATAGACAAGAGCTACTCCTTGCTCAACGAAGTGGACTCAACACCCCATATTAAACGCCTAACAATATACCTGACTAGTAAGAATCTTAAAACCTATGGATTTATATGTCTCCGAAAGAGAATCAAGCGTGTGTACAGCGGCATAAACGCAGCAGTGATAGGATTGGTGAGGTTCGGTGAGCAAATGCAGACCCTTTGAAGTCATATTGCATGGTACCCATTCCATAGGTCTCAACTCTCCAGGTTTAAGGGATTCTTCCTTCAGCTAAAACATGCATGTGGAACCCAGAGTATGACCCACCGTGTGATCGGGAAACGTGTTCAAATGTGTCTCAGTTTTTGTCCCCTGGTACTCGGGTGCAACATTCCAGATGCTTTACTAACACTCTCCCCACTTGGAGAGTGAGTGCCTTTAACCTCCTGTTTGGCCCAGTTTGCAATTTCTGTGGAAAATGAACAGGAATAGGGAGAACCAATGAGAGACTAGGTGGAGGTGTCTGGACGGGCAAATTTAACTCTCATTTCCCACCAGGAAGAGGAATTAACCAAAGGCTCAGCATGCCGTGCCGCAACCAAACTAGGGCCTGAAGCAATCCTGCGGTGTTGCGGCCAGCTCACAAGAAAGCGAGTTGAAGAAAGGAGCTCAGGGGCACTGTAATTCACAAACCTGCAGAGTTATAAATGACAGCTATCTTCCAAAAATATATTGAAGTAAGGCTGCCTAGAGGAGTTGAAAGCGGGGCAGAATTGCAGGAAACCGATTTCAGGAGGTAGACTGGAATTGCATGTAAAGCATAGGAAAAGAGGCAGAACGTCCACAATGATGCACTTGGCCAAAAAGGGCGTATGCGTTTTTTCCTGAATATATTCAGGAAAAAACGCATACGCCCTTTTTGGCCAACCAAGCAAGCTTGCAAAGGAAATCTGCACTACAATGAAGTCTCACTGCCTCCCAGTCAAAAGGGCCATCTGAAAAAAGTGTAAAATCTGGAAAGGCAGGACAGGCCAAGGAGAACTGGGAGCCTTGTTATGCTGATGGGCGGGATGTAAATTGCCAGCAGCCACTCTGGAGAAGTGTATGGTGTTTCCTGAAACATTCAAAAAACAAAGCAACAGAGCCTAGGGCACTTCCACTTATGGTCCTATAGCTTAGGGAAATTAAAATCGAAAAGACACAGCCACCCCAAAGTTTGGGACGGCTCTGTTTACAAGAACCTCGTTTACGGTACAAGTTCAATATCACAGAAAGCAAAAAATGGATAAAGAAGTTGTGGTACTTATGTACAATGCAATATCACTCAGCAATGAAATCTATGTCATCAAGCCCGTAGCAGAATAATGAGTGGATTCAGGTACGATGATTCTAAGTGAAATAAGTCACACAGAAAAAGAAACATCATAAGATATCACTACTACACGGAATGTAAACTTGGCTACACAGGAACTGAATTACAAAACAGAACAGGGTGTCAAATGTAGAAAACCAACTTATGCTTGCTTAAGGGGAAAGGTGAGTTGGGGTGCTGCATAAAACCAGAGATTGAAATTAGCACAGATACCGTTCCATAAGCCAAATATGTAATAGACAAGAGCTACTCCTTGCTCAACGAAGTGGACTCAACACCCCATATTAAACGCCTAACAATATACCTGACTAGTAAGAATCTTAAAACCTATGGATTTCTAAGTCTCCGAAAGAGAATCAAGCGTGTGTACAGCGGCATAAACGCAGCAGTGATAGGATTGGTGAGGTTCGGTGAGCAAATGCAGACCCTTTGAAGTCATATTGCATGGTACCCATTCCATGGGTCTCAACTCTCCAGGTTTAAGGGATTCTTCCTTCAGCTAAAACATGCATGTGGAACCCAGAGTATGATCCACCGTGTGATCGGGAAACGTGTTCAAATGTGTCTCAGTTTTCGTCCCCTGGTACTCGGATGCAACATTCCAGACGCTTTACTAAGACTCTCCCCACTTGGAGAGTCAGTGCCTTTAACCTCCTGTTTGGCCCAGTTTGCAATTTCTGTGGAAAATGAACAGGAATAGGGAGAACCAATGAGAGACTAGGTGGAGGTGTCTGGACGGGCAAATTTAACTCTCATTTCCCACCAAGAACAAGAATTAACCAAAGGCTCAGCATGCCATGCCGGAAGCACACTAGGGCCTGAAGCAATCCTGCGGTGTTGCGGCCAGCTGAAAAGAAAGCGAGTTGAAGAAAGGAGCTCAGGGGCACTGTAATTCACAAACCTGCAGAGATAAATGACAGCTATCTTCCAAAAATATATTGAAGTAAGGCTGCCAAGAGGAGTTGAAAGCGGGGCAGAATTGCAGGAAACCGATTTCAGGAGGTAGACTGGAATTGCATGTAAAGCATAGGAAAAGAGGCAGAACGTCCACAATGATGCACTTGGCCAAAAAGGGCGTATGCGTTTTTTCCTGAATATATTCAGGAAAAAACGCATACGCCCTTTTTGGCCAACCAAGCAAGCTTGCAAAGGAAATCTGCACTACAATGAAGTCTCACTGCCCCCCGCTCAAAAGGGCCATCTGAAAAAAGTGTTAAATCCAGAAAGGCAGGACAGGCCATGGAGAACTGAGAGCCTTGTTATGCTGATGGGCGGGATGTAAATTGCCAGCAGCCACTCTGGAGAAGTGTATGGTGTTTCCTGAAACATCTAAAAAACAAAGCAACAGAGCCTAGGGCACTTCCACTTATGGTCCTATAGCTTAGGGAAATTAAAATCAAAAAGACACAGCCACCCCAAAGTTTGGGACGGCTCTGTTTACAAGAACCTCGTTTACAGTACAAGTTCAATATCACAGAAAGCGAAAAATGGATAAAGAAGTTGTGGTACTTACGTACAATGCAATATCACTCAGCAATGAAATCTATGTCATCAGGCCCATAGCAGCATAATGAGTGGATTCAGGTACGATGATTCTAAGTGAAATAAGTCACACAGAAAAAGAAACATCATAAGGTATCACTAATACATGCAATGTAAACTTGGCTACGCAGGAACTGAATTACAAAGCAAAACAGGGTCTCAAATGTAGAAAACCAACTTATGCTTGCTTAAGGGGAAAGGTGAGTTGGGGTACTGCATAAAACCAGAGATTGAAATTAGCACAGATACCGTTCCATAAGCCAAATATGTAATAGACAAGAGCTACTCCTTGCTCAACGAAGTGGACTCAACACCCCATAATAAACGCCTAAGAATATACCTGACTATTAAGAATCTTAAAACCTTTGGATTTATATGTCTCTAAAAGAGAATCAAGCGTGTGTACAGCGGCATAAACGCAGCAGTGATAGGATTGGTGAGGTTCGGTGAGCAAATGCAGACCCTTTGAAGTCATATTGCATGGTACCCATTCCATGGGTCTCAACTCTCCAGGTTTAAGGGATTCTTCCTTCAGCTAAAACATGCATGTGGAACCCAGAGTATGATCCACCGTGTGATCGGGAAACGTGTTCAAATGTGTCTCAGTTTTCGTCCCCTGGTACTCGGATGCAACATTCCAGACGCTTTACTAACACTCTCCCCACTTGGAGAGTCAGTGCCTTTAACCTTCTGTTTGGCCCAGTTTGCAATTTCTGCGTAAGATGAACAGGAATAGGGATAACCAATGAGAGACTAGCTGGAGGTGTCTGGACGGGCAAATTTAACTCTCATTTCCCACCAGGAAGAGGAAATAACCAAAGGCTCAGCGTGCCATGCCAGAAGCACACTAAGGCCTGAAGCAATCCTGCGGTGTTGCGGCCAGCTCACAAGAAAGCGAGTTGAAGAAAGGAGCTCAGGGGCACTGTAATTCACAAACCTGCAGAGTTATAAATGACAGCTATCTTCCAAAAATATATTGAAGTAAGGCTGCCAAGAGGAGTTGAAAGCGGGGCAGAATTGCAGGAAACCGATTTCAGGAGGTAGACTGGAATTGCATGTAAAGCATAGGAAAAGAGGCAGAACGTCCACAATGAAGCACTTGGCCAAAAAGGGCGTATGCGTTTTTTCCTGAATATATTCAGGAAAAAACGCATACGCCCTTTTTGGCCAACCAAGCAAGCTTGCAAAGGAAATCTGCACTACAATGAAGTCTCACTGCCCCCCAGTCAAAAGAGCCATCTGAAAAAAGTGTAAAATCCAGAAAGGCAGGACAGGCTAAGGAGAACTGGGAGCCTTTTTATGCTGATGGGTGGGATGTAAATTGCCAACAGCCACTCTGGAGAAGTGTATGGTGTTTCCTGAAACATCTAAAAAACAAAGCAACAGAGCCTAGGGCAATTCCACTTATATTCCTATAGCTTAGGGAAATTAAAATCAAAAAGACACAGCCACCCCAAAGTTTGGGACGGCTCTGTTTACAAGAACCTCGTTTACGGTACAAGTTCAATATCACAGAAAGCGAAAAATGGATAAAGAAGTTGTGGTACTTACGTACAATGCAATATCACTCAGCAATGAAATCTATGTCATCAGGCCCGTAGCAGCATAATGAGTGGAGTCAGGTACGAAGATTCTAAGTGAAATAAGTCACACAGAAAAAGAAACATCATAAGGTGTCACTAATACACGGAATGTAAACTTGGCTACACAGGAACTGAATTACAAAACAGAACAGGGTCTCAAAGTAGAAAACCAACTTATGCTTGCTTAAGTGGAAAGGTGAGTTGGGGTGCTGCATAAAACCAGAGATTGAAATTACCACAGATACCGTTCCATAAGCCAAATATGTAATAGACAAGAGCTACTCCTTGCTCAACGAAGTGGACTCAACACCCCATATTAAACGCCTAACAATATACCTGACTAGTAAGAATCTTAAAACCTATGGATTTATATGTCTCCGAAAGAGAATCAAGCGTGTGTACAGCGGCATAAACGCAGCAGTGATAGGAGTGGTGAGGTTCGGTGAGCAAATGCAGACCCTTTGAAGTCATATTGCATGGTACCCATTCCATGGGTCTCAACTCTCCAGGTTTAAGGGATTCTTCCTTCAGCTAAAACATGCATGTGGAACCCAGAGTATGATCCACCGTGTGATCGGGAAACGTGTTCAAATGTGTCTCAGTTTTCGTCCCCTGGTACTCGGGTGCAACATTCCAGACGCTTTACTAACACTCTCCCCACTTGGAGAGTGAGTGCCTTTAACCTCCTGTTTGGCCCAGTTTGCAATTTCTGCGTAAGATGAACAGGAATAGGGAGAACCAATGAGAGACTAGCTGGAGGTGTCTGGACGGGCAAATTTAACTCTCATTTCCCACCAGGAAGAGGAAATAATCAAAGGCTCAGCGTGCCATGCCAGAAGCACACTAAGGCCTAAAGCAATCCTGCGGTGTTGCGGCCAGCTCACAAGAAAGCGAGTTGAAGAAAGGAGCTCAGGGGCACTGTAATTCACAAACCTGCAGAGTTATAAATGACAGCTATCTTCCAAAAATATATTGAAGTAAGGGTGACAAGAGGAGTTGAAAGCGGGGCAGAATTGCAGGAAACCGATTTCAGGAGGTAGACTGGAATTGCATGTAAAGCATAGGAAAAGAGGCAGAACGTCCACAATGATGCACTTGGCCAAAAAGGGCGTATGCGTTTTTTCCTGAATATATTCACGAAAAAACGCATACGCCCTTTTTGGCCAACCAAGCAAGCTTGCAAAGGAAATCTGCACTACAATGAAGTCTCACTGCCCCCCAGTCAAAAGAGCCATCTGAAAAAAGTGTAAAATCCAGAAAGGCAGGACAGGCTAAGGAGAACTGGGAGCCTTTTTATGCTGATGGTTGGGATGTAAATTGCCAACAGCCACTCTGGAGAAGTGTATGGTGTTTCCTGAAACATCCAAAAAACAAAGCAACAGAGGCTAGGGCACTCCCACTTATGGTCCTATAGCTTAGGGAAATTAAAATCAAAAAGAGACAGCCACCCCAAAGTTTCGGCCGGCTCTGTTTACAAGAACCTCGTTTACTGTACAAGTTCAATATCACAGAAAGCGAAAAATGGATAAAGAAGTTGTGGTACATACGTACAATGCAATATCACTCAGCAATGAAATCTATGTCATCAGGCCCGTAGCAGCATAATGAGTGGATTCAGGTACGATGATTCTAAGTGAAATAAATCACACAGAAAAAGAAACATCATAAGATATCACTACTACACGGAATGTAAACTTGGCTACACAGGAACTGAAATACAAAACAGAACAGGGTCTCAAATGTAGAAAACCAACTTATGCTTGCTTAAGGGGAAAGGTGAGTTGGAGTGTGGCATAAAACCAGAGATTGAAATTAGCACAGATACCGTTCCATAAGCAAATATGTAATAGGCAAGAGCTACTCCTTGCTCAAAGAAGTGGACTCAACACCCCATAATAAACGCCTAATTATATACCTGACTAGTAAGAATCTTAAAACCTTTGGATTTATATGTCTCCAAAAGAGAATCAAGCGTGTGTACAGCGGCATAAACGCAGCAGTGATAGGATTGGTGAGGTTCGGTGAGCAAATGCAGGCCCTTTGAAGTCATATTGCATGGTACCCATTCCATGGGTCTCAACTCTCCAGGTTTAAGGGATTCTTCCTTCAGCTAAAACATGCATGTGGAACCCAGAGTATGATTCACCATGTGATCGGGAAACGTGTTCAAATGTGTCTCAGTTTTCGTCCCCTGGTACTCGGGTGCAACATTCCAGACGCTTTACTAACACTCTCCCCACTTGGAGAGTCAGTGCCTTTAACCTCCTGGTTGGCCCAGTTTGCAATTTCTGCGGAAGATGAACAGGAACAGGGAGAACCAATGAGAGACTAGGTGGAGGTGTCTGGACGGGCAAATTTAACTCTCATTTCCCACCACGAAGAGGAATTAACCAAAGGCTCAGCGTGCCATGCCAGAAGCACACTAGGGCCTGAAGCAATCCTGCGGTGTTGCAGGGAGCTCACAAGAAAGCAAGTTGAAGAAAGGAACTCAGGGGTACTGTAATTCAGAAACCTGCAGAGTTATAAATGACAGCTATCGTCCAAAACTATATTGAAGTAAGGCTGCCAAGAGGAGTTGAAAGCGGGGCAGAATTGCAGGAAACCGATTTCAGGAGGTAGACTGGAATTGCATGTAAAGCATAGGAAAAGAGGCAGAACGTCCACAATGATGCACTTGGCCAAAAAGGGCGTATGCGTTTTTTCCTGAATATATTCAGGAAAAAACGCATACGCCCTTTTTGGCCAACCAAGCAAGCTTGCAAAGGAAATCTGCACTACAATGAAGTCTCACTGCCCCCCGCTCAAAAGGGCCATCTGAAAAAAGTGTTAAATCCAGAAAGGCAGGACAGGCCATGGAGAACTGAGAGCCTTGTTATGCTGATGGGCGGGATGTAAATTGCCAGCAGCCACTCTGGAGAAGTGTATGGTGTTTCCTGAAACATCTAAAAAACAAAGCAACAGAGCCTAGGGCACTTCCACTTATGGTCCTATAGCTTAGGGAAATTAAAATCAAAAAGACACAGCCACCCCAAAGTTTGGGACGGCTCTGTTTACAAGAACCTCGTTTACAGTACAAGTTCAATATCACAGAAAGCGAAAAATGGATAAAGAAGTTGTGGTACTTACGTACAATGCAATATCACTCAGCAATGAAATCTATGTCATCAGGCCCATAGCAGCATAATGAGTGGATTCAGGTACGATGATTCTAAGTGAAATAAGTCACACAGAAAAAGAAACATCATAAGGTATCACTAATACATGCAATGTAAACTTGGCTACGCAGGAACTGAATTACAAAGCAAAACAGGGTCTCAAATGTAGAAAACCAACTTATGCTTGCTTAAGGGGAAAGGTGAGTTGGGGTACTGCATAAAACCAGAGATTGAAATTAGCACAGATACCGTTCCATAAGCCAAATATGTAATAGACAAGAGCTACTCCTTGCTCAACGAAGTGGACTCAACACCCCATAATAAACGCCTAAGAATATACCTGACTATTAAGAATCTTAAAACCTTTGGATTTATATGTCTCTAAAAGAGAATCAAGCGTGTGTACAGCGGCATAAACGCAGCAGTGATAGGATTGGTGAGGTTCGGTGAGCAAATGCAGACCCTTTGAAGTCATATTGCATGGTACCCATTCCATGGGTCTCAACTCTCCAGGTTTAAGGGATTCTTCCTTCAGCTAAAACATGCATGTGGAACCCAGAGTATGATCCACCGTGTGATCGGGAAACGTGTTCAAATGTGTCTCAGTTTTCGTCCCCTGGTACTCGGATGCAACATTCCAGACGCTTTACTAACACTCTCCCCACTTGGAGAGTCAGTGCCTTTAACCTTCTGTTTGGCCCAGTTTGCAATTTCTGCGTAAGATGAACAGGAATAGGGATAACCAATGAGAGACTAGCTGGAGGTGTCTGGACGGGCAAATTTAACTCTCATTTCCCACCAGGAAGAGGAAATAACCAAAGGCTCAGCGTGCCATGCCAGAAGCACACTAAGGCCTGAAGCAATCCTGTGGTGTTGCGGCCAGCTCACAAGAAAGCGAGTTGAAGAAAGGAGCTCAGGGGCACTGTAATTCACAAACCTGCAGAGTTATAAATGACAGCTATCTTCCAAAAATATATTGAAGTAAGGCTGCCAAGAGGAGTTGAAAGCGGGGCAGAATTGCAGGAAACCGATTTCAGGAGGTAGACTGGAATTGCATGTAAAGCATAGGAAAAGAGGCAGAACGTCCACAATGAAGCACTTGGCCAAAAAGGGCGTATGCGTTTTTTCCTGAATATATTCAGGAAAAAACGCATACGCCCTTTTTGGCCAACCAAGCAAGCTTGCAAAGGAAATCTGCACTACAATGAAGTCTCACTGCCCCCCAGTCAAAAGAGCCATCTGAAAAAAGTGTAAAATCCAGAAAGGCAGGACAGGCTAAGGAGAACTGGGAGCCTTTTTATGCTGATGGGTGGGATGTAAATTGCCAACAGCCACTCTGGAGAAGTGTATGGTGTTTCCTGAAACATCTAAAAAACAAAGCAACAGAGCCTAGGGCAATTCCACTTATATTCCTATAGCTTAGGGAAATTAAAATCAAAAAGACACAGCCACCCCAAAGTTTGGGACGGCTCTGTTTACAAGAACCTCGTTTACGGTACAAGTTCAATATCACAGAAAGCGAAAAATGGATAAAGAAGTTGTGGTACTTACGTACAATGCAATATCACTCAGCAATGAAATCTATGTCATCAGGCCCGTAGCAGCATAATGAGTGGAGTCAGGTACGAAGATTCTAAGTGAAATAAGTCACACAGAAAAAGAAACATCATAAGGTGTCACTAATACACGGAATGTAAACTTGGCTACACAGGAACTGAATTACAAAACAGAACAGGGTCTCAAAGTAGAAAACCAACTTATGCTTGCTTAAGTGGAAAGGTGAGTTGGGGTGCTGCATAAAACCAGAGATTGAAATTACCACAGATACCGTTCCATAAGCCAAATATGTAATAGACAAGAGCTACTCCTTGCTCAACGAAGTGGACTCAACACCCCATATTAAACGCCTAACAATATACCTGACTAGTAAGAATCTTAAAACCTATGGATTTATATGTCTCCGAAAGAGAATCAAGCGTGTGTACAGCGGCATAAACGCAGCAGTGATAGGAGTGGTGAGGTTCGGTGAGCAAATGCAGACCCTTTGAAGTCATATTGCATGGTACCCATTCCATGGGTCTCAACTCTCCAGGTTTAAGGGATTCTTCCTTCAGCTAAAACATGCATGTGGAACCCAGAGTATGATCCACCGTGTGATCGGGAAACGTGTTCAAATGTGTCTCAGTTTTCGTCCCCTGGTACTCGGGTGCAACATTCCAGACGCTTTACTAACACTCTCCCCACTTGGAGAGTGAGTGCCTTTAACCTCCTGTTTGGCCCAGTTTGCAATTTCTGCGTAAGATGAACAGGAATAGGGAGAACCAATGAGAGACTAGCTGGAGGTGTCTGGACGGGCAAATTTAACTCTCATTTCCCACCAGGAAGAGGAAATAATCAAAGGCTCAGCGTGCCATGCCAGAAGCACACTAAGGCCTAAAGCAATCCTGCGGTGTTGCGGCCAGCTCACAAGAAAGCGAGTTGAAGAAAGGAGCTCAGGGGCACTGTAATTCACAAACCTGCAGAGTTATAAATGACAGCTATCTTCCAAAAATATATTGAAGTAAGGGTGACAAGAGGAGTTGAAAGCGGGGCAGAATTGCAGGAAACCGATTTCAGGAGGTAGACTGGAATTGCATGTAAAGCATAGGAAAAGAGGCAGAACGTCCACAATGATGCACTTGGCCAAAAAGGGCGTATGCGTTTTTTCCTGAATATATTCACGAAAAAACGCATACGCCCTTTTTGGCCAACCAAGCAAGCTTGCAAAGGAAATCTGCACTACAATGAAGTCTCACTGCCCCCCAGTCAAAAGAGCCATCTGAAAAAAGTGTAAAATCCAGAAAGGCAGGACAGGCTAAGGAGAACTGGGAGCCTTTTTATGCTGATGGTTGGGATGTAAATTGCCAACAGCCACTCTGGAGAAGTGTATGGTGTTTCCTGAAACATCCAAAAAACAAAGCAACAGAGGCTAGGGCACTCCCACTTATGGTCCTATAGCTTAGGGAAATTAAAATCAAAAAGACACAGCCACCCCAAAGTTTCGGCCGGCTCTGTTTACAAGAACCTCGTTTACTGTACAAGTTCAATATCACAGAAAGCGAAAAATGGATAAAGAAGTTGTGGTACATACGTACAATGCAATATCACTCAGCAATGAAATCTATGTCATCAGGCCCATAGCAGCATAATGAGTGGATTCAGGTACGATGATTCTAAGTGAAATAAATCACACAGAAAAAGAAACATCATAAGATATCACTACTACACGGAATGTAAACTTGGCTACACAGGAACTGAATTACAAAACAGAACAGGGTCTCAAATGTAGAAAACCAACTTATGCTTGCTTAAGGGGAAAGGTGAGTTGGAGTGTGGCATAAAACCAGAGATTGAAATTAGCACAGATACCGTTCCATAAGCAAATATGTAATAGGCAAGAGCTACTCCTTGCTCAAAGAAGTGGACTCAACACCCCATAATAAACGCCTAAGTATATACCTGACTAGTAAGAATCTTAAAACCTTTGGATTTATATGTCTCCAAAAGAGAATCAAGCGTGTGTACAGCGGCATAAACGCAGCAGTGATAGGATTGGTGAGGTTCGGTGAGCAAATGCAGGCCCTTTGAAGTCATATTGCATGGTACCCATTCCATGGGTCTCAACTCTCCAGGTTTAAGGGATTCTTCCTTCAGCTAAAACATGCATGTGGAACCCAGAGTATGATTCACCATGTGATCGGGAAACGTGTTCAAATGTGTCTCAGTTTTCGTCCCCTGGTACTCGGGTGCAACATTCCAGACGCTTTACTAACACTCTCCCCACTTGGAGAGTCAGTGCCTTTAACCTCCTGGTTGGCCCAGTTTGCAATTTCTGCGGAAGATGAACAGGAACAGGGAGAACCAATGAGAGACTAGGTGGAGGTGTCTGGACGGGCAAATTTAACTCTCATTTCCCACCACGAAGAGGAATTAACCAAAGGCTCAGCGTGCCATGCCAGAAGCACACTAGGGCCTGAAGCAATCCTGCGGTGTTGCAGGGAGCTCACAAGAAAGCAAGTTGAAGAAAGGAACTCAGGGGTACTGTAATTCAGAAACCTGCAGAGTTATAAATGACAGCTATCGTCCAAAACTATATTGAAGTAAGGCTGCCAAGAGGAGTTGAAAGCGGGGCAGAATTGCAGGAAACCGATTTCAGGAGGTAGACTGGAATTGCATGTAAAGCATAGGAATAGAGCCACAACGTCCACAAGGATGCACTTGGCCAAAAAGGGCGTACGCCCTTTTTGACCAACCAAGCAAGCTTGCAAAGGAAATCTGCACTACAATGAAGTCTCACTGCCCCCCGGTCAAAAGGGCCATCTGAAAAAAGTGTAAAATCCAGAAAGGCAGGACAGGCCATGGAGAACTGGGAGCCTTGTTATGCTGATGGTCGGGATGTAAATTGCCAGCAGCCACTCTGGAGAAGTGTATGGTGTTTCCTGAAACATCCAAAAAACAAAGCAACAGAGCCTAGGGCACTTCCACTTATGGTCCTATAGCTTAGTGAAATTAAAATCAGAAAGACAAAGCCACCGCAAAGTTTGGGACGGCTCTGTTTACAAGAACCTCGTTTATGGTACAAGTTCAATATCACAGAAAGCGAAAAATGGATAAAGAAGTTGTGGTACTTACCTACAATGCAATATCACTCAGCAATGAAATCTATGTCATCAGGCCCGTAGCAGCATAATGAGTGGATTCAGGTACGATGATTCTAAGTGAAATAAGTCACACAGAAAAAGAAACATCATAAGATATCACTACTACATGGAATGTAAACTTGGCTACACAGGAACTGAAATACAAAACAGAACAGGGTGTCAAATGTAGAAAACCAACTTATGCTTGCTTAAGGGGAAAGGTGAGTTGGGATGCTGCATAAAACCAGAGATTGAAATTAGCACAGATACCGTTCTATAAGCCAAATATGTAATAGACAAGAGCTACTCCTTGCTCAACGAAGTGGACTCAACACCCCATATTAAACGCCTAACAATATACCTGACTAGTAAGAATCTTAAAACCTATGGATTTATATGTCTCCGAAAGAGAATGAAGCGTGTGTACAGCGGCATATACGCAGCAGTGATAGGATTGGTGAGGTTCGGTGAGAAAATGCAGACCCTTTGAAGTCATATTGCATGGTACCCATTCCATGGGTCTCAACTCTCCATGTTTAAGGGATTCTTCCTTCAGCTAAAACATGCATGTGGAACCCAGAGTATGATCCACCGTGTGATCGGGAAACGTGTTCAAATGTGTCTCAGTTTTCCTCCCCTGGTACTCGGATGCAACATTCCAGACGCTTTACTAACACTCTCCCCACTTGGAGAGTGAGTGCCTTTAACCTCCTGTTTGGCCCAGTTTGCAATTTCTGCGTAAGATGAACAGGAATAGGGATAACCAATGAGAGACTAGCTGGAGGTGTCTGGACGGGCAAATTTAACTCTCATTTCCCACCAGGAAGAGGAAATAACCAAAGGCAAAGCGTGCCATGCCAGAAGCACACTAAGGCCTGAAGCAATCCTGCGGTGTTGCGGCCAGCTCACAAGAAAGCGAGTTGAAGAAAGGAGCTCAGGGGCACTGTAATTCGCAAACCTGCAGAGATAAATGACAGCTATCTTCCAAAAATATATTGAAGTAAGGCTGCCAAGAGGAGTTGAAAGCGGGGCAGAATTGCAGGAAACCGATTTCAGGAGGTAGACTGGAATTGCATGTAAAGCATAGGAAAAGAGGCAGAACGTCCACAATGATGCACTTGGCCAAAAAGTGCGTATGCGTTTTTTCCTGAATATATTCAGGAAAAAACGCATACGCCCTTTTTGGCCAACCAAGCAAGCTTGCAAAGGAAATCTGCACTACAATGAAGTCTCACTGCCCCCCAGTCAAAAGAGCCATCTGAAAAAAGTGTAAAATCCAGAAAGGCAGGACAGGCTAAGGAGAACTGGGAGCCTTTTTATGCTGATGGGTGGGATGTAAATTGCCAACAGCCACTCTGGAGAAGTGTATGGTGTTTCCTGAAACATCAAAAAAACAAAGCAACAGAGCCTAGGGCACTCCCACTTATGGTCCTATTAATTAGGGAAATTAAAATCAAAAAGACACAGCCACCCCAAAGTTTCGGCCGGCTCTGTTTACAAGAACCTCGTTTACGGTACAAGTTCAATATCACAGAAAGCGAAAAATGGATAAAGAAGTTGTGGTACTTACGTACAATGCAATATCACTCAGCAATGAAATCTATGTCATCAGGCCTGTAGCAGCATAATGAGTGGATTCAGGTACGATGATTCTAAGTGAAATAAATCACACAGAAAAAGAAACATCATAAGATATCACTACTACACGGAATGTAAACTTGGCTACACAGGAACTGAAATACAAAACAGAACAGGGTCTCAAATGTAGAAAACCAACTTATGCTTGCTTAAGGGGAAAGGTGAGTTGGGGTGCGGCATAAAACCAGAGATTGAAATTAGCACAGATACCGTTCCATAAGCCAAATATGTAATAGACAAGAGCTACTCCTTGCTCAAAGAAGTGGACTCAACACCCCATAATAAACGCCTAAGAATATACCTGACTAGTAAGAATCTTAAAACCTTCGGATTTATATGTCTCCAAAAGAGAATCAAGCGTGTGTACAGCGGCATAAACGCAGCAGTGATAGGATTGGTGAGGTTCGGTGAGCAAATGCAGGCCCTTTGAAGTCATATTGCATGGTACCCATTCCATGGGTCTCAACTCTCCAGGTTTAAGGGATTCTTCCTTCAGCTAAAACATGCATGTGGAACCCAGAGTATGACCCACCGTGTGATCGGGAAACGTGTTCAAATGTGTCTCAGTTTTCGTCCCCTGGTACTCGGGTGCAACATTCCAGACGCTTTACTAACACTCTCCCCACTTGGAGAGTGAGTGCCTTTAACCTCCTGTTTGGCCCAGTTTGCAATTTCTGCGTAAGATGAACAGGAACAGGGAGAACCAATGAGAGACTAGGTGGAGGTGTCTGGACGGGCAAATTTAACTCTCATTTCCCACCACGAAGAGGAATTAACCAAAGGCTCAGCGTGCCATGCCAGAAGCACACAAGGGCCTGAAGCAATCCTGCGGTGTTGCAGCGAGCTCACAGGAAAGCAAGTTGAAGAAAGGAACTCAGGGGTACTGTAATTCACAAACCTGCAGAGTTATAAATGACAGCTATCGTCCAAAAATATATTGAAGTAAGGCTGCCAAGAGGAGTTGAAAGCGGGGCAGAATTGCAGGAAACCGATTTCAGGAGGTAGACTGGAATTGCATGTAAAGCATAGGAAAAGAGGCAGAACGTCCACAATGATGCACTTGGCCAAAAAGGGCGTATGCGTTTTTTCCTGAATATATTCAGGAAAAAACGCATACGCCCTTTTTGGCCAACCAAGCAAGCTTGCAAAGGAAATCTGCACTACAGTGAAGTCTCACTGCTCCCCGGTGAAAAGGGTATCTGAAAAAAGTGTAAAATCCAGAAAGGCAGGACAGGCCATGGAGAACTGGGAGCCTTTTTATGCTGATGGGTGGGATGTAAATTGCCAACAGCCACTCTGGAGAAGTGTATGGTGTTTCCTGAAACATCCAAAAAACAAAGCAACAGAGCCTAGGGCACTCTCACTTATGGTCCTATTGCTTAGGGAAATTAAAATCAAAAAGACACAGCCACCCCAAAGTTTCGGCCGGCTCTGTTTACAAGAACCTCGTTTACTGTACAAGTTCAATATCACAGAAAGCGAAAAATGGATAAAGAAGTTGTGGTACTTACGTACAATGCAATATCACTCAGCAATGAAATCTATGTCATCAGGCCCATAGCAGCATAATGAGTGGATTCAGGTACGATGATTCTAAGTGAAATAAATCACACAGAAAAAGAAACATCATAAGATATCACTACTACACGGAATGTAAACTTGGCTACACAGGAACTGAATTACAAAACAGAACAGGGTCTCAAATGTAGAAAACCAACTTATGCTTGCTTAAGGGGAAAGGTGAGTTGGGGTGCGGCATAAAACCAGAGATTGAAATTAGCACAGATACCGTTCCATAAGCCAAATATGTAATAGACAAGAGCTACTCCTTGCTCAAAGAAGTGGACTCAACACCCCGTAATAAACGCCTAAGAATATACCTGACTAGTAAGAATCTTAAAACCTTTGGATTTATATGTCTCCAAAAGAGAATCAAGCGTGTGTACAGCGGCATAAACGCAGCAGTGATAGGATTGGTGAGGTTCGGTGAGCAAATGCAGGCCCTTTGAAGTCATATTGCATGGTACCCATTCCATGGGTCTCAACTCTCCAGGTTTAAGGGATTCTTCCTTCAGCTAAAACATGCATGTGGAACCCAGAGTATGACCCACCGTGTGATCGGGAAACGTGTTCAAATGTGTCTCAGTTTTCGTCCCCTGGTACTCGGGTGCAACATTCCAGACGCTTTACTAACACTCTCCCCACTTGGAGAGTGAGTGCCTTTAACCTCCTGTTTGGCCCAGTTTGCAATTTCTGCGTAAGATGAACAGGAATAGGGATAACCAATGAGAGACTAGGTGGAGGTGTCTGGACGGGCAAATTTAACTCTCATTTCCCACCAGGAAGAGGAAATAACCAAAGGCAAAGCGTGCCATGCCAGAAGCACACTAAGGCCTGAAGCAATCCTGCGGTGTTGCGGCCAGCTCACAAGAAAGCGAGTTGAAGAAAGGAGCTCAGGGGCACTGTAATTCACAAACCTGCAGAGTTATAAATGACAGCTATCTTCCAAAAATATATTGAAGTAAGGCTGCCAAGAGGAGTTGAAAGCGGGGCAGAATTGCAGGAAACCGATTTCAGGAGGTAGACTGGAATTGCATGTAAAGCATAGGAAAAGAGGCAGAACGTCCACAATGATGCACTTGGACAAAAAGGGCGTATGCGTTTTTTCCTGAATATATTCAGGAAAAAACGATACGCCCTTTTTGGCCAACCAAGCAAGCTTGCAAAGGAAATCTGCACTACAATGAAGTCTCACTGCCCCCCAGTCAAAAGAGCCATCTGAAAAAAGTGTAAAATCGAGAAAGGCAGGACAGGCTAAGGAGAACTGGGAGCCTTTTTATGCTGATGGGTGGGATGTAAATTGCCAACAGCCACTCTGGAGAAGTGTATGGTGTTTCCTGAAACATCCAAAAAACAAAGCAACAGAGCCTAGGGCACTCCCACTTATGGTCCTATAGCTTAGGGAAATTAAAATCAAAAAGAAAAAGCCACCCCAAAGTTTGGGACGGCTCTGTTTACAAGAACCTCGTTTACGGTACAAGTTCAATATCACAGAAAGCGAAAAATGGATAAGGAAGTTGTGGGAATTACGTACAATGCAATATCACTCAGCAATGAAATCTATGTCATCAGGCCCGTAGCAGCATAATGAGTGGATTCAGGTAGGATGATTCTAAGTGAAATCAGTCACACAGAAAAAGAAACATCATAAGGTATCACTACTACACGGAATGTAAACTTGGCTACACAGGAACTGAATTACAAAACAGAACAGGGTCTCAAATGTAGAAAACCAACTTATGCTTGCTTAAGGGGAAAGGTGAGTTGGGGTGCGGCATAAAACCAGAGATTGAAATTAGCACAGATACCGTTCCATAAGCCAAATATGTAATAGACAAGAGCTACTCCTTGCTCAACGAAGTGGACTCAACACCCCATATTAAACGCCTAACAATATACCTGACTAGTAAGAATCTTAAAACCTATGGATTTATATGTCTCCGAAAGAGAATCTAGCGTGTGTACAGTGGCATAAACGCAGCAGTGATAGGATTGGTGAGGTTCGGTGAGCAAATGCAGACTCTTTGAAGTCATATTGCATGGTACCCATTCCATGGGTCTCAACTCTCCAGGTTTAAGGGATTCTTCCTTCAGCTAAAACATGCATGTGGAACCCAGAGTATGATCCACCGTGTGATCGGGAAACGTTTTCAAATGTGTCTCAGTTTTCGTTCCCTGGTACTCGGGTGCAACATTCCAGACGCTTTACTAACACTCTCCCCACTTGGAGAGTCAGTGCCTTTAACCTCCTGTTTGGACAAGTTTGCAATTTCTGCGTAAGATGAACAGGAATAGGGAGAACCAATGAGAGACTAGCTGGAGCTGTGAGGACGGGCAAATTTAACTCTCATTTCCCACCAGGAAGAGGAATTAACGAAAGGCTCAGCATGCGATGCCGGAACCAAACTAGGGCCTGAAGCAATCCTGCGGTGTTGCGGCCAGCTCACAAGAAAGCGAGTTGAAGAAAGGAGCTCAGGGGCACTGTAATTCACAATCCTGCAGAGTTATAAATGACAGCTATCGTCCAAAACTATATTGAAGGAAGGCTGCCAAGAGGAGTTGAAAGCGGGGCAGAATTGCAGAAAACCGATTTCAGGAGGTAGACTGGAATTGCATGCAAAGCATAGGAAAAGAGGCAGAACGTCCACAATGATGCACTTGGCCAAAAAGGGCGTATGCGTTTTTCCCTGAATATATTCAGGAAAAAACGCATACGCCCTTTTTGGCCAACCAAGCAAGCTTGCAAAGGAAATCTGCACTACAGTGAAGTCTCACTGCCCCCGGTCAAAAGGGCTATCTGAAAAAAGTGTAAAATCCAGAAAGGCAGGACAGACCATAGAGAACTGGGAGCCTTGTTAAGCTGATGGGCGGGATGTAAATTGCCAACAGCCACTCTGAAGAAGTGTATGGTGTTTCCTGAAACATCAAAAAAACAAAGCAACAGAGCCTAGGGCACTTCCACTTATGGTCCTATAGCTTAGGGAAATTAAAATCAAAAAGACTGAGCCACCCCAAATTTTCGGCCGGCTCTGTTTACAAGAACCTCGTTTACGGTACAAGTTCAATATCACAGAAAGCGAAAAATGGATAAAGAAGTTGTGGTACTTACGTACAATGCAATATCACTCAGCAATGAAATCTATGTCATCAGGCCCGTAGCAGCATAATGAGTGGATTCAGGTACGATGATTCTAAGTGAAATAAGTCACACAGAAAAAGAAACATCATAAGGTATCACTACTACACGGAATGTAAACTTGGCTACACAAGAACTGAATTACAAAACAGAACAGGGTGTCAAATGTAGAAAACCAACTTATGCTTGCTTAAGTGGAAAGGTTAGTTGGGGTGCTGCATAAAACCAGAGATTGAAATTAGCACAGATACCGTTCCATAAGCCAAATATGTAATAGACAAGAGCTACTCCTTGCTCAACGAAGTGGACTCAACACCCCACATTAAACGCCTAAGAATATACCTGACTAGTAATAATCTTAATACCTAAGGATTTATATGTCTCCGAAAGAGAATCAAGCGTGTGTACAGCGGCATAAACGCAGCAGTGATAGTATTGGTGAAGTTTGGTGAGCAAATGCAGACCCTTTGAAGTCATATTGCATAGTACCCATTCCATGGGTCTCAACTCTCCAGGTTTAAGGGATTCTTCCTTCAGCTAAAACATGCATGTGGAACCCAGAGTATGATCCACCATGTGATCGGGAAACATGTTCAAATGTGTCTCAGTTTTCGTCCCCTGGTACTCGGGTGCAACATTCCAGACGCTTTACTAACACTCTGCCCACTTGGAGAGTCAGTGCCTTTAACCTCCTGTTTGGCCCAGTTTGCAATCTCTGTGGAAAATGAACAGGAATAGGGAGAACCAATGAGAGACTAGGTGGAGGTGTCTGGACGGGCAAATTTAACTCTCATTTCCCACCAGGAAGAGGAATTAACCAAAGGATCAGCATGCCATGCCGGAACCAAACTAGGGCCCGAAGCAATCCTGCGGTGTTGCGGCCAGCTCACAAGAAAGCGAGTTGAAGAAAGGAGCTCAGGGGCACTGTAATTCACAAACCTGCAGAGTTATAAATGACAGCTATCGTCCAAAAATATATTGAAGGAAGGCTGACAAGAGGACTTGAAAGCGGGGCAGAATTGCAGGAAACCGATTTCAGGAGGTAGACTGGAATTGCATGTAAAGCATAGGAAAAGAGGCAGAACGTCCACAATGATGCACTTGGCCAAAAAGGGCGTATGCGTTTTTTCCTGAATATATTCAGGAAAAAACGCATACGCCCTTTTTGGCCAACCAAGCAAGTTTGCAAAGAAAATCTGCACTACAATGAAGTCTCACTGCCCCCCAGTCAAAAGGGCCATCTGAAAAAAGTGTAAAATCCAGAAAGGCAGGATAGGTCATGGAGAACTGGGAGCCTTGTTATGCTGATGGGCGGGATGTAAATTGCCAGCAGCCACTCTGGAGAAGTGTATGGTGTTTCCTGAAACATCTAAAAAACAAAGCAACAGAGCCTAGGGCACTTCCACTTATGGTCCTATAGCTTAGGGAAATTAAAATCAAAAAGACACAGCCACCCCAAAGTTTGGGCCGGCTCTGTTTACAAGAACCTCGTTTACGGTACAAGTTCAATATCACAGAAAGCGAAAAATGGATAAAGAAGTTGTGGTAATTACGTACAATGCAATATCACTCAGCAATGAAATCTATGTCATCAGGCCCGTAGCAGCATAATGAGTGGATTCAGGTACGATGATTATAAGTGAAATAAGCCACACAGAAAAAGAAACATCATAAGATATCACTACTACATGGAATGTAAACTTGGCTACACAGGAACTGAATTACAAAACAGAACAGGGTGTCAAATGTAGAAAACCAACTTATACTTGCTTAAGGGGAAAGGTGAGTTGGGGTGCTGCATAAAACCAGAGATTGAAATTAGCACAGATACCGTTCCATAAGCCAAATATGTAATAGACAAGAGCTACTCCTTGCTCAACGAAGTGGACTCAACACCCCATATTAAACGCCTAACAATATACCTGACTAGTAAGAATCTTAAAACCTATGGATTTATATGTCTCCGGAAGAGAATGAAGCGTGTGTACAGTGGCATAAACGCAGCAGTGATAGGATTGGTGAGGTTTGTTGAGCAAATGCAGACCCTTTGAAGTCATATTGCATGGTACCCATTCCATGGGTCTCAACTCTCCATGTTTAAGGGATTCTTCCTTCAGCTAAAACATGCATGTGGAACCCAGAGTATGATCCACCGTGTGATCGGGAAACGTGTTCAAATGTGTCTCAGTTTTCGTCCCCTGGTACTCGGGTGCAACATTCCAGACGCTTTAGTAACACTCTCCCCACTTGGAGAGTCAGTGCCTTTAACCTCCTGTTTGGCCCAGTTTGCAATTTCTTCGGAAGATGAACAGGAATAAGGAGAAGCAATGGGAGACTATCTGTAGGTGTCTGGACGGGCAAATTTAACTCTCATTTCCCACCAGGAAGATAAATGAACCAAAGGCTCTGCGTGCCATGCTGGAACTAGATTAGGGCCTGAGGAGATCCTGCGGTGTTGCGGCCAGCTCACAAGAAAGCGAGTTGAAGAAAGGAGCTCAGGGGCACTGTAATTCAGAAACCTGCGGAGTTATAAATGACAGCTATCATCCAAAATTATACTGAAGTAAGGCTGCGATGAGGACTTGAATGCCGGGCAGAATTGCTGGAAACTGATTTCAGAACGTACACGGGAGTAGTTCTTAAAGCATAGGAAAAGAGACAGAACTTGGAAAATAATGCACTTGGCAAAAAAGGGCATATGTGTTTTATCCAGAGCTCTCATAACTGAGGGGAGGAGATTCCCAGCAGGCTCCAACTGCCACCTGAGGGCTCACATTGCCAAGGCAACGTGAGCATGCCAGGCAGGAGTTACCTCACAGCAGAGGTCCCACCTCACAGAAGGGTGAGAAACCCAGCCAACATCAGACTCTCACCAGAGGGCCCACATCACCAAGGGGATGGGAACCAGGCAGGAGTGTCTTCACATCAGTGGGGCCACATCATCGAAAGCTGAGGTACTCAGCACATGTGTCCTCAAACCAGAGGACCCACATCACCAAGGACCTCGGAGTGAGGCAGGCAGGAGTAACCTCACAACACTGGGCACATAGAATAAAAAAGTGAGGAATCCAGCAGTTGGAACCTCCCAGCAGGCGGCCCAGAGCACCGAGGCTATGGGATCCAGGCCACAGTGAACTCACAGAAGAGGGCCCATGTCATGAAACTGAGCAAACCAGCCATTGGGACCTCAGAGCAGGAGGCCCACATCCCCATGGGGATGGAATTCTGGTAGGAGTGTCCTCGCACCACTGAGAACGTATCAGAAAATTTTGGGCGACCAGCAGTTAGGGCCTGACGCCAGAGGACCCTCATCACCAAGGGAAGGAGGCTCCCAGCAGGCTCCAACTGCCACCAGAGGGCTGACGTCGCCAAGGCGATGTGTGCCAACCAGGCACGAATGACCTCACAGCAGAGGGCCCACCTCAGAGAAGTGTGACGAACCCAGTCAGGATCAGACTCGCACCAGAGGGCCCACATCACCAAATGGATTGGAACCAGGCAGGAGTGTCCTCACATGAGTAGGGCCACATCATCTAAAGGTGAGGAACCCAGAACATGTGGCTTCAAACCATAGGACACCCATCACCAAGGGGCTGGGAGTGAGGCAGGCAGGAGGAGCCTCATAACAGAGGGCCCAAAAATAAGAAAGGTGAGGAATCCAGCAGTTGGAACCTCCCAGCAGGCGGCCCAGAGCACAGAGGCTAGAGGAACCAGGCCAGAGTGAACTAACACCAGACAGCCCACATCATGAAACTGTGAGCAACCCAGACATTGGGACCTCAGAGCAGAAGGCCCACATCCCCATGGTGATGGGAACATGACAGGAGTGTCCTGGCATCACTGGGCTCACATCAGAAAACGTGGGGTGCTCAGAAGTTAGGGCCTGACGCTAGAGGGCACTCATCACCGAGAGGAGGAGGCTCCCAGCAGGCTCCAGCTGCCACCAGAGGGCCAACGTCGCCAAGGCGATGTGTGCCAGTCTGGCAGGAGTGACCTCACAGCAGAGGGCCAACCTCACAGAAGGGTGAGGAACACAGCCAGGATCAGACTCTCACCAGAGGGCCCACATCACCAAGGGGATGGGAACCAGGCAGGAGTGTCCCCACACCAGTGGGACAACATCATCGAAAGGTGAGGATCCCAGCACATGTGTCCTCAAACCAGAGGAACCACATCACCAAGGGGTTCGGAATGAGGCTGGCAGGACTGGCCTCACAACACAGGGTCCATAGAATATAAAAGTTGAGGAATTCAGCAGTTGGAACCTCCCAGCAAGTGGCCCAGAGAACCGAGGCTATGGGATCCAGGCCGCAGTGAACTCACAGCAGAGGGCCCACATCATGAACCTGTGAGCAGCCCAGCTGTTGGGACCTCAGAACAGAAGGCCCACATCCCCATTGGGATGGGAACCTGGCAGGAGTGGCTTTGCACCACTTAGCACATATCAGAAAAAGTTAGGAGCCCAGCAGTTAGGGCCTGACGCCAGGGGGCCCTCATAACTGAGGGGAGGAGACTCCCAGCAGGTTCCAACTGCCAACAGAGGGCCCACATCTACAAGGTGGCATGCGCCAGCCAGGCAGTAGTGACCTCACAGCAGAGGGCCTATCTCACAGAAGGGTGAGGAACCGAGGCAGGATGAGACTCTCACCAGAGGGCCCACAACACCAAGGGGATGGGAACCAGTCAGGACTGTCCTCCCACCAGTGGGGCCACATCATCGAAAGGTGAGGAACCCAGCACATGTGGCCTCATATCAGAGGACATACATCACAAAGGGGATGGGAGTGAGGCAGGTAGGAGTAGCCTAAAAACAGAGGGCCCAAAGAATAAAAAAAGTGAGGAATCCAGCATTTGGAACCTCCCAGCAGGCGGCCGAGAGCACAGAAGCTATGGGACGCAGGCAGGAGTTAACTAACACCAGAGAGCCCACATCATGAAACTGTGAGCAACCCAGGCATTGGGACCTCAGAGCAGAAAGCCCACATCCCCATGGGGATGGGAACCTGACAGGAGTGTCCTGGCATCACTGGGCTCACATCAGAAAACGTGGGGAGCCCAGCAGTTAGAGCCTGATGCTAGAGGGCCATCATCACCGAGGGCAGGAGGCTCCCAGCAGGTTCCATGTGCCAACAGAGGGCCCACGTCGCCAAGGTGATGTGTGCCAGACAGGCATGATTGACCTCACAGCAGAGGGCCCACCTCACAGAAGGGTGAGGAACCCAGCCAGGATCAGACTCTCACCTGAGGGCCCACATCAGCAAGGGGATGGGAACCAGTCAGGACTGTCTTCCCTCCAGTGGGGTCACATCATCGAAAGGTGCGGAACCCAGCACATGTGGCCTCAAATCAGAGGACACATATCACAAAGGGAATGGGAGTGAGGCAGGCAGGAGTAGCCTAAAATCAGAGGGCCCAAAGAATAAGAAAGGTGAGGAATCCAGCAGTTGGAACCTCCCAGCAGGCGGCCGAGAGCACAGAAGCTATGGGATGCAGGCAGGAGTGAACTAATACCAGAGAGCCCACATCATGAAACTGTGAGCAACCCAGGCTTTGGGACCTCAGAGCAGAAGGCCCACATCCCAATGGGGATGTGAACCTGGCTGGAGTGTCCTCGCACCACTGGGCGCACATCACAAAATGTGGGGAGCCCAGCAGTTAAGGCCTGATGCCAGAGGGCCCTCATCACCGAGGAGAGGAGGCTCCCAGCAGCCTCCAAGTGCCACCAGAGGGCTCATGTCCACAAGGCGAGGTGAGCAAGCCAGGCAGGAGTGACCTCACATCAGACGGCCCACCTCACAGATGGGTGAGGAACCCAGCCAGGATCAGACTCTCAACAGAGGGCCCACATCACCAAGGGGATGTGAACCAGGCAGGAGTCTCCTAAGACCATTGGTCCCACATCATCGAAAGGTGAGGAACCCAGCACATGTGGCCTCAAACCAGACGACACACATCACGAAGGGGATGGGAGTGAGGCAGGCAGGAGGATCCTCACAACAGAGGGCCCAAAAAATTAAAAAAGTGAGGAATCCAGCAGTTGGAACCTCCCAGCAGGCGGCCAAGAGCACAGAGGCTATGGGATCCAGGCTTCTGTGAACACCAGAGAGCCCACATCATGAAAATGTGAACAACCCAGCCGTTGGGACCTCAGAGCAGAAGGCCCACAACCCCATGGAGATGGGATCCTAAGAGGAGTGCCAAAGCATCACCGGGCTCCCTAAGAAAAGTTGGTGAGTCCAGCAGTTAGGGCCTGACGCAAGAGGGTCCTCATCACCGGGGGGAGGAGATTCCCAGCACGCTCCAACTGCCACCACACGGCTGACTTCACCAAGGCAATGTGTGCCAGCCATGCAGGAGTGACCTATCAGCAGAGGGTCTCCCTCACAGGTGGGTGAGGAACAAAGCCAGGAACAGACTCTCACCAGGGGGTCCACATAACCACGTGGATGAGAACCAAGCAGGAGTGTCCTCACACTAGTGGGGCCACATCATCGAAAGGTGAGGAACCCAGCAAAGGTGGCCACAAACCAGAGGACCCACATCACCAAGGGGTTGAGAGTGAGGTAGGTGTCTGGACGGGTATATTTAACACTCATTTCCCACCAGGAAGAGAAATTAACCAAAGGCTCAGCGTGCCCTGCCAGAAGCAGATTAGGGCCTGAAGCAGTCTTGCGGGTTTGCGGCCAGCTCACAAGAAAGCGAGTTGAAGAAAGGAGCTCAGGGGCCCTGTAATTCACAAACCTGGAGAGTTATAAATAACAGATAACGTCCAAAAATATATTGAAGTAAGGCTGCGAAGAGGACTTGAAAGCGGGGCAGAATTTCAGGAAACCGATTTCAGGAGGTAGACTGGAATTGCATTTAAAGCATAGGAAAAGAGGCAGAACATCGACAATGATGCACTTGGCAACAAAGGGCGTATGAGTTTGTTCCTGAATATATTCAGGAAAAAACACATATGCCCTTTTTGGCAAACCAAGCAAGCTTGCAATGGAAATCCGAACTACTATGAAGTGTCACTTCCCCCCGGTCTAAAGGGCCATCTGAGAAAAGTGTAAAATCCAGAAAGGCAAGACAGGCCATGGGGAAAAAGGAGCCTTGTTATGCTGATGGGCGGGATGTAAATTGCCAACAGCCACTCTGGAGAAGTGTATGGTGTTTCCTGATACATCTGAAAAACAAAGCAACAGAGTCTAGGGCATTTCCACTTATGGTCCTATAGCTTAGGGAAATTAAAATCAAAAAGACACAGCCACCCCAAAATTTGGGACGGCTCTGTTTACAGGAACCTCTTCTACAGTACGAGTTAAATATCCCAGAGAACAAATAATTGATAAAGAAGTTGCGGTACTTACGTACAACAGAATACCACTCAGCAATGAAATCTGTGTCACCAGGCCTGTACCAGCATAATGAGTGGATTGAGGCATGATGATTCTAAGTGAAATAAGTCACACAGAAAAAGAAACATCATAAGGTATCACTAATGCACGGAATGTAAACTTGGCTACACATGAACTGAATTACAAAACAGAACAGGGTCTCAAGATTAGAAAACCAACTTATGCTTGCTTAAAGGGAAAGGTGAGTTAAGGGGGTGCTGCATAAAACCAGAGATTGAAATTAGCACAGATACCGTTCCATAAGCCAAATATGTAATAGACAAGACCTACCCCCTGCTCAACGAAATGGACTCAACAATGAGGTATCACCTCACACCTGTTAGAATGGGCATCATCTGAAAATCTACAAACAACAAATGCTGGAAAGGGTGTGGAGAAAAGGAACCCTCTTCCACTATTGTTGGGAATATAAGTTGATACAGTCACTATGGAGAACAATATGGAGTTTCTTAAGAAACTAATAATAGAATTACCATATGATACAGCGATCCCAGGACTGGACATATACCCAGACAAAACCATAAATCAAAAAGAGACATTCACCGCAATGTTCATTGCATCACTATTTACAATATCGAGGTAATGGAAGCAACCTAAATGCCCACAGACAGACGAATGCATAAAGATGTGGTACATATATAAAATGGAATATTACTAAGCCATGAAAGGAATGAAATTGGGTCATTTGTAGAGACGTCGATGGATCTAGAGACTGTCATACAGAGTGAAGTAAGTCAGAAAGAGAAAAACAAATCTTGTATATTCATGCATATATGTGGAACCTAGAAAAACTGTACAGATTAACCGTTTTGCAAGGCATAAATAGAGCAACAGATGTAGACAACAATCGTATGGACAACAAGGGGGGAAAGCTCTTGGAGGGGTGGTGGTGGGAGGAGTTGAGAGATTGGGATTGGCATGTAAACATTTATATGTATAAAATAGATAACCAATGAGAACCTGCTGTATAAAAATATAAAATAAAATTCAAAATTAAAAAGAAATAAAATTTAAAAAATAAAACAGAAAAAACAATTATTCCCTTCACATACATTTATATGAATAAATTATTTCCATGCTTATATCTGTAAATACAAAAAAGAGGAATAAAATCTACCTTGAACCAAAAACGAAAAAGAGAAAAAAAAAACAGAACCCACCAGTTACTCAGAGGAAAACCGTATCAGGGCACTTGCTCCAGTTGTAAACAATTCTGAAGTTGGCCAGTGGTGGGGAATCGTCTCCCATTCAGCCAGCAGCCCCCACACAACAAGCGTCCTCATTGCAAAGCTGGGGCACCGTGCCGAGGCATCTGTGAGTAAACGTGAGCTGAGCCCCAGGCCAGTTGCTGCTGAACTGTTCCCGCCCTTCCCAGGTAAAACACCTGAATATATACAAGGACTTGAAAGCCTAGAGGAAGGGCCATGGAGCCACACGAGTGACAGCATGCCAGCTGACTTGGTGCCTGCAGGCCAGCCAGGATGGTCCTGGCCCTGGGTGCTCTTCTGGAAGATTTCCATTTCCCTGCCTGAGATACCCGTCCTGTCCCTGCCCCCACTGCTTTTTTCCTTCCTCACCTCTGCCCAGGGAGAAATTCCAGCAGCAGGTATGGGTGACACATCCTCTTCTTTAGCAGGTGGCAGCCTGGCAACTGCTGCAGAAAGTCCAGCAGAGCCCCACTCACACTGGGCCACCCACAAAGCCGTGGCCTCTCACTCCCTCCCACCAGCCCAGCCCCGAGACTGCTGACAGGGCAGAGAAAATGGCGTCAGGCACAGCTGCAGGGGCTTTTGCTGCCTGGAGTGGTATTTATATTGATCTCAACCCAGGCACACCTGGGGAGGGCTGGCCGGCATGGTAAGGCTGCCCAGGTAGCCAATCATCACCCCTCAGGGGCTCACAGTTGCAGAAAATGGAACTTGCTGAACCAGCCAGGTCCAAGGAACAGGTGTGGGCTCCTGAGAGTCAGGATAGACAAGGGGCTGCAGCTTTGGCTTGTTTTCTAATCATTTTATCTGGCCCATGAGTGGGAGACAACTTCAAGAAAACCCTCTCCTAATGAGAGGAACCCAGGAGTCAGGGAGAGGAGGGGTGGGTGGTGGTTGGAGACAGAGGCCTGGTGCCCTGGGTGCAGTGGAAGTCTCTGGAAGACCAGGTGGAGGGAGGCCACACAGAGTGATGCCCAGGGTCACAGACCTGTCGGAGCTGCTGTTTGTTAGTTCAAGTCCTGCTCTGAGGTGCTCTGTGTCAGCTCTGAGCGACAGGTGAGCTGGGGGTGCTCTTCAATGAGGGCTATGTGCACGGTTCCTGTGTGCCCAGCCCTGCCACGGTACCTGCAAGGGTAGCTCTGTATCCTGGGAGGGGCCTGACCATGAGAGCCCCGTGGGCTGGGTTGGGGGTGGGGTACCTGCCCAGGAGAGCTCCATATCCTGGGATTGGCCTGACCACGAGAGCCCCATGGGCTGCTGGGGACCTGGTAAAGGATGTCAGGACAGTCAGTGAAGCCACCGAGGATATACCTCCAGTTGCTCCTGATTCCTACACCCTGCTGGTCATTCTACCAACCACCAGGACATGGTATTCTGTATTAGTCTTCAATGATGCCTTCTTTTGTATTCCATTTGTCCCAGAGTCACAAGAAATTTTGGCTTGTGAGTGGCAGGACTCAACATACAACTAAAACAATACTTCCGGGCCGTCTTGCCCCAAGGGTTCAAAAATTCCCACACCATCTTTGGGGAAAGCTTAGCTAAAGACCGAAAAGTTCTACCTCTGGAAAAGGAAACCCTCCTTCAATATGCAGACGACATTCTGATCGCCAGCCCTACTAAGGAGGCCTCTGAACTACCAAGCCAATAAAGGATAGAAGTTGTCCAAGAAAAAGCTCAAATATCACAGACTGCAGTGACCTGCCTGGGCTTCATTCTCACACAAGGTCAGAGAAGCCCATCCCAGGAAAGGGAAGAAACCATTTGCAGCCTTACCCCTTTCTAAAACTAGAAGACAGCTTAGGGGTTCCTGGGGAGGCCAGGGTTTGCTGCTTCTGGATCCCTAACTACAGTCTACTAGCTGGGCCTCTATATGAAACACTGAAAGGAAAAGATGATGATCCTTTTGAACAGAATCCAGAAGTGGCCTTTCAAGAATGGAAAGAGCAGTCAATTCAGACCCTTGCCCTGGAACTCCCTAATTGAGCTAAACCCTTTGACCTTTCCATTCCCGGTGAAAGGTGAATCGCCATTGGAGAATTAGTGCAAAAACTGGGACCACTTGAAATGGAACAACGCAAGAATGCCATCCAGGTAGGATAAACTACAGTCACCAAGGGGCTTGGCCCACTGCCACATCTGGCCAAGATACTGGCGGTATCTAAAAACCTGGAAATCAGCAGCCCAAAAGGCCACCTCCCTCCTAAGGGAAAAGGACCCCACGTGGTGATCCTAATCACCAACCATGCCCTGAAGTTGCAGGGTTCGCTCCGTGGGCACACCGACCTCGAGTGAGGAGGCCCTCCAACTCCAACATCCAGAGAGATAACCGGGGGCAACAGGGCACCATGACGACTCGTGTGAACATCACTTGACCTGGAGTTTCTCTCATAAAACAACAATAGTGTGTCCCGAAGGAGTAGACTACTGCTTGCAGGACTTCCTGCACCCGGAGGGGAGCTAATAATCTTGGCGGGGGAACCGTATATCACACTGTCACCATAGAAAAGCCTACAGACACCGTGATGATGGTGGCCAATAAGACCGGCTGGACTCCTGTTTACTTCAAAAGGCTGTTGACTCAGTGGCCATCATGGTCCTTGATCACCACTGACCCTGGACTGTCTGGGAGTTGAGCGGGCAGGGCTCTGACACCTGGTGCTGTTTTTACGTTAATTCAGGGGCCTAATTGAAGAAAGAGCAGACTACTGGTCAGAGCATCTAGGCTGGCAGAAACGGTCAGCCTAAGGTGGCCGAACAAATGTGGGGCGGGGTGAAACCGGCCCCCACAGCGTCTCTGCACATCTCTTTCCTGGACCCTTAAAGGTCATTAGAATCTATAACACTTCCAATGCTGGTGCTCAGGCGGACGAGCAGGGAGGCAGGGGTCCTGGGGCCAATCAACGTCACCTGGAGGCTGCTGGGGAGAAGTTCTGACCCTCGTCCCCTGGTATGAGGGCTCCCAACTCAGCACTCAGCAGTTACAGAAGAAGGGTCTGCACCCTCAGCACTCCAAGAATGAGGAACGGGACAAAAGGCAGAGGAGGGGTTTGTCCCCAGCAAAGCCCATTAAAAATCCCTGGGAGATAAAAATAGAATGTGGGCAATAAAGTCAAGTCTGACCTTTTTTATCCTTTGTGCTTTGTCTAATTTCACGTGCTCCTAGGGTCCCGCATGCAGAGGTTCCACACCCGGCACTTCAGACCAGATTTCCTGGTGCAGAATGGCTGGGTCGACACCTCAGCTCCTGGGGCCCAGTGCAGACTCCGAGATATAGAGCCTGAGCTGCAGCCAACCCGGCCCTTGAGAGCTCCGCCCCCTCCCTCTCACTGACTCTGACAGGATCTCTACACAGCAGCCCAGCCCACAGCCCACGGGGTAGTGCATGCTCTCACCTCTCCATTCTCTGATGAAAATATAAAGTTTCCTTTGCTTGGGAACCAAACTCAGTCTCGATCTGCTGGCCCCAATGACACTGGGCAGGGGGACCCTTGTTGGGGTCCACTCTGGAGGATCAGTAACAGAAATTGAGACTATTGTAACTTCAATGAACAGATGTGTGAGCCAAACTGTAGTTAACATAGAACAGTTTATAAGGCTCGGGTAAAATAAGATGTTTCTAACACTTCCATTTGATATTTCCATCACTTTATTATAAGCAAGTTCAGTGAAAAGGTTTGTCTTATTTGTCAGGTCAATATTAGAGAAATGAAGTGATTTCTTTCCAAGGATGTACATCTAATAATCTTGGTTAAAGCTTCAATCTTGTTTTAAATGCTTTTCCATTGAAAATGATACCTCTCTTTCAGCTCCCCCATTTCTGAGAAGTATAAAATCTTATAATTTATTATTACCAAAGGGGAAAGGTGGGAGGAGGGATAAATTAACAGTTTGGAATTAACACATACACACTGCTATGTATAAAATAGATCATCAACAAGGAACTACTGTATAGCACAGGGAACTACACTCAATATTGTGCAATAACCTATAAGGGGAAATAATCGGAAAAAGAATAGATATTTTTATTGACATCATCTATCAATGACAGTTAAAGTGTAACCTAAGGGAAGCCGGTGGTGAGTGCTTCTGACCCTGAAGACTTCAGTCATCTAAAGTTTGGACTCTGCCTACTTCCCAAGGCCCTTAATGAACATATGTGTAGCCGTAGCTTAAAAAACTCCCCAGTTTGGGTTTCGGGGAGACACTGATTTTGAAAAAGCCCTGGTGTTCTCCTTACATGAATGGGACTCTTCCTACTGCTAAAACATGTCTGTCACACCCAGAGGATGGTATACCGTCTGATCGGGAAGAGTTTGGAAAAGGCATCTCATCTCCTCATCTCCTGGTGCTCGGGTTCACCCCTCCAGCGTCTTTACTAACAGTCTCCCCACTTGGAGATGTCAACACTGTCAACATCCTGTTGCGTACAGTTTGGAATTTGTCCAGAGGATGAAGCGGAAGGATGAGGAACAATGAGAGACAAGTCCTAGGTGTTCAGACAGGCACATGTCACTCTAATTTCCAATCAGGAAGATGAATTGACCAAAGGCTAGGGTTGCCCATGGAAACAGTATAGGGCTTGAGGAAATCCCACTGCTTTGTGGCCAGTTCCCATAAACACAAGTTGAACAATGGAACTCAGGGGCAGTAAAATTCACGAAACTGCAGAGTTGAAAATATCTATCACTGAAAAATGTCTTGAGGAAAGTCAAAGAAAAGGATTGGCAAGCAAGGGAGAATGGCAGGAAAGGGATTTGAGGAGGTAGAAAGGATTCGCCATTAAGCACAAGAAAAGGGGCTGAACATTTCCGACATTGCAGTTGGCCAAAAAGGCTGTATGCGTTTTTTTCTGTATATATTCAAGAAAAGGGCATACACTTTTTTAGCCAACCAAACAGGTGGGCACTGGAAATCAATACTACAAAAGATATCACTTCGCATCAGTCAGAAGAGCCATCCTCATAAAGTGTAAACGCCAGAAATGCAGGACAGGGCAAGGAGAAGAGGGAGCCCTGTGAGGCTTATAGTGGAAATGTATATTGCCAACGGCCATTCTGGAGAAGTGTATTGTGTTTACTAAAGCATCTAAAAAATGAGCTACAGAGCATAGGGCACTTGCACTCATGGGCGTATATCTTGGGAAAAACAAAAATCGAGAGGACACAGGCACCCCAATGTTTACTGCCTCTCTGTTTAAAAGATCCTCGACTAGGATATAACTTAAATGTCTCTGGAGGGAAAAAATGGATAGAGATGTGGTACTTATGTAGAGTGGAATATTACTCAGCCTGGAAATCAATGAAATATGGCCAGTTGTAACAACTCCGGAGGAGTTACGTATGATCATTCTAAGTGACATAATTCAAAAAGAAAAAGACACATATCATAAGATATCACTTAAAGGTGGAATCCAAAATGGCTACACATGAAATAAATTACAAAACAAAAACATAGTCAAATATGTAGAAAACACGCGTAAGGCTGCTAAACGGGAAAGGTGGGGAGGGGTGAGGCATCATCCAGGAGGTTGAAATTAGCAAAGATACCATTCCAAATACCAAACTGATAATCAACAAGGCCTACACGGTAGCTAAAAGAACTGCACTCAGCACACTCAAGTCACCGGAAAAGAATATCTATGACTGGTAAGAATCTGAAAAAGAATTTATTGATGTCTCTCTGTACGTGAATCAAGTGGATGTACAGCAGCAAGAAACAGAGCTTTGAAAATCAGCTGTAACCAATATAGTAATAAATTGAAAAAAATAAACGACAGAGAGACAGAGAAAACCTCTTACAACTTTTCCTCAGGGACGGTGATGCAACATGGATTGAACACATCTAGACCCACAGCAGGATGAGACATAAGGCTGGAAACTGTTCGCGCTAAGAGAAATGTGAGGTTGGGTGAGGAAATGCACACCCTTTAAAGTAATACTACCTGGTACCCATTCAATGGGTCCCAAATCTGCAGGTTCAAGGAATCTTCCTACAGCTAAAACATGCATGGAAAACCCAGAGGACTGTACACCATGTGATCGGGAGATGTGTCTAAAATGCACCTCATTTATCCTCTCCTGGTGCTCCTGTTCATCATTCCAGCCACGTTACTTAGAATCTCCCCACTTAGAGAATCAGCACATTTAAACTTCTGTTTCACACATTTTGCAAATTGTGAGGAGGATGAACGGGAAGAGGGGGAAACAATGAGAGAATAGTTGTAGGGGTTTGGACGGGCACATGTCACTCTAATTTCCCATTAAGAATAAGAATTAAAAAAAGGCTCAGCCCGCCTCGCCGGAGCCAAAATAGGGCCTGAAGCAATCCTGCGGTTTTGAGGCCAGCTCACAAAAGAGCAACTTAAAAAATGGAGCTCAGGGTCACTGCAATTCACAAACCTGCAGAGTTATAAATGAAAACTAACGTCCAAAAATATGTTGAGGTAAGGCAAAGAAGAGGATCTGAATGCAAGACAGAATTGCAAGAAACAGATTTCAAGAGATAGATTGGACTCGCCTTTAAAGCACATGAAAAGCGGCAGAATTTCGACAATGATGCAGTTGGCCCAAAAGGGAGTATGCGTTAGTTCCTGAATATATCCAGGAAAAAACGCATACGCACTTTATGGGCAACCAAGCAAGCAAGCAATGCAAATGTGCACAACAAAGAAGTCTCATTTCCCACCGGTCAAAAGGGCCATCCGAAAAAATTGTAAACACCAGAAATGCAGGACAGGCCATGGAGAACAGGGAGCCTTTATACGCTGATGGACAGTGTGTGAACTGCCGAGAGCCACTCTGGAGAAGTGTATGGTGGTTCCTAAATCATCTAAAAAACAGAGCGACAGAGCATAGGGCACTTCCAATCACGGGAGTATATCTAGGGAAGTCTAAAAATCAACAAGACACAAGCACACCACAGTTTAGGGCTACTCTGTTTACAAGAACCTCAACTTCAGTACACCTTAAATATCCCAGGAAAGAGAACAATAGATAAAGAAAATGTGGTACTTATGTACAATGGAATATCTCTTCACCATGAAATCAATGTAATAAGGCTAGTAGAAGGATAAAGAGTGGATTGAGGTCCGATAATACTACTTGAAATAAGTCAAACAGAAAAAGAAACATATCATAAGATATCACTTATAGAGGGAGGATAAATATGGCTGCACAAAAAATGAATTACAAAACAGAACAGTGTCTCACATTTAGAAAACACACTTATGTCAGCTTAAGGGGAAAGGAGAGGTGGGGTGATGCATAAAACCAGAGTTTGAAATTAGCACAGATACCGTTCAATAAACCAAATAGGTATCAGACAAGATCTACACCTCGCTCAATGAACTGGCCTCAACACACCCTATACACCGCAGAGAAATATATCTGAGTAATAAGACTCTTAAAACCCATGTATTGATATATCTCCATAAGGGAATCAAGTGTGCGCAGAGCGGCACAAACACAGCAGTGAAAATGAGCTAAACCCCATTATAGAAATAAATTTTAAAACCAAAACGCAGAAACAATGAAAGAGAGAAAAATTCTTACAAAATTCGCTCAGGGGCTGTGATGCAACCTGGAATGACCACATATAAACCCACAGCTGGATAAGACATAAGGCTGGACACTTGGGGCTGAAAGGATTGGAGAGCTTTGGTGAGCAACTGCCGAAAGTTTAATGCAATACTTCATGCTACTTATTCCAAGGGTCCCAACACTCCAAGTTGAAGGGAATCTTCCTACAGCTAAACCATGCATGGGAAATCCAGCGGATGGTATACCATATGATCGGGAAAGGTTTCTAAAATGCACCTCATTTTCCTCTCCTGGGGCTCCGGATCAACATTCCAGCCACTTTACTAACAACATCTCCACATGGAGAGTCAATGCCTTTAAGTTCCGGTATCGCACAGTCTGCAGTTAGTGCGGAGGATGAATGGGAATAGGGGGAACCAGTGAGAAAATAGCTGTAGCGGTTTCAATGGGCACATGTCACTCTAATTTCACATCAGGAAGAAGAATTAACCAAAGGCAGAGCAAGGCGCCCCAGAAGAAGAATAGGGCCTGAAGAAATCCTGTGGATATGAGGCAAGATCACAAAAATAAGAGCTGAAAAATGAAGCTAAGGGCCACTGCAATTCAAAAACCTGCAGAGTTATAAAGGCCAACTATTCTCCAAAAGTATATTGAGGTAAGGCTATGAAGAGGCACTGAGAGCAAGGCAGAACTGCAGGAAACCGATTTCAGGAGGTAGACAGGAATTGTACTGAAAACATATGAAAACACTCAGAACGTCGACAATGATGCACTTGGCCAAAAAGGGCGTATGCGTTTTTTCCTGAATATATTCAGGAAGAAACGCATACGCCCTTTTTGGCCAACCAAGCAAGCTCTCAAAGGAAATCTGCACTACAATGAAGTCTCACTGCTCCCCGGTGAAAAGGGCCATCTGAAAAAAGTGTAAAATCCAGAAAGGCAGGACAGGCCATGGAGAACTGGGAGCCTTGTTATGCTGATGGGCGGGATGTAAATTGCCAGCAGCCACTCTGGAGAAGTGTATGGTGTTTCCTGAAACATCTAAAAAACAAAGCAACAGAGCCTAGGGCACTTCCACTTATGGTCCTATAGCTTATGGAAATTAAAATCAAAAAGACACAGCCACCCCAAAGTTTGGGACGGCTCTGTTTACAAGAACCTCGTTTACGGTACAAGTTCAATATCAGAGAAAGCGAAAAATGGATAAAGAAGTTGTGGTACTTACGTACAATGCAATATCACTCAGCAATGAGATCTATGTCATCAGGCCCGTAGCAGCATAATGAGTGGATTCAGGTACGATGATTCTAAGTGAAATAAGTCACACAGAAAAAGAAACACCATAAGATATCACTACTACACGGAAGGTAAACTTGGCTACACAGGAACTGAATTACAAAACAGAACAGGGTCTCAAATGTAGAAAACCAACTTATGCTTGCTTAAGAGGAAAGGTGAGTTGGGGTGCTGCATGAAACCAGAGATTGAAATTAGCACAGATACTGTTCCATAAGCCAAATATGTAATAGACAAGAGCTACTCCTTGCTCAACGAAGTGGACTCAACACCCCATATTAAACGCCTAAGAATATAACTGACTAGTAAGAATCTTAAAACCTATGGATTTATATGTCTCCGAAAGAGAATCAAGCGTGTGTACAGCGGCATAAACGCAGCAGTGATAGGATTGGTGAGGTTCGGTGAGCAAATGCAGACCCTTTGAAGTCATACTGCATGGTACCCATTCCATGGGTCTCAACTCTCCAGGTTTAAGGGATTCTTCCTTCAGCTAAAACATGCATGTGGAACACAGATTATGATCCACCGTGTGATTGGGAAACGTGTTCAAATGTGTCTCAGTTTTCGTCCCCTGGTACTCGGGTGCAACACTCCAGACGCTTTACTAACACTCTCCCCACTTGGAGAGTCAGTGCCTTTAAACTCCTGTATGGCCCAGTTTGCAATTTCTGCGGAAAATGTACAGGAATAGGGAGAACCAATGATAAACTAGCTGGAGGTGTCTGGACGGGCAAATTTAACTCTCATTTCCCACCAGAAAGAGGAATTAACCAAAGGCTCAGCATGCCGTGCCGGAACCACACTAGGGCCTGAAGCAATCCTGCGGTGTTGCGGCCAGCTCACAAGAAAGCAAGTTGAAGAAAGGAGCTCAGGGGCACTGTAATTCACAAACCTGCAGAGTTATAAATGACAGCTATCGTCCAAAAATATATTGAAGTAAGGCTGCCAAGAGGACTTGAAAGTGGGGCAGAATTGCAGGAAACCGATTTCAGGAGGTAGACGGGAATTGCATGTAAAGCATAGGAAAAGAGGCAGAACGTCCACAATGATGCACTTGGCCAAAAAGGGCGTATGCGTTTTTTCCTGAATATATTCAGGAAAAAACGCATACGCACTTTTTGGCCAACCAAGCAAGCTTGCAAAGGAAATCTGCACTACAATGAAGTCTCGCTGCCCCCCGGTCAAAAGGGCCATATGAAAAAAGTGTAAAATCCAGAAAGGCAGGACAGGCCATGAAGAACTGGGAGCCTTGTTATGCTGATGGGCGGGATGTAAATTGCCAACAGCCACTCTGGAGAAGTGTATGGTGTTTCCTGTAACATCTAAAAAACTAAGCAACAGAGCCTAGGGCACTTCCACTTATGGTCCTATAGCTTAGGGCAATTAAAATCAAAGAGACACAGCCACCCCAAAGTTTGGGACGGCTCTGTTTACAAGAATCTTGTTTACGGTACAAGTTCAATATCACAAAAGCGAAAAATGGATAAAGAAGTTGTGGTACTTACGTACAATGCAATATCACTCAGCAATGAAATCTATGTCATCAGGCCCGTAGCAGCATAATGAGTGGATTCAGGTACGATGATTCTAAGTGAAATAAGTCACACAGAAAAAGAAACATCATAAGATATCACTACTACACGGAATGTAAACTTGGCTACACAGGATCTGAATTACAAAACAGAACAGGGTCTCAAATGTAGAAAACCAACTTATGCTTGCTGAAGGGGAAAGGTGAGTTGGGGTGCTGCATGAAACCACTGATTGAAATTAGCACAGATACCGTTCCATAAGCCAAATATGTAATAGACAAGAGCTACTCCTTGCTCAACGAAGTGTACTCAACACCCCATATTAAACGCCTAACAATATACCTGACTAGAAATAATCTAAAAACCTACCGATTTATATGTCTCCGAAAGAGAATCAAGCGTGTGTACAGCGACATAAACGCAGCGGTGATAGGATTGGTGAGGTTCGGTGAGCAAATGCAGACCCTATGAAGTCATATTGCATGGTACCCATTCCATGGGTCTCAACTCTCCAGGTTTAAGGGATTCTTCCTTCAGCTAAAACATGCATGTGGAACACAGAGTATGATCCACCGTGTGATCAGGAAACGTGTTCAAATGTGTCTCAGTTTTTGTCCCCTGGTACTCGGGTGCAACACTCCAGACGCTTTACTAACACTCTCCCCACTTGGAGAGTCAGTGCCTTTAACCTCCTGTATGGCCTAGTTTGTAATTTCTGTGGAAAATGTACAGCAATAGGGAGAACCAATGAGAAACTAGCTGGAGGTGTCTGGACGGGCAAGTTTAACTCTCATTTCCCACCAGAAAGAGGAATTAACCAAAGGCTCAGCATGCCGTGCCGGAACCACACTAGGGCCTGAAGCAATCCTGCGGTGTTGCGGCCAGCTCACAAGAAAGCGAGTTGAAGAAAGGAGCTCAGGGGCACTGTAATTCACAAACCTGCAGAGTTATAAATGACAGCTATCGTCCAAAAATATATTGAAGTAAGGCTGCCAAGAGGACTTGAAAGCGGGGCAGAATTGCAGGAAACCGATTTCAGGAGGTAGACAGGAATTGCATGTAAAGCATAGGAGAAGAGGCAGAACGTCCACAATGATGCACTGGGCCAAAAAGGGCGTATGCGTTTTTTCCTGAATA